>NW_012120709.1:6841331-6978870 GCF_000951035.1 Colobus angolensis palliatus
AAAACTAATGTGCAAAAATCACAAGCATTCTTACACCCCAATAACAGACAAACAGAGAGCTAAATCATGAGTGAACTCCCATTCACAATTGCTTCAAAGAGAATGTAATACCTAGGAATCCAACTTACAAGGGATGTGAAGGACCTATTCAAGGAGACCTACAAACAACTACTCAAATAAATAAAAGAGGACATAAACAAATGGAAGAACATTCCACGCTCATGGATAGGAAGAATCAATATCATGAAAATGGCCATACTGCCCAAGGTAATTTAAAGATTCAATGCCATCCCCATCAAGCTACCAATGACTTTCTTCACAAAATTGGAAAAAAAACTACTTTAAAGTTCATATGGAACCAAAAAAGAGCCTGCATTGCCAAGACAATCCTAAGCCAAAAGAACAAAGAACAAAAGAACAAAGCTGGAGGCATCACACCACCTGACTTCAAACTATACTACAGGGCTACAGTAACCAAAACAGCATGGTACCAAAACAGAGATATAGACCAATGGAACAGAACGGAGCCCTCAGAAATAATACAACACATCTACAACTATCTGATCTTTGACAAACCTGACAAAAACAAGAAATGGGGAAAGGATTCCCTATTTAATAAATGGTGCTAGGAAAACTGGCTAGCCATATGTAGAAAGCTGAAACTGGATCCCTTCCTTACACCTTATACAAAAATTAAGTCAGAATGGATTAAAGACTTAAATGTTAGACCTAAAACTATAAAAACCCTAGAAGAAAACCTAGGCAATACCCTTCAGGACATAGGCATGGGCAAGGACTTCATGTCTAAAACACCAAAAACAATGGCAACAAAAGTCAAAATTGACAAATGGATCTAATTAAACTAAAGAGCTTCTGCACAGCAAAAGAAACTACCATCAGAGTGAACAGGCAACCTACAGAATGGGAGAAAAGTTTTGCAATCTACTCATCTGACAAAGGGCTAATATCCAGAATCTACAAAGAACTCAAACAAACTTACCAGTAAAAATCAAACAACCCCATCAAAAAGTGGGCAAAGGATATGAACAGACATTTCTCAAAAGAAGACATTTATGCAGCCAACAGACACATGAAAAAATGCTCATCAGCACTGGCCATCAGAGAAATGCAAATCAAAACCACAATGAGATACCATCTCACACCAGTTAGAATGGCGATCATTAAAAAGTCAGGAAACAACAGGTGCTGGAGAGGATGTGGAGAAATAGGAACACTTTTATGCTGTTGGTAGGACTGTAAACTAGTTCAACTATTGTGGAAGACAGTGTGGCGATTCCCCAAGGATCTAGAACTAGAAATACCATTTGGCCCAGCCATCCCATTACTGGGTATAAATCATGCTGCTATAAAGACATATGCACACATATGTTTATTGCAGCACTATTCACAATAGCAAAGACTTGGAACCAACCCAAATGTCCATGAATGATAGACTGGATTAAGAAAATGTGGCACATATAACCATGGAATACTATGCAGCCATAAAAAAGGATGAGTTCGTGTCCTTTGTAGGGACATGGATGAAGCTGGAAATCATCATTCTCAGCAAATTATGGCAAGGATAAAAAACCAGACACCTTATGTTCTCATTCATAGGTAGGAATTGAACAATGAGAACACCTGGACAGAGGAAGGGGAACATCACAGATCAGGGCCTGTCATGGGGTGGGGCGAGGGTTAGCATTAGGAGATATACCTAATGTAAATGATGAGTTAATGGGTGCAGCACACCAACATGGCACATGTATACATATGTAACAAATCTTCATGTTGTGCATATGTACCCTAGAACTTAAAGTATAATTTAAGAAAAAAGAGAGATGGTACCGTTCTGATAATTTAAAAAAAGAAATAAGATAAAACTAAAGCTCAGAGAGATTAAGTAAACTATTTAAGGTTATTCAAGTAGGAAGTGGCAGAACAAGGATTTAAAGTCAGGTTCTCAAACCAAATTGTTCAGTAAGACATCCTTATCTGTAAGAAAAATGCAAGTGAAAGCCATACTGAGATACCATTACACAACTATTAGAATTGGTACAATTAAAATACACTATCAAGTGATGGCAAAGTACATGAAAACTAGAACTCTCATTCATTGCTGGAGCCAGAGGCAGTGTGTAAAATGACATAGCCACTTTGGAAAGTAGTTGGGCAGTTTATTATAAAAGTATGCCTTTACCGTATAACCCAGTAATTCCATCCGTAGGCACTTATCCAAGTAAATTAAAACATATTTTCATGAAAATTCCATACACAAATATTTATATTACCTTTATTCCTAATCACCAAAAACTAGAAACAACTCAATTACCCTTTAACTGGTGAATAAACTGGGGTCTGTTCATGGAATGGAATTCTACTCAGCAATAAAAAAAAATGAACTACTGATATGTGCAATAACATGGATGAATCTCAAACGTATTTTGTTAAGTGAGAGAAACTAAGCTTGAAAGTCTGTGTATTCGTTATTTTTTTTAAATGACATTCTAGAAGAGGCAAAACAGATGAAAAAAGGGGACAGACGAGAAGTCAGTGTTTGCCAGGATCTAGACACGTGGAGAGCAGTTGACCACAGAGGGACATGGGGAAATTTTGGAGGTAATGGACCTATTCTACATCTTGATTCCATGAAAAACAAAGGGCATAGATTCAGGACTATTTTGGTACACCACATGATTCTGATACAAAGCCAAATTTGAAGAGTTTAGTGAACTAAAGCAGTCATTTTTTTTTTTCTATTTTAAGTTCTGGGATGTGCAGAATATGCAGATTTGTTCCATAGGTACACCTGTGCCATGGTGGTTTGCTGCACCCATCAACCCATTGTCTAGGTATTAAGCCCCATGTGCATTATTTGTCCTAATGCTCTCCTTCCCCTTGTCCTCCACCCCATGAAAGGCCCTAATCTGTGTTGATCCCCTCCCTCTGTCCATGTGTTCTCATTGTTCAACTCCCACTTATGAGTGAGAACACGTAGTGTTTAGTTATCTGTCCTGTGTTAGTTTGCTTTTTCAAATTCAATATTTCCTCACTTTGGCATGTTCAGACCAGGTGTCACAATTAATGGATTACTACTAATAATTTAAGAAATTTGGAAATAGTTATTATTTTTAAATAGTTGATTATTGTTATACTTAAAGATGATTCAAAGTTAATTCAAAATAATGTCTTCTTGTTGTTTGCTTCCTTGCCTGCAGAAAAGTTCTTTTGGTTAAAATAGAGAGAAAAAGGTAGAGTTGTAGTTGGTGGTCATACTCCACAAAATCTGGATTTGATGGACATGCCAGTAACCGCTGTGCTGTGCTGAGTTGCCCCTTTCACTTTCACAGAAGCTAGCTGACAGTAACTACATCTGTACCATTACATGTAATCATAGCTGTCTACAACCTCGAAAAGGTCTTGCAGCTCTTTTAAATCCTTTGTTTTATCTAGACTAGATATGGTTTGGAAAAGCAATGACATGTACATATAGAGAGTGTGTGTGTGTATGTGTGTGTGTGTGTGTGTGAAGGGTAAGAATCACAATATGTCTTCTGAAAATAGAAAAAAAAAATTGTCCATTTCAATTGTACTCACTTTTAACCCCTACATAATTCTAGTGAATAAAACTATGACTGATGTTTGAAACAAAATAGTTCTATAGAGACAATTTAATACATTTCAAAAACACTGAGACACAAATTAATGGCTAAAGTAAACTGAAAGAGGAATATGAACCAAAACTAGATGTTTTCTTGTGACTCAAAGTAAAAATATTTAAATTCTCAGCTGAGGAACATAGGGCATCCTCCCTAAAAACAGTACTCAAACTTAATTATGCATAAGAATTATTAAAAGAACTCATCTGTAGTATATGCTGTGATATATTGTCCAGATCTCACCCACAAGACCAATGCATTCTTTCTTCCAGCTGCTGGTAGTATTGACTGCTGAAAACTCATAGCTAAAAACTCCAGGCATTCCTTCTGCCAAAGGGAGTTGCCTGAACCAAGGTTACAGCCTTAGATGCTAGCAAATGACAGCAACCTAATGCAAACTCAACAAGTAGTAGTCCCAATTGCAGTTGCTTTGCCAAATGTGATATTTCTGCTCAGAATACAAGCATAGCCACCTTTGATTTGGCAAATGCAATCTTTTCCATTCCTATCAAAAAAGAGTATCAGAGTCACTCTGCATTCCCATGAGATGAATAACAATTTATACTAAGGTATTGCCCAAGGGCTATGTCAACTCTCCCATCTCCCATCACAATGTAATTCAAACAGACCTGGACCATATGAACATTCCACAGGACATTTAATTGGTGCATTATATTCATGAGATCATAGTAATTGGATCAGATGAGCAAGAAGTGGCATGTATGATTGATTCCTTGGTAAGAAATACTCACTCCAGAATGAGGAAGATAAACTAAGAAGATTTAGGGGCCTACCACACCCATTAAGGTTCCAGGGGTCCAGTGATCTGAGACATACTGAGACATGCTTCAAGAATAAAGGAAAAATCATTACTCCTCAGAATGTTCACCATCAGGCAAGTGATACACAAATGTTTAATCATCTGTCAGGGCTCTGCATGTTCTGAAGACAGCATATTTGACACTTGGGAATACTATTCTGACCCATCTGACCAATTTGTGCTTCTGACATAGAAGCAAACAACTTTGAATTGAACTCAGAACAAGAAATAGTTAAGCATTAGGCCTAGGCTGTGGTATAAACAGTCCTGCTACATGGGACACAATTCACAATTCATCTCAGAGCCTATGGCACTAGAGGTATCTATAATGAGAAAAAAATGCTATGTGAAGCTTATGGCAAGATCCAGCAGAAGAATCACAATATAGATAGATCCTCTAGGGATCTGGTGCAAGACCATGCCACCTACAGCAAAGAACTATACACCTTTCAACAACCTCTGGCATGTTGCTGCACCTAGTGGATATGTAGTATCTGACCTTAAGAAATCAACAGGTCCTAGAACTGCCTGTTGTAAGTTGTACACAGTTAGATTTACCAAGTTACAGGTTAATGCAATAACAATATACCTTTAGAGAGAGCAAGTCATTAGAACTGGCATGAATGAGACTAGAGGGTGCAAGTAAGCTGTGCAAGCAAGTGATTCAGACTTTCATGTCATCCCCACTTTTATTTGTGCCTCTTCAACAGCTCACACCTGTTGCTGGGGGTGAAGTTGGAGAAGGAGCCTATATGATCAGCTTTTTGTTTATGGAGAAGGAAAAATACTGAGCTTGGTTGACAAATGGGTCTTCTCAGTATGTGTGTGCAAGCCACAGATGTACAGCTAAGCTGCTGCATTATAACCCCACTTGGGGATGGCCTTAAAGACAGCAGTGATGGATCATCTCTCAATAAGCAGACTTTGGGAATGTGCCTAGTCAGTCATTTTGTTGAAAGAAATGTGGCCAAGGAAAGAATATAAGGGAACTCACGAGCAGTGGTGAATGGCTTGACTGGTTGATCAGGGACCTAGAAGGAAAAATATTTGAGTATCAGAGAGAAGTCTAGGAGAACCTATAAAAGTGGGCACAAAAGTGTGATAATCATTATATTTCACAGAAATGCCCACCGGAGAGCATCCAATCAAGTACATGACAATGGACAACAGACAACAATTAAGTAGACCAAATAAGTCAACCAGCTGACATCAGCCAGACTCTATCATCAGCTACCATACTGCCATTGTTAAAGGAATGGAGATAATGGAGACCACAGCTCAGTATCATTATTTATCTTTCATCAAGGCTTAATCTAGCTACAGGCATTGCTAAATGTCCTTCCTGTGAGAAACAGAATCTAACATTGAGGCCCTGATATGGCACCATCTCTTACAGAGACTGACCAACCTCTTGATTGCAAGTTGATTAAACTGGACTCTTTATACTCTGTAAGGAGCAGCAATTTATGTTTGTCTTAGTCTGTTTAATATTGCTATAAAGGAATACCTGAGGCTGGGCAATTTATAAAGGAAAGAGGGTTATTTGGCTCACAGTTCTTCAGGCTCTGCAAGAAAAATGACACGAGCAGCTGCTTCCGGTGAGGGCCTCAGGCTGCTTCCACTCTGGGCAGAAGGTGAAGGGGAGCCGAGGTATGCAGAGATCACATGGCAAGAGAGGAAGCAAGAGAGAGTGAGAGAGAAGGTTCCAGGCTCTTTTTACCAACCAGATTTCACAGGGACTAAGGGACTAATACAGTGAGAAATCAGTCATCTCCCCTCCACCAGGGAGGACATTAGTCTATTTATGAGGGATTTGCCTCCATGATGCAAACACTTCCCACTAGGCACCACTTCAAACACTGGTGATCAAATTTTAACACAAGGTGTGAGGGATACAGGCACTCAAACTTACAGCATTCTGCCCCTGGCCCCCAAAATTTCATATCATTTTTCTCACATTGCAAAATACCATTATCCTCTCCCAATAGTCCTAAGAGTATTAATTTGTTTTGGCACAAACTTAAATTCCAAAGTGTCATCTGAGACTCAAGGCAACTTTCTTAAAGCTGTGAGTTTGTAAAATCAAAGTCAAGTTATTTACTTCCAAGCCACAATCATGGTTCAAGCATTGGGTAAACTTTCCCATTCCAAAAGGAAGAAATAGACCCAAAGAAAGGGGGGCTTGCCTTTCGCAACCCAAACCCAGCAGAACAGACATTAAATCTTAAGTCTTCAAAATAATCTTCCTTGACTTCATGTCCCACATTCTAGGCACACTGGTGCCAGTAGTGGGCTCCCAAGACCTTGGGCAGCCCCAACCCCATGGCTTTTCTAGATACAGCCCATGTGACTGTTGTAATGGTTTGGAGTCCAATGCCTGCAGCTTTTCTAGGGTGAGGCTGCAGACTGCCAATGGCTCTCTAATTCTAGGGTCTGGAGGGTGGCACTTGTACTCCCATGACTCCACTAGGCACTGCTATCATAGAGGCTCTCTGCAGTGTCTTCACCCCTGCATCAGACTTCTGCCTGGGTACTCAATATATTCCGGAAATCTAGGTGGAAGCTGCCAAGCCTCCATGGCTTTTGTGTCCTTGGCCCCTGCAGTCTTAATATCATGCAAATGTTGTAAAGGCTTATGGTGTAGTCCCTTCAGAGCAGTGACCTGAGCAGTACTTTTGGCCAATTGAGCCTTGGCTGGTGGTAGAGCAGCTGGGATGCAGGAAGCAGCATCCCAAGGTGGCTCAGGGCAGTGGTACTGTGGGCTGTTCCCCTGAAACCATTCTGTTCTCCTGTGCCTCTGGGCCTATGATAAGAGATGCTGCCTCAAAGATCTCTGAAATGTGTTCATGGCCATTTTCCCATTATTCGATTTGCACCTTGCTCCCTTTAGTCATGTTAATCTCTTCCGCAAGTGGTTGCTCCATAACACTCTTAGATTTATCTCTCCTGAAAATGCTGTTTCCTTCTCTAATACATCCAGGTTGTGAATTTTCCAAATACTTACACTCTGCTTCCTTTTAAATTATAAATTCCACCTTTAGATTATTCCTCTGCTGCAGCACCTGTATCTGATTCTAAACTCTTAAAAGCAGCCATGCCACCTTTTGAATGCTTTACTGCTTAAAAACTTCTTCCACCAGATAATCTTGGTCATCTGTCTTAATTTCAGCTTTCTACAAAGCCCTAGGTCACAGACACAAGGCAATCAAGGTCTTTATTAAGGTGTAACATGAATGACTTTTGTTGTAGTTCTCAATCATTTTCTCATTTTCATCTGAGACTTCCTCAACATGGAGTTTACTGCCTATATTCTATCAAAATTTTTATTATAAGCAGTGACCAGACTGATCATAACCAGTTTCTAAGAAGTTCCAAACTTTCCTTCATATTCCCATCTTCTTCTGAGTCCTCTAGACTCTTCAAACATCTGCCCATTACCCAGTTCCAACGTATCTTTCATATTTTCAGGTATCTTTATAGCAACACCCCACTCCTCAGTGCCAATTTTCTCTTAGTCCATTCAGTATTGCAACAAAGGAATACCTAAGGCAGGGTAATTTATTTTTTGCTTAAAGTGGTGGGGAATTTTTGTTAATGGCTATTTAGACTATACAAGAAGCATAATGCCAGAAGCATAATGCCAGCACCAGGCTGCCTCCTGTCATGGCAGAAGGTGAGGGGAGCCAAAGTATACAGAGATCACATGGCAAAAAGAAAGTAAGAGAGACTGAAAGGGGAAATGCCAGGTTCTTTTTAACAACCAGCTCTTGTGGGAACTAACAGAGTAGAAACTCATCCTTTACAGAGAGGGCATTTAGTCTGTTCATGAAGGGTGCACTCCTATAACCAAAACACCTCCCACTGAGCACCACCTCCAACATTGGGGACCAAATTTCAACATGAGATTTTTGGGGAAATAAACAAACTACAGCAATCTTAAATGGAAATGACCATACTGTAGGTATGAATTTGCCTATCACACCAGCAAAACCTCAGCCGATCCCACTATATGTTGGCTTATAGAGTTTAAGAACCAGCAACATAGTTTTTTGCAAAATATAGCCTCAGACTAATGAACTCGCTTTGAAGCAGAGGAGATAGAGCAGTGGGCACAAAATGATGAGATCTACTGGCACTTTCGTTGTCCATGTTACTCAATGGTTATCAGCCTGAGAGAGTGGTAAAGGAGCTTTTTTAAGGTGAAACTGAGATATCAGCTCGAAGATGCTACCCTGAGAGGCACCATTCTTTATAGGGCAAAATACATCCTAAATTAATCCCTATTGTATGGTACTGCATCCTAAGTAGAATACACAGATCTAGGAACTAAAGGATAGAAGTCAAAGTAGCATCACTTCTTGACCTACAACTTTAAAGTCTATAATTCTAGAGGACATGGTTTCCCAGAATAGAAAAGCTTCCAACAGAGGACACAGTAAAAGTCCTATTGAACTTTAAGGAATGGCTGATGCCCTGTCGTTATTTCAGTTTCTTCACCACAGATAACAGGTTGCAAGGAAAAGAATGATCATATCTGCAGGTGCAATCAACCCTGATCCTCAGGAAGAGGCAAGGATGCTATTACACAATGGCCACAGGAAAGAATACATCTGGCACCCAGATGGTCTATCAGGCTCTCTGTGGTATTTCCCTTCCCAATTTTGTTGGTAAATGAATAAGTGCAACAACCACAGTCTAAGAAAAACATACTTACCAGAGACTCGCACCCCTTTGGAATGAGGGTTTGGTTTACTCAAACAAGTAATTCTCCTAGACCAGCAAAGATACTAGCCAATATAAGAGGAATCTAGAGTAGATAATAGAGGAGGGAGAAAATGAGTACTCATTGCATTCTCAAGAGTAGTTTCAGCAATTGGGACTATAATTTATCTTACTACCTTCCTCTCAAAAGTTTCTCCAGAACACAGACCACTCAGAATCCTGGGCAGATTTTACCAATGAGGTGAATTTTCTGGTTGAAACAAGTATACCCAACTAGTGCAAGGGATGGATTATAGTCGTTGCTTCGGACAGAGGCACTCATTCCTCCAGCCATGGGGTATGTTAACTACTGATGTGGATGATTACAATTGTCTTTAGCTAAAGGAAACTACCTAATCCAAGGTCACACTCCCACCTCAATCATATTCAAAAATTGCTCAATACAAGAATACAAAGACCTGTTCCTTTTGTCTCAGTTCAAGAAACTCTAAAGGGCCTCAAGAGGTGAGATCAAAAAATCTGTAATTGTAATGAATACCCTTAGGAGATTCTTGTGCTGGTGGACCAAGGATCATACTTTGAGAAACAGTGCATTCAATAAGCCTGAATCTATGGATGAGCTATAACTTGGTATCATGAAAGAAAAGTATCTGGCATTCTGTTGACACAATCCATAGGGCTTCCTCCATACCCTTACACTCAACTTCCAGGATAAAATTTCAATGTCAATTAGAAGTCCTAACTATGTCCAGGCACAATGGCTCAAGCCTGTGATCCCAGAACTTTGGGAGGCCAATGGGGGTGGATTACCTGAGGTTAGGAGTTCAAGACCAACCCGACCAACATGGTAAAACTCCATCTTTACTAAAAATACAAAAATCAGCTAGGCATGGTGGTGGACACCAGCAATCCCAGCTACTCAAGAGGCTGAGGCAGGAGAATCACTTGAACCCAGAAGGCAGAGGTTTCAGTGAGCTGAGATCATGTCATTTCACTCCAGCCTGCGTAACAGAGTGAGACTCCATCTCAATAACAACAACAACAACAACAAAAAAGAAGCCTTAACTATGGTGCTGAAAATAAGCCCATCACTTCCCTGAAAAGATCCTGGCCTACCTGGGAATCAAACTAATCTCATACCCTCTATGCTTTCTGTTGCCCTATTTCTGCTGCCCCAGTAACAGAGCCACCATCTTAAAGAAAGAAATTCCACAGTATGAAAGTTATCACATTATTTATTATTGATATTCCCTATATTTAGACTCAAGTGAGTCCAGACCCTCTGAAGGAAGTTGACTGCTCCTCTAGGAACTGGGGGACACTCCAAATACTGTTAAGTGCCCCAACTGCGGAAGTGGGAAAGGGAGAGCCTCCCCTCCTGAACACACACTCCCCCTGGGGAAACCGAAGGCCTGTTTGTGGGAGAAATTTCCAACCTTACCTGGTGCTGAGTCAATTTAGAGAACCGAGAGAAATACAGGGGTAGAGGAAGCATCAGAAAGGCCCTGGGAGCTCAATGGGTCCCCAAGCAGGCCATTCCTGCCTGGCACCACAAGGATCCATCAGGAGGGAAGCCAGAGGAGTAGGGGGAAAACACCACAGGGAGAAGGTAATTTCCAGCTGAACTTCGTAGCAATTTGAGTGGGGCAAGAAGCTTCCTGGCCAGAACTCAGAGGAGGGCGCTAATCCAGTGTGCAGACTCCACAGGCAGGGGAGGAACCAAGCCCTTTTCCTTCACAGCTGGGAGGCAGGTAGCCTGGGGCAAGTTCTCAAGCCCGGCTTGCACACTACCGGGAAACAGACTCGGGGCTGATAGTCGGGCATGGTGGGAGTGGGACCAACCCTTTGGTTTGTGTGGGAACTGGGTGAGGCCTATGACTGCCAGTATTCCCTCACTTCCCTGACAACCTGCATGACTCCGAATAGGCAGCAATAATCCTCCTAGGTACACAACTCCATTGAACTGGAAACCACATCCCCACCCCCCACAGCAACTGCACCAAGATCTGTCCAAGGAAAATCAGAGCTCAGACTCTCCTAGTACTTCTCTCATCTGGTGGTCCTTCCCTACCCCCCTGGTAGCTGAAGACAAAGGGCATATAATCTTGGGAGTTCTAAGACCCCGCCCACCGCTGGTTCCTCTCCATATACCACAGCTAATGCTCTCTGGAAAGTGCCACGTCCTGGTAGGAGGCCAACCAGCACAAAAATAGAACATTAAATCACAAAAGCTATAAACCATCACAGAGTCCACTGTACCCTCCTGCTACCTCCACCAAAACAGGTGCTGGTATCTATGGCTGAGAGACCCATAGACAGTTCACATCACAAGACTCTATGGAGACAACTCCCAGTACCACCACAGAGCCAGGTAGACTTGCTGGTTGGCTAAACCCAGAAGAGAGACAACAATCACTGCAACTTGTGCAGTGCAGCTTGTGCAGGAAGCCACATACATAGGAAAAGAGGGAGAATAATACATCAAAGGAACATCCCATGCGACAAAACATTCTGAACAACAGCCCTCAACCCTGGAGCTTTCCTTTGACAGAGCCTATCCAAATGAGAAGGAACCAGAAAACCAACTCTGATAATATGACAAAATAAGGCTCTTTAACATCCACAAAAAAATTACACTAGTTTACTAGCAATGGATCTAAATCAAGAAGAAATTCCTGTGAAATAATTCAGGAGGTTAGTTATTAAGCTAATCAGGGAGGCACCAGAGAAAGGCAAAACCCAGTACAAGGAAATCCAAAAAATGATATAAGAAGTGAATGGAAAAATATTCAAGGAAATAGACAGCTTAAGGAAAAAAAATGAAAAATTCAGGAAACATTGGACACACAGAAGTGCGTAAGTCTCAGCAATGGAATTGAACAAGTAGAAGAAAGAAATTCAGAGCTCGAGCACAAGGTCTTCAAATTAGCCCAATCCAGCAACGACAAAGAAAGAAGAAAAAGAAAATATGAACAAAGCCTCAAAGAAGCCTGTGATTATATTAAACAACCAAACCTAAAAATATTCAGTGTTCCTGAGGAAGAAGAGAATTCTAAAGCTTGGAGAACATATTTGGAGGAATAATCAAGGAAACTTCCCCAGCCTTGCTAGAGACCTAGACATCCAAATACAAGACACAAAGAATACCTGGGAAATTCATCGCAAAAAGACCATCACCTAGACACATTGGCATCAGGTTATCCAAAATTAATATGAAGGAAAGAATCTTAAGAGCTGTGAGACAGAAGCATCATGTAACCTATAGAGGAAAACCAAGCAGATTAACAGCAGATTTCTCAGCAGAAACTCTACAAGCTAGAAGAGTTTGGGGCCCTATCTTCAGCCTCCTCAAACAAAACAATTATCAGCCAAGAATTTTGTATCCAGAGAAACTATGCATCATATATAAAGGAAAGATACAGTCTTTTTCACACAAACAAATGCTGAGAGAATTCACTACTACCAAGCCACCACTACAAGAACTACTAAAAGGAGCTCTAAATCTTGAAACAAACCCTAGAAACACATCAAAACAGAACCTCTTTAAGGCTTAAATCACATAAGACAAGAACAAAAATACAAGTTAAAAAGCAAAAACAAAAACAGAAAAAACAAAATAAACAAAAGTGCACAGGCAACAATAACAAAAAATACCACGATGAACCCAAAGGTACCTCATCTCTCAATACTAACATCGAATGTAAATGGCCCAAATGCTCCACTTAAAAGATACAGAACTGCAGAATGGATAACAACTCAACAACCAACTATCTGCTGCCTTCAGGAGATTCACCTAACACATAAGGACTCACATAAACTTAAAGTAAACAAGTGAAAAGGTCATTTCATACAAATGGAAACCAAACATAGCAACGGTAGCTATTCTTACATCAGACAAAACAAACATTAAGGCAACAGCAGTTAAAAGAGACAAAGAGGGACATTATACAATCAAGTGGGTTTCATGCCAAACATGCAGGGATGGTTTAACTTATGCAAGTCAATAAATGTGATACACCACATAAACAGAATTAAAAACAAAAATCACATGTTTATCCCAATAGATTCAGAAAAAGCATTCGACAAAATCCAGCATCACTTAATGATTGAAACTCTCAGCAAAATCGGCATACAAGGGACATATCTCAATGTAATAAAAGTCATCTATGAAAAACCAGCAGCCAATATAATACTGAATGGGGAAAAGGTGAATGCATTCCTTGTGAGAACTGGAATAAAACAAAGATGCCCACTCTCAGCACTCCACTTCAACATAGTACTGGAAGTCCTAGCCAGAGCAATGAGACAAGAGAAAGAAATAAAGGGCATCCAAATCAGTACAGAGGAAGTCAAACTGTCACTGTTTACTGATTATATGATTGTATACCTAGAAAATCCTAAGGACTCCTCCAAAAATCTCCTAGAACTGATAAAAGAATTCAGCAAAGTTTCTGGATACAAAATTAATGTACACAAATCAGTTGGTCTTCTATACATCAAGTGCAGCCAAACAGAGAATCAAATCAAGAATTCAATCTCTTTTACAATAGCTGAAAAAATAAAATAAAATAAAATAAAATAAAATACTTAGGAATATACCTAACCAAAGAGTCAAAAGACCTCTACAAGGGAAACTACAAAACACTGCTGGGAGAAATCACAGAAAACACAAACATATGGAAACATGTCCCATGTTCATGGACGGGAAGAATCAATATTGCGAAAATGACCATACTACCAAAAGCAATCTACAAATTCAATGCAATTCCCATCAAAATATCACAACCATTCTTCACAGCATTAGAAAAAACAATTCTAAAATTCACACAGAACCAAAAAGAGCCCACATAGCTAAAGCAAGACTAAAAAAAAGAACAAATCTGGAGGCATCACACAACCTGATTTCAAGCTATACTATAAGGCCATTGTCACCAACACAGCATGGTACTGGCATAAAAGTAGGCACATGGACCAATGGAACAGAATAGAGAACTCAGAAATAAACCCAAATACTTAAAGCCAACTGATCTTCAACAAAGCAAACAAAAATAAAAACTAGGGAAAGACACCATTTTCCACAAATGGTGCTGAGATAATTGGTTAGCCACATGTAGAAGAATGAAACTGGATCCTCATCTCTCACCTTATACAAAAGTCAACTCGAGATGGATTAAGGACTTAAATCTAAGGCCTGAAACTATAAAAGTTCTAGAAGATAACATTGGAAAAACCCTTCTAGACATTAGCTTAGGCAAGGATTTCATGACCAAGAACACAAAAGCACTTGCAATGAAAACAAATATAAATAGTTGAAACTTTATTAAACCAAAGAGCTTTCACGCAGCAAAAGGAACAGTCAGCAGAGTAAACAGACAACACAAAGAATGGGAGAAAATCTTCACAATCTGTACATCTGGCAAAAGACTAATATCCAGAATCTACAACGCACTCAAACAAATCAGTAAGAAAAATACAAACAATCCCATCAAAAAGTGGGCTAAAGACATGAATAGACAATTCTCAAAAAAGGATATCCAAATGGCCAACAAACATATGAAAAAATGCTCAACATCACTAATGGTCAGAGAAATGCAAATCAAACCACAATGTGATATCACTTTACTCCTGCAAGAATGGCCATAATCAAAGCTCAAAAAATAGTAGATGTTGGCATGGATGTGATGATCAGGGAACACTTCTACACTGCTGGTGGGAATATAAACTAGTACAGTCACTGTGGAAAACAGTGTGGAGATTCCTTAAAGAACTGAAAGTAGAACTACCATTTGATCCAGCAATCCCACTACTGGACATCTACCCAGGGGAAGAAAGTCATTATACAAAAAAGATACTTGCACATGCATGTATATAGCAGCAAAATTCACAATTGCAAAATCATGGAACTAATCCAAATGCCCATCAATCGATGAGTGGACAAAGAAACTGTCGTGTGTGTGTGTGTGTGTGTGTATAAAAGATGGAATACTACTCAGCCATATAAAGTAATGAATTACCAGTATTTGCAGTGACCTGCATGAGATTAGAGACTATTATTCTAAGTGAAATAACTCAGGAATGGAAAACCAAATGTCGTATGTTCTCACTGATATGTGGGAGCTAAGCTGTGAGGACACAAAACTTAAAAACTTCTGCCCAGCAAGGGAAACAATAAACAGAGTGCAGAGACACCCTAAGAATTGAATAAAATATTAGCAAACTATTTATCTAAGAAGTGATTGTTATCCAAAATATATAAGAAACTCAAACTATGCAATAGCAGAAAAAAAAAAAAAGAAAGAAAGAAATTTATAAACAAGACCAGGCATGGTGGTTCACCATGTAATCCCAGCAATTTGGGAGATCAAGGCAGGAGGATTACTTGAGGCCAGGAGTTCAAGACCCACCTAGGCAATATAACAAGACCCCATCTCTACCAAAAAAAAAAAAAAAATTATCCAGGTATGATGGCACATGCCTGTAGTCCTAACTACTTAAGAGGCTAAGGTGGGAATTTTCAGGTTTGAGTCCAGAATTTCAAGGCTGCAGTGAGCTAGGATCACACCACTGGACTCCAGCCCAATGTGACAGAGCAAGATCTTGTCTCTTAAAAAAAAGAAAGAAAGAAATTTTAAAATAACCTAATTTAAAACAGGTGAAGAACCCAAATAGACATTTTTTCAAAGAAAACATTTGAAAATGACTACAGGTTATATACAGGATGACCAAAAATGGCCAGCAGGTATATTAAAAGGAGTTCAACATCACTAACCACCAGGAAAATGCAAATCAAAACCACAATGAAATAACTCACTCAGAATGACTGTTATCAAAAAGAAAACAAGTGTTGGCAAGGATGTGGAAAAAAGTGAATCCCTTTACACTATTGATGGAAATATAAATGGGAGAATTTCATAGCACCCCATGCACTAAGACAGGGTACGATGTTTCAGTTATGCTGGATAAGTTCTAGATATCTAATCTACAACATGGTGACTACAGTTAATAATGTATACAGTCATGCATCTCTTAATGATGGAAATATGCTTTGAGAAATGCATCATTAGACAATTTCATCATTATGCAAACATCGTATACTTACATAAACCTAGATGGCATAATATACACATACCTAGGCTATATACATATATCCTACCTCTCATAGGCTACAAATCTATACAGCATGCTACTGTACTGAATACTGTAGGCAACTGCAGCACAATGGTATTTGCATATGTAAACACAGAAAAGACACAATAAAAATACAGTATTATGGGACTATCATTGTGTACACAGCCTGCCATTGACAAAAACCTTGTTATATAGCATATCAATGTACTCAAAATCTGCTAAGAGAGTAGATCTTAAGTGTTCTCATCCCCAAAAAGGGAGGGAGCGTACAGTAGCTATGTGAGGTGATGAATATAATCTTAACTTGATTGTGTTGATTATTTCACATGTATATGCACACCAAAACATCATGCTGTATACCTTAAATATATATAAATTGTATTTGTCAATTCTTTCTCAAAACAGCTGGAAAAAGAAAGAAGCACCTCCTATAGTCTGTTTGGAGGAATACAGCTTGGCAAAAATATCCCAGATCCAATTCTTATAGATTGTTTAACTGCCCATCCTGGTAGTATTATTCTGTATCATCTTACTTGCCTGTAAAGAGTTTGTAAAGTACTGTTATCAAAACCATGCCTTCATCTTTTTATATATTTTGGTTTTTAGCTTTGTCAAAAAGAATAAAATATTTTAATTCTTAATTTAATATATGTGTGCAAGGTACAGTGTATTTAATAGGGCCATCTGAATTAAAGTGGCCACACTCTAACAGGCTTTGCTAGTAAGGTTGTCATCTCTTTGACAGTTAGTTTTGAAAATCAACACAGATTCAACCAAGAAAATCTAAGGAATGGTTTATCTAGACATGAAGAACACATTTGATTCAGCACTCCCCCAAACAGAATCTGCAAAGCCAGCAACTCTATTTGGCCATAAACCACTTCAGTGAATAACACACTCTAATGAAGGATGAAGATGAATCGTCTTGGTTAGTGGAAATGCTTCAGGATGGAGAGAGAGAATATGTACCCCTACAAATGACTGTTAGGTTTTCCTCTTTTTTTCTCGCTTTAAGGGACTGGAGAAAATAAATACTTAATGAAAGAAAAAATGGGGCACTGTAAAATCAAACTGAGAGGCTAGCAGAGCTTTACTGAGAAAAAGTATAGGATTCTAAAATCAAATCCGAGACAAAGAAATTCACACACTAGCGAATAGGGGTCCTGTGTTACTACATCTTTGTAGCTCTTTTCACCACTAGGATAAAGTTGTAGAGGCATTTGGCAAATCGTGGCCACTGGAGTTAGAAGAATCATCTTGTTCCCTATTTGTAAACTTCAATCACCCCACAGCAATTTTTATCATAGCTGCGTGCAATCTGTACTCTGATTTATTTCACATTTTCTTTATATTGACTCTATTTTTTTACTTAAAAAATTACATCCAATAGAAAACTTACATTGTGTTGAATATAGCATATAACATTGTTATATAGTAGTTATTTTTCCCTAAGACACATTAAAACAAACACCAAACATTTAAATAGTATTCATTCATAGTCACCTAGAATTATCTCGTATACCACAAGTGGTACTTGTAATAGACTTTGGAAAACATTGGTCTGGTTAAACTCTCTATAAATGAATATTATTTCAACACAAATTTTATTTGCATCCCTGGATTCAGTTGGAACCACCTGTCCCTAGGCCCTCAGCTGCTCTGTCTACCTTGGCCATCACTCCTTGTGCACCTGGGGCCAACAAGCCACTTTCCCTGGATTTCCTAGCTCCTTTCTATTCTGGCCAAATCAAAACAACATGGCTGACTTATCTTACACAGAGACTTCCTAGTTCCTCCCACCACTTTCAGGCTTAGATAAAACACCACACGCAGAGCACAGGATCTTACATAGGGCAGCCTTTGAAGATGCTAGATGATAAAACTCAGAATTGCAAGAAGTGAACAATCCACAGGGCAAAAGCTGATACATCATTTCTCTACTTTTTGCTCCCACAAACTAATCCTGGCACAGTTTCTCCTTACAGCCCATTCTGAAAAGTTTCGTATGCAAAAAGAACTCATGTGCTAAATGCCCTACTGTGTCTTTTTGTGGTCTGTTATGAAGTATTACATCGTTTATCATTGCCTCACAGCCTTCTTGCTTCACTTGTCTATTTCCTCACTCTTTCTGCCCTAGGTTTGGCATCTCGTACAAAAAGCATTAATGCATTAACCCTTGCCTTGGGGACTATTCTCTAGAAAAATTCTCTGGAAACTATACATGCTGACCAAAAATGGCCAGCAGGTATATGAAAAGGAGTTCAACATCACTAACCAGCAGGAAAATGCAAATCAAAATTACCTTACACCTGTTAGAATTCCTATCAGAAAAAAGATAAAAGACAACAATAATTGGCAAGGTTGTGGAAAAAAGTGAATCCTTTTACACTGTTGATGGAAATATAAATTGGAAAATTTCATAGCAGCCCCATGCTGCTATGAAAATGCCCTTTACAAACCTCCCTAACAAGTCACTCAGCCTCTGCTTGAAGAAATCTAGTGACACGCAACTTAATGATAGACACACAATCCTCTCCAATTTGACACACTTAACATTAATAGAATATTATTAGAGTGGACTATAACCTACTACAATCTTAGTAAGTTTTCCTTTTAATGTAATTTTTAAATTAAAAAATTAGAGCAAATTTCGAGAAAATACTAAATAAGTCAGTACAGATTGTATGCAGATATGACCAAAACTGCTGTAGAATGAATGAAGTTTAGAAATAGGGAACCAGATGATTCTTCTAACTCCAGTGTTCATGGTTTGCTGAATGCCTCTACAATTTTACCCTAGTGGTAAAAAGAACTGATCCAGCCTTTCCTCCGAGTTCAGTGCAGGTGGGGACTTCCAGGGAGATTGAGAAGGATTTGCTATGGTAAAGGCCCTCACAGAGCATGCGCGAAAGGTACAATGTGTTCATCATGAAATAACTAAAAAATAACAGCTGATTAGTACCAACCTGTGACAGCTTGCCCCAGGGTGCCTAGAAAAAATGAGAAAAATGAATAGAAAGTTTTCTCTAAAATTAACTTTATTTGTAGAACTGTCCTTTATTCTGAGATGATGGCCTTTCTACCCTTTGGTATTTAACATGCCCTTTCTTCTATTAAATAATAATAATAATACTAGATAAAAACACTTTTTAATTCTCCTTTCTTGGCTATATAAGAAATGATAACCCTACAATGATTCCCATACTTTTTCTAACTTATAGTTCTGTGAAATCTAAACTCCAGAAACAGTTGTTAATTATGGAACATAATAAAGGTCATGCATATGTCTTACTCATTGAATAAACAAATAAATTGATACAATTAAAGTAAAACTGACATAAAAGTTGAGAAATCAAGTAAACCCTACAGGGTCTCTTTTCCTTAAACTTAACGTTCATGACTAAGAGATAAGACTCTGGGTTCCAGTCTATTCCAGAAAGTGTGGGTTGACATTTTCCCATCTCGTTCCTTAGGTACTTCCTAGTGTGAAAAATGTTTTATCAGGCATCCAGATTTATGAGTAAACTCTAGCCTTTCATTGCTACTTATTCTGGCATCTCAGTTTTTCTTTTAGGTTCATTTAACACTTGCTATTGTGTGTGAGATAGCAACTGTCATATCAGATTGTCAATAGTAAATTCACTACCAACCTGGTAATCACTTTTATTACCCACAAAAACTGCTATTGAAATCCTTCAAGAAATGATTGATATGCTGCATCCTGTGTTGACATATCACACTAATGATGGAAAGAAAGAGTGAAGAAAAAGTTTTAATGATGCATTCGTTCTAGAAGATGACAATATGGCTGCAGGGCATTGGGAAGTGATTATTGGCAATGCCTCCTTTACTTCAGATTGAGGGCACACAAGCAGGACAGGACTTATCCAAAACAGGTTCACCTGTTGCCAGACACCCAGACAATTTCTGAAGTTGACAAACATAATGACCTGAACAAAAATACAATTACAGAAAGCCCAGATCACAAGGCAACATAGCGAATGTCCAAAGGGACAGGCTAATGCACCCATCTGATAACAAAAGCATCCAAGATTAATAATAATAATAATGTTTATTGAGCACTTACGTGCTAGGCCCTGTGGTAAGTCCTTTACAGGCATATTGCTTAATCCCATTGTATATTGTCTATCTTTCATATGGCAGTGTAAGTTCCACGAGGGAAAAGACTTAGCCTACCTCACTCAGCACTGTATCCTAGGTTCCTACAAAAGCACCCGGATATAGGCGGTGCTCAATAAATATTTTTCGATGAATGAACTAATCAATCAACAATCACCTCCTCCTTGAGCTGGGTGCACAAGGCCTTCAGATGAAACTCCAGAATTCTGCAGAGAAATTGTTTAAACTAGCTGGATGCAGAGGCTCACACCTATAATCCCAGTACTTTGGGAGGCCAAAGTGGGAGGATCACTTGAGGTCAGGAATTTGAGACCAACCTGCACAACATAGCAAGACCTTATCTCTACAAAAATAAAGATAAACAGAAAACCACCGACTGAGCTGAAAACACTAATAGGGTATAAATTAAATTTTTTAAAAGTCTGTAAAAATGTTAAGAGTATTCCATCAACTATAAGATAAAAATCAATAGTAAATTCACACTTAAAACTAATTCAAAAATGTTTTATTGTTGTTTATCATATGCTCATTTATGGGTATAAGGAGGGTTTTCCACAACGGTAATCAAGAATCCAAAGAGAAACCAGGGTCACATGACAAGAATAGACAGCAGAACTGCAGTTTGGCATGCAAACTTTCCTGCTGGTGGTTGAAGAAGCAGCCCACAGGCTTTCAGTCCTTTCAGATAAGATGCTCAATACCTGTGGGAGCCAATCAGCTTGGCTGTCTTCTAGGCCTCCACTATAATGAGTTCCACCAAAGCCACAAGCTTATAGACATTCTGGAAGTAGGAAGATGCCTTCACTGGTGTCTTTAGGAGTATCACAGACAAAATAAAACTTTCAGAAATTATTTTGTTGATAAAGAACTTTCATTTGAAGGAAAACTAGGGAAAAAGAGATGACAGATGCAAAACAAGAGAATTTACCCCCATATTTTGAAGAGTTTGTGCAAAATTGGTATTATCATTTACAGCAAAGTCACACTATGAGAGGGCAATAATGACACTAAAGATCATGTAATAGGATCCCCAAAACCCTTCTTGTGGTGTATATAACTGTGACCCTACAACTTCAGCAATCCTAGGAAGCCCCCCTCACTGCTGAATAGAGAAAATGCCACCTGCTTCCCTGTGTCTTCCTGATGGAACAAGACCACGCCAGAGCAGAGAGCATCACTCAGAAGAAAGACCTATGGAAAATGCAAAGATTATTTTTATCATGAATTACTTATAAAGAAAAGTTTCCAGTCACTGATGCAAAAACAAACAAACAAAAAAAGGTACTATTATTTCCAAAGTCTGTGAAGAGGCTAAAATACAAAACATTTTACATAGATCTGGTGGATAATTCAGAGAAACATAAAAACATTTGTCAGATGAGAATAACTTTCTAGTAATACTCTTGGTCTTTGCTAAAGAATCTTCCTAATGTCCCTATTTTCTTCTTGTTTTTCTTAATTTCTACCTAATTTTGGCTTTAGTCTTCTCTCCATTTATTCTTACACTTCTTGCACTCTCTTTTCCCCAAAACCCAAAAGGAAGCATAAGGGGAATATAATTTTTTAAACCTGAAAAGCACACATAGTAAATTAAAAGCCTAGTTTACAACTATAGATGGGGGGGGAACAAAACTTTTCCTTTTCTATAAAGTGATCCAACTCATATTTTTATCTCCTATTCCCCTTTCACAGAGTTAGTGGTCACCTTAACTTAATTCATTTTCAGGGTTTCCCTTTCAATGTCATCTCAAGGTTCCCAAAGTCTTACGTATTGTCAAAATGGAGTGATGGACACTCTCTGGTGATTGGGACATCAATTTATCTGAATTTCCCCTAGAATATTTGCATTCCTGTCCATGTGATCTCCTCAGATCCTGTAGATCTCTGTTGCTTCTGGACCACACTTGGATATAGACATCCTGTCTCAAAACTGCTTAGTTCCATCTGCCAGAAGCCTTTCTATAACCATTTCTCTCTCTGATCGTACGGAGAACCTAAAAGTGGATGCTCCTTCTCAGCCAAGCTAACATATGACTGCAGCCCTGGATGACACCTTGACTACAATTTTATGAAGGATTTGGAGCCAGAACACTCCGCTAAATGCTATCTTAGCTCTTCCTTTCAGTTAAAGGGGAATCTCTTTTTAATCCAGGGGAAAATCTGCATGTTTTAAAAATATCCAGCCATTTTTCCCATGCATTTTACTCCTTTTTACCAGCTCTGCAGACTTTCCCAAATTCTCATAACCTTAGTCCTTTGAAAAAAAAAAATGACCAAAAAGTATACTGGCTCCTTCTTCTCACTTTTTACCCCCTGCCTCCCTGAGGCAACTAAGACACAATGAAACCTGCTTGACAGGAAACAAGGGAAAGGAAAATCCATACAGGGATAAAAACAATATCACATATTGACCCAATCTGACTTAATATGGGTACATATAACTGAGTTCTGTTGATTCTCATCATCTCCATTCTCTTCACTCCTCTTCATTCCACTGCTGCTGTATTAGTTCAGGACTATCATTTCATACTACAAAAACCACTGAGCCCAGCCTCCTTCCCCACTACTATCAGAGTGGGTTTCCTAACGACAACAAAAAATCAAATGATACCATGTCACTGGACCGCCTGAAATGGTTTGGAACATCTTGGCTGCTTTCAGGAATGAATTCAAACTCCCTAGCGTGGCACATGAGACTGGGATTTGGACTTTGCCTTCTCCTCCCTCATCTCTTACTATTTCTCAGCATATACTCTACCCCAAAGTCATAACTAGACAAGAATATGATGCAGTATTCCAAGTCTTCCTGCCTTAATTCATGCTGTTCCCTCTATCGGGAACTCTTTTCTCTCCAACCTTCTTATGTTGAACTAACTTGCTCTTTCAGACTTTCCTCTGGGATCACTCTTACAGGAAATTCTTCTTTACTTCTCCTCATCTGTAATTGGGAATCTCTTTTCTGAGTAGCTATAACACTCCACACAAACCTCACTGTTAAAATTACTGGTTTGTTAAGCTCTCTTCCCCAAATGTCTGTCAGCACCTTGATATCAGGAATTCTCTTTCATCTCTGCATCCTCAAGACCTAGCACAGTAATCCACAAATCGTTAATGTTCAGCAAACAATTCTTGAGTTAATGCATAAGCATATAATTTATAGTATCTAAAAAGATGTCAATTTCTATATTATATATCTAACACACTGGATATTTGTGTCAAGCAAATTAAAATCAAGATAATAAGTTTTGCTGATCAATTCT
Source organism: Colobus angolensis palliatus (assembly GCF_000951035.1). Classification (NCBI taxonomy): domain Eukaryota; kingdom Metazoa; phylum Chordata; class Mammalia; order Primates; family Cercopithecidae; genus Colobus; species Colobus angolensis. Next base: position 6,865,061 of record NW_012120709.1, read on the forward strand.
AAACTCACTGACTAGGTTAACATTTTGATATTTTTTTCCCCTGAGAACACTACTCTCGTATCAATCTAAGTATCTGGAGGCTGTGATTTATCTTTGATGTCAGTAACAAGGTTCTGCATTTTGGCATTCATAGAAAAACAAAACAGTAAATGAAGCACATATTGGCATAACTCATACGTTACACTATACCTTACTACAATCTTACACCCTTGGGTAACCTGATTGAAAGTTAAATGGGAATAGACATTTAAATTACACCAAAGGGATGTCAATGGATTGCAGACTTACTCTTGTATTAGTCTATTGTTGATTGCACAGTATTTTATTAGTGGTCACCATATAACATTTTTCAACAGGCCATTGTATACGGTATATTTTACTAGATGCAATACTCTGTGTTTATGCAATTACAGAATAACCACTATTTGGCTACTTATTTCAGGTAACATATTAAGTAAGCTTAAACAAAGAAATTCAAATTAAGATCTTGACATTATCTAAATGAATACATTGTTTAATTTTGTAAAAATTAATTTGACCTATTTTTATACTTTCTTATTCTTTTGTTCATTTAGGCCCTTAAATTCATTATCACTGGATTAGCTGTCAGATATTCCTAATTAAAGTAATCTCTAAGTATAGTACAGGTAGAATTTTTCAACTCATGGTATAATAAAAAGGATATGGTCTGTATTGTACACATCACAGTCCCCTTTTAAGTGTACACAGCAAATCTTCAGCACTGGGGGTCAGAAAGCATCTGCCATTAGACAGACGATGACACCTGTGTATAATTATCTAGCATGATTAATGAAGAAGGAGATCAAAGTTTCATGCAATTTTAATTTTATGCTCTAGGCTTGATGTGTAAAGGATTTGTACTGGGTAATAAATGAATACAGGTTCATTCTAATAAGCATGACAAATGAATTTTTTAAATGAGCCTGACTCATTAGCTAGGTGTATATAAACCTATGTGACCCTTAGTGCTCTGGCAGAATTTGGGGATAATTTTAATGCCTAATTACTGGTTGTGTGATGATATTTCAACAAATTAGTTTCTGTATGAAATGCAAACACACTTAGAAGTGTTCATGCTGAGGTATGATAAAAACCAAAATGTTTATAAGGAAGGGATCTTGACTGCAAAAGCTAAATCATAATAACAGCAATTTTCCACAAGGCTACATTTTTAACATCTGCTGTGGAACCTCTGAAGACATTTTGACAAGAATGACATTTTGGCAGAATTAACAAACCAGGAAAAGAATGTGTGCTCTACTCCTGACATTAGTGTTATGGAAGTAAAACACGGACAACACTGGACTCTGTGTTCAGCTACAACGTGCATTTCCTAGATGTTGCTGATTCAACTTGATCTCAGCGTCCATATTATAACAAGCTGGTCTGGTGCCTCCAGAGTGTAGTGCGAAAGTTCAGTGCCTTAAATTAAGATAAAGTACTTGTTTTCTTTTAAATAAGATGTAAAGCTTAACATAGCATGAAGGGGGGAAAAAAAAGAAAGAAAAACAGAACATTTAGTTTTAAATAATAGAATATGGAGTTCGGAGTAAATAGAACATATCTTCTGGAATTTTTTATGCGACTGGCTACTTGACACTTTTTAGAAATAAGTTTCTTATTTCTTCTCAGGAAGCTCATTTTTTTTAAAGTTTCGAAGTAAACTCATAATGGAAACAGGGACTCAGTGATCAATAAGATTTTCAACATGCTCCGTGTCACACTTGACTAAAGTCATTGTTTTTTTGGTTTTATTTTCCAGCAAACATGAGTTGGGCACTTATACTGTGCTAAGTGCTGAAGGGGTACAGAATGAACACCAGACTTCATCTTCAAGAAGTTCAAAAACTGGTCAGGGAAGTAGAAGTGCGAGCAAGTATAATGCAAAGAAGTCACGCATGAGTGCTATAGGGAAGGAACCAGCTAAGTGCTGTGGGAATCCAGGAGCACAAAGGAATTAGCAATTAAAGGCTTTTGAAAGAATGTGCATTCATTTGCTCATTCATTAAACATTTATTGAGTATAAATAATGAGCCAGGCCTATATTAGGCACTGACTGTATACAGAGATGTATAAAATACAGCTCTTGCCCTTCAAGATCTCACAGTCTTTACTTGCATTCTCTCAGTGAATATTTTGCTTGGTCTTAGAGAATATAATGACCGATCAGAAGGGGTTTAATTAAATTAACCTATTTAATTCTCATAATGATCAGCTGAGAAAGGAACTATTTAACGCTCCAGTTTAGAAAGAGGAAAATAGTTACAGAAAGAGTGTATACCTGATCCAAAATTAAATATCCGAGAAAATGGAAAGCTAAAATTGGAAATCTGGTGCCGGGACCTGTGCTCTAGCCAAAAGGATATCACTAATGCAAGTTCTGTGACAGGGGCTGTGGTGCTCAGACATGAGAACTGATCTAGAAGTGGAAGGGATGCCAAATTAATTTAAACACATAAATTTGGTTAGCTATTATTATTATCTCACAGTATCATGATTATCCTTTTACCTTAAAGAATGACATCCACATTGACACTTGTTAATGACACAGAGAAAAATATTTTTTGAAAGGTAGGTATGGGGGGCTCATGTGGGATCCCTGCTGCATTTGAGCCAACATGACAAAAGGATGACTAGAATCTGGATGTACATAAAGAGAGAATGACATTCCAAGCTGAGGGGCACCCTAGGCAAGTCAGAGAAGCTGGTTTGACAATTTTCTTCTTGCTGGTAAAGCTCTTATACTCGCTATCCAAATGGAAAATAACTGAAATTGATTGATGTGGAAACTCCTGAGAGGGCAGATCTTTCTAAAGGAAATTGAAAGAAATGTCAATAACGTTTGACTTTTAAACACCTCAATTTGCTCATCAAGATTTCAGAATTACTTAGAGCCCAAAGATCATCGTTTGTAACATTGTTTAACTGCAGAAGGGTTTAGCCACAAAAAATTTCCTTAAAAAATTGTTTTTCAGATGTAGACATAAAAAATAGTATCTAATGTTTATTAAGCATTTATTCTATATTTGGCTTGGTGCTATATACTTGACATGAATTATTTTGTGTAATATTTCACTTATAATTCATGTCAAGTATATAGCACCAAGCCAAATACAGAATAAATTTTATATGCATTTTCAATTTTTTTATGAATCAGGAAAATGAAACAGAAAGTTTAAGTCATTTGCCCAAAGCCACAGACATGAAAAAGCTGGAAAGGAGACTAAGTCAGCTAAGTCAGTTATCAGTCCCATGCTCTTAACTATTATGCTGTATGTAGCTGAGAGTCACAGAAGGTTTGTAGCCAAATGTTTATATTGCCTTGATGAATAGAAATTGCCTTATTCGGCCGGGCGCGGTGGCTCAAGCCTGTAATCCCAGCACTTTGGGAGGCCGAGACGGGCGGATCACGAGGTCAGGAGATCGAGACCATCCTGGCTAACATGGTGAAACCCCGTCTCTACTAAAAAATACAAAAAACTAGCCGGGCGAGGTGGTGGGCGCCTGGGCGCCTGTAGTCCCAGCTGCTCGGGAGGCTGAGGCAGGAGAATGGCGTGAACTCGGGAGGCGGAGCTTGCAGTGAGCTGAGATCCGGCCACTGCACTCCAGCCCGGGCGACAGAGCGAGACTCCGTCTCAAAAAAAAAAAAGAAACTGCCTTATTTATTCTTTTTTTGAAGTATAGCTTAGTGTAGAAGGAAGAGAAGGAGGAGACCTTGATGTGAGCCCCATCTCTATAACTTTACACTCTTGGGCAAGCATCTCTCCTGTTTAAGCCTCTGCATCTTACCTTTAAATTGAAAGGCTTGACTGCATGGTGTTTGAAGTCCCTTCTGGCTATAAAGATCTGTATTTTTTTTTAAAGGCATGCATAGCATTAATTATTCATACATTTTTTAAAAACAGAATTTTAAACATGGATGGGATAAGTTGAAAATTTAAAGAATTCAAATTTAGTAAGATTTTTAGGAAATGTTGGCTAAAATCATGTGAGGAATCAACATGACACTTTCAATATGCTGAATTATTTGGTTCATCTATGTGAGGCTGAACATCCACCATATTTTTCACTCATAACTCTGAGGGCTAGTGACACAGTTCATTTCCTCATTTCAAAAAGATTGATTTCATCCCCGAGAAAAGGTACGCATGAGCTGGAAAAAAATGAAGGTTTATGGGAACCAGGAGCATCCGTTCTCATTCTATTAAAGCCTCAGCTTATGTTCCACTTTAGGTCTTGCTTACTAAATTCAGGGTTGCTCAGTCTTTCATCTAAGATACCATGTGTTCATGAAAAGGAGCAAGCTGTTTCTTTTAATCCAAGAGCCAAATGTAAAGATTCCTCAAGTGTCAGTTTTAATTTTAGCATGCATGATCTTAAATCTCATGGACTGTGTCCACTTAGAGTGTGCCTCTAAGAGCTCTTGGCCATTCAAGTCTAGAGTCATAAGAATAACCACATAACAAGAAAAGTGACTCCCTCTAAAGAGTGACTCTTTGGCTCAGAGATTACTCCAGGGGCCACTTCCCACTGTCCTCTGCAAACCCACTTTCAGTATTCTGCAATGCCACTAATCAGCCTTCTGTGTTTCATTTGTTTGCATGTCTCATTGAGCCCAAATCCCCTTTCAGTGGGCTCAAATGAAATGAAATCTGATCAAGCCCTTTCCTGAGATGCAGCTTCTGTTTACAGCTGCTTTGGTACCGTGGACTGCAAACAAGAACCATCACCGGCTCAACTCATGGTGCATATCAACCTTCAAGAAGGAAGTAGAAGAAAGGGAGATGAAAAACTGATTATCTCAAGAAAAAAAAATGCCTGCCAAGATATGTGGAACAAAATATGTTAATCTTATACTTATGGATCACTTTCCCAGAGATGATCTTTTTTTTTTTTTTAATTTTCAGAATTAGGCAAGTCCTCTTAGTCTAATTTTAAAATGAGAAAGCTGATAACTAAGAGGTATGATAAGGTCTCATTGTTTTGTGGAGACCATTTAATTCCTGTGGCTGCAGACCAAGATCTCAGGCATAGCTTTCAGCAAGCACAACCAATGGGATCTAAGATCTTCTGTTGGAACCCCCGAAAGAGTCCCGCTCTGGGCAGGGGTCGCCGCGAGGGACCACTCGACACCGAAATCACAGCAGAGAGACACTTTTATTTCTAGCGCGCTAGGGTCCCCCGTGCACAAAGATGGCCAAGGGACCCCGAGCGTTGGTTACAAGCTGCTTATAAAGGCAAAACACCACAAATTCAAACAAGGCGCGAAATTCAAACAAAGCTTTAGGGCCCGAGATGATTGGGGCTTGCCATGGCCTGAGCAAGGCGTCTCGCTCTGATTGGCTGGGGCTTGTACGCATGGGGGGGTTTTCCTGGAATTGTTTTTCTGTTTGAATTCCGGGAACATTGGGTGTTTTTCTCAATTACCCATGGCCACCTGGTGTTGTTTTTCTTAATTCATGGCCTAGGTTGTTTTTCTTAACCCATGGCCCATTTCACTTCTACCCTAAAATTCATACCAAAGTTTGATACAATTTGTTTCTTGGATTAAAGGCCACTTGATTTTAATTATTTAACAAATACTTCTTGGCTACCTACTTTTCTTTTTTTTCAAGGAGCACATATACCAAGTCTATCTTTCTGTCTGCTACACTGTGCTTGGAAATTACTGAAAACTCAATGGTGAATAATAATTGCCCCTGCCTAGCCCCAAAGTTGACCTGGTTCAAATTGGTATTAACACCATTGACAGAGACACTTTGAGGATATCTACTAGAATACAATCCTAACAACCCTTCAGATATGATGACTACAATGTAAAGCATGCTCCCTGGCGTTTTGCCAAATACAACCTGCAGCACCATAAAAGACTTGGCTCAGGAAAGGTTTCACAACTCTGAGGAAAGAATCTTGAAAGGAGGCTAACATGGTTTGGATCTATGTTCCCACCAAGTCTCCTGTTGAATTATATGTATCCATTGTTATAGGTGGCGCCTGGTGAGAGGTGACTGGATCATGTGGGCAGAGTTATTCTAAATGGGTTCGCATTATCCCCTGGGTGCTGTTCTCGTGAGAGTAAGTTTTCATAAGATCTGGTTGTTTAAAAGTGTGTAGCACCTCTCTGCTCTCTCACCTCCTGTGACGATGGCTCTGGCATTGTGAAGATGCCTGCTCCTGCCTTGCCTTCCACCATGAGTAAAAAGCTCCCTGAGGCCTCGCCGCAAGCAGATGCTGCCATGCTTCCTATATAGCCTGCAGAACCATGAGCCAATTAAGCCTCTTTTCTTTATAAATTACCCAGTCTCAGGTATTACTTCATAGCAGTGTGAGGCTAACTTCTGCATAGACAGAGGGAAAGAAGGAAAATTGGGAGGAATAAGTATAATCTAGGTGAGGCTGGTACACAAATGGATTTCAATAGAGTAGCCAATAATATTGATAGTGATAATAACAGATTTATTTATTGAGCACTTACTGTGTTCCAGGACCTAAACTTTGTATGTATTCATTTATTTGATCCTCATGGTAGCCCAATGAGGAAAGTATCAATTTTTTTTTTTTAATTTAGGAATGAGGAAACTGAGGCACACAGAGAGCTCAAATAAGTAGGACTATGTAGAAAGTATCACTGGCTCCAAATGTTTTATAATGTGCACACACAGTTAGAAGTAAAGAAAGAACTACTTGCCACATCTACTCTATTATTTGCAGAAAACAGGTAATGGAAATAATAGAACTCATTTATAATTTTTTCATATTATACTTTTACCAACATTCATCATATTAAGAAGCTTCCTGAGCTGAAAACATCTATTTTAACAAGCTTATATAAGCAAACTACAGATCAATTTTCTGTTATCATAATTTTAGATGGCATTTCAAAACAATCACTTTTCACCAAAAATTATTTTCTTTATACATCTTATGAATTCTCTCAAAAATTTTGAAAATGGAATTGTTTTTAAATCTCAATATTTAGTGTCATAAGTCACAAATTGCCACAATCTAAACTTTTTATAATAGCCCTACAGTAAAAATTGGATAATTCCACTAATATAGACTACTCAGCACAGAGTTAAATTTTAATTTTTTAGTGAACTAAGAAAGATTTTGGTAAATTTTAAACTATTTTTAAAACTTAACCTCTTTGTCCTATTTTTTAAACTTAAATGACAAAGCAAGGCAATTCTTGAAGTATTTCTGCCCTGAACAGAGGAGTGCACCCTTCAAGTCACTGTACCGGTACCAGTTATTTTCTAAGATTGCAGTGTTGATTCCTGCAGGCACCATGTTTACCTGGTTAGAAGGATTTATTTTCCCTCATGTTTTTAAAGTTATTATCCATTTTATCTCTTTGTGGTTCAGGAAAATGTATTCTGCATATGCCTTAGTCAGTTTGGACTGCTATAACAAAAATACCACAGATTGGGGGGCTTAAAAAACAGAAATTTATTTCTTACAATTCTGGAAGCTGTGAAGTTCAAGATCAAGGTGCCAGCAAAATCAGTACCTGATGAAGGCCACCTTCCTTGTTTACAGACAGCCACCTTCTGGCTGTATCCTCACACCGTGGGAAAAGGGGAAAAGCTCGTTTCCTCTTTTTAGAAGAACACTAATTAACTCCCAAAGGGCTCTCACCTCCTAATATCATCCCATTGGAAGTTAGGCTTTTACATATGAATCTGGGGATTGGAGGGGCACAAACAGGCAGTTCATAACAATCTACTACCACTATTCCTTTCTCAATATCTTCTGAAGAATGTTCCATTAAAAAAACTAGGACAGAAGTGGTGGCTCATGCCTGTAATCCCAGCTCTTTGGGAGGCTAAGGCGGGCAGATGGCTTGAGCTCAGGAGTTCAAGACAAGACTGGGCAACATAGCAAACCCCTTCTCTACAGAAAAATACAAGAAGTAGCCAGGTGCAGTGGTGGCATTCCAGTGACCCCAGCCACCTGGGATACTGAGATGGCAGAATCATTTGAGCCCAGGAAGAGGAGGTTGTAGTGAGCTGAGATCATGCCACTGCACTCCAGTCTGGGCGACAGAGTGAGATCTTGTCTCAAAAAAAAAGAAAAAGAAAAAGAAAGAAAAAAAACTACTGGAAATTCTGTGTCAAGCAAATCTGGGAAGAGAGTGGCCAGAAGTTTATTCTCTAAACTTTACCAACATAGTAGGGTTCTTTTTTACACATACTGGTTATAGTAAAGTTCTTCTTTGCAAATGCTGGTTCCCGTGAAAAACAGCTTGATACCAACTAGATTCTTGTTGGAACTATTATTCTCATAACAGTTAGCCAGGAAAGATACAAATCAATAGAAGAAAGCTGAGTAGACAAATGAGTTATAGCCTATATAATGGCAATTGCCGGAGTATAGTCAGAGGGGTTGGAAAATATCACCTTGCTACATAAAAAGAGACCCTGCATAGGATCTTACGGGATGTAGTTGAGTTATGGTTGCATTGTTTGCCCTTAATGGAAATATCTTCATTTGACTAAGTCAGCCATCAGGTTTAATCGCACAGGATACTGAAGTATATTAGATATTAATGATTAAATAATATCAGCAAACTACAGTCAGCCATCATTAATGATTGTCTTTAACAATGTGTAGAAGATAATGAGAAAAGCAAACAACAAAGGGATCAGAATGGTAAACAACTTAAGTAAACACAATTCCTAATACACACACTCTATCAATGCATTTTTAGTGGGCTACTGTGTACTTCACTTAATTGAATCAGTAGAGACACATGGTCTGCAGATTATTATAACCCATCCTATTGGTTGTTTCTAACTTTTCATGGGGAGATAATTCATTATTGAAAGGTAAGCACTTTGTTTTCCTGAACTCCCATTTCAATGCAGAGCATGGACGTAATTTGTTCTGAGTTATATGTCTCTAAAATTAAAAGACATAAATCATATTTCTACATTCCACAACCAATCTGCCAAACACATCCAACTAGGAAAGACTGAAGGGTAAATGACATGTTTTAGAATGACTGGAATCAACAGGAATCTATTAAAATTCTTATAAAATAAATAAAATTCTCAAATTAGCTAGCTGCTTTTTATGATCATACCTATTTTAAGTGCTTTTCAAGTGCTCTCTTATTGATTTATATATCTCCAAGAAGTGCCTAATAAAACTAAAAGACTACTCTGAATATTTTAGCACCAAGAAATACAAACCTATGTATCTCATAAGGTGTGCGCCTTTTAAAAGGTTGACACTTTTATTCTCTACCCTGCTCTGAGATTGTCTGATCAAGACAAAAAAAGGGAAGAGAGGAAACAGTGTAAAACACCAGCGGAAATAAATGGTGGGCATTAGGGTGCCTCTGCACGAATTATGCTCTTAGTGATAACTCATAATTTGAATAGTACTTTTTAAAGTGAAAGTGCTTTCACTTTTATTACTCTGTTTTTGCCTCACAAGTAAGAAAAGCAGGTACATTATTCTTTCCATTATAGAGGTAAAGAAACGATTTCGGGGAGTTTCAATGATGCGTGCTCTAGTGGGAAGTCAGACCTTGAACTGCAGTTGTCTGAGTCCAGTATCTTTTCTACCACACGCTGCTGCTTTTCCCATACCCTATACCACCTTTTAGAACAAACTGCCGTTTTGGTAAATGGTAGATGCTTGGTAACAACTTGAACTACACTTGGCACTCTGATAAATGGCCCAGGCACTTAATTGGGATGCTTGCCAAGGAATAGAGTTAGTGCAGTGCATTTCCAAAGGCTCTAAACAGCAGATGAATTGCACATCAATTTATTTAAAGAGCAAGAAGGCGAGCGTATTCATGGTCATTACCAGGTGCGGACTGATGCCTGCTAGCATAGATTTCCCACTGTGAAGCCCTTTAGTCACTCCATGCGGCTTCCCCACTCCATTATGCCTGTTAAATGAATCAATCTTACCTTAATATCATTCTTAAATATTTAATGCCAAGTTACAATGCTGCCTTTTAAAATCGGTTGGTAAAATAAAAGCAAAAATTGTTCAGCAGGATACACCCCACCTTACCAGCCTCCACTCTTCCATATGATTACTTACTCGGGTGGGCTGTTTGCCCCCAGGGGTGGGCCAATTAAAAGGATTTATTTGCTTGTGTAACAATCTAGGCGGCAGCAAAAGGAACTGCAGTTTCAAGAAAGAGTAAGCAAGGCTTACTTTTCTGGTTGCTTCCCTATTTGTTGTAATGCAGAGCTTGACCCAGAAAATTACTTCCAATACTTCATCAATGTGAGCTCCTTTAGAGGAATTGTACTGGTCACCATGTGGGAGAAAGCAAACCATCCCTTTCTGAAAAGAACTTTCAGTCTTACTTCTGGGCAATGCTCGATATGCAAATAGTTAAATCGCTGAATTTTTCAATAACCAGTGCACTTAAGCCAAATAATTCAGATCAACTCTGTTGTTTTTAAGAATGGATATGTGATTCCACACCCAGATATGACCACTGTTTTATCTTTTTTTCTGCTTTATATCTGGCATTTGAACGTATGTTTTACAAAGCCTTTCACCTCTGTGTGTTCATTTGTTGAGATAGAGCAGTTCTAGCTCACAACCTTGCCTGTTTCCTTCCAGTCCTCTCTTTCTGATTAGTCTCACTTCACTATTGTTTCTTTTGCTTCTGTATCAAGTTTAGTGTAGAAGAAGGAGGCCTTGATGTAAATAAAATATGGGTTTTTTCCCAGCTTTATGGTTTTGCTAAAGATCTCAGTTATGGAGATATGATGTATCTTTTCTCAAACTTTTTTCCCATGCTTCATATTAATCAACTAATTAATTGATTCCAGAACAATCAAGCACCTTTTGGTTAAGAAAAAAAAATTAAAACTCAATTCAACCTTTTAAGAAAATGTATATATATGTGTGTGTGTGTGTGTGTGTGTGTGTGTATACACACACAATATTGAAGTAAAACTATCCAAAAAGTAAAATTTATACCCTCAACAGTAAGTAGTAAATTGGATATCATCGCATATATTAAGACCCAACGATGCTAAATATTGGGGATGTTATGGGAGAAGAGGCAGTGTTATAAAATATTTGGTTAAGAGTGTTTCACAGAGAATTAGGAAATCTGGCTTCCAGTCCTGGTCCTGCTGCTAACTACCTGCCTGACTCCAGGTAATTTGCTAAGCCAGGTAATTGTACAGCTCTCACCTACCTGTAAAGTAAGGGGTTAAGCTAGGACCCTAGCTTTCAAGTGTGGTCAGCCTGGATCCTGTTAGAAATGCAGAAATGTGACTTCAACCTGACCAACTGTATCAGACTTTTTGTGGTAACAAGATCTACAGATGATCCGAAAAATGACAAAATCTGACTCTAATGAGCCTGTGTGGACTTAGATTGAAAGCCACCTCCTATGTGTGAGTGGCTTGTCTGGGGCTGTTCAGATTCAGGAAACTTCTCACGGAAATACTGCTTCATAACAGTTTCTCCATCCAATTGTGCTGCCTTCAATTTAGAGACATGAAGATGGCATCAAAATTGTTGTCTGCACAGTCCCTGACTTGAAGACAATGATTCCCCTTTGCAGGGTCAGCCCAGGCAGAGCTCAGGCACCCAGCACAGGAAGTTCCCTTCTGCTCTCTTGTTACCTGTTCAGCTCCCCGGGGAGAATGGCCTTCCCCTGACATGCAGAGAAGTTCACACGGAATCATTTGTAAAGTACAAAAGTTCAAGATGTCATGTCAAATACCTTTCAATAAATTAAGATGGCAAAACTCAGGGGAAAGAGGAGAAAGGGAGTTTAAAACCTCACACACAGGAGGAGATGGCAGATTTATTACCCAGAGGTATTGAAGGACTTCAGGACATGCCACCCCAGAATGTGTTGTTTTGGCACATATGTGATCTGAAAGACCAAAATGGATGTGCCTTTATCAACTAAAATGGTCAAAAGGTTAAACAAACAAAGTTGCTTAACAGATCAAAGGCATAGGGCCCAGCTGGCCTGGCAAATTTTTAAATTCCTAGGGCTACAAGAAAAACTACGCCCTTAAGTTCCCAAACAATAGGCGCTATCAGGAAAATTATCAGACCCCTCCTAACTCTGATTTACAACCCGGACCACTACAGCTCTGATTGGACAGAGGACTGGCCTTCTAAAAGTTCCTGTTTTTTTTTTTTTTTTGAGCCTGAGACTGAGTCTCACTAGGTCGCCCAGGCTGGAGTGCAGTGGGGCCATCTCAGCTCACTGCAACCTCCACTTCCCAGGTTCAAGCAATTCTCTTGCAGGTGGCAGGTGGGATTATAGGCACCTGCCACCACACCCGACTAATTTTTGTATTTTTAGTAAAGACGGGATTTCACCATGTTGGCCAGGCTGGTCTTGAACACCTGACCTTGTGATCCACCTGCCTCAGCCTCCCAAAGTGCTGGGATTACAGGCATGAGTCACCGCACCCAGATTAAACATTCTCTTACTGCAGACCTTAAGCCAGTTCCAGCCAGCTTGTAGAGGCTGAGCACAAACTGTCTTTCCTGTAGTTCACCTTTTAACATAAAGAGCCAAATTTCACCCCATTTTAATACTAAAACCCTGCAAAAAAAATGAACACGGGATGTACATTACATGTATGCTTACCCTTGTGCATGCACTCAGCTGCCCTCATAAACAGGTGTAGCTTTTCCCCCAAACCTGCTGAATATGTATGACTCTGCTGTGTAATGCGGACCCTGTGAGGCATAAAATCCAACCTGCCCTTCCCCTCGTGGAGACAGACCACCTTTAGCACATGTTTGAGACTCTCTAGTCAGCTTGCAAATTGAAATTACCAATAAAGTTCAGCTTCCTACTATTTCACCATCCAGGTGGTCTCTTGAATGACAGGTATATTATTGTGAACCGAAAGCATTTGCAAAACAGCAAATGCAGAGAGAGGCTCTCTCTGAATTCCCCTTACCTGCCTAAGGTCAGATGCTTCAAAAGGAACACAATTGTAGTCAATCTCCTCCCCAGGAGTTTCATCAACCTGGTAAAATTGACCCTTATTATAGTAGAGGAGACTAAATTTGGCACCACACCCAGACAAACCTTGTCATAAACTATCGTTTCTCCCATGTATTCTTCTCAGGGCTCATTCATCTTTCCTAAAAATCATTTACTGGCCGGGAGCAGTGGCTCACGCCTGTAATCCCAACACTTTGGGAGGCTGAGGTGGGCAGATCAGGAGGTCAGGAGATCGAGATCATCCTGGCTAACACGGTGAAACCCCGTCTCTACTAAAAATACAAAATATTAGCCAGGCGTGGTGGTGGCGGGTGCCTGTAGTCCGAGCTATTCGGGAGGCTGAGGCAGGAGAATGGCGTGAACCCAGGAGGCTGAGCTTGCAGTGAGCTGAGATCGCGCCACTGCACTCCAGCCTGGGAAACAGAGCGAGACTCCATCTCAAAAAAAAAAGAAAAAAAAAAATCATTTACTCTACCCCAATGTCCTACACTCCTTCCCCTTCTTCTGTTAAGACAAAATATAAGCTGATGGGGTTCAGAACATACTAGTCACAACTTATGATTACCTTGGCATTTGAGAAAACAGCAGAAGGAAGGGCACTTTCACCTTCCCCTCACCCCTTCCTACTAAAGCAGATCATAAGACCCTCATTCCAGAGATGCCCTCTGTATACCCAGAGGAAAGAAATAGCTTCATCTCTGAAGACACGGGGATATACAGAAGAATCTGAACAAACAGCTCCCTCTCATTTATTACCATTAGGTTGTGTCCCCTTTGTCCAACAGTACTTCTCCACAACCATCCACGTCTTCATCAATTCAGCATAAAAATACACAGGCTTTCCTGTTTCTTTGGATCTTCATTTCTGAAGGCTCCCTCGTTCTGTAAAACTTACATTACATAAATGTGTATGCTTTTCTCTTATTGACCTTTCTTTTGTTATAGCTGTCTCTGCCGTGAACCTTGCAATGAATGAAAGAAGGTATTACACTTTTTCTGTCCTGTAGCTCTCATGTCTCTCCATATTTTTTGATACTCGCTTTTTTTCTATGATGCCCCAGGTATGTAATATTAAAAATTACATACCTTATGCCCTGTTAATCTGCCTGTTGTTCATTTATTTTATAGACCCAGCTGTTGAACTATGAGGACATAAGAAAAGTCTTTCCCCCTCTAGAGTTCAAATAAGGAAACATTAACAGAGAGAATGCAAGCAAAACTAAAATTCAGAATATAATTACTTTGATTGACATAATGGGAAGGTCAACATGACTTCCCAGAAAATGACATGCAGAGAAACAGGCAATTTGTAAAAGGGTGATGATTTGAAAGTGGAATTTGTTTCTTAGAATTATTTTTATGCATTCTTTCCCAACAGCCCCAAGTTTAAGAATTCATCCAAAAAGTATGTGTTAAAATACCCTACTAGGATGATTTCAACTTGTTTTTGCTCCCTTTTTAGGCAGATTTCATTCCACTTGCTTATTCAGGCATTGTGTGAGCAATCTCTTCTGTTGTTTTGATAGAATCCAATGTTCCTCACTCTTCAGGATGTGCCAAGGCAAAGCATGCTTTTTGTCTTTGCTGCCTTTCTAATTCAAATGTTGTTGCTTTACACTGGTTGCTAATGAATCTCCTGATTATGATTCTGCCTATGTATGGCCCTTTAAATCTCACTGGGACCCATTTTCTATATCCTTAGTTTGCAAATATTCAGGTACCTATACCCAAGGAGCAGGGTTTTCTTTGTTTTGTTTTGTTTTCTGGGTGAAGCAGATAGAAAAAAAAAATTACCTAATATTTTTCCTCCATTCTCTGGCACGGAATTCAGTATTCATAAACTCAGGTCAATAGCCTGTATTAAAGTTGCTTTCCATTGCTCAGAGATCTGCATTTGTATTTTAGAAAGAGTAGGAGACACTTCGTAAAAGTCAACTTTAAGTCAATATCCTACATGTCACAAACAAAACATTATTTGTTAGTCACAATGTGAATATCTTTAATGCCTGTTGGGAATGAGACAATCTTAAAGCTGATGAGCTCCTGGAAGGAAAATAGAATTTGCAGGTTCTCTGACTTTGAATTCACCCTGAAAGATAATAATACTAAATAAAACTTAATAGCTATGAAGACTGAGGCTCAGTAGTTAAATAGTTTTGCAACCATAGACATTTAAGATCTTAGATGTCCCCTAGTCCAGTTACCTGTTTCTACATACACAAAAACAAGTACAGGGAGGTAAAGCAATTTGGGCTGTCATGCAAATAGTTTTTCATCTGGTTGGGCACAGTGCTTTCTCCAGCCTCTGATCAAGTGTTATGCATGTTATCTGTACCTCTGCAATTTAATCACAGCCTTAGCTTTGTGACATTTTTTGTTTATGAATTGAGGTGAAGAGACTCTAAAATGGCCCCCGGTGATCCTGCCTCATGTCCCTGGACAATCTCCTCCTCTTGAATGTAAGTGGGACCTATGACTTCTTTCTAACCAATAGGATGTGACAAAAATAATGGAATATCATTTCATAACTTCATTACCTAAGATGAATCTCACATCTGTTTAGTTCAAGCAAACTATTAAAACGTGAAAATAGATGCATCATTCACATATGACTTATATGCAGGAAATTATTAGCTATTGGGTTTTTTTTGAGACAGAACCTTGCTCTGTCACCCAGGCTGGAGTGCAGGGGCACAATCTCAGCTTCCAGGTAACCTCACCTCCTGGGTTCAAGCGATTCTCATGTCTCAGCCTCCCAGGTAGCTGGGATTATAAGCGCACACTAACTTGCCCAGCTAATTTTTGTATTTTTAGTAGAAACGGGGTTTCAACATGTTGGCCAGGCTGATCTTAATCTCCAGGCCTGGAGAGATCCATCCACCTCAGCCTCCTAAAGTGCTGGGATTACATCCATGAGCCACTGCACCCAGCCAGTTACTGTAAAAATATAACTAAGTCCTTGAAAAGATTTAGGTTATTACAATTATTATTCTACTTTACCGTATATGTTTAAAATTACTTAAGAAATGGAACCAGGTAAACCAAAGTGAGAAATATTATTGGAATAACACCATGCCAATATCAAATAGCATTATTAAAATATATTTTGGTGTTAATGTAAAAATTAAAATAGGGACAGGCTTTAAGCCTACAAACATGATGAAATATTTATTTTAGGACCTTGTATATGAGAATCTTAAAAGTATTTTTATGAATCCAAAGGAAGAGAGAAAATTTCTTATTAGAGTCTCATTTCTGTGTGAATTCCTAAAACATTACCATCTGCCAAGGTATACTTGAAGATGATATCATGGCCCCAGGAATAAACTAGCCTCATCTGGATTGGTTTGTTTGTTCCCAACCACCGCCCCTGCCACAGTGGACTTTGCACAAGTTGTAAAAGTTAATTTTACTTATAAGTTATGTTTATTTTAATGTTGGGTGACAAACTGCTGACTTGTTAGATACTTAGATTTAAACTACAACAAAGCAACTGGTGCTTTTATGAGTGGAACTGAAAGTGATCTGGAGCTCCTATGGTGACCAGGCATCCTGGGAATTTACAAGCCTGATCTGTGGAGGGTATTTGAGTTTTCCGTGCCCTATCTGCCGTGGCTGCTCTATAACCAAGTATCGAACCGAGAGGAATGAACGTTGCACATTTAAATGTTTGACTCTTAAAAGTTAATTGGGAATAAAAAGTTCTTAAGTGTTGGAATCAGAATCTTAGAACCGAAGAGGACCTTGGAGGTTAACCAATTTGACTTCCTCACTTCACAAATGAGTCAACTGAGCGATTCCTTTGCCAAGTAGATGTGATTAATTCTATCACAGAGAAAAATATGTCCAGAGAAGTGATCTGTTCAGGATTGAAAAGCAAATATGTCAGGAAACCATGACATCAGTTCGAATCTGTCTGACTCTAAAATTTGATTCTCTCCCATGACACCATCCTGCCTTTCATAAAATTCCTCAGAAGCAAGAATATGGTTTATAGAGATCCAAGAACAGAGAGCTTTAGAAGAGAGACAAAGAAAACCCTGAAACAGTGTAAGATGAGCCTTCACAGAGCAGGTAGGGAAAGGCGTTGTCAAAGCACACCTTTCAAAATGTTAACTCTCATTCAAACATTTGGTGAATGTGTCAAAGATTTGTTCAATGCATCAGAGACGGGACCAGCAGGATGGTAAAGCTGGTTCAAAGAGCATTTGCAGAACAGAGGTTTTTATAGGCATTCAGGAAGGCAATGATGCGCTGGGTGTGGTGGCTCACACCTGTAATCCCAGCACTTTGGCAGGCCAAGGAGGGCAGATCACTTGAGGTCAGGAGCTCAAGAGCAGCCTAGCCAATATGGCAAACCCCACCTCTACTAAAAATATTAAAAAAAAAAAAAATTAGCCAGACATGATGCATACCTGTAGTCTCAGCTACTTGGGAGGCTGAGGCAGGATAATTGGTTGAGCCCAAGAGGCAGAGGCTGCCATGAGCCGAGATCGCTCCACTGCACTCCAGCCTGGGCAATGGAACGAGACTCCGTCTCAAAAAAGATATATAAAAGGAAGGTAGTCATGAAACATGTTTGATAAATTTGACTTCTATTATAAAAACTGGTTAATGACCTATAGGGCAATAAAACCACAATCTTGGGGTCTATGTTTTTCTACTGAGAGAATACATTTACATGTCTACTTATAAAAATCATGTATAATTTATCAGTCTTCTTACTATGCAGAATTCAAGCCCTAATCAATAGTAAATAGTATATCAAAGGTTCATTTTTCTAGAGAAATATTCTCTTGGGGTAGTTGCCTAGTAGCTATCTGGCAACTATGTATTTAAAGTTATATTCCTTGACCAGCTCTTGAAGTCCTTAGTTTTTGGTGCCAATTAGGTATGGAGCAAAGTATACTAATAATTGACCATGTTGGGGGTAGAGTTGGCCTTCTTTTATGAAAGCTAAGAAGCAAAGAAAAATGGGAGCATAAACAGAATATCACGCCACCTCATCCCAGAGATGACCCACAGAAGTAACCTCAGGTGAGGCTATAAATTTACTCCAAAAGTAACTTTGTGTACAATGGAACACAGACAGCTGGACAGCAGCACCTGATACAAAGGAGTGCTGGGCATCCCAATCCTATTCTCAGGAAAAACTGGGCTTTTCATTCCATTTCTATCTTGCTTCTTGCCTCAGAACCTGTTCTTGTATTTAACTGTCTCCAAGTTTTTTACCTAACCTGGAATTCCTAACTGAGCACCTTGGATCTGTTGGCAGGTTTGTCGTGAATAGCTTAAAATCATGACACTTGAATGAATAGAAAGTCATCTTTTCCTTTTACCTTGGCTGAAACAAGATAGGAGCTTTTCAGTGGAACATATACTGTAAAGTAAAAGAAAATCCACAACATCATATCAAAGAATATTTGGAAAGTATAGTCAATTTCTGGTGTGGCTTTAATTAACTTAAGCTAATTAAGAATCCATCCATATTATTGGGGGATTCTGCTCATGGGAATTAAAGTATTTTTTTTTTCTTTTCCTCATGTATAACTGGGGAACCATGCCTGGAAAAAATAAAATCAATCACCTTTTCTTCAACCTTATCCTTCCCCCTTTCCCACTTCTTTTTCCACCTCCTATCTTTGCTCTAGCATGAGGCTTCAAAGAGGCTCCAGTGACCATTCACCTCTCTTCCTCCCATTTGAAAGTTAATGTGTTCAAAGGAAACCAGTAGATTAATTACTCTCATTTTTGTCCCTGCTGTATCTTAGAGGGGGAACAAATGTAAAGGCACAGTCCAGACATTTAACTGCCTACTCAACTACTATTCTAAAACTAACTTAACTCTGTCTACTGGCAGAATTGAGTCCAATGATAGTAATTGCTTCTGAAAAGCAAAAGACAGTCAAAAGTCTATTTTAACTTCTCCTTGACTCCTTATTATCAATGAATGTGCCTTCCTGTATGCCAGCTTGGAAATATAAATACCTGTTTCTAAAAGTATAGCATATAATGGCTTGAGAAGGTTGAGAAATCAAGATCACTGATCAAGATCCATTAGCGCCCTAGTACACTCTGAACATTGATTGGCAGTAAATACAGTAGCAAGCATGAAACTTGATAGAATGGGACACCGGCCAACCACAGGCAGTCATACAAAACCTAATTGGAGGGCAGTATAAGAGACAAGGGACAAATTTAGGTTCCTGGCCTGGCATACACAATGTAAAAGATCCAAATAGGGTCTTTTCCCCTAAAAATTTTTTTTTCTTAGGAGAAGATGGACTTGCCCTAGAGACTACATCCAATTTTATCTGCATATAAATATTAGTTTAATTCAAAGTGGTCTCACCGTTCCTTTAACAAAATTAAATGAGAAATATGACAAGTCTCATAAAAAGGGCTAATACGTTTACCAGCTCTTCCTTCTGAAGTGGCCATTTTAAATTAATTTTTAGTGAGTTTTTATAATTTAATAAAAACTTGTACTTTGTTTTAAAGGAAATAGAGCCTCCTGCTGTGTTTATGCTTAATTTAGAATATCTGCAAAATACAGTATTTTTTTTTTAATCTTCTTGGGGAAATGATTCTTATTCTTAACTTATTTCTGTTGCTTCATTGACCAATGCTCTGCCTCTTCCCTAGTATTTTATCCAGTAAATGTTCTCTTGCAGGGGAAGTTTTTCCAGGTGGAAAATATTCAGAGATTTTCTGATCTAAGGTTACTGTTGTTTGGTTCTTCCCACACCAATATCCTTAGTGAGTCCTAGACTTTATACTCCTCTCAAAATCTTGCCTAAAAAAAAAACAAACAAAAAAAAAAACAAAAAAACTTTTAAGTGCTGAAGTTTTTAAGCTCTAAGTTAATTCACTAAGTTAATGAAATTGCAGACTCCCCATTTTCTAATTTCTTTTCCAACTGCAGGCAGATCTGCTTCTCCCTTTAATGGTGTTCTGTTTTTCTGTAAGTTTATCTTTCCTTTTTACGCAGCTTCAGATGAAGGTCTGTTTGCTTTTTATCTTGCCCCCATGCAGAGCAACAGTTTTCACTAGGCCTGAGTGCCTTCCTCTGTTTTTCTTTCTCTTTCCTGTAATTCTTGTATATGTTGCTTAAAATTTGGTATCAAACACCACAAAGTGACTCCTCAGACTTCAAATAGGAGGAAGATTATATTGAGAAGTTTGGGGTATCTCACAGAATTGAGGGAATGATGAAGCAGTCAAGACTCTGTAAGTTAAGGAAAGAGGGCAGCTGGGGATATTGAAGCACCTGGAGTTTATGGACTTTCAATTACCATCTTTTCAGATCAAATAGAAAAATGAGTTATAATGCAACTGAAAAATAAATAGATACATAGATAGAGAAAACAGGCTATAGATACAATATACAATATAATCCCAGTTTTGAAAAAGAAACAAGATATAGTATTATCATAATGGATCACATGTTAGAATAATGATTTTCTTCATTGCGTTTATCTATTCTCAAATTAACATGTATAACTTGTGCGATTTTAGAAGTTTGAAAGTAAAATATCTCTCTGCTGTGGAGTTATAAATAAATGACCTCTGTGAACACATCATTCATCACAACCATCCATTAGTGTGTACTAACTTCTGGCTGGTGGCCCAACACATTCCTCTGCAATGTGTTGCCTCTCTGCAGTTTTTGCATTGTGTGGGATTTGAATAAACTTCAATTCCCCAGAGAAGGTCTGGTCTTTTCTCTCTGCCTCTCTAGACTGTTGCAGGAAGAACTGGCTCTTCCAGCTCTCTATTTCCTTCTGTTATCCTGCTACCCTTTTCATGCAGTTCCCTCTGGAACTCAGTTCTAGAAGATCTCATTCTTTGTCTAACATCATTTTTTTGGATCTTGAAGCCTGTGGGTGTTATTACCTTTCATGGGACAGGAAAGGGAATTCTGACTGCCTCAACAGGAAAATAAAATTTTGCGGTGGGTAATATTGGTTACAGAACAGCATAAAGAAGAAACAACACCATGTTTTGAGTATAATTCAAATATAATGTCAGACATAAGAGATTCTCAATCCATACTACCAGAAAAAGCAGAATACAAACATATATACAAGATGATTCAATTTGTAAAAATATGCCTATATTACTATCTTTAATTTGGATCACCACAAATAAATTTTTCTTTTTGCTAATCAGTTTTTCCTGATTGTTTTTTCCCCTTAAATAAACCTATGTGACTTATTTTAAACATTAAAAAGGTAAAATGATAACTGCGGGTGGGTTACATATTGGCAGGAAGAGACTACATACACACGAACACCCTGCTGTATCTTCCCAATTTGCCGGCCAAGATTTCAGAAACAGTGGAAGTGAGGTAGCCGCACAGAGCTGGAGCAAATGCAGCCCACCTCGGCCTGGCTTTTCCTCACCCCTGACTCCCCTACAGGGTATGCAGCTCACTGGCCAGAGAGAATCCTGACAGAGCTGGGAAAAAAAAATTGAAAAGGTAAATGACTGCTGCACCACTGCCATACTTGGTTTGACACTGATCGTTATGTTGGTTGTAGGATGTGGTTCAGAAATCCTTTTCCCACAGTAGCAGTGAAACTGAGATCCAGCCTCCCGCTAGAGTTCATTGTGGTCGTTTATAAATACATACAATATTTTTAAACTTACCATTATCCTACTCAATCTATGTGTTTCATTAATCTCAGAGAAGGCACTACTCTACTATACTAGACAAGTAATACTGTACTAGACAAGGATGGGGCCTAATGACTGTGGCATGTGCCCCTCCATAAAACCGGCTCTTGCCTTAGCTTTTGGAGGACTTCATAATTTGGGTAACTTTCAGTATCCGCAGTGGAAGCCCAGGATTTTCTTTATCTACCGTGTTTCCTGACCTGACTCTTCTTTCCAGTGTTCCATTCGCTTTAGTGTTCTTCCACTTTTTTAGGACACTCCAACTGGGTTTTAAAATTCAGCATGCCCCTTGAAGACAGAACAGTCCTTGCCTCACCACATACACAGCTGACAGTACTCTGCATTCAGCTGAGGATGGGGGGAATGGAACTGATTGTCTGCAGTTGAGAAGCAAAAGTGTGGCTGCCTGTTCAATTCATGAGAAATGTCTTGAGCTAATTACTAGTGGTTAAAGAAATACTACCACAGAAACAGCGCTCCTCCAGAGTGATGTCACCAACAGCGTGCTTACAGCTTCTCCTTATATGTAAAAACAAATACCTACGCTTTTATGATTGTAGAGGGGAAGAAGTAATGTCTTTTTCTTGCTCATTAAGAGGTTCATGGCTAAGACTCCTGTAACAAAAGATAGAGTAACAAGAGAAAATCATGCAAATTTGTTTAATCTAATTTTTATGTGACACAGGAGATGTCAGAAATGAAGGCCCAAAGAAATGGGGGAAATCTGTATGTTTTTATGGACAGTCATGCAGGAATGTGATTAAAGGACAAAAGGGTATAATCTAATGGCAATAAAGTGGGATAAGTTTTATATCTAATGGCAATAAACTGAGATAAAATAAATTTAGCAAGGCCTGTTTATTCAGATTCTTCTTGACATCCCTAGAGGCATTCCTTCCTTCAGGGTATAAGGTAGGACACCTGTCACATGGAGGTCTTTAGGGAAGGAGGAAGGAAACATTTTAGTCTGTTTTGTGTTGCTGTACAGGAATACAGGAGGCTGGGTAATTTCTAAAGGAAAGAGGTTTATTTGGCTCAAAGTTCTTCAGGCTGTACAAGAAGCATGGTGCCTGCATCTGCGCAGCTTCTGGTGAGGGCATTTGTGCTGTATCTAACAGTGGAGAAGGTCAAAGGGGAAGCAGCACACGTGAAGAGAGCACAAACCCAAGAGGTGTCCAGGCTTTGTAACAAACGAGTCTCTCAGGAACAAACCTATGTTCCTGAGTACCAATCCAGTCTTGCAGGATTGAGAACTCCCTACCAAGAAGGGCACCACGTCACTAATGAGGTGTCCACTCTCAGGACCCAAACACCCTCCACTAGGCCCCACTTCACTGGAGATCAAATTTCAACATGAGATTTAGTGGGGACAAACAAACCATACCCAAACCACAGCAAGAAGGGAGATCAGAGGCTGGTCATCCCAGGTATTGTGACCTGTGGAGGAACAAGGGTAAGGGAAGGGTAAGAGTAACCTAAGATAAAATCATACCTTTGAAAGTGAATTTGATATAAACTCTGCTATTAACTGACAGTCATTATTTATAAATAAATTCATTCAATATAAGGCTATCTTCATGGTGCTTGGAAGGCACCCCTACCTCAGGAAATGAGCTGTGCTTCCTACACTGGGTGCTGCAGGGACAGAAATAAAAAAATGATACAATGATCTTTTCCCATGTACTCATCTGAAATATTGTGCTTTGCCTTATTTTGTTTTTTAATTCCTGGGCTTCAGTAACTGAAAGCCCCTCTTTCCTTGTTATTTCTCCTTCCTAGCACAGCAAGTTCTAATTCCCTCCTCCCATTCAGCATTCCAATTCTAGAATATTCTTCTACAATTCCCTGCCTTTACAGTTCTGTTTTTTCCTAGTTTCTGTATGCTCCTTTAGGTGGTTCCATTCTTTCTCTGACTATGGAGAACCAATGCTTTACTGGATCCTGAGGGCACATTGAGTGGTAGTGAGTCACCAAAGGCATGGAGAGGCAGTGTGTCTCCTTAGCCTATCCAGACAACATCCTGATTTGATTACCTATGGTTGGAACTGAAAGTAAACAGAGATATTACCAAATTGATAGTCCACATCCCAAAATTCATGCTACCAAAAAGATGTTTAAAGATTATTTATAGGAGAAAAGCCAGTACACCAATGTAAGAATTTATCCTCTCATTTTTATAAAAAGAGATCTGTTCACACTTCCTTTAGTAAAGATACCAAATAAATGGTATTTATTATCATTTTGATTATCTATCTTTATTAATTACTCTCAAATGAACATATGTTATGGATAATTTTCAAATTTTGGTGCTAAAATATTACCTCTGAAACAGCACATCAAATCTAGTAATAATTGTGATCACAAACAAATTCGCTGTTGATCCCAGCAGGCATCCATAAACCTCTGGTCACTGGCACAGTCTGGGTGCCTGGGTGTTCTCCGCAGTGGGACCTGGGAATCCCTCGCCATAAGCCCCTCCTCTGGACTTTCCTTTCTTCAGCTTTCAAAATGTCCAGGCTTCTCTCACCACAGTAAAACCCTAGACACCCATTTTCTATCTCTTTTCATTCTATAACAAAACCAAACTCTCCCTTCCAGGTTTTCCATTTCTTCATGAGTTTTCCCTACCATTTCCAGGCAGGCCTACCATTATTTTTAAGTGTCAGTGTGTCCCTTTCGGTTAGGTCCAATTCTCTCTGCTTCACGTATGGTTGGCACTGTTTGAGCCTAGGATAAAATAAATGGAAATGCCTACTTTGGACCAGAAAGCAAATTGCTCTTATTTTTTTAAGAAAAAAAAACCTTAATATGATTAAACTTGGTTACAGAACATGAAAAAGGAAAAATATCACATTAATAGATATTTCTAAATAGATGCATCTGAAATACATTCACAGTTTATTGATTAGAGAAAAAAAAAGAACACAAACTATACTGTCTGATTTTATGTTTTGAAAAAAGTTAACAATGTTATCTGTAATTTATATGAAAATACTTTAATTTCTCCTTTATGCTCATCTGTGTTTCCTAATCTCATCAAATCAACCTGTATTATTTTATCATTTATATTATTTTAAAGGAAAGAATGTTACCTGCAGCATTCCAGGTTACCATATGGGGCAAGAGATCATACCCCTTCCTATACTCACTGAATGCTCCATTTTATTTAGCCAAGGATAAGAACTTAATGGAGGCCAGATGCCACATAGACCAGAAGGCAATGCACTGTTTCCTGGCCTGGCTTTTTTTTTTTTTTTTTTTTCATGCCTGCTTTCACCATGGGGCGGCTGGTCACTCTGATTGGCATTGAGAAAGCCAAATTCCTGGCATGCCATTGTCCTTCACAAGCGTGCTTAAATCACCATTCACACTAAAAGCTAATAATCTGTGCACTTAAAATAGTTAATTAATAGGTTTGACTTTTACAGTAGCCTTAGGTTCCCAGAAAAATTGAGCAGAAAATGTGAAGTTCCCAAATTAATGCATTTTTGCTTAAAGAAATATTCAAACACATCAGATTCTCCAAGAGGATTGAAAATATACATTCACATGGAAGTGTGTACACGAATGTGCATAGTAGCATCATCCATAAGAGCCAGCAGGTAGAATCAACTCAAATGCCCATCAACTGATGAATGGATAAACAAAACTGGATATATCCACATATTGTTCAGCCATAAAAAAGAATGAAGTGCTGCTACACGCTATAACATGGAAGACTCTTAAAAACATTATGCCACGTGAAAGATGCCTCTCACAGAAGGCCACGTTATATGATGCCACTTATATGAAATACCCAGAATAGACAAATCCATAGATTAGTTGTTGCCAGTGTTGCAGACAGAGAGGAATAAGCAGTGAATGCTACTAAGTGCAGGGCTTCTTTTGACGGTGATGAAAATGTTCTGAAATTAGATAGTGGTGGTGGTTGCAAATACACCAAAATATGCACTTTAAAATGCCTGTTTACTAAACCAAAATCCCACCAGTGAAGCCACATCCCCTCGTGGGGGTTGGAGGAAAAGAACCAAGTCCATAGCTCGCTGTCCCTGAGGAGCATCTCTGCTTCAGCTCTACGAAGCCCTGCAAGGCCCAGCTCTCTGCAGAGCACCACCTTCTGTGGGTTAAGAAATATATCAGACTGGTCCTAATTTTGAGTGGTATGAGGGCAATAGCCACAAATTTCTTGAAACTCAAATAATCTCCCTTAGTGAAATTTGGGAGGAGCTGCTTCTTTCCTCTTCCTGATCTTTCTCTACACAGGAGGGGAGCACAACTAGGGCCTCCCTGCACCTTCCCCAGGTGCTCAGGGGCAGGGGAGAATGATGGCTGTACCTGCCCTCTTTCTCCATGTGTCACTTTCTTACTGCTAATGCTCAGCTTTCCCTTGAGGTTTTGCTACTTTTTCATGTACTTTTAGCTGGATTTTAAAACTTAATTTCCCTCTTGAGGTGAACCCATTCCTTTTCTATATCACGTGCAGAACTGACACTGTTTGATGAATCCTGGAGGCATAATAAACGGTGGTGATTCATTAGAAGCATCCATATTATTTTTTTTAAATTAAATTTGTAGCTGATTAATCTTGGTTAGAGTAGAGCATATGAGAAAGACATTACATTAACAGATCATTACTAAACTCGCATCACAAAGAAAGATGTTTGTAGTTTGTCACAGAGAAAACAGGACACAATGTGTATGTACAGTGTGATCCCATTTTTGTAGAGATATCTACCTTGCTATCTCTAATTACTGCCACAGTGAATGATTGTCTTTTTATCTATTTTCTACTCTGCTAAATTGAACATATATGTCTTATGAAATTTTTAAAATTCAAAAGTAAAATGGTACCAACATTTATAATAGTTAGAAATAAGTGACTCTAAACTGATCATCCTAGACAATCATCTATCAACCTCTGAGTGGGCATACAATCCTTTCTAGGTACTTGAGGGTAGGAGGGAGGCACCATGGGCAGGGAGGAGAAATATGAGCTAGAAAGGAATGAAGGTGCTCTTGGCCCTACAGGAGATTATAGTCTGAGAAACCGATGTTATATATCAGAGACCTAGAATCATATCAGACTGTCTGCTGTGTGCCCTTTTATTCTAGTCATTCTTTATTAAGCAGCATTTACTGAAGGGCCACCTGTGAGGATAAAAATTCAAATAGGACATTGTCACTGCCTTTAAGGAGCCTAAAGGAGCATTAACTCTTTCCCTCACTTTTCATACTAGATCAAGACATGGCTTGTTCTTCTGGGACTCCATGTGCTTTATGTGATGGCATTTTTTCTCTATAACTCTTTTCTATAGAGCCCAGTGAAGCTGCAAGATCTGGACATATTTTTAAAAGCAACTTATTCTGGTAGAGAAATAAGAATGAAAGGGAAAGAAAATCTTTAAGACACGTGTCCTAAATAGCCCAGTTCTTCCTCCTCACTCACGTATGTGGAAATGTGAGAGAATAACAACATTAAGTAGCAAATATTTTTGTTTTTATTGTTTTACTGATTCAGATTTATTTTTTTATTTTTGACTTTATTTTCATTTTATTTTAGATTCAGGAAGTGCATGTGCAGGTTTGTAACATGGGTATATTACCTGATGCTGAAGTTTAAGCATGTAATAACCCTGTTACCCAAATATTAAACACAGTACCCAATAGGTAGTTTTTCAACCCTTGCCCGCTTGCCTCCCTCCCCTTTTTGGAATCCCCGGAGTTTATTGTTCCCATTTTTGTATCTGTGTGACCCAATGTTCAACTCCCACTTATTAAGAAGAATATGCAGTGTCTGGTTTTCTGTTTCTGCATTAATTCAGTTAAGATAATGGCCTTCAGCTGCATGCATGTTGCTGCAAAGGACATGATTTCATTCTGTTTTATGGCTACGTAGTATTCTACGGTGTATACATATCATATTTTCTTTATCCAATCCACCCGGGATTGATAGACACCTGGGTTGATTCCATGTCTTTGCTATTGTGACTAGAGCTGCAATAAACATTTGAGTTCAAGTGTCTTTTTGGTAGAACAACTTATTTTCCATTGGATATATACCCAGTAATAGGATTACTGGGTCAAATGCTAGTTCTACTTTTAGTTCTTTGAGAAACCTCCAAATTGCTTTTCACAAAAGCTGAACTAATTCAAACATTGTCTATTCATGTCTCCTACCTGCTCCTGTGGGACCCCAAAAGCTCCTCCTGGCTACTTCTGCAAATCCTCAAAGACAAGGCTAGACTCACATTTGTTCAGGAAGAGGACTGCTAATGTTCCCCGCTTCTGGACTCCCCCACTCTCCATAAGTTACCTGAGGTAACTTAACTCTGTATCCACCACTGGCATACTCTGAGGAAAACCCACTACTGAAAACATGTGTTTGGATCAATTTTGTATGTATTTAATTTTTAAAACCAAATAAAGGAAGATTTAATATTAAAGGACATTCATGATAACTGTTGGTAAACCAAAGGGTTACTTTATGTTAGACAACTAATATTCCAAGCTTAAGTTATAAATTTGTTCAAGCTGAATTGTATAGGAGATTTGCTCGATGTGTGGTTCAGCCCGGGCTAAAACAGCAAACGAGCAATTACAGAGAGCTGTGTGAACCTGCACATGACAGTGCAGTGGAGCTGCACTGAGACATGCTTAGGAGATGCAGAATAAAGGAGTGATGTGGGGGATGTTCTTTGAATGTGCCCCATTAGAATATAATCCACATCTGCCAAGAAGCAGCTTTAGTATAAACATTTAGTATTTATGCATTGTATCTGCTTGCAAGAGGAAAGCAACAGAAACTGAAAATGGCAATGGTCAATTATTTGTCTTTCTCCTTCTCACTCTTTCATAACATAAAAAGGTAATTTCAAAATGACATTTTCCACATAGATTTATCTCATAGACAGATGACAATGTACACATACATACAAAATCTGCAACCTAAATTGGTTTCTCACTTGTGGCATTTCATTTCCTTATTTCTCTAGAAAACAATCGGATGGTTTTTCTCTGAGGGAAAAAAAAAAAAAAAAATACACCTCCAAGCTGAAATTTTAAATCTCCAAGAAACTGCAAATCCTTTGACATAAAAATAAAATTCAAGGAAATTCAAGACCTTTGCAGGCTAGTACTGTTCCTAGAATAACACATCATACAAGTTTCTCAGTATTTTAGGTACTAAAAAGCAACTATATTAAAACTGATACAAATTTGAATGTGTACTAGTTATACATGCATGTACCTGGCAATTATCAAAAATGACGAATTTAACTTTATTTTGATCACATCTGCATATGAAAGTATTGGTGCAAGTCCATCAAACTATGAATTGTAAAACAAGTGGCCAAGAATTAGTTTTATGCCCCATAACTAACCATATACCTCCAGTCTATAAATGAGTTGGGAGTGGCCAAGAGTTGGAGTAAGGGGTGAGAAAAGATTTTGAGAAAACTTTCATCTACCCATGGTGGGGATAAGATGCTCCTTTTTTCCCTGAAGCCCTGTAAAGAATGGCTTCCGGGCTAACTACATTGTCTTCTTGAGTTTGGTGGACCTTGCGTGTTGGTGTCTTACTAATAACGGAGAAATCTAAAGAGTGAGATACTGACGAGATTACCTACAGCAGTAGAGCCTCTGGAAATATTTTGAGAGTAAGTCAACTCCCACTTACAATGGGTCAGAGTTGCAGATTTGCTATGGACCATGCGAGAGAGTGAGAGAGCACAATTATATTTCTTTGTAACTGCATCCTCCAAGTTTTTTTATTTTAGCTCGATATTTCATAGATATACATATATATCCCATCCCCTTTCTGAGGTCCTTTCTGAGGCACTCTTCCAGTTAGAATCTATCACATTATAATCTGAGCTTCAATTTCCCTTTAACCCCCTGTTAACTGGCTTTCCAACACAATTTAGTGTTGGACTGGATTGGAAGACAGTCAGAGGAAGATCATTGGTTCTTGCTGTCCTCACCCACTCCCCCTCAAAAATGGACACTCTCCAACTCTTCCAAGATAATGTTCTTCTCTACGTATTTCTACAACTCTAACTGAACTTAATCTTTTCTCATCTCCTTACACTGCAGTTTCTACACAGTGTCTCACCACACGTGTATCTTTTTACAAGTATTAAAAGGTCATACCTCCAGTCCAACAGTGTAAGGAGATGAGTGACAGAGTTACAGTGTACAAAAATAACCTCTACTGTTTAAGAACATTATTGTAAATATGCACAATATAATATTATCTGGTCATTTCAAATGACATTTATGAAAACTCTGTAAAAGCATGAGAAATGCTTATGGTAAAATAAAAAGTGAAAAAGCAATTTACATAACATATAGTTGTAGACCTTTTAATAGTCGTAAAAAGATATATGTGTGATGAGAAACTGTGTAGAATAAAGCTAGCACTTGTGTTAAAATGGGGAAAGTATAAATATTCATACTTACTTCATTATGCATAAAAATATCTTCAAAATGATATACAAAAAAAGTCGTTGTCTATTGGAGTTGAAGGTAAAACTAAGCAGTGGGGTACAGAAATGGACAAAATACTTCATACCTTGTTTTTTTTTGAACCATGTAAATGTATTACTTATTGATATTAATATTAAATAAGGCCAGGCACAGTGGCTCACACCTATAATCCCAGCACTTTGAGAGGCTCAAGCAAGCAGAGGACATGAGCCCAGGTGTTCAAGACCAGCCTGAGCAACATGGCAAAAACTTGTCTCCTCAAAAAACACAAAATAATTAGCTGGGGGTGGTGGTGCACACCTGTAGTCCCAGCTACTAGGGAAGCTAGGGTGGGAGGATCCCCTGAGCCCAGAAGGTCGAAGCTGCTGCAGTGAGCCATGATTGAGCCACTGCACTCCAGCATGGGCGACAGAGTGAGACTGTGTCTTAAAAAAAAAAAAAGAAAAAGAAAAGAAAATATTAAGTAAATACATGTGTGTGTGCATGTGTAACAGAAAGGTAATACACAAAGATGTAAGAATAGTGGCCATCAGTCTGTATTGACAAATGGTTTTTCTTCTTTCTACATGTACCAGCTAAATTTTCCTCAATGGATGTAAGCTTATCATTTTTAAAAATGCAATGAAACATTTTTATCCAGTTACTTTTTAACTATTTCCTTGTTAAACAAGCTATCATCAATAATTTTCCAAGAAAGGAACAGAAATCTATCATTTCTAGAGCTCCAAATTAATGTAAATAGCTGTGCCGAGGAGTTTGCATGTTTTCTGGGGCAAAATCAGCCAGAGCATCAAGACGGGATCCAAACAGCATTCTCCTTTCATGGGGCTCTTTCATGTAGTGCTTAAGATGGTGCTCCTTAAACTTCAGTGTTCACACAAATCCCTTGGGAATCTTGTTAAACTACAGCTTCTAATTTAAGAAGTCTGGGTGAGGGCCAGGCGCGGTGGCTCACACCTGTAATCCCAGCACTTTGGGAGTCCGATGAAGATTGATCACCTGAGGTCAGTAGTTAGGACCAGCCTGGCCAACGTGGTAAAACCCCATCTCTACTAAAAATACAAAAATCAGCCGGGCATAGTGGCACATGGCTGTAATCTCAGCTACCCGGGAGGCTGAGGCAGGAGAATCGCTGGAACCCAGGAGGCGGAGATTGCAGTGACCTGAGATCACACCACTGCACCCCAGCCTGGGCAACAGAGAGAGACTCTATCTCAAAAAAAAAGAAAAGAAAAAAGAAGTCTGGGTGAAGCCTGGGATTCTGCATTTCAAATGAGCTGTCAGGTGAAACGAATGCTGTTGGCCTGCAGATCACACTTTTGAGAAGCAAAGGTCTAGTGCGACACATCCCTGCTGCTTCTAGTGTAGCACAGAGTCCCCATCAGCATGAAAGGACATTAGACCTCAGAGTGGCCCACAAACCAACTCACGCTGTAGAAACGATGAGCAATGTTATACTATTTTATTTTACTTAGTTGTCCCATTCAAAACTTGCGAGAAAAAAAATAAAATTTTAATTTTAATAGATGGGACATATCAAACAAAAAGGATTTCTTATGACCTTTGAAAGATCTTGCTGCTTGGTATAAGTCAACTGCAGGATGAGCAAGTACTACTCTGCAGTTCTTCCTTGGCCCAATCTGGTTTTGGTCTTTAACAGAAGTTGAGTTGAAGAAAATAACCCTTTATTCTGGGATTAAGGGGTCCTCCTCACTTAGGGCTAGAGCCAGTGAGTGAGAACACTTGGACTCTAGTCTTAGCACTGTCATTTAGGAGCAGCATGACTTTCGGCAAGTTATTATAGGCTCCTGGCATTCAGATTCCTCATTTTTTAAGAGTAGCTCATGCGCTGGTGGCAAGAACATTCCAGCTGTGACATCTGAGGCTGATTACACTGACTAGGCAAGCTGCAGATGTCTGCCATATTTGTACTTCATTCTCAAAGCCTTGGGGAGCTATTGAAGGCTTAAAAATAGGAGAACAATGCAGTACAACCTGAAGGGATTAACACAAGAGGATGAGAGGAAATCCCCCAGTTTGCCCAACAATTGGCTAAATGATATTTAATTATGTGCAGCTGCCAAACTTAAGTCAAATTTCACTTTTGGTAACCAGCAGAAGAGAATCATTCCAAAAAGCAAGGTCAGACTTGTGTTTACTCTTCAAACAAATAATTGATTAAGAAAAGAAAGAAAAGAAGAAAAGAAAAGAAAAGAAAAGAAAAGAAAACAAGGCCAAGGCAGGCAAATCACCTGAGGTCAGGAGTACGAAACCAGCCTGGCCAATGTGGTGAAAACCCGTCTCTACTAAAAATACAAAACTTAGCCAGGTATGGTGGCACACGTCTGTAATGAAGAATTGCTTGAGCCTGGGAGACGGAGGTTGCAGTGAATTGAGATTGTGCCATTGCACTCCAGCCTGGGCAACAGAGGGAGACTCTGTCTCAAAAAAAAAAAAAAAAAGAAAAAGAAAAGGAAAAAAGAAAAGAAAAAAACCTTGATTAGAAGTCATTATATAATATGAATTATTGTGTTTACATTTTTGTATATGCTTGAATTGTAATACACAGGAATTCCATATCTGTAAACCAAACTCAGGTATTTCACATGCTAAGGCCTATGATCAAACATTAAAATGTGATTCTAATTAACATTTCCCTCTTGGAATTAATAATGACAACAATTATTTATTGAGTATCTCTTCTGTTCTGAGTGCCTTACACGCATTGTCTTGATTTACTCTCCCAGCAACTGCACTGAGATAGATATTACCATCCCCATTTTATAAATTAGAAATCAGACTCAGGGAGTTTAATTAACTTGCCAGAGGTTATACAGGTGGCTAAGCTGGATTTTGAACTCTGGTCTATCTCACTTCTTGGCTTTTAACTTCCAGCTCACTTAAAACAGAAAGCAAGGACAGGCAAATTTGCCAGTTGTTAGTCAATCAAAAATCATGCATATTAAATATCTAGACAATCTGTAACCACTCATAAGTGTATCACATACTTAGTGAGGTGAGTCTCACTGTGAGTGACATGTCATATTTGAGGATATTTGTCTAAGAATGAATAATTTTGACTACAACCTTGCATACAGTCTTAGATTGCCAGTTTTATATTCCCTTTGGATGCATATAATGAAGATTTCAATATATATCCAAATAAATATGTTTGCTGTCATGCATAAGTAGTAGATATTGAACATCTATAAATTCACTTATTTCATATGTATTTAATTTCAGGATCATTTATCCATATATGAATGTTTTTAATTGATCATTTCTTTAAAAATAAGGTCACAGACAGATAAATACATCTATGACTGTATTTCATAAGTACCATAGTGACATCTTGTGGGAAAAGCACGTTGAGTTGTTTCTGTGTGTTGTTGAGTATTACAAAACTTTTTTTTTTTATTGACAAAGTGGAAACTCTCATCTGACCGTGAATTTGAGATGTTGGTCATTAAAATATAGTCTTATACAAATTTAAGACAATGGGTTTTTGATACCAATTTTCAATAAAGTAATAAAATATTTCTGAAATATAAGTAGTCTAAATTGAAGTTATGAGAAACAATCATGATAGAGTTTTAAATCAGTAAATTTTTAAAATAGTTGTTTCTGTTTTTAGAATGTGAATGAAATAATTTCCTTTGTAAATGACCTTGAAATAATTTAATTTCCAAACAGATGATATGAATTTTTCAACATTATAGAAACTCTTATTCCCCCCATGATATCTTTTAAAAGTCTCAAACAATCAAGACTTATTATCATAAGATTGTTTACTGAGTACAAAATAAATAATTATCTATTGAGGGCTCACTATGTACAAAGAATTATGAAAGTCTTTAATCTTTTTTCTTAGTAAGATTTACTGGCTTGATAAACTGACTAGAACATGTTTGTTAACAAGGCTGAAGATTGATTTTATTCATGTGGGGACGAGTCTTCTTATTCTATTTTTCTGTAGGTAATATGACATCATTTTTTAATGATCTTTTAAGTGAAACAAAAACTGAATGTTTTTCTTTTCTACTTCTATTGTTTCATTTTCTTTTACATTTCTTAAGCCAGAACTTTGGTACATAGATGTTTGTTGCACTGTTATCTATAATGCATATGTGAATATATGCATTCACTTGTGTTATTTTACTGTTATTTTTAATACTATGAAACATTCTAAAAAGTTATATTAACTCAAGATGACAAAGCAAACATTCAAACTATTTTCCTTATATTTGATGTGTCTGGTAAGTAAAAAGAGATGTGATCATCGATTACAAAAGGGCCACTGCTGGATACGTTTATTTTATTTTCCCTTACTTTA
The DNA here is from genome assembly GCF_000951035.1 of Colobus angolensis palliatus. Taxonomy (NCBI): domain Eukaryota; kingdom Metazoa; phylum Chordata; class Mammalia; order Primates; family Cercopithecidae; genus Colobus; species Colobus angolensis. The sequence goes on from NW_012120709.1 coordinate 6,899,548, forward strand.
TTACTCACTTACTATGCATCAACACTAGAGGGCATCTGAGGACTGGGCTAAGTACAATGTATTACTGTGAGTAAAACAAGTCTCTGTTAAAATAAAACTACAACATCTTCCATCAACAGAGCTAATTATGTTTTGTGGCATAGATATTCAAAAATTACTTGATGATAGTTTTATGATGAAATTAGTAAATATGCATACACTTCCTATTAAAATGTTAAATTAAAACACTCCTTTTTGATACAATGCAATAGCTAATTCTGTAATTATAATTAAATTTACAAATGCCAAGTACAGTAATGGCAATTATGCATCAAATGGTATTTCCAGCTGCACCTGTCTACATTTAAAAAGTCAGTGTGCAGTTGCAAACTATTGAACATCTGAGAATGAATACAGAATTAGCTGGGCAAGGCTATGGTCTCAATTATTATAAATACTCAGCCTGTCATTTTTTTAGCATATGTCATCCAATTATGATGTATTAAGTGCCTACTGTGTGTCAGGATACATCAATATTCTGGATTCACCATTAAGGAGCTCAGCCTAGCAGAAGGGAGAGACAGGTAGACAGACAGATGAGGAAATGGGCCATAATATTAACAGTGCAGTGATGGAGTGTGCACAGAATGAGGGGGGAATCAGAACATAGAGGAAACGCTGCAGCCCTTCCAGGTACTTTTCTTTTCCTGGCAGTTGCCTGCCTCAGACTATAAAGATAGAGGCTAAAGAATAAATGCTGACACACAAATGTGGTTTCAAATCCTGTTCCACCCTTCTGCTAACTCTGTGACCTAAAGCAAGTCTTTCAGCTCCCCAACTTCGATGTCCTCCAAATGAAGCAGCAATGATAATGCAGACTGCCACAGAAGATTGCTGTGTGGACCAAAGATAATATCTACAATGCACTTAATGCAACAGCTGCTGGCACTTAATAGATGTTCACTATCATTTATTACTATTATCAATTTCATGTAATGATCAATAGACCTGGAATACACTCCATGGTCCCAAGTTGGAGGCAACCAAGGTGGACACAGAAATCAGTTACTTTTATTGTTTCATGGTAGATGAGATCTGATGAAGGAGAATAGGATGATCCTTTGGAAATAAAGGAACTGATGGTTACCCACGAGAACTTGGCTCCAATCTCTTGGCCATTCTAATTGGTAAATTTGTGTATTCTTCCTCTTTCTCTGTCTCTCTGTTTCTGTCTCTCTCTCCCCCTATCTTTCTCTCTCACTCTTACTGTTGCAGAGTATCAGTGTGGGAGGGAATCATCATTTTGTTTTCTTTAACAGGCATTCAGGAATGAAATGTGTTCATTTTATGTCTGTGTGCTGCTTTGGTATTTAATGCATATGTCTCTAGCATAATATCAAACTTCAGTCTCAATTTCCTGAACAATCTGTGTATTTAGAAGATTGAACAATATTTCACAAGTAAGAGTGTTTTTATTTTCTTAATCTTTTTTTTTTTTTTTTTTAAGCATTTGCTCAGAGCTGGAAAGGTGACCATAAAACCAAAACCAGATGGGAAAAACTAAGCCAAAGGAAAACTAAATTCTGATTTTAACAACTATTTAGATCACATTTTATCAAGTTATGATTCAATGATGATGAGTCATATTTTGATAAGAGAATAACATCTCAGACCAAGCTTCCCTCTCTAACATCATAGATATTTGTATCATGACAAAGGATGAAATAATCCCACAAATTAGGGTGGAGAAGTTATAACCATTTTCCTTGCAGATTTAAAATTGCCTGCTTTACTAGATTGGTATCATGTGTCTTCTGCCTTACATAGAGAGTTACAAAATAGATTTCTCCTTCATAATCTCCTAGAAGGGAAGAACCCATAAGAAGATCTGACCCCATTTTGCCTTTCAGCTGATATATCTAGGCTACATTTGGTAAGCAGCAAAAAATATGGAGTGATTTTTACCCTTCAACTGGTGTGAGAATGACGAACTAACTTTATTTTAAATGGAAGCCAAGTGAATATCTCAAAATTATGACGTCTTTCCTCCCTCCCTATGGTCAATACCAACCCAATCTCCTTTTTTCAAATTAAAGAGTTCTTGACACTCATGTCCTGGTCAAATCAATTTATTTTCAGCTAATCTACTCCAAGTTGATCAAACAACTTCTTTGGTAAAATAAACTACTCACAAAGAGTTCATGGGTTGAGCATGAAAGAGAAGGAAAGCTGGGTAGAGAAGAAAGAAGGAGCAAGTGTTATTTGATGATTTATTCTGTTGTTTATTTTTTCCCTGTAAATACAATTGCAGCTAAGACTATGTTTCTGTCTCAGTATATAAACTAGCTTTTCACAAGCAGTTTTATTTTAGTCATCTACATCACGAATTCATTTTTTGGCACGCGTTGAGCATACTAGCTCCTGTTGAGACGGGCTACAGAGAAAGAAGGTCGGTGCTCCCCCTAACCTTGACAGTGATTCAACTGAAATACTCTGGATGGAAATTCTACACAGATGCAGCATGTTTTTGTTTCTCCAGGGAATACCAAAGAGGGCCATGGAGTGAGTCACCTGGTGCCATTGCCTAGGAAGAAATGATACCTGCATTACCTGCATCCTGGACCCATTACCTTGAAAGCCTTGCCTTGCTCTATAAAACAATGAGGGGACCCAGTTTCACAGGTTAACTGCTTAAGGCAGTAGTCACTGTCCTGACACTTCTGTGGTTTACTCTATGTCTCAATACTCCTTGAAATATTTCTTTCACTCACACCACTCTATAGACATGCCTTTGGTTTCTGAGCTTATACAATCTTTTCCTATGATCAGCAGTGTATTAGTTAAGGCTCTCCAAAGAAACAAAACCATAGGAGATAGATAGATAGATAGATAGATAGATAGATAGATAGATAGATAGATAGATAGATAGATAGATGCATATATATGTGTGCGTGTATGTATATATATGTGTGTGTGTATATATATATGTGTGTGTGTGTATATATATATATATATATGAGAGAGAGAGAGAAAGAGTGAGAGAGAGATGAGGAAATTTATTATGAAAATTGTCTCACACAATTTGGTACCCAAGAAGTTATATGATATGCCATCTGCAAGCTGCAGAACCAGGAAAGCTAGTGGTATAATTCAGTCCAAGTCCAAAGGCCTGAGAACCAGGAGTGGAGGGGTCACTGGCTTAAGTCCTGGAGTCTGATGTTTGAGGGCAGGGGGATTAATGTCTCAGCTCCAGAGGAGAAAGTGAAAATTCAGACTTCCTCCACCTTTTTGCTCAATTTTGACCCTCAAGGAATTGGAAGGTACACAACCACATTGGTGAGAGTGGATCTTCTTTACTCAGTCTACTGACTCAAATGCTAATCTCTTCCAGAAACACCCTCACAGACACACCAAGAAATAATATTTTACCAGCTATCTGGACATCCCTTAGCCCAGTCAAATTTTCATATAAAATTAGCCATCACAAGCAGGGTTGAGCTTCAGAAATTCAGAATTTCTTTCTTCAATCAAAAAAAAAGAAAAAAAAAAAAAGCTTCTTTCTTAGTCTTTCCAGTTGACTGAGATCTTAGAGAAAACAACTTCTAAACTTCTATATATAATCATCCTGCCTTTACTTAAACAGTTCTCACCTCATCCACCATTCCCCCACCAACCCACTGCCTAAGACTCCTACCTTCTTCCCTACACACCCTTAAAGTTATACATCTTTCAGGCAGTATAGCTCATCAAATATGATTGAATGCCTTCTCCATCCCAGGCTGGGCATTAAGCATTGCAGGGATGCAAAGGTAACGAAAGCAGTCCCTCGCATTGACTGATATTCTACAGTGAATGCCTGCTTATAGAATAGGGGCACTTAATGTGGGAGCTTAAGGATGGGATTTGAGTGGACAGAATGGTGACACAAGGCATGAATCTCCTGAATGCATGTGCGCGTGTGTGTGTGTGTGTGTGTGATGAACATTTTTGGGGGGTGGGCAATGTCTTTCGTAGTGTATAGGAAACGCATACCACAAAACACCAGATATGTTCCTTGTCCTGTGGAGTATAAGGAAGAGAGCCTTATGCAGTGATGAACAGATGGTGCAGAGTCAAAGAGATGGAAGGAAGTTTATGGTGGAGCTATCATTTAGATACATAGTATCACAACTAATACTAAATGTACCCCTTCTTTTCTTCCACTGTTTTTTAGTGTTGTCAGCTGTTAAAAAAAAATTTAAGAAAAACATCCAACATAAAATTTTATTTTTTACATACCAAATATTTTTAAGAGCATATATTTAAAAGCATTAGAATTTTCTTAAGCTTATGCCAGTTGGCTTTTAAAAAAGAAGTTTTATAATGTCATTACAGTTTTACCTGTTCCTGAAAAAAAGATGCTTCAAATAGCACTCCCCAACAGATAGTACCTCACCAAAGCACCTCAGATAACTGGCAAAATGAAGGATACATACAGCATCAGAATCTTAAATAATCAAAAAATCATATAACTTTATTATATCCCATTTAGGAGGATAGAAATAATATAGTCATTAAAACCCTAATTCCTTCAGAGGGGGAAAAAAAAAAGATGAATCAAGAATTACCTGTGTTTTGAAGCTGTTTTTCTAGTTTCATTTCAACTAGCAAAGTTAGGTGGTAACATGCTTTTTTGTTTTGAGCCAAAATTGTTGTTTTAGTTGGACTGACCCGGAGGCAAAGGGTTGGACTCTGTAAGAGTCACTAGGTTTGCATAGGGCGCCATTCCTGGTATTGTGTGAAACTCCAGCCTGACCTGCTGACTGATTCAGGGGCCTCCTGCCCAAAACACTTCCTTAAATGTGAAACTGAGACACAAAAGTGGAACTACTTCCCAATCAAGCATATTACTACATCACATTGCTTTGCGCAGCCTCCTTATGTACTAAATGTTTGCTTACTGCCGGGACATGTGAGACAGAGCATCCTGGAGGAGTCGCAGTTGTAATTGAGGCTTGAAGCAGTTCCAGCTTTCGGAGGACAGTGAATGTTTTCTCACCACATCCTGTTTATGACCTTGAGGAAGGCCCCCACCAGCCTCATGAGGGTCCTTTTACCATGTGGCATTGAGCCTGCATTTCCCCCAGGACATCAAGGCCTATTGACCCCACTAATGCTTCCCATTCCTGCAATCTTAACATGCCTAAAACTCCAATCAAAATGCCAGCCTTTGTGATTCTCTCTTCTCTTTCCTTACTGCTCTGTGCTCCTTCTCTCCTGAATTTTCTCTTCATTGCCCTTTATCTTTCCTAAGTTTTCCCCCTGTGAGTCTGCAAAACCATCTTTCATTATAAATAAAATTCCCAACACCCTCTCAAACACTGCACAAAATGTGGTCTTCTCCCCCTTCATTCTTTGATAACTCTGACATCTGATTTACTCCTAGACCCACTATATCCCGGGAGACATTAAGCAGCTTCACTTCCCTCCCCATGTTGCCCAAACCCTATGGTGTTTCATCAGCCATTCTTCCAGCACTCTCATCGTTCCGGCCACCTAGCTTCTCCACCTATTTGTCTTCTCTACTATTACACTTACTGAATATGGTTGCAGAAAAGTCACCCACCTGTTCAGGTGAGCAGCATTACAATATCAAGTCTCTCCAAACGTCAAACTTGACCATTTTCTCAAGCTCTCTTTTTCCCTATTTTTCTTCTCCCTCTTTCAAGCTTCCTTTTAGGTTAATTTGACATTCTAGTACACTAAGAAAAATCCAGACTGTAAGATTTATATGCCCTCAGTTACCTGTAGCTGCACTGCAGTATGTTGATATCAGAACCTCACATTCATCTCCAAAAGGGTGTCCCTTTTGCTCTAGACTAACCTGTTTCCCTTTACTCTGATCTTCCCTTCTATCTCCTAAGAGGTTGCTTCATTATGTATATTCTCACCTTTCTCCTGTAGCTATAACCATTCTCTCTTAACTGGCTCTTTTATGGCAACCCATGAATATATTCTATTCTCCAATTCTGTGGAGGAACCACACAATTCTTATTAATTGTATATGATTTGCCCTCTAGATGTCATCCATTTTATCCCTTGAAATAGAGCTTCTTGAAAGAGTAGATTTATACTTCATTGCTTCCACATCCTAACTCTTCTTCACTCCTTAGCCTACAGCAAACCATATCCTACCCCCAGCACCCCACTGACACTGCCCTCAGTGAGATCATCGATCATCTTCTAGGTGCTAGGCACAGAAGGCTTTTCTCAGTCATCTTCCTCAGCATCTCCATGCCTTACGACTCTGTTAACCATTCCCTTCCTCCACCCCTCTTGGCTTCCTTGCTGTTGCTCTATCCTTACTTGATACCTTCCCTCTGACTGATCTTTTCCAATTTCCTTCAAGGACTACTGTCTTTCTACTCACCCCTTAAATGTTTGTGTTCCCAGGTCAGTGGCTCCCAATTTTCAGTTACAGAAACTTAAGAGTCACTCTCGGCCCTTCCCTGTCCTTCACCGTCTATATATCATTAGTCATCAAGTTGTGTCTAATTTGCTCTCAAATATTTAGTTCCTTCTCTTAAGCCTCACAAAATGCCTTTACTGAATCACTAAAACTGCCTCCAAGCTGATCTCATTATCTCCAGACTGCCCCAACAGCCAAGCAGCCAGCCTCGTAAATTTTCTGAAGAGTAAATCTAATCATGTAACTCCCCAGCTTGGACTCTTCAATAATACCCCATTATCTACATGATAAAGTCCAAATTCCTTAACATGAAATACAAAACCCACTTAAATCATCTCTCACCATTCCTTCCTCATATTCTACAATGAATTCAGTAGTTTTTTGAATGAGCCCTGCTTTCTTGTCTCCATGACCCATGGTGATACTTCTGCCAGAAATGCCCTTCCTTTCTACCCCATTCCATTTCCTCACTGGGATGACTGCCAGCTGTCTTTTCAAACTCAAATCAGCTGCCACTTCCTCTGGGAAGACTTGCCCAGTTATTCTAATCTCCATCACCTCTACTGGGAGGATCCATTGTATTCTGTCCATGCTTATACTGCAAGGATTATTGTATCATCTGCTTTCTTGAATGTTTAAGGGAAAATTATAAAGATATACATATCTGTCACATAGTTCTTACTACCAAGGTCCCATAACATAGTGATTGACCCAGACATCTGGATATTGTAGGAAATAATAGAAAGCTCTTAAATGCCAGCATGAGGACAGGTTTATTTTTAAACTGTGTGTTGTATGCTCATGCAAGAGTCTTGATTTCATGACTAGAGGTGTCTCTTCTGAACAGCCAGCAGATGAACCAGCCTCATGTCCTGGTGCTCTTCACCCAGGTTGCCCATTCACCCCTACTTTGTGCGAGTCCCCAGATTAAGCCAGCAGCTCCATCCCAAGTCAGTCCCCCTACAATTCTTTGCTATGCACCTACACATGTAGCCAATTTACAAATGGCACTTTCCTGAAAGTGGAATCATTTTCATATATTCCAAGAAGTTTCTGCTCCCTGGGAGCCTCTGGGTCAGTGGAGGGCATGAAATCATCATCATGCTGACACTGTTCTTATCCAAGAGCTTCTATCTGTGGCCATCCTCTCTCTGCCTCTGCTTGGCCAAAGGCAAGCACCAGGAAGTAACACTACCACACAGCTCTATCCAATCTCACTTTATCATTTAAGCCCAGAATAACATCGTAACTTGGTATAACCATTCAATATCCATTTGACTTCTGTCTTCTTTTGCATGGGGGGTGGGGCTTCAGCACTTTTCATTTGCTAATGAGATTAGGCACTCGGTAAATGTTTGTTGAATAAGTAGTCCCCTGGATATACAATGTAGAGGGTAGATTTTTCAGGAAGAAGTTTCAGATGAGGGGGTGAGGGAGTCTGGTACCATTCTCCGAGTTAGAAAGGATAGGAATAAAGAAGGTTTGGAGGTGGAAATGATAAAATCAGTTTACAGCATTTGGGATTTGCAATGATCTTGGGATGCCCAACACAAGCAAAAAGCCTAGCAATTAGCCTTGAGAGGTGACTCCAAGGAAGGCTGACCTTTTCCAGGTCACCGTTGCATAATAACCCTAGATAACAACCACATCGCCTACTGTGAACTTAATCACAACTTAGGGGAAAACCTATTATTCAGTAATGAAGGGAACCATTTCCTGCTATCTGCTGATAGGTGAGAGTAGGTGACGCCCAGAAGGATGAAAAGAGGAATCTTATGCTGAAGAAAAGATAGAACTCAAAAATTTTATGATCTTACAATTACATTATCCAGTAACAATAAGCTGTATTTTTAGCTAATCTTTGAACCACCTCGTTCTCACAAAGTTCTAAATAGGAAACAAAATGCAACATTTCAAAAATCTTGACTCGATTTGATCTTGGCATCACATGACTTTGACATCAGAGGCAAAGGAAGTAGAATGAGATACAGGGAGGACTTTAAAACAATTTCATTAAATGGTTCAAAAGACTTCTTTGGCATTAATCAATGGTTTCAAGACAATAATTTGATGACTTAAGAATAAGTAAATCAAAAGCATATGTATTAATTTTTTCTTGAAGGATGCTAGGGTTCTAAAGTAAGGAAAATGGTGTTTGGCAAAATTCAATCTGCCTTTGCCAAACCTAAAGTGTTTGGAAAATAATTTAAGAGGTTTTGCCAAGCCCCACGTGCCTCTGTGTTCTTCCATCCCACCCAGATCTCCAAAAGTGCAAAACTCACACAGCTACTCAGCATTCCAAATGACCCCAAGCGTCCTGGGGGGAAATCAAACCACGTCATTGAGAACTTCCAAAGAGATTCCTTAACATTTTGAGAAAGAGATCAATTGATGAATGATCTTTTGCTTCCCATCTCTGCTCTGATCTATAAAATCTACATCTTGGAATTTTAAAAAAATATATTGTCCAGTGGGTATTCTGTGAAATTACTCTCAGTCTTGGGCATTTGGGGCAGAAAAAATACTTTTAAATAAACTTACCCAAAATGCAACAATGTTTTCCTAGTAAGGTCTTGACCACTGAGTGTGTGTGTGTGTGTGTGTGTGTGTGTTTGTGTGTTTCTCCTCTATGTTTTCATAGTGTTCACTACCTGAACAATCCCAGTTTTTATTCAAATCATTTCTGAACTAAAATTGAATTTGCGAATAAAGCTGCCAATGGGGAATTCCCAGGGGCCTGAATAAGGTCAAGATTGAATCAGTAAACAAAACCTTTCAGAAATCACAGCATGTATTGGAATGAGGGTGGTACAGGCAAGATTTTTCACCCTGCAAATAACGATTTTTGAACAGTAACTTCAGTTATGTTGACTTTCCACATAAGGGGTGCTTTTATCTGGAAGATTACCAGTGAATGTCTGTCTAAGCCACTCTGCATTTGCAAAGTTACATCCTCCCACCTAAAGGTCAGGAACCAATGAGGCACACCTCAAAGGCATACAGAGCTATCCATTCTCAGGGAAACTATATGTAGGATTTTTATTCTCGATCTAAAGCAGCTAATTCTTTTTTTGTCTTCCTGCATTTTACTTTTAATTGCAGATTAGGTACCTGAAATGTTTTGAGGCAATTCATATTAATATTATCATATCTCAAATATTTACCATCTGTTGAAATTTAGATGAGAAACTCCAGGGATGTTTTCATTAATCAGAAATATCTTACATTGTTTTGGGATCATTTGTGGTTGAAAAATGTATTTCCTCAGAATTTAAGTCCTCAGAGACCAGACTACCAATGTCCGTTGAACAGGAAAGAAGAGGAAATGCTTGGGAATATCCTAGCCTACAGAGCCCATCAGCTTGGATACGTGTTATTATCTCCGATCACATAGAATGTCCTGTCGTTCTAGATCCACGTGATATGCAACACAGTATTCAGAAGTAAGTACAGTCATATTCCTTTATTTCACCAAGGTTTTTAAAGCAAGACTGAGATTCCATCTCTGGGTTGGCAGGCACACTTGTTATCTATTGCTATAGAACAAATTACCCCAAAATTTAGTGACTTAAAAAAAAAACAAAACACATTATTTCACAGTTTCTTGGGGTCAGGAATTTGAGGGCAACTTAACTTTGGGTTTCTGCATGAGAACCTCTCATGAGGTTGCAGCCAAGATGTTGGTCAGAGCTACAGTTATCTGAAGGCTTGACTGCAACTGGAAGATCTTCTTCCAAGATGTTCAGTCACATGTTGACAGGAGGCCTCAGATGCTTGCTGGCTGTTGGCCTGTGGGCTCTGTTCCTTGCCATATGGACCTCTCCATAAGGCTGCTTGAGTGTCCTCATGACTCAAGAACTAGTGATCTAAACACAGAGCTAGGAGAAGGCCACAATGCCTATCATTTTGTAGTCTCAGAAATCACACATCACCACTTCCACCATATTCTATTCACGAAAAGCAAGTCTCTATGTTCAGCCCACACCCAAGGTGAGAGGAAATAGTCTCCACCTTTTGAATAGTGTTGGAGAATTCATTGACACGTTTTTGTTTTGTTTTGTTTTGTTTTTTGAGACAGCGTCTTGCTCTGTTGCCCAGGCTGGAGTGTAGTGGCGTGACCTTGGCTCTCTGCAACCTCCACTTACCAGGTTCAAGCAATTCTCCTGCCTCAGCCTCCTGAGTACCTTGGACCACAGGCGCATGCCACCACACCTGGTTATTTTTTTGTGTATTTTTAGTAGAGACGGGGTTTTACCATGTTATCCAGTATGGTCTCAGTCTCCTGACCTCATGATCCGTCCTCCCCAGCCTTCCAATACTGACTTATTTAAAAAACCACCACATCAGAAGATTCACTTTTACCTGCTTGTGTCTGCCCCAGTCCCCTGTATCACACAGAATCCCAGAAGGTCTTAATGCAACACATACAGAAGGTCCAGTAAAGGTCTAGTCCCAAACTGGTAAAAACTCTGGAGTCTCCGCAGGTACTGCTACGGCTGTCTCCCCTCTGCCAGGCTTTTCAGAACCACTGCTGACTATTAGACTGGAACTGCTGAAGCATACACAGCACCATTGCATTGCCTGAGGTCTCCACGTAGCCAACTTCAAAGAAATTGAGTTTGTCAAAACACCACTCCCGGTAATTACTACTTGATAGGCCTTTTATGAGATTCCTCTTCCTCTTAGTCCCTCATACAGACTTTCTCCTGAGGACCCCTGTGTTCTGTACTCAGATGCCACAGGGACCTGATTTTCCTCATGGAACCCTCAGCTACTGTCTATCTTTGCAATTCCTGGGATTTCTAGGGGCTAATGAGATTCCTTTGTACTCTCTGAAAAGAAAAGATCTCATTCCACTCCCTTTTTGGAAGATCTTCCTCTTTTTGTCCCCTTATAAATATATACTTACTTACTTTCTCAAAAAATAGAAATAGAGAGAAAGAGGGAAACAAAAAAAAAAAGATGAGAGGAAGGAGAGATGGGAAGGAGCGAGGAAAAGTAAGGGAGAGAGAGAGAAAGAAAGAAAAAGGAAGGAAAAAGGAAAGAAGGAAGGAAAGAGAGAGAAAGAACTGAAGAAAGAATTTAAAAAGAGAGAAAGAAAACAAAAGAAAAAAGAAAAGAAGTGAAAAGAAAAGGAAGGGAAGGGAAGAAAAGAAACGAAGAGAAGGGAAAGGAAGAAACCTTTTTCTACTAGAGGTCTGGACAGTGACAGTCTTAATCAAGTCACAAAACATTCTGTCCCATCATAATCACAACACAGTCATAAGGCCCCTACATATTTATAACTAAAGTGTGTAGGGAGTAACACACAAAAAAGCAACATACCTCAGGACTAATAAAAACACAAAGCAATTTCAGCAATTTCACAACAAAACTTCTGCTAAGCTAGGTAACACTTTGCTTTTTTGGATAAAAGTAATAAATCTCCTTTTGTTTAAATGACAGGTGTTTGGAACAGCTCACTTGTACTTTTAGAAAATTTCACATAGACTGGAGAGAGAGATAAAACGATAAAGCACAGGCCGGGCGCGGTGGCTCACGCCTGTAATCCCAGCACTTTGGGAGGCCGAGACGGGCGGATCACGAGGTCAGGAGATCGAGACCATCCTGGCTAACCCGGTGAAACCCCGTCTTTACTAAAAAATACAAAAAACTAGCCAGGCGAGGTGGCGGACGCCTGTACTCCCAGCTACTCGGGAGGCTGAGGCAGGAGAATGGCGTAAACCCAGGAGGCGGAGCTTGCAGTGAGCTGAGATCCGGCCATTGCACTCCAGCCTGGGCGGGGCAGAGCAAGACTCCATCTCAAAAAAAAAAAAAAAAAAATCAAACACTAAGATTAGCAGGAGTTACATTAAAAACCCCATGTTTTCAGATTCTTTTGGGGTCCATGAATTGATACAAGATTTCCCCCTTAGTGCAGGGATGCAGCAACACTTGTGTTGGAATTTACTGGCAGAGCCTTAGCCTAGTTCTGTAGCCAGTTTCTAGAATCATTTTTACAGTAAGGAAGGTGTTTGTTCAGGAAGGATGTGGTGTCAGGAATGGGAGATTGGTTATATATAGGAAAAAAATGATAAAATTATTAAACATATTGAGGATAAAGGGAGCCAGTATTGTAAATAAAGTTACAAATATGTAAATGAATAAAATGACATTGAACCCTAGGGTGTTAGATTGAAATTGGAGATACCACTGTGATGCCATCGTGTTCAATATATGTACATATAAATAAAATGTTTATAAATTCCTTAGACCTGACCGGTCATGGTGGCTCATGCCCATAACCCCAGCACTTTGGGAGACCAAGGCAGGCAAATCACCTGAGGTCAGGAAGTCAGGTAGCATGATGACTCCAGCTTTGCTCTTTTTGCTTAGGATTGTCTTGGCAATGTGGGCTCTTTTTTGGTTCCATGTGAAATTTAAAGTAGTTTTTCCCAATTCTTTGAAGAAAGTCATTGGTAGTTTGATGGGGATGGCATTGAATCTATAAATTACCTTAGGCAGTATGGCCATTTTCACCATATTGATTCTTCCTACCCATGAGCATGGAATGTTCTTCCATTTGTTTGTGTCCTCTTTTATTTCGATGAGAATTGGTTTGTAGTTCTCCTTGAAGAAGTCCTTCACATCCCTTGTAAGTTGTATTCCTAGGTATTTTATTCTCTCAGTAGCAATTGTGAATGGAAGTTCACTCATGATTTGACTCTCTGTTTATCTGTTATTGGTGTATAGGAATACCTGTGATGTTTGCACATTGATTTCATATCCTGAGACTTTGCTGAAGTTGCTTTATCAACTTAAGGAGATTTGGGTCTAAGGCAATGGGGTTTTCTAAATATACAATCATGTCATCTGCAAACATAGACAATTTGACTTCCTCTTCTCCTAACTGAATACCTTTATTTCTTTCTCTTGCCTGATTGCCCTGGCCAGAACTTCCAACACTCTGTTGAATAGGAGTGGTGAGAGAGGGCATCCCTGTCTTGTGCCAGTTTTCAAAGGGAATGCTTCCAGTTTTTGCCCATTCAGTATGATATTGGCTGTGGGTTTGTCATAAATAGCTCTTATTATTTTGAGATATGTTCCATCAATACCTAGCTTATTGAGAGTTTTTAGCATGAAGATTCCCACCTTTTTAATTTTTTGGTATAGTTTCAGTATTAATGGTACCAACTCTTCTTTGTACATCTGGCAGAATTCAGCTGTAAATCCATCTAGTCCTGGGCTTTTTTTGGTTGGTAGGCTATTTATTACTGCTTCAATTTCAGAACACATTATTGATCTATTCAAGGATTCCATCTTTCTTATTCAGTCTTGGAAGGGTGTATGTGTCAAGGAATTTATTCATTTCCTCTAGATTTTCTAGTTTATGTGCATATAGGTGTTGAAAGTATTCTCTGATGCTTGTGTGTATTACTGTATTCCCCTTAATATTTCTGATTGTGTTTATTTGAATCTTCTCTCTTTTCTTCTTTATTAGTTAGCTAGTGATCTATCTATTTTATTAGCTTTTGCAAGAAGAAAAAGAAAAAAGAACAACTCCTGGATTTGTTGATCTTTTGAAGGGTTTCTCATGTCTCCATTTCCTTTAGCTCATCTCTGATCTTGGTTATGTCTTCTCTTCTGTTACCTTTGGGATTGGTGTGTTCTTGGTTCTCTAGTTCTTTTAGTTGTGATGTTAGCTTGTTAACTTGGGATCTTTCTAGCTCTTAAATATGGGCATTTAGTGCTATAAATTCCCCCTCTTAACACTGTTTTAGCTGCTTCCCAGAGATTCTGGTACATTATATCTTTGTTCTCATTAGTTTCAAAGAACTTGATTTCTGCCTTAATTTCATCATTTACCCAAAAGACACTCAGGAGCAGGTTGTTCAATTTCATGTAGTTGTATGGTTTTGAGTGAACTTTTTAGTCTTGAATTCTAATTTGATTGCCCAGTGGTCTGAGAGACTGTTGTAATTTCAGTTTTTTGCATTTGTTGAGGAGTGTCTAACTTCCAATTGTGAGATCAATTTTAGAGTAAGTACCATGTGGCAATCAGAAGAATGTATATTCTGTTGCTTGGGGGTGGAGAGTTCAGTAGGTATCTATTAGATCTGCCTGATCCAGAGCTGAGTTCAGGTCCTGAATATCCTTGTTAATTTGTTGTCTCAGTGATCTGTCTAATATTGTCAGTGGAGTATTAAAGTCTCCCACCATTATTGTGTGGGGTTCTAAGTCTCTTTCAAGGTCTCTAAGAACTTGCTTTATGAATCTGGGTGTTCCTGTACTGGTTGCATATATATATTTATGATAGGTAGATCTTCTTGTTGAATTGAACCATTTACCATTATATAATGTCCTTCTTTGTGTTCTTGGATCTTTGTTGGTCTAAAGTCTGTTTTGTCAAAAACTAGGATTGTAACCCCTGCTTTTTTTGTTTTCCATTTTCTTGGTACATTTTCCTCCATCCCTTGTCTTTGAGCCTATGTGTGTCTTTGTATGTGACATACTGGTGCCTTAATCTTGAATTGTAAGCAATGAATTTCTGTTGTTTATAAATTGCCAAGTTATAGGTATTTTTATAGTAGCAAGAACATTCTAAGACAGAGGAACAAAAGAACAACTTTGCAGCAGACAAGGTTGGCAGATATCACCTTGCTCAAGTAATGAATGCTAACAGAAACAATAATAAAGCAAATCAAAACCATGTGCCATCTAATATGATGCAAAGATAAAATTCAACATCATTCCTGTGATGTTCCAATTTAGTCTAATCTTAACCTAATCATGAAAAAATCTGACAAATTCTAGAATAAGGAATATTCTACAAAAACAAGAGCCTGTCAAAAGTGTCAAGGTCGTGTCAGTCAAGTAAAGATTGCAGAGCTGTTCCAGATTGAAGGCAGCTAAGGAAAGACGCTAACTAAATGCAACTCCTAATTCTGGGTTGGACTATTTCCTATAAATGACCCTTACTGGTAAAACTGGCAAAACTGGAATTGGGCCTGTGGATTAGATAGTGATCCAGTTAACTTTCTGATTCTCTGGATTGTGTCATACTAGAAAAGACCCTTGCTTTTTGGAAATACAGAATAAAGTATTTGGAGGTGATGAGACATCCTGTCAGAAACTTAGTCCCACATGTCTCAAGAACTAAAAGTTCTTTATATTACTCTTGAAACACTTTATACATTAAGATTATTTTAAAACAAATGATTTCCTAGAGTGAACCTTTTTCACCCAGTCTTTTTGTCTGACTTCCAGCATGTCTGATTTCTTTACTATCATGCTGATATAACACGTCAATTTTTTTTGTATTCTTAGGCTACAAGGGAGCATCCATATTGATCTATTCATTCATCTATTAAACAAACACTTATTGGTTACTCATTAGGTCCTAAGTAACTTGCTGCATTAAGGATCTAACTGGAAAAAAAAAAAAATCCAGCACCTGCCTTCAAGGAGTTTCAGGCTAATATGGAGATAGAAAAATAAGCAGGTAATAGACAATATGACAAGTGATTATCTGCAGGAATACCAGGTGGTATGGAAGAACAGAGGGGAGGTATCTTAGGATGTGTTCAGGAAAAATGAGACCTGAAGGGAAACAAGGAATTATCTAGGAGGAAAGTTCAGCAGGTGTGTTCAGGCAGAGGAAGGAACATGCAGAATGGAGCCAGAAACGAAAAACAGGGAACATGACTTATTGTAGATACTGCAAGCAGGAGAGAATAACTGAAGCAGAGAGTGTGCAAACAGAAGGGTGAAGAAATGAACATAGGAAGGAGGGAGCCTAGGGGATGACCTGCTGCCCATGCCTAAAGCACCTTCAGCACCTGCTACACCTATGTCTTCCAGGTTATTACTACCAGCTCTGGTAATCTAGTCAGAGGACTTGTACCCACATCAATACTCATACACCTTCCAAGTGGCTCTGAGGAGAGCACGGTTTAGCAACCCTAGAACTGTTTGATATTAACAAAGTGAAGCACATCATTTGCAGCAGCTTCCCTGACAATGTTAGGTCTCTTAGCCAAGTCTTGAGAAGTGTTTTTTGAAAAGAGTTATTGGCATACTTGCTTGCATATAATCTTTCTTCCCAGGATAGAAAGATATTTACAAATGATGTCTGGCAACATAGAATTGGATATTTTTTACTCTCCCTAAAATACTTGCTCTGTTCTAAACAGCCCATCACAGTGCACTTCTCCTTGGCAACCTTGTGCTTTCCCTGAATACACTCATCCAATTACCCAAGTGGTTGCTATTGTACTGTGGCCTGTTTTCACTTTGGGTGGCAGGTCCTCAGTTCCCTGCTGCTCACTCAACAAGACATTCACTAATTCCAGAACTCCTGGGCAAAGAATTCCTTCAAATTAACTATGAGCTTTATTTTTAGTGTAAAATGTTTGCTTGATAAAAAAAAAAAAAAAAATGCTTCATGTAATTATAGTCATTAGAAATGGGAATGAGACAATACTTGGTGACCTGATCCCTCCATCTGGTTAGGGTAGGATTATTCCCTGTGACAGATTGGCCATGCTAAGCTATACAAACTGAATGAAGCGAAACCCAGACCATCTGTGCATGGAGCCATTTCTAAGTGGTTAGTACTGCATAGACCCCTGGATAAGCATTTGCATTGAGCAGTGACGTTAGCAGCACCTGACATCCTCACGGTACATTCATCCAGCAGCTTGTGGTCAGTTGCTTACTGGATCCAAGGCCAAATTATAAACAGAATGTCTTGGGTTTCTTCCAGTACAGTTTAAAGCATGTCAATAGTTTGGCTTTGGCCTCTTCTCATTACTATTTAAGCTATAAGGTGCATATTTGGGTTTTTGTAACTCTGCTACTTTTTAAGTATAAAAGAAGATAAAGCAAATAATAATAATAATTGCTGTTATTTATTATTTACTACATGCCAAGCTTTTTTCTAAATAATTCATATTATTTCTAATCTTCCTAACCAGTCTGCAAAGTAATTAAAATTATTCCCATTTTATAGTTAAGGAAATGGGAGCTCAGAGAAGTTAAGCAGCTAATCGAAGATCAAACATCTAATAATCTGATTACAAGCTAGGATTTGAATTCAGGGCTGCTAACTTCAAAGCCCATGGGTTTTTTCGCCCTATCATTGCCTCTTAAAGATATTTATCATTTGGTTTATCAAAACAAACCAAATGTATCATTGTTTATCAAAATAAACAAAGTTCTCCATTGTTTATTTTGTATATTATTTGTCAAGTATTATTGACCATTTACTATGTGATGGTCTCTAGTTTAAGATACAAAGAAATTTAAAACATGGTTCCTATCACTAAGGATCACACAAATGAAACAAGGATGGTAGACATACAAACAAACAATAAAGTAATTTAAAATAGGATGAAGCCCATAAAAGCTGTGCATAGACAGTACTAGAGACATTCAGAAGTGAGAAAGATCTATTCTAGGGGAAGTGACAACAGAAGGCTCCCAACAGGTAGCATTTGAGCTGAGCCTTATATGTTCAGATATTGAAAAGAAGGGAATTGTTGTACAGGCATAGGCAAAAGTGCAAAGGCAGGAAAAAGCAAATGTTTTCCATCCAGGAAGCATCAAGGCATTGGTGTGGCTGGAATGTGGAAGAAGATTTCTTATCTGGCACTATCTGGGCTCACCTACTACCACTCTGCTGCTGCTGTGTGTGTATATTTCTTTCACAAATGCACTCAACGGGTAAGCACTGAGACATAGCTGCTGATAAACTTGGAAAACATAAATGAGTTGAGACACAGACCTTATGTAGGGTGGATGCAAACCTTAAGAAATGGGAGGTAAGGAGACTATAGTCGCACCACTTTCTTGGTCTTCCCTTTGTCTTTCTCAAGAGTTTCTAACAGGTAGGTGAAACCTGAAAAAGGTTTTCTTAATTATGCTAAGAGCTCATCCAAGAATTCATAATAACTGGTCCCCAAGGAATCTTTTTTTCCCTTCCCCCACTCCCCCCAAGATAGAATCTTGCTCTGTCACCCGGGCTGGAGTGTAGAAACATGATCTCAGCTCACTGCAACCTCCACCTCCCAGGTTCAAGCGATCCAAGTATTCCAAGTAGCTAGGATTACAGGTGCCCATCACCATCCTTAGCTACTTTTTTGTAATTTTAGTAGAGACAGGGTTTCACCATGTTAGCCAGACTGGTCTTGAACTCCTGACCTCAAGCAATCCACCCAATCATGGGCAACAATACTGTCAGTCATCAGTTACTGATTCCTTATCATATACCCTCAGCTGCTAATCCAAACCACTTCTATGAGCATAAAATCATTATCTCTGGGAGATGGACACTGTTCACATGAACTGCTTTGACATCTTGTCTCTCTACCTCAGAACCCTTCTGTAGTCATACCCTCCTTTCCATATAAAATCCTTCTCATTCTTCTCACATGATCTTTTCCTTCCCTCTTGTCTTAGAGCAATGGGTTCATCCATAGTCATTTTTCCCAAGTCTAAACCTATCACTTCAATGATTATCTCTATCCCTTCCTAGCTCTGCTGGGCCTGTTTCTTTAATTGTTCTAATTCCTCTTTGGTCCCCAATCTCTCCCTTTCTACTTCCTCTCAGTCTACAAACATCCTAAGTCTCATATATAATTTTAAAAATTTATCATCGTGTTAATGTTATTCAAATAAAAATGTATTTACTAATTTTATTATATAAAGTACATTTACAAATTCCCTTTACCTTGTTATTTCTTCCGTCAGCCATCATGTTCCACCTTCCTCTGTCAAAAGTCTTAAAATAAAACTGGTCTATATTGGGGGAAAACCCCATCCCAAATATTTATCGTGGGTTCTTTTCTATTCCCTAAGTGTCTCGGCTGGTTTGAGAAATAAAGGGAAAGAGTACGAGAGAGAAATTTTAAAACTGGGTGTCCGGGGGAGACATCACACGTTGGCAGGTTCTGTGATGCTCCCCAAGCCGTAAAACCAGCAAGTTTTTGTTAGTGATTTTCAAAAGGGGAGGGAGTGCACGGCTAGGGTGTGGGTCACAGAGATCACATGCTTCACAAGGTGATAAAATATCGCAAAGCAAGTGGAGGCAAGGCGAGATCACAGGACCACAGGATTGGGAGAAATTAAAATTGCTAAGGAGGTTTCAGGCACACCTTGTCATTGATAACATCTTATCAGGAGACAGGGTTTGAGAGCAGACAACCTGTCTGACCAAAATTTATTAGGAGGGAATTTCCTCATCCTAATAAGCCTGGGAGCACTGCAGGAGACCAGGGCTTATTTCATCCCTTCGGCTTCGACTGTAAAAGGTGTCCACACCCATGGGGGCTGTTCGTAAGCCTACCCTCAGGGACACATTCTCTTTCCCAGGGATGTTCCTTGCCGAGAAAAAGAATTCAGCAATATTTCTCCTATTTGCCTTTGAAAGAAGAGAAATATGGCTCTGTTCCATCTGGCTCACTGGCGCAGTCAGTTTAAGGTTACCTCCCTTGTTCCCTGAATATTGCTGTTATCCTGTTCTTTTTTCAAGGTGCTCAGATTTCATATTGTTGAAACACACATGCTCTACAAACAATTTGTGCAGTTAACACAATCATCACAGGGTCCTGAGGTGACATTCATCCTCCTCAGCTTAAGAAGATGATGGGATTAAGAGATTAAAGTAAAGACAGACAGGCATAGGAAATCACAAGGGTATTGATTGGGGAAGGAATAAGTGTCCATGAAATCTTCACAATTTATGTTCAGAGATTGCAGTAAAGACAGATATAAGAAATTATAAAAGTATTAATTTGGGGAACTAATAAATATCCATGAAATCTTCACAATTTATGTTCTTCTGCCATGGCTTCAGCAGGTCCCTCCGTTTGGGGTCCCTGACTTCCCGCAACAAGTCTAAACCCAATTTTTTCAATTCCTCACTCTTACTTCTTAAAGTCCTTTTAATTTGGCCTACATTTCTCACTGAGATCACTCTTGAAATTCTCTAGTGGCCACCAAATCCAGGGACTTTATCTCATCATTTTCCTTGGCCACCCCACTGAAAATCTGACCAGGCTGAATTGAGCAGTGTTCATGGTCACTTATTTGTGGTCTGAGCTACGACACTATTTTCTCAGTTGCAGAGGCCAGAAACCTGCTATCTCTCACTCCTTATAGTTCTTGAACCATTAAAATCTGTTGATCCTATGAATGGGATTTCTGTTTCTTGAAAACCTCCATTCTCAATGACATTACAGTTATTTAATACTCGTTTTTTTGCTTACATTATTGTAACAGCTTCCTAATTGCACTTCAGCTTCTTGTCTTCACCTCTGATAATCCATTATCTTAAAGATTCCTGCAATATTCTTTGGACAATTAGGATCATGTCATATCCCTCCATTAAATCCTTTAGAAAATCTATATTTCTTATAGACCTCAGGAACTCTTAAGGATGGCAAAACAGGAACTTCATGTTCTGGTCCATGATACTTAGTTCAGTTCAGTCTAATTTATATTCCCTCTTCCACACTTCATATACTATTTCCATGTCTGAATTTATAGTTATCTGAAAGGACCACGCTCTATTGTATCTCCAAGAGTTTACACATCCTATTTTCTCTGCCTGAATTTCTCTCCACAATTTATTTCCACTGGGTGATTCCTACTTGTCTGTAAGAGTCATTTCAAGTTATTTTGTCAAATCACCACCCCACGATCCCAGCACCTCAGAGGGGAGGTGGCAGTCCTGTGTACTCTCATGGATCTCACAGGATATCGTAATTCTAGGAATCATCACCTCCCACACCCCCCAATTTCTGGCAGTAAATGGCATCAGTAATTTGTAAGAATGAGAAAATTTAATTTTTTTTTGGAGATGGAGTCTCACTCTGTTGCCCAGGCTGGAGTGCAGTGGTGTGATCTGGGCTCACTGCAACCTCCACCTCCCGGGTTCAAGCAATTCTCCTGCCTCAAGCTCTCAAGTAGCTGGGATTACAGGTATGTATCACCACACCCAGCTTTTTTATTTTTCTTTTGTATGTTTGGTAGAGATGGGGTTTCATCATTTTGGCCAAGCTCGTCTCGAACTCCTGAACTCATCTCAGCCTCCCAAAGTGCTGGGATTACAAATGTGAGCCACCATGCCTGGCCCCAAAAATTAATTTTAAAAGAAATTTTGTAATCCTAGCACTTTGCAAAGCATTGGCAGGAAGATCATTTGAGACTAGGAGTTCAGAACTAGCCTGGGCAACACAGTGAGATTCCATCTTCTCACACACACAAAAATTAAAATTATTTGCTGGGCGTGGTGGCTTCTGCCTGTAGTCCTAACTACTCAAGAGGCTAAGGCAGGAGGATTACTTAAGCCCAGGAGTTTGACTGCAGTGAGCTATGACCAGACCACTGCACACTAGCCTGAGTAGCAGAGTCAGACCCTGTTTCTAAAAAAAAACTTGAAAGGAGATTTGGTGAGTGATCATTTTGAAATCATGGCCTGTAATTGTTACGAGGTGTAAAAATTAAGCTGTTCCATCTACCCGACCCAAGCTCTTTCAGGCAGGGAAGGAGAGAGAGAGTATCCGTATCCATATCTGTGATTATCTTTTCAGGAGAGCAAAGAAGATCTGATCTAAGATTTAGATTTCACCAGAAAATCAGTACATATTTCAAGTAGTAATGGATCATCCTGTATAAGTTACTTGGATCTGTGATGTCTTGTTATTATCCTTTACACCCATTTCAAACTGCTGAGATTCTGGTACTAGTTTTCTTCTACAAATTAGGTATCTACTTCATAGGCCCTACTGAATAGAAATAATGTCATATGTTTGTATATGCTAACTACTTGCTGAACAAGCTAGTGTTGGTACTGTTTATTTTGACAGACAAGGAAATTGGAGAGACCACCTAGGCATGATCTTCTGTGCTTTTCTTGCATCAAATGTAAAGTTTCTTGTGTGTCCCCCTCTGTAGCTAGCATAGTAATGAGCATATGGAGAGGGCTAACAAATGCTTAGCGTCGGATTCTCTTCTAATAGCACCTGAAGCAGAAAATGCATTTTGGCAGCAGATAATACACACTGGAGGGAAAGGAGGAAATAAATTCACAAATGGTTTTGAAGTTTCAAACCTGAATCACCATGAGAAAGATACTGACATCAAACAGAAATATGAGAGAGAGGGGTTGTTTTCAGTTATAGAAAGGATGGTTTTGGATATACAGGGGTGGCTTTGGCTATAGAAATATTGGTGATGCCAACAAAACATTCAGGTAAAAATGTCAGAGATAGGTATTTAAATGATATTTGCTAAGAGATAATATGCAAAGTCCTGGATGTGGTGAGATCTCTGAAGGCAAAAAGACGAGGAAGAATCCAGGCTGTTAAGTGTGGAACATATGTATATGTACATACTCCATGGACATTTTTCTTATTTAAAACTAGTCAAAAACAAATTTTTGGCAGTATTACAAAAACTTACCCTCAAAAATGTTCAGATAGGGCAGAAACTTCCAAATTAGAAAACTCAGATTTCTGAAAACCTCAATTTTGAAGAAGACAAAAACTGGAAAAAACAGAGTTAAAGAAACTGAAATCAAAACTCATTTTGTTAGTGATTTATAAACATGCAAATATGATATTATTTATTCAAATAAATTCAGACAATATATTGAGTAAAATATTGATGATGTTTTAGACATAATTACTAGCAATAAAAATAACAAAACGAATGTTTATCATCCTATTGTTATCAAGAAATTTTACAAAGTTCTCCTTCCAATATCAATAACATGCTTATAAGTTCATTGCATTTTAAAACAAATAATATCATGACTCAGAGGCATTATTGCCTGTCTCCAGCCCTCCATGCAAATGTCTATTGCCTGCCCAATTCTATATCTTGGATTTGACTGATGCTTCCTCAATTTTAGCTTTTCAAAATAATCACCTTTAGGAGAAAATCATAATTCAATTACAATGGAAGTGAATTTTTCAAGACTGATGAAAAAGCATATTAACATAAAAGTAATACGCTAAAATTCCATCCAGGACAACTTGCCCAATCAGGAAAGAATTGTTGCCACAGTTATAGGCCTAGTGCTAATTACTGGTCACTTGTGATTAATCAATAAGAATGGTGATATTTAACAGACTGAACTAAATTCCTCTGAAGAATTGTGCAAGTGTTCACGGGTCAGAACTCAATTCTGACTATAGATTTCTATCACTAGAAATAAACTCTCAGCTTGGGTTCCATACATTCAGAGAACAAAGATGACCTTCAACTTACAATGAGCTTGGCCTACCTTTTCTCAACATTACGATGCTGTGACAGTCATAATCATTCAGTAGTAAAAATCAAACTTCAAATTTTGAATGTTTCATCTTTTCCTGGGCTAGTGATATGCAATATGATTTCCTTAGGCTGCACTAAATCACCTAGCATGAAGACCATCTTGTAACAAAGGGTTGACTACCTCATGTCATTTATTGAATACTGTATTGAAAGTGTTCTAAGTACATTTAAAGTAGGCCAAGCTAAGCTATGATGTTTGATAGGTTAGACACATTAAATGTATTTTCAATTTAATGATATTTTCAACTTATGATGGGCTTATAACCCCATCATGTCAAAGAGTATCTATATACTTTCCCAGAGCAAAGTGGCCCAAACATATCTCAGAATTTTATCACACAGTCATAAATTCCAGCTTTGTCCATGAATTCATGAACTCGGCCCTAAAATTTTATGGAAGCTGCTTCTGCTTAATGAACAGAGTTTTTTCCTTCAACTCTTCCAGCTTTCCTTGAAAGCTTTTCTTGTTTGTAAAGATGCATAGTAATTCGGCCGGGCGCGGTGGCTCAAGCCTGTAATCCCAGCACTTTGGGAGGCCGAGACGGGCGGATCACGAGGTCAGGAGATCGAGTCTCTACTAAAAAATACAAAAAACTAGCCGGGCGAGGTGGCGGGCGCCTGTAGTCCCAGCTACTCAGGAGGCTGAGGCAGGAGAATGGCGTAAACCCGGGAGGCGGAGCTTGCAGTGAGCTGAGATCGGGCCACAGCACTCCAGCCTGGGTGGCAGAGCGAGACTCCGTCAAAAAAAAAAAAAAAAAAAAGATGCATAGTAATTCATAAATATCTTGAGGATGCAAAAATAATCTGGTTGGTATACCTTGCATTCTTCAAAATCTGTGAATAATTTCTTTCTTTCTTTCTTTCTTTCTTTTTTTTTGAGACAGAGTCTCACTCTTTCTTTCCAGGCTCGGGTGCAGTGGCATGATCTTAGCTCACTGCAACCTCCACCTCCCAGCTTCAAGTGATTCTCAGGTCTCAGCCTTCCAAGTAGCTGGGATTCTTACAGGTGCGTGCCACCATGCCTGGCTAATTTTTGTATTTTATGGTAGAGACGGGATTTCACTATGTCGTTCAGGCTGGTCTCAAACTCCTGACCTCAAGAGATCCACCTGCCTCAGCCTCCCAAAATACTGGGATTACAGGCATAAGCCACGGCACTCATCCTAAAATTAGTGAATGATTTCTAAAATTAAAACATTGAATTATTCTACACTAGTTACAAATGTATATTTCTACTCAGCCTGGGGGACTTATCAAATGAAAATTAAATATAGTCTCTAATTGCCATTTTTTTCAAATATACCTATCCAAATTTTGTTTGAATATATGGATATTTGTCAATAAATTATTGTTGCTTTCAATTTTTTTCAAATCTAGCATGTTAACATCTTGTATCAGAAACTTTTGGCTGCAAATGAAAGAAAACCCAAATCACAACAACTTAAACAATACAGAGAACTTATTATGTCACATAAACGATATATACCAAGGCTCTAGAATTAGTAATTTCTGGGCTTGATATTATCATTGATTACTTAAGTTCTTCCCATTTTCCATTTTGCCATCCTCAGAAAATTGGCCCTGTCCTCAGTCTAACCCAGTCAAGCTAGCTACCACATTTTCAGGGGAGGAAAAGCCTGTTTCTTCCTCAGGGTTTCTTCTTATGCGAAAACATCTTTTGAAAATAAAAAGCCAACAATATTTCTTTTTTTAATATATCTCACTGGCCAAAATTGTATCACCACCAATTCGTAAAACAAATTCGTAAAACTGGCAAGGGGAATGAGAGTAGCAAACTGGCTTAGGCTACTTAGGATTTATTCCTGAGTTGGGGATATGATCACCTTCTCTGAGCAAACTACTGATTTCATTAACAACAACAAAAGTGTGAAAAGGATGTGTGTCAGCTACAAGTGTCTTGACAGATCAATTGAGCCCATCAAGATTTAGGAAGTTGAGACTCTCAAAGCAGCTTGGTTGATTGCCTTGATATTAGTTATTTACTAGTGTTTACTAGAAGGCTACTTTGTGTCATACTCTCTACTAACCACTTTACCTAACAATATCATAGCATTAAAATAAACCAAGTCCTTATTTTCTAATTCAGCTACTTCCAATTCTACCGTAAATTCCTTATGATCATATACAAAAATAGAAGGAACGATTACAATCCTGATTCCTTCCTTTCATGTACCAGGTAGCTAGTTTCACATGCAGAAATCTCAAGAAAGTCTCTCCTCAATAATGATGTCAAGGAAGATACAAACAGCTTTTTCTTGTCTTCTAAAAAAACTCGAAACATCTTTGACTTTCTTTCTTTGCAGGCTTTCCATCTGTGGCAAGTGAACTACTTTTTCTGTGTTTCAACCAAAAGTTTCCAGTCTGTTATCATCAGTTGGTTATGTTGGATTAATTTATGCAGGCTGGCAAATCTTATAAAATATTTTTTTGGCAGAAACCTTAGACAAATCGCAGCATTTGACTGCAGGTTTCATAAGACATGCCCTTGGAACAGGGAAGAGAGAACAGAATTATTAAGGTAGGAGTCTAGGAAAAGTCTATGTTTACAAGCATTCATTTGCAAGTGGAAAGAGACCATCCAAAAGTGTATTGCATAGCTATGTCTTGCAATTAAAAACACAAAACACTCTCTAACTCCTATAATTAGACTTGGCATGTTTCTTTTTCTCATAAAATGTCAGAATCGTGGAATTCCTGAGATCATCTGGAAAACAATACACAAACAGAATATGACAAATGTTCTTTATCTTCAAAATAAACATATTACATGTAAACCATTTGAGAAGGAAAAACACACAAGCTGGATCCCAGTTTCCCCAAACATCTTACAATTTAAGTGAGGGTAACCACTGATAGACTATATATTGTAAAAAGATACCAGTACTTCTGAGGAAATTTACAATTCAGCAACACAACTTATAAAATACCATTAAAATGCTGTCTTCTATTCACACAGTGAAAACCTATAGAGCTATTTTGCAAAAACAAAAACCAAGAAAGCTTTTAATGTCCTTGATATGGTAAGGTCTCTAAATATACAGCAAATGGAGAGAGAAAGGGAGGTCAGTACAGTGTGTTTATTATGACACCATTTGTAAAACATTATCTGTTTTCATCATTTTCTTGTGTATGTATAAAATAACTCAGACGGGATTAAAAAAAAAGAGAGGCCAGGCACAGTGGCTCAAGCATGTAATCCCAGCACTTCGGGAGGCCGAGGCAGGCGGATCACAAGGTCATGAGATTGAGACCACCCTGGCTAACACAGTGAAAACCCGTCTCTACTAAAAATACAAAAAAAAAAAAAAGATTAGCTGGGCATGGTGGCAGGCGCCTGTAGTCCCAGCTACTCGGGAGGCTGAGGCAGGAGAATGGTGTGAACCCGGGAGGCAGAGGTTGCAGTGAGCCAAGATCGCACCATTGCACTCCAGCCTGGGTGAGAGAGTGAGACTCCATCTCAAAAAAGAAAAAGAAAAAGAAAAAGAAACTAGTGGTGAGGGGCATGGTAGAAATAGGGCAGAAGATGAACAAGAAAAAATGAGTGACATTTTGCTATATAGCTTGTATATTTTACTGGGTTTTATATCATATAAATGTACTATCTATTCAAAAATGAATTTGAAAATTCTCAGAATTCAGTTTCTACAAAAATAGAGTAAATGTGCTTTTCCCAATTCCTCCTATTAAGTACAAGTGAAAACTCTGGACATTCTAAAACCACCCTGGAAAATGGAGAGAAAAAGGCACATCACTTAAGGTGGAGGCCATCAGAAAGCCTGGACTTCTACACCCACATAATGGAAACAGGGCACTCCCACCCCTCCTTGCTGGGGTGGTGTCAGAGGAGGCAGAGTGAAGAGTTAGGACTTTCATCAGCAATTTGTGGTAACAAAACTGCATCCCTCCTCACCCCCGTTTGTGTGCAATGGATGATTTGTAGTGAGTAGTGATGAGATGCCTCTCTTCCTCCAAGCCAGGGTGAAATCAGCAATGACCTAATGAGAAGCTTGAACTACCATACCCATTCAGCAATAACAAATAGTTCCTCCTCCCCTGTGTCAATAAAGACCTAGACTTCTACTCCCACCTGGCAACAACAAGATAGCATCTTCCTACCAGAGGGGTGTCAGAAAAACTTGCTAAAACACAAGATTTAAAGTAAGATCCAGAGATGGGGTCAGGATGGCTGATTAGAAGTAGCTGCAGTGTATGACACTCTTGGAAAGTTATAAAAATGAGGAGTGAACACAGTATCTTTCACTGAAATATCCAGGTACTTGCATTGGAATTGATCAGGGAAACAATTTGACTCATAGAGAACCAAGAAAAGCAGGGTGGGCAATGACTCCTCAGAAGCCACGCAGAGCCAAGGGAACCCCCACTCCCAGCCAAGGGAAGCAGTAAGTGAATGTGCAACCCTGGGAAACCACGCGTCTCCCACGGATCTTTGCAACCCTTGGGTCAGGAGATCCCCTCATGAGCCCACTCCACCTGGGCCTTGGGTCTGACACACAGAGCTGTGTGGAGTCTCACAGCTCTCCCAAAGAGCAGCTACTGAGGCATACACAGAGACCCAGGAGCTTGACATACTCCAGTCCCAGGATTCCTAACAAAAGTAACTGGTAACTCAGGCAAGGCAGAAGTCTGCACATACCCCTAGGAAGGGGGTTGAATCCAGTGGGCCAAGCAGCATCTGTCTGCAGGCCCCACCTCCACAGCAGCTCACAAGACAAGACCCACTGGCTTGGAATTCCAGCCAGCCACCAGTAACAGGGTGGAGCCTGCCTGAGAAGGGATAAAGCCCCTTGGGGAAAGGGTGGGCTGCCATCTTTGCTGTTTGGTCAAATCAGGCGTACCAGCCTGCAGGCTTTGGAGAGTCCAAATGGTCCAGACAAAGATAGGTTTCCCCAGCTACTTTGCCAGAAAGTGGCCAGACTGCTTCTTTAAGCAGGACCCCTATCCATTCCTCCTCACTGGGCAGGACCTCCCAGCTGGGGCCTCCAGGCACCGCCACCCACCAGAGCTCTGATCTCGCCCTGGGACAGAGTGCTGGGGGCCAGGGTCCGGCCACCAGCTTTGTTGTTTGAACAACTCGGCTGTTCCAGCCTGTGGGCTTTGGAGAGTCCAAGCCAACAGGGACAGAGGCAGGTTCCTAGCACAGCATGATTTTTTTGATCGAGGTGTGGCCAGACTGCCTCTTTAAATGGGACCCTGATCCAGTCCTCCTCTTAGAGCAGATCCTCCCAGCTGGGGCCTCCAGCCACCCCTAACTGTATTCTAAGAACAGATTTCTGATTTCTCCCTGGGATGAAATGCCTGGTGGGAGGGGCAAGCTGTCCCCTTTGTTGTTTAGACAACTCACTCAGCTGTTCCAGCCTGCAGGATTTGGGGAGTCCAAGCCAACCCAGGCAGAGGTGGTTCCCCAGCATGGCACAGCTCTTTTGTCAAGTTGTGACCAGACTGCTTCTTTAAATGGGACTCTGATCCATTTCTTCTCCCTGGGCAGGTCCTCCCAACTGGGGCACCTGGCCACCCCTGCCTGTGTTTTAGGGCTATCAGAGTTCTAATTTCTCCCCGGAACAGAGTGCCACCACCTTTGCTGTTTGGGCATCTCAGCCAGTCTAGCCTGTGGGCCTTGGAGAGCCCAAACGGATCAGGGGCTGAAGGGAACCCCAAAACCGGACAGCTGCTCTACCAAAATGCAGCCAGAATGCCTCTTTAAAGAGGTCTCTGATCCAGTTCTTTCTACATGGGTGAGATCTCCCAACTGGGGTCTCCAGCCTCCTCCTACAGGTGCGTTAGGGCCAACAACAGGTCAGCACCTCCTGTGACAGAACTTCCAGAGGAAGAGGCAGGCTGATATCTTAGGTCTTTTGCAGGCTACACTGGTGATTCCAACAGGTATTAGAAAAACTGAAGTGACTAGGGTCTGGAATGGACACCCAGCAAACTGCAGCAGCCATACCAAAGAGTGGCCCGAGTATTAAAAGAAAAAACAAACAACAAAAACACAAAAACCCCATCCAAAGGTAAGCAATCTCAAAGACTGAAGGTAGATTCACCCAGAAATATGAGAAATAATCAGCACAAAAACACTGAAAACTCAAAAAGCCAGCATGCCCCCTTTCCTCCAAATGACTGCAACACCTCTCCAGCAAGGACACAGAACTGGGCTGAAGCTGAGACGGCTGAAATGACATAAGTAGTCTTCAGAACGTGGATAAAAATGAACTTTGCTGAGCTAAAAGAGCACACTGTATCCCCAGGCAAGGAAGCTAAGAATCATGATAAAACAACACAGGAGCTGACAGCCAAAATAGCCAGTATACAGAGGAACATAACCAACCTGATAGAGCTAAAAAACACACTACAAGAACTTCACAACGCAATCACTACTATTAATAGCAGAATAGATGAAGCAGAGGAAAGAATCTCAGAGCTTAGACTGTCTTTCTGAAATAAGACAGGCAGACAAGAATACAGAAAAAAAGATGAAAAAGAAAACCTACAAGAAATATGGGATTATGTAAAGACACCGAAGCAACAACTGATTAGGGTACCAGAAAGAGACAGGGAGAATGGAACTAATTTAGAAAAATATTACCCAGGAAAACTTCCCCAACCTAGCTGGACAGGCCAACATTCAAATTCAGGAAATCCAGAGAATCCAGTAAGATACTCCACAAGAAGGTCATATCTAAGACACATAATCATCAGATTCTTCAAGGTCAAAATGAAAGAAAAAATAAGGGCAATCAGAGAGAAAGACCAGTTCACCTACAAAGTGAAGCCCATCAGGCTAACAGTGGACTTCTCAGTGGAAACCCCACAAGCCAGAAGAGATTGAGAGCCAATATTCAACGTTCTTAAGAAAAGAAAATTCCAAGTCAGAATTTTGTATCCAGCCAAACTAAGCTTCATAAGCAAAGGAGAAATAAGATCCTTTTCAGACAAGCAAATGCTGAGGGAATTCGTTACTACCAGACCTACCTTACAAGAGCTCCTGAAAGAAGCACTAAATACAGAAAGGAAAAACCATTACCATCCACCACAAAAACATGCTGAAGAACACAGACCAGTGAAACTATGAAGCTATCACATGAACAAGTCTGCAAAACAGCCAGCTAGCATCATGATGACAGGATCATATCCACATATAACAGTGCTAACCCTAAAGGTAAATGGGCTTAATGCCCCAATTTAAAAAACACAGAAGGGCAACTTGGATAAAAATCCAAAACCCATTGGTATGCTGTCTTCAAGAGACCCCTCTCACATGCAAGGACACGCATACTCTAAATAAAGGGATGGAGGAAAATGTACCAAGAAAATGGAAAACAGAAAACAGCAGGTATTTTGATCCTAGTTTCTGACAAAAAAAGACTTTAAACCAACAAAGATCAAAATAGACAAAGAAGGGCATTACATAATGGTAAAGGGTTCAATTCAACAAGAACAGCTAACTATCCTAAATATATATGCAGCCCATATAGGACCACCCAGATCCATACAGCAAGCTCTTACAGACCATCAAAGGGACTTAGACTTCCAAACAACAATAGTGAGAGACTTTAACACCCCATTGACAATATTAGATCATCAAGACAGATAATTAGCAAAGATATTCAGGACCTGAACTCAGCTCTGGATCAAATGAACCTGATAGATATCTACTGAAGTCTCCACTCCAAAACAACAGAATATACATCCTTCTCATCACCACATGGCACTTACTTTAAAATTGATTGCATAATCAGAAGTAAAACACTCTTCAACAAATGCAAAATAACTGAAATTATAAGTCTCTCAGACCACAGTGCAATCAAATTAGAACTCAAGATTTAAAAATTCACTGAAAACCATGCAATTACATGGAAATTCAATGACCTGCTGCTGAGTGACTTTGCGGTAAATAATGAAATTAAGGCTGGGTGTGGTGGCTCACGCCTGTAATCCCAGTACTTTGGGAGGCTGAGGTGGGCAGGTCACCTGAGGTCAGGAGTTTGAGACCAGCCTGGCCAACATGGTGAAACCCCATCTCTACTAAAAATACAAAAATTAACTTGGTATAATAGTACACACCTGTAATCCCAGCTACTTGGGAGGCTGAGGTGGAAGAATTGTTTACACTCAGGAGGCAGAGGTTGAAATGAGCAGAGATGGGGACTCTGAACACCAGCCTGGGTGACAGAGCAAGACTCTGTCTCAAAAAACAGCAGCAACAACAACAACAAACCACAAGCAGAAATGTTAAAGGGTATATTACCATTGACCCCACAGAAATGCAAACAAGCATCAGAGAATATTATCAACACCTCTATACACATAAACTAGAAAATCTAGAAGAAATAGATAAATTACTGGACACATACACTCTTTTTTTTAACCAGGAAGAAATAGAATTCCTGAATAGGCCAATAATGAGTTCTGAAATTGAGGCAGTAATAGCCTGCCAACCAAAAAAAGCCCAGGACCAGATGGATTCACAGCTGAATTCTGCCAGACATACAAAGAAGAGCTGTTACCATTAATACTGAAACTATTCCAAAAAAATTTAAAAGGGGGACTCCTCTCTCATTCTATAAGGCCAGCATTATCCTGCCAAAACTGGCAGAGATACAACCAAAAACGAAAACTTCAGGCCAATATCCTTGATGACCATTGATGTAAAAATTCTCAACAAAATACTGGCCAATTGAATCCAGCAGCACATCAAAAAGCTTATCCACCACAATCAAGTTGGCTTCATTCCTGGGATTCAAGGTTGGTTCATCATCTGCAAATCAATAATTGAGATTCATCACTAAACAGAACTGAAGACAAAACCCACATGATTATCTCAATAGATGCAGAAAAGGCCTTTGATAAAATTCAACATCCCTTCAAGCTAAAAACTCTCAATAAACTAGCTATTGAAGTAACATACCTCAAAATAATAAGAGCCATACATAGCAAACCCACAGTCAGTATTATACTGAATGGACAATAGCTGGAAGCATTCCCCTTGAAAACCAGCACAAGACAAGGATGTCCTCTATCACCACTCCTATTCAACATAGTATTGGAAGTTCTGGTCAGGGCAATCAGGCAAGAGAAAGAAATAAAGGGCATCCATATAGGAAGAGAGGAAGTCAAACTGTTTTTGTTTGCAGATGACATGATCCTGTATCTAGAAAACCCCCTAGTCTAAGCCCACAAGCTTCTTAAGCTGATAAGCAACTTCAGCAAAGTCTCACGACACAAAATCAATGTGCAAAAATTGCTAACATCCCATAAATCAATAACAGGTAAGCCGAGAGTCAAATCTCAAATGAACTCCCATTCACGATTACCAGAAAAAGAATAAAATACTTAGGAATACAACTAACAAGGGAAGTGAAGGACCTTTTCAAAGAGAACTACAAACCACTGCTCAAAGAAATCAAAGGTGACACATACAAATGGAAAAACATTTCATGCTCATGGATAAAAAGAATCAACATCATGAAAGTGGCCATACTACCCAAAGCAGTTTATAAATTCAATTCTATTCCCATTAAAATACCATTGACATTGTTCAATAGAATTAGAAAAAACTATTTCAAAATTCGTATAGCACCAAAAACAAGCCTAAATAGTTAAGGCTATCCTAAGGAAAAGGAACAAAGCTGGAGGCATCATGCTACCTGACTTCAAACTATAATGCAGGGCTACAGTAACCAAAGAGCATGGTACTGGTACAAAAACAGACACATAGACCAATGGAACAGAATAGAGAACCCAGAAATAAGACCACACACCTACAACTGTCTAATCTTCAACAAACCTGACAAAAACAAGCAATGGGGAAAAAAATCCCTATTTAATAAATGGTGGTGGGAGAACTGACTAGCCACATGCAGAAAATTGAAACTGGATCCCTTCCTTACCCCATACCCAAAAATCAACTTAGGATGGTTTAAGACTTAAATGTGAAACCTCAAACTATAAAAACCCTAGAAGAAAACTTAGGCAATACTATTCAGGACACAGGCATGGCAAAAATTTCATGATGAAGACACCAGAAGCAATTGCAACAAAAGCAAAAATTGACAAATGGGATCTAATTAAACTCAAAAGCTTCGGCATGGCAAAAGAAACTATCAACAGAGTAAACAGACAACCTCCAGAATGAGAGAAAATTTTGCAATCTACACATCTGACAAAGGTCTAATACCCAGCATTTATAAGGAACTTAAACAAATTTACAAGAAAATAGACAAACAACCTCATTAACAAGTGGGCAAAGAACATGAACAGACACTTTTCAAAAGGAGATATACATGCGGCCAACAAACATATGAAAAAGAACTCAACATCACTGATCATGAGAGAAATGCAAATCAAAATCACAATGAGATACCATCTCACACCAGTCAGAATGGCTACTATTAAAAAGTCAAAAAACAACAGATGCTGGTGAGGTTGTAGAGAACAAGGAACACTTTTACACTGTTGGTGGGAGTATAAATTAGTTCAAACATGTGGAAGACAGTGTGGCAATTTCTCAAAGACCTAGAGGCAGAAATATCATTCAACCCAGCAGTTCCATTAGTGGGTATGTACTGAAAGGAATATAAATTGTTCTATTATAAAGACACATGCATGCATATGTTCATTTGCAGCACTATTCACAATAATAAAGACATGGACTCAACCTAAATGCCCATCAATGATAGACTAGATAAAGAAAATGTGGTACATCTAAACCATGGAAAACTACACAGCCATGAAAAGCAACAAGATCATGTCCTTTGCAGGAACATGGAGGGAGTTGGAGGCCATTGTCCTTAGCAAACTAATGCAGAAATAGAAAATCAAATATTTAATGTTCTCACTTATAAGTGGGTGTTAAATGATAACACATGGGCACATGGGGGGAACAACACACACTGGGGCCTGTTGGAGGGAAGCGGTAGAAGGAGAGAGGGGATCAAGAAGAATAGTTAGTGGATGCTGGGCTTAATACCTAGGTGATGGAATGATCTGTGTAGCAAATCACCATGGCACACATTTACCTATGTAACAACTCTGCACATTTTGCACATGTACCTCTGAACTTAAAAGTAGGAAATAAAAAATAAAATAATAAAATAAGATCCCAAGATGTAAAACACAACACCTCAAATATACATATTTCAATTGAAAATTACTCATCACATCAACAACCAGGAAGATCACAAAGTGAACTGGAAAAAACGACCAAAAGACACCAACACCATGATGATGGTAATTACATGGAAATTCAATGACCTGCTCCTGAGTGACTTTGCGGTAAATAATGAAATTAAGGCTGGGCGTGGTGGCTCACGCCTGTAATCCCAGTACTTTGGGAGGCAGATGGTAGAATTATCTGGTAAGCATTTTAAAGCAGACATCATAAACATGCTTCACGAGCAATCACGAGCATGCTTGAAACAAAGGAAAAAAATGAGTCTAAACATAGAGAGTGTTAGAAAAGAAATAAAATACACTTTAAAAGAACAAAATGGAAATGTTAAAGGTAGTAAATACAGTAATACAGGTAAAAAAATCACACACACAATAGATGAGCTCAACAGCATAATGGAGAGGAAATGAAAATCAGTGAAATTAAAGATAGAACAACAGAAATTGTCCAATATAAAAAAAGCAGAAAGAAAATAAGCTGAAAAATAATTAGAACTTCAGAAACCTGTGGGACTATAAGATTTAACATTTATGTCATTAAGTTGAAGAAAAAGAAGAGAAAGAAAGTAGAGTTAAAAAGTATTCAAAGAAATAATGACAAAAATTTTTCCAAATTTGGCAAGAGACATAAACCTACAGATTCAGGAGGCTGAACAAATCTCATATAGAATAAAACCTAAATAAACCCATACCAAAATACATCAAAGTCAACCTTCTGAAAACTAAAAATCTTGAAACCAGAAAAAGAGAAACAATGCATCATATCATAAGGGGATAAGGGGAAAACATTCCAGTGAATGTTTTCACTAGTAACCATGGGGCCCTCAAAGCTATGTCACAGCAGTTTTTTAAATGCTGAAAGAAAAGGACTGGCAACCCAGAATTCTATATCTAATTCAACTATCTCTTAAAAATCAAAGAAAAATCAGAGCATTCTCAGATGAAAGAAAACTCTCTTTGTCACCAGTAGAACTATCCTAAATGAACATTGTAAGGAAGTTCTCTAAACAGAAAAAAAATAAAAAATAAAAAATAAATAAAAAATCAAAGAATCTTAGAATATCAAGAAAGGAAAAAGAACACACAAAAAGCAAAAAATATGGGTAAATTCAATATACTCTCATTATCTTCTAGAGTTTTTGACATTCTGTGTGATATTTGAAACAAGAAATATAACAGTTACTACCAAAATATTTAAGACTATTGTATTAAAAGATTGAGGGAATGAGAATAAAAGTATGATTTCTATACTTTACCAAAATTAGCAAAATGCCAACACTCGTAGACTTGGCTAATTTATGTTTATATAACATAATACCCAGAGAAAGAACTAAAATGATATACAATAAGATACACTCTAAACACCATAGGTCAATCAAAATGGAATTCTAAAAACAATGTTCAAGTAGCCCACAGGAAGATGGAAACAAAAGTGAACAGAGGAACAAAAACTGGAAAGAACAAATGTAAAATAAAAATAAAATGGGAGAGTTACATTGAACATATCAATAACTACATTAAACATAAATAGTCTAAATAGGCCAATTAAAAGAAATTGGGAGAGTGGATAAGAATAACATGACACGGCCGGGCGCGGTGGCTCAAGCCTGTAATCCCAGCACTTTGGGAGGCCGAGACGGACCATCCTGGCTAACACGGTGAAACCCCGTCTCTACTAAAAAAATACAAAAAACTAGCCAGGCGACGTGGCGGCGTCTGTAGTCCCAGCTACTCGGGAGGCTGAGGCAGGAGAATGGCGTGAACCTGGGAGGCGGAGCTTGCAGTGAGCTGAGATCCGGCCACTGCACTCCAGCCTGGGCGACAGAGCGAGACTCCGTCTCAAAAAAAAAAAAAAAAAAAAAGAATAACATGACACATGACACAATTACATGCTGTCTACAAAATTTACATCATATAATGATATATATATATATGGGTTGAAAGTTAAGAATGGAAAATGATATACTATGCCAACATTAATCAAGAAAAATCAGAAGTGGCTACGTTAATATCAGATAAAGTATATTTCAAAGCAAAGGAAGTTACCAAAAACAGAGATATTGCCTAATGATAAAAGAGTCAATACACCAAGAAGACATAGAAATCCTGAATGTGTATGCACCAAATGTCAGAGTGGTAAAATATGTAAAGCAAACACTGATATAACTGAAAGGAGAAATAGAAAAATCACAATTATAGTTAGGGACTTCAACACCCCTCTCTCAACAACTGATAGAAAAACTAGATAGAATCAACAAGGATATAGAAGCACTCAACAATGCCATCAGCTAACAGGATCTAATGTGTTGTTGCTGCACCCAACAACAGCAAACACATTCTTTTCAAGCACCCATCGGAACATGTACCAAAATGGACCATATCTGTGATACAATACTTATTTATGTGTTTGTCTCCTCTGTAAGACAGAACTTTTTAAGGGCACATACTCCAGTTTACCCATCATTGTATCTCCAGAGGCAAAAGTAATACCTATGTATAGGAGTCACTGAATAATACTTTAATAAACCAATTTAATGAACAGTGTATTTAATAAGTCGGAGAAAGGAATAAACTATGAAACTATTCTATAATCTTTAATTTTTAAAACATCCAAGAAAAGTGTTAAAGGATTTAAAAACTTTGATTCTGGATAACAATAAACATTATTGATTTTCTGTTACCAAAATATTTTTAGTACTTAGTTATCATGAAAACTTAAATTTTATTTAAACTTTATTCCCAAAAGAATATTCCCTGACACATTCCACTATAGCTAGATAAGTCTCTATTATATTGAGTCTCCTGCAGACATCAACTGTAAACTCTGCACAAAATACAAAACAAAACAAAAAAGACAAAAAGCTCCCTGAAGTTACTAGAGAGTAATGAAAAGAAAGAGGGAAGTCAACATTTAGATAAAGGAAAAGGAAACTTCAGGAGTATGTTTTCTGTTTTTATGGCTTTTAGCCTGAGGCCGCAGGCAGGCAATGCCTAGTGGAATTGCTAAAACTTTTTATAGAAAGCCTATACATGGTTCTTCTAAACTGAAGAAGAGGAAGTTTGAGAAACTATAGTAACAGCAAAGTGAGAGAGAATTCCAGAAAAGAGAATTACTTAGAGAAGAACTTCAGCTTTTGTATATAAACTATGCTCAAATCTCTGATTGACTCCAGAACCATGCAACCAAAAAAACTGCAGCAAGGGATCAGGGAATAGAATTGAGATTTCAACTTCCACCTGAGAAAAATTTTTAGTGTTAGTTCAAACAAGTGAATTGTTGGCTTAAACAAAATAACTAATACTCTTTAGAAGAATGTAGCAGAATCTAATCACTTCATAACCTTTTGGATAAGATCAAGTGTAGAAGAATAAAACAGAATCCAGAATTTCCACAACATAATGTTCAAAATGTCCAGAACATAATACAAAAATACTTCACATACAAGGAACCAGGAAAATAGGACTCCTTCTCAATAGAAAATACAATCAACAGAGACCACCCCTAAGATAATCTAGGTGTTGGAATTAGTAGACAAAGATTTTATAACCACTGTTATAACTCTGCTCAATGACATAAAAGAAAATATGCTCATGGTGAATAAGAAAACAAAAAATTTCAGCAGAGAAACAGGAACCATAAAATAAATGGAAATTCTAAAATGAAAAATGCAGTATCTGAAAAAATATATTAAGTGGGACAAAAACAAAATGGAAATGGAGTCAATGAACTTGAAGATAGATAAATGGAAATTATCCAATCTGAATAAGAGATAGAAATGAGATTGAAACTAAATAAACAGGAATATGTGGGAAAATAGCAAAGGGTCTAACATACAAGTAACTGAAGCCCCAAAAGAAGAGGAGAGGAACAAATGAGTAAAAAATGTTCAGCCTGTAATCCCAGTATTGCCTGTAATCCTGGTACTTTGGAAGGCTGAGGCAGGTGGATCACTTGAGGCCAGGAGCTAGAGAACAGCCTGGCCAACATGGCAAAACACTGTCTGTACTAAACATACAAAAATTAGCGGGCATGGTGGCACACACCTGTATTCCCAGCTCTTTGGGAGCCTGAGACACAATGATTTTTTGAACCCAAGAGGCAGAGGTTGCAGTGAGCCAAGATCACACCAGTGCACTCCAGTCTGGGAGACAGAGTGAGACTATGTCTCAAAAAAAAAAAAAATTAATTTGGTAAATGATAATGATATACATTTATAGATTCGGGAAACTCAATGACCCCAAGTAGAATAAATGCAAAGAAAACTAAATGCTCAGGCACATCATAGTCAAACTGATTTTAAAAAATTAAAATAAATAATAAAGAGAATATCATGAACACATCTAGAAATTACATTTTGGGGACAATAATTTGAATATCTACTAATTTCTCATCAGAGACAATGGAGACCCAACGACAATAGAACAAAACTTTTCAGTGCTAGAAAAATAACTGAAAACACTGTCATGATGTTAGCCAAGAAAAATCAATTATTTATGTTATCCACACAGTATCATCCATATAAAAGACATGGTATTTTTAATATTTCTTTTCATAAATTTTCAGATCTCACATCACAGAAATATACAAGTGAAAATCTGACACACTATTAGGAGCATAGGCATTTTTGTAGCATTTCTCCACATCATTC
This sequence comes from Colobus angolensis palliatus, assembly GCF_000951035.1. Lineage (NCBI taxonomy): Eukaryota > Metazoa > Chordata > Mammalia > Primates > Cercopithecidae > Colobus > Colobus angolensis. The sequence goes on from NW_012120709.1 coordinate 6,939,151, forward strand.
AAAACTGCCTGAGCTACATTTTCTAAATATTGTTATGTTCCTATTATTGCCAACAATTTAAAGTTTAATATCACCAGATGTGGTGGCTCACACTTGTAATCCCAGTACTTTGGGAGGCTGAGGCAGGAGGATCCCTTGGGGCCAGGAGTTCAAGATCAGCCTGGGCAACATAGTGAGACCCACTCCCCCATCTCTACAAAAAATGTTTTACAAAATTAGCTAGCCATGATCAGGCATCTCTGTAGTCCCAACTAATTCAGAGGCTGAGGCAGGATGATTGGTTGAGTCCAGGAGTTTAGGGTTACAGTGAGCTGTGATTGCACCATTGCACTCCTACCTGGAGGACAGAGGGAGACCCTATTCCTAAAGAAAAAATAATAATGCATAAAAAGTAAATATAAATAAACAAATGAAGTTTGATATTTGTGCAAGATTGACAGAGAGCATGCCAGGTCTTTTCTACATGATCTTCCCTGCATTTCCTAGCATTCAAACTATGGTAATTATGCTAAGCATTCTCTACCTTCAATTCCTCCCTTTGTCTTTCCCCTCCATTTACTCCTGGTTATTAACTTCATTCCTGTATCAACAAGTTGAGGAATAAGCAAATTAATTTACTCAGCTTTATCTACTATTCATTCCCTCATTTAGAAAACATTTGCAATCAATTCCATATGGATGGGAAAACTGCTAAGAGAGCTATTAGAAATACTTGCATGTGCATATTGATAGTAGCACAATTAGCAATTACAAAAATATGGAAGCAGCCTAAATGCCCATTGACCAATGAGTGAATAAAGAAAATGTGGTATATATACACCATGGAATACTACTCAGCCATGAAAAGAAATGAAATAATGCCATTCACAGCAACCTGAATGGAGTTGGAGACCATTATTCTAAGGGAAGTAACTCAGAAATGGAAAACCAAATATCCTGTGTTCTCACTTATAAGTGGGAGCTCAGCTATGAGGACACAAAGGCATAAGAATGTTATAATTGACTTTGGGAAGTCAGAAGAAAGGAGTGTGAGGGATAAAAGACTACAAATTCAGTAGCGTGTATTCTCGGGTGATGGGTGCACCGAAATCTCAGTAATTACCATTAAAGAACTTATCCATGTAACCAAAAACCACCTGTTCCCCCAAAACTATTTAAATAAATAAATATAAAAGAAATAAGAGGCATGATCAGGATTATAGAGCTTATTAGGAACAACCTCTGCTGGTAACTTAGATTGGGAGACACTGGCATATGGATCTAGTTTATTCCAGGGAAATGGGTATGTTCACCCAGAGAAAGTATAAAAATTGAGATTGTGGGGGAAATCAGCATTTATAAAGATGGAGAAGAAACATCCAGAGAAGTTTGAAAAAAAAATTCACAAGAGGTTCATGTATTAGAAACCAAAGGAGAGTACTTCAAGAACAGAATAGAAAAGTGCCCTCTAATTCTGCACATCCTGTAATACCAGGACTGTAACCTCTAAAAATATGTATGTAAAAGTAAAAATTAGTGAAGTCTTCTTGGACAAATGCCTAAATGCAGATCTCAGACAAGGAATGCACAGTATGGACCTGGAATGTTTTGTTTCATTGGAAACCAAGAAAGCTATCAGTTTCTAGCACTTTGGGAGGCCTACGTGGGTAGATCACCTGAGGTCAGAAGTTCAAGACCAGCCTGGCCAACATGGTGAAACCCTGTCTCTACTAAAAATACAAAAATTACCCAGATGTGGTGGTACACACCTGTAGTCTCAGCTAGTCGGGAGGCTGAGGCAGGAGAATTGCTTGAACCCGGGAGGTGGAAGTTGCAGTAAGCCAAAAATGCACCACTGCACTCCAGCCTGAGCAACGGAGTGAGACTCCATGTCAAAAAAAACAAAAAACAAAAAAAACATGCTATTAGTGATAACTGGGGTTATAGCAGCAGTATAAGGGTTCAACTTGAAGCATTTTCTACTGGCTGAGAATGGGACAATTTGAACATCAAAAATAATAACTTTAATGGATTAAAACAATCAAACATTTTTAAATCCATGAGTTCATAATCATACTAAATACAGTTTCAGCGCTCACTTTTGGAGAATCCCAGGAAAATAATTATTCTGTACACTGGAAAGAATTGAGATTTAAGACATCAAAAGAGGGAGTCAAGTTATCTGCTGAGAGTATGCAAGAGACGTGGTGGAAGAGAAGGCCCAAGGAAACTGGGCAAGTTGAAAATGGGTTTTGGAGAACATGAGCAATGTGAGAGAGAGCTCAGCATGGAAAAGTAGAAGGACAACATATGGTGTTTAACATCTTTATTATGATAATATTTAAGTTAATTTGCTGCACTAAACAGCCATGTATAGAAGCTGAGCAAACATGTAATAGGATTTAGCAGGGCTAATGCAACACAAAAAGTTAAGGAAGCGAGGAGTTAGCAATTAAACGAGTAGCTGAAGTTTTCTCCCCTCTCTTTTTAACAAACTCTGATCCAGACTTACCCTCTTTTTTGACATTCTGCTAAGTAGATGTTTTCGTTTCAAAGGCTCACCCATCCTACAACTTAGCCTTATCCATTGAGCCCGCTCCACACCACTGCACAGACCGCCCTTTATTACCCTCTCACTCTTTTGCATATTTCAGCCAGTCAGCTCTTATGGCGCTTTTCTCTGGGTTTATAAATGTGTGCAGCTTTTCCCCATCCCAGTGGAAACAAAAAGCCTTTACCTTGTTGCCTTCTCTATCCGCCATCTTAGTCCACACCTTTCCTTTATTGTCAGGTTTCTCAAATGAATCTGCAACACCTGTTATCTCCACCTGAGCGCCAAACCCTTTTACAATCTGATTCTGCCCTAATTATCCTACACGACCATCAAACCCAAGGGCTTCTTTTCTATTTTTGCCTTACTTTGAATTGGGAGGTGGATGGGCCCTCAGTATTGTTACTATCGCTTTCTCCTCTAAATCCTCTCTCCCTTAGGAGCTTAATGTGGAAGAGCCTCATCTCTGCTACTTACTGCTTTTGTGATTTTTATCACTAAAATAATAGTAATATGTATTAGGCACTTACTACAGACTTCAATAAGCAGTTTAGACACTGTATCTCAGTTAATTCTTTGACAATCCTATAAGAATAGTATTATTATTTTTATTTCATCCTAGCAGTGGTAAGAGGTGACTTCTTTCATTCTGCCTTTTATACAAAGAAAAATTTCTCTTTAAACATATTTAATCCCCTTTAATCATATCATCATACTGATTCTTCTTTTACCTTTGTAATTGCTTCTTTGTGGCTGTCACTGGTTCTTTTTTCTGCTCTCCTGAATGTGATTTTCCTCCAGGCATCTTTCCTTGAATCTTTCCTAGTGTCTTTGTGTCTGTGAAGTCAGTGTGTCCCAAGGCAGGGCTTTTCTTGGTCCCCAGACAAGCAGCATTAGAACTTGCCTTATTAGAAAAAAAAAAATTATCTGGCCCAACATCAGACCTACAGCACCAAAAACCCTGGGTGTGGGGTCCAGTCATCTGTGTTTTAACAAGTCCTCCAGGTGATTGTAATGCATCTTAAGTACTGAGAATTACTGTTCTAACGTATGAAACACAGACCACCTGCATCAAAATCACTGGCGTGCTGGTGGAATATACAAATTCTTGGGCCCCATCCTAAACTCATTGAATTAGAGTCTCTGAGGTCAGGGCCAGCCACTACAAGATACTCTCTTTCACACTAAAGTCTAAAAATCTGTACTCTATGCCCTCTCTCGGAGATAAACTAATGAGGCTTCAGTTATAGTTTCTTCACAAATGATCCCTAAGCCTGTACCTCCAGGCCTTATTTTCGATCGATTATTAGGCATGTCCACCAATTTTTTGGCTACTACCTCAAAGTCAGTATGTATTCTAATGCAATGCCCATTATTCCTTTTACCGCCTGCCAATGACTTCTGACTTTTTATTTCTGCTCCCAATTGTTCAGGCCCAAGCCTTATTAACGAGGAGTTATATTTGTCAAATATAACTCCCTGACTACAAATCTAATTTGTCCTTTATATTTTCGCTTCAACATTTTTCTAAAATACCTTTTGCTTTTCATGAATGAATACTACAATTAGTCTATTTCTCAGCCGGAAATTACATCATGCTTTTCTTTAAGAATTTTTCGGGGGAAGGTAATAAATACAATGCTAAGATCCTGGGTCACAAGTTCATTGGAACTGGGTATGAACTATTAATTGTTGAATCCAGGATTTAAATATACGCCTCTGGTTCAAAATCCCAGTATCTTTGCAGTGAGCTATGTCCTTCTAAATATTTGATTTGAAGATAACTCCTCCTGATTCTTCTATTATATGACACAGAACAGAGTCTGGTATAAAGCAAATATGTCTTAGATCCCATTCATGGAGATTTAGTGACTGCAATACCAACTAGATCTCAGAATATCCCTTCACAAGAAGTGTTAACACACATTGCTTGTGGTCAGAGCGAACTCAACTCTAAATATAGCAGTGCACAGTGTTTAAAGAAGAAAAAAATTAAATCACTCCATTGACAAACAGCTTTAGGAGAGATGAAGAGAAAAGAGCCTCCTAAAAAAATGTAAGAAATCATTCACGTGGAGTGTATTCAGCATTCATGACATCACTATAGCATTACCACAAAACATTTCATATTTTGGGGCAGCTTTCCTTTAATTATGTATCTCACTACTGTTATTATAATAATTATGTTGCTCATTTGTTAGAGTCATAAATGTTAGTGTTGAAGAGTACCTTGGAGGTCATCTATTACCTACTCCACTGATGAAGAAAACTGAGGCCAAGGAAGGTGAAAAAGGCTCTCTCAAAGTTATGCAGCTAGTTAGTGACAAAGCAGGAGTTGTGAAAACCCGTATCTTGACTCTCAACCTTCTGCTTTCTTGTTCTTCCTCTGAGAGTAGGCAGGAAGCATGACAAACTATGGAGAACAGAGAGGTATGCAGGACAGCTCAGCAGGAAATGCTGAGACAGTGAGAGGCCAGAGAGTTAGAATAAGAAGAAAGGAGATGGTGTCACTTATGTTAAGTATAAGAATAGAATTTCAAGGAGGGCAACATCCAAATGTCCAACAGCTCTGCACACAATTTCACAAAATAAATAGGCAAAAAAAAGAATCCAAATAATATGCCTTTTTTAATTTGAAAAGCTTTATATGCAGTATGTAAACTTCATCCTAAAAAATGCCTAGACATTTCCTCATGTCATGTGACTGTGCATATTTGACAGCCAGGGATAACTGCTACTGATACGCAGCTTTGTGCTGTGACCAATAGGCCAAAATTAGATCAATAATTTGACCTTCCACAGATGACCTCGAAGGAACTATTAGAGGTAGCCCAGGAAATAATGTATTTCATAGATATATTATAATTATAGTGTTCCTTATAAATGATATATACTTTTTAAAGTTCACAATTATGCCTACGGTAACACAATATAATCACTAGATATTTTGTTTTGCTTTCCCCATGTGTATACAGACTTTGTTTTGCAAAGTTAATCTGATTCCCAAATTAGATCCAGTATTGGGCCATTCTTTCATTGCTGTAAAGGGATACCTAAGACTGGGTAATGTATTATTTTTTTTAAAGAGGTTTCATTGGCTCCATTGTGCAGGCTGTACAGGAAGTGTATCTCTGGCATCAGTTTATGGGGAGGCCTCAGGAAGTTTACGATCATGGCGGAAGGTGAAAGGGAGCAGGCATCACACACGGCAGGAGTAGGAGTGAAGGAGAGATAGTAGAAGGGAGGTGCCACACACTTTAAACAACCATATCTCACAAGAACTCACTCACTATCACAAGGACAGCACCAAATCATGAGGGATCTGCCTTTATGATCCAATCACCTCCCACAAGGCTCTACCTTTAACATTGGGGATTACATTTCAATATGAGATTTAGAGGGGACAACTATTTAAACTACATCATTCCTCCCTTGCTCCTCAAATCTCCTGTTCTTCTCAAATTTCAAAATACAATCATCCCTTCTCAATAGTCCCCCAAAAGTCTCAACTGGTTTCAGCATCACTCAAAAGTCCAAAGTTCCGAGTCTCTTCTGGAAATGAACTCCTTCCCCCTATGAGCCTGTAAATCAGAACAAGTTATTTCTTCCAAGATACAATGGGAGTAAAAGCATTGGGTAAACATTCTCATTCCAAAAGGGAGAAATTGGCCAAAAGAAAGGAGCTACAGGCCTCATGCAAGTTCAAAACCCAGCAAGGCAGTCATTAAATCTTAAAGCTCCAGTATAATCTCCTTTGACTCCATGTCCCACATCCAGGATACACTGCTGCAAGGGGTGAGTTGCCAAGGCCTTGGGCAGCTCTATTCCTGTGTCTCTGAAGGGTACAGCCCCTGTGGTTGCTCTCTAGTAGTTGGAGTTGAGTGTCTGCAGCATTTCCAGGCACAGGTTGCAAGCCTCCAGAGAATCTACTGTTCTGGGTGTGGGGGGCAGTGTCTGCCTTCCTACAGCTCCACTAGACTGTGCCCCAGTTGGGAATTTTGTGTAAGGCCTCACTTCTGCACATCCTAGTTGAGGTTCTCTATAGGAGCTCTTTCCCTGCAGCAAGCTTCTGCCTGGGTACCCAGGCTTTTCTCTACATCCTCTGAAATCAAGGTGGAGGCTGCCAAACTTCCCTCATTCTTGCTTTCTGTGTGCCTGCAGTGCAGGCTTAATACCATGTGGAAGCCACCACATGGTGGCTTATGGTGTGCACCTTTTGAAGTGGCTGCCTAAGCTGTACCTGGGCTTTTTTGAGCTAAGGGTGGAGCCAGAACAACCTGCATGTGAGGAGCAGCCTCTTGGGGTGGTGCAGGGCAGTGGCACCCTGGGTTTTGCACTGGAAACCATTCAATCCTCCTGGGCCTCTGAGTCTTTGATAAGAGGAACTTCCTGGAAAGACTCTGAAATGCCTTTGAGGACTTTTTCTCATAGTTATGGCTATCAGTACTTGGGTCTTTTAGTTATGCAAATTTCTCTAGCAAGTAGTTACACCAAAGCCTACTTGGATTCTTTCCCTGAAAATAGGAGTTTTTCTTTTCTGCCACATGGCCATGCTACAAATTTTCCAGAGTTGAAAATCTGATTCTCCTTTAAACATAACTTCCAACTTTAAGTCATTACTTTGCTCCTACAAGTGAGGGAAGATTGCCAGAAGCAGCCACACCACTTATTGAATGCTTTGCTGCTTAGACATTTTTTCCACTAGACACCATAAATCATCTGAAGTTCAAACTTCCACACATCCCTAAGGCATGAAGAGAATGCAGCCAAGCTCTTTGCTAAGGCATAACACGCATGATAATATGTGTGACCTTTGCTCCAGTTCCCAATAATTTCCACATTTGCATCTAACACCTCATCACCCTGAACTTCACTGTCCATATTACTATTAGCATTTTGGTCACAACAATTTAACCAGTCTCTAAGAAGTTCCAAACTTTCTCTCATCTTCCTGTCTTCTTCTGAGCCCTCCAAACTCTTCCAACTTCTACCTGTTACCCAGTTCCAAAGTTGCTTTCATATTTTCAGGTATCTTTATAGCAATGCCCCACTCCTGGTACCAATTTTCTGTATTAGGTCATTCTTGCATTGCTATAAACGAATACCTGAGACTGGGTAATTTATTAAAAAAAAAGACATTTAATTGGCTCATAGTTCTGCAGGTTATATAGGAAACATAGCACCAGCATCTTCTCAGCTCCTAGGGAGGCATCAGGAAGCCTGCAATCACAGTGGAAGGCAAAGGGAGAGCAGGTGTCTCACATGATGGGAGTGGGAGCAGGAGAGAGAGAGAGTGTAGGGGGAGATGCCACACACTCTAAACAACCAGATCTTACAAGGACATAGTCACTATCACAAAGACAGCACCCAGCCATGAGGGATCCACCCTCATGATCCTACCAGGCCCCACCTCCAACATTGGGGATTTCATTCCAACATGAGATTTAGGGAAGACACATACCCAAACTATATCAGATCCCAAAGGCAATCTCTCTTTCTGCTTTCAATCAGCTCCTATAGGACCCAGAAAAATGAAAAAATGTTCCTTGCCCCCTGCAAATATGGTAAATAGCAAACAGAGTTCAGATTTTCAAAATCTGTGTACTCAATGTCACACACACATACACACATACATAAACATTTGCTAATAAATCTATTGCCAAGATTACTTAAAACTGAAAATTGTTTAAGACATTGTTTGAGTTCTATGCTAACAAACCCTGGACATCTTTCAAGTGTCTTTGGTGATTTCACTGCTAATTCTCTGCTACATGTGCTATAAGATGGTAAATCTAGGAGCCAACATTGAACTTGTCTATAATGCACTGTCTTCCCATAGTGCATTACAGAGTGCCTACGAACTAATAGCTTCCATCTCAGCATTGTGAGAGAACATTGTAAGGAAAAGGTTAGAGACAGGAAGTTTGAAGGACTATTCTGTTTCTTCACCAGTCCACAACCACCTACAATTCACCTTTAGTTTTGCTACCAAATTTAGCTGCCTAAAACGTAGATATAATCAATCACATTTTATGCTCAAAAACTTTCAATTATTCCCCATTATTTGAAGGATAATGTTCCATCTCCTTACACATCATTTTAGATCCCCCAGGCCTACCATGGTCCTTATAGTCTGATATGGTTTGGGTCTATATCCCCACCCAAATCTCATCTAGAATCGTAATCCCCAGGTCTCGAGGGAGGGACCTGGTGGGGGGTGATTGGATCATGGGGGCAATTCCCCACTCCATGCTGTTCTCTTGATAGTGATGAGTTTTCACAAGATCTAATGATTTCTCTCTTTCTCTCTCTCCTGTGCCCTGTGAAGAAGGTGCTTACTTCCTCTTCTGCCATGACTGTAAGTTTCCTGAGGCCTCCCCAGCCATACAGAACTGTGAGCCAAACCTCTTTTCTTTTTGAATTACCCAGTCTCAGTTCTTTAGAACAGTGTGAAAATGGACTAATACATGATCCTTGTCTCACAAAATTCCTACCAGCTTTCTCATTCCACTCACAATTCTCTCATTCATACCAGAACTCATTTCTTTCTTTGCTTCTGCCCACACCTCACACAAACTTTCTCCCTTCTTCCCCATTTTCACCTGTGGGAGTCATTACTTAAATGCCCTTCTTTCATGAAACTATCCCACTAGTTGGAAATAGTTTTATCCTGGTATGAACCCCCAAACCATGTCTCCCAGTATCCCTTCTAATACACATGGGCATCCAGGCCTGGGGGTCCCCAACAGAGGAATATACAGAGCCCAGACTTATGGGCCAAGACAGCCACATACATATGTGCAAGGTACTTTGTAGTATGGGATGGAGCCAAGAGTTGAAAGAAAACATAACCTTTTTTTTAGCTTGAAGAATGTATTGTAAATATTTAGGCACATAGTATGTGAATACATGGGCCTCTTGCCCTGGGCCCTGCAAATGTTAAGGACAGACACAAACAGAATGGAAAATTTTGGAAAAATTGTGAACTCCTTGCTATTGCAAGTGTTCAAGCCCAGATTAGGCAACCTCTAGGCTAGTATTGTTTTTTTTTTTTCCTCCTCCTCCTCCTTCTTATTCTTCTTTTTAACCTTTTAAAATATAACCTTGTGGGGATATAAAAGGCCGAGTTGTAATTTCAAATTCTCATTCCCGTCTGTGGTCTGTGCTGGAACACAGCCGCATGAAATCTGACACCAAGCTCCCACACTCAGATCTGCAGCTCAGGGCTTGCCCTCACTGTCTCTTCACCCTTGACTCCATCCCACACTGTGTGGGACTTTGTATATGTGGGTTCAATATTAAAAATTTTACCTAAGCATAAAAAATTCCATCACCAAAAAAGATGTGTGTGTATAGATATATGTATGTGTAAAATTCCATCATCCAAAAAGGTGTGTGTGTGTGTGTGTGTATATATATATATATATGCGTGTGTTTCACAGTGCAAAACTGAAAACAGCTAAATATTTATTAATGAAGAATTAGTAAATGTAATATGTTACATGGTATGGCCATTTAGTGGAATATGATGTTAAAATCTTAAATATAAATTTGATATGAAAAAATATTCACCATTATATTATTAAATTTAAAAGGTTAAATATAATATACATAATATGTTCCAAAGTTTGTTAAATGCATATTTAACATGAAGAATAGACACATTATCCTGTTAAATTTAAAAGCTGATTAACTATAGTATGTGCAATATAATCCCATGGGTGTGCTATGTGAATTATATTTTATAAGTGATTAATATGTACTCATACATACTTTCTCCTCTCTCTCCTTCCTTCTCTCTCTCTCTGTCTCTCTCTCTCTCTCTCACACACACACACACACACACACACACACACACACACACACTCAGAATACCTGGACTAAGACTAAGAGGTTAACAGCAGTGTTATGTGTGGGCAGTGGGATTTCTGTTTATTTTTGGCTTTTTTGTTTGGGTGGTTTTGGTTTTGTCCTAACTCTATTTTCTATTTTTTGTAATAAACTATTTTTATTATTTACAAAAGATAGATATCCTTTTATTTTTATTTATTTATTTTTGAGACAGAGTCTTGCTCTGTCACCCAGGCTGGAATGCAGTGGTGCGATCTCAGCTCACGGCAACCTCTGCCTCCCCAGTTCGAGCAACTCTCCTGCCTCAGCCTCCCGAGTAGCTGGGATTACAGGCATGTGCCACCATGCCCAGCTAATTTTGTATTTTTAGCAGAGATGGGGGTCTCTCCACGTTGGTCAGGCTGGTCTCAAACTCCCGACCTCAGGTAACCCGCCTGCCTTGGCATCCCAAAGTGCTGGGATTACAGGCGTGAGCCACTGCACCTGGCAGACATCCTTTTAAATAAAATAAAAATTATTATACACAGAGTCTAATATGATTATTTAGACATGGGGTCATGAATGTTTAAACTGCGGCTGAGGCAATGAGAATGGAAAATAAGGGTAAAACGTGAGAGACACATTGCTTAGAAGTGAGTGTGAAAAGAGGGAACAAGGATGATTCCAAGAATAGTGAAAAGGTTAAGTTAGGAAAGTGGAGACTGATTTGAGAGTGGTAACTAGATTTGATTCTGAACATATTGGTTTAATTAGATGCAAAGAATTGTATAAGAAATGTATAAGACAGAGAATTGTACAGAAATATATAAGAGAGAATTTGAGTATTAAAGGTGATGTCAGACTGGAGATATAGGCTCACAAATTTATAAAAAATAAAACATATAGTTGAAGACCAATAATAGAGACCTAAGGAAAACAGAAAAAAGAAAGAAAATCTGAGCCCTGAGGAGTTCCCAAATGTGTAAGTAGAAGAGAAATCAATGAAAGATAAAGAGTTATTAAAGTCGTAATTCGTAAACAGTTCTGTGCTTAAATAATAGAGTGGGTTACAAAAATTTACACGCAGATAATGCAAACTCAATGTAGACTTGTTTTTCCAATATAACTTTTTTATAAGCTTCCATTCAACTAAGAACATTGAGAGCAGTAGGGACGGAAAGAGTAACATTAACTAGCATGTATCTGAGTCTTTTGGACTTTTTTTTTCCTCCCTCATCCCTTCTTAATTTGACACCCAGGTATAAGTTTCATGAAAAACGGGTTTACGTGAAGTCTGAGACATTTACGCACGTCTCTTCCCAACTCTGTGTTCACTAACATGCTGATAACCAGAAAACAAGCATGATGTCAGTACTGACTCCACAGCAATTATCACATACTCTAAGTCAGAACTTTGTTTTGCGAAGAAAGAAAGAGAGCTGGTTACACATTTAGCAGTACACCACTCTTTATATGCCTAATGGCAGTGAGAAACATGAGATGCTCTTACTGTCCTTTAGGTTCTCTGATCTCAGAGCTGTCCCTCATCTGCCTGGGCACTGGTCAGCTTGCTAACAGCCACTGAGGATGTCTGCAGCCGGTCAGTGCAAGACCCAGTCTCTTGGCTTAGGCAGAGCCCAGGGTCCTTTCTTGCTGACTCAGCCTCGTCTTACTCTCATCAGTGGTAAAGATAACTCTGAGACCACCCTCACCCACCTCATTAGGACCTCTTGATGGAGAGTCTCCTGCCTCGGCCTTCTGCAGTTACCTGCTTCATTCATCTTCAGCAGGAGGCCTGCTGGCTTTCTACTCTTCTATTTCCCTCCTCTCCCACAGGCCTTATAAAAATTCCTAGGACTTGTCTATGCCATTTGGAAACTAAAAGAGGTTCACAATTGCTAACTTAGTCTCTGTCTGCCCAAACACTCCATGCTTCCATTTTGATTCTGATGCCACCCCTTCTCTAGTTGGTACAGTAGCATATTGATGGTCTCCCAGAGTTCTGACCAGAAAATGGGGCAAAAGACCCTCTCCTTTGGCTTTTCCTCATCTCCTATCTATCTAGTAATCCTTTGCCACAAGCTCTGAGGCTAAAAGTGAAACCATTCCACATATGTCTGGCCATCTGTCCTCTTCCCTTTAACTATCTTCTTCCCACTCCTCGATCCAGAAGGGTCAGGCTTTCCTTCCTAAGGCCAAGACCACCTTCCACCACCTCTTTAGATGTCTCTACTATGGCGTATAGTAATCTCAACTTTCAACAAAGCCTGCTGCTCAAGACTATTGCCTTCCTAGGGGCCAAAAGAAAATATTATTTAGCAGTCAAAGCTGAGTAATGTCTTTATCATTCTAGTTTGCACCACCCTTCCCTTAATGCACCAAAACTCATTGCTTCGAAAGAGTTTTGAAACCTGGTACGGTAGCTCATGCTTGTAATCCCAGCACTTTGGGAGGTTGAGGCAGGCAGATCACGAGGTCAGGAGTTTGAGACCAGCCTGGCCAACATGGTGAAACCCCCGTCTCTACTAAAAATACAAAAATTAGCTGGGCATGGTGGTGGGTGACTGTAATCCCAGCTACTTGGGAGGCTGAGGTAGGAGAACTGCTTGAACCTGGGAGGCAGAGGTTGCGGTGAGCCAAGATTGTGCCACTGCACTCCAGCCTGGATGACAGAGAGACTCCGTCTCAAAAAAAAAAAAAAAAAACAAAAGAAGAAAAGAAAAGAAAGAAAGAAAAAGGTAGGAACCCTGGGGCAACCGTATTTACAGGTGTAGGAAAATCTGTAAAATATTTTTGATATGATCTCATTATGTGAGTTTTGGAAATGAGCCAGTAAACAAAGTTGAACAGATTAACTTAGAAAGAATTTACGATTCATATACATTGCACATTTCTAAGACAGGGATATAGTATGTAGCATTTACCAAATTCATTTGATAAAGAAAATATTTTTCAAGGATCACCTTATGGAATTAATTTTCTATGGAATAAACTTCTTTTGAAGACATTGAGTTACTCAAGAGAACCAAAATAATACTGTGCCCAGAGAGAGAAGAGGGAAGAATTTTTCCAATGAAAAGAAGAGTTTTGTTCTTGGTGGTCTCCATGTGTCTCAAAAACCCCAAATTATTTCTGTTAGAGAAGGTAAACTGGCATTAATTAAACAGATCCTCTGAACATAATCATGTGTTATTTATGACAATGTTAAGGGCTTTTGGTAACTTCATTATTGATTTTTCTGCCGTTAGAACTTAACAATTGAGTAGGCTATTCCTTAGGGCTTCAATAACAACTTCACAGATTGAATATGTTAATAGAACTGTACAAGTGATTAGTTTAATCCTGTTGAGCAATTTGTGCAATGGGAAAACCTGAAAGAAGGCAGCTCTGTAAGGGATTAGACTAAACTCTATTATCTGCTTTACGGATTATCTTCCCAGAGCTAAGAGGACTGTTTAACATTCATCTTCTCTTACTTTCTCACTTGCTTTTTCTTACTGTTATCCACAACCCAACAGGCAATAGGTGGAGAGACATTAGGTTGCTATTACAACAGACTTTTATTTTAATATCTGTAACTATTCTATTATCCTACTGACATTCAAATTAATCTACACAACTCCAAGAAGTAGCCAAACATGAAGAACCTGAGGCAGCACAGATTGACCTTTGGTAGTGTGGTCATGATGTCCCCAAAGTCAAAGTTTGGGTTGAATTTTCACTGGAGCCACATCTTTGCTATTCCGCTGGGTCTCCCATTCACTCCAAGAAAAGCGTCAGAGCCATAGGCCTGTCTTCCTTGCCTTTCAGCTCCCTTGGATGACTCAGATGGACATGACGCCTGGGTGCCTTCCTCTGACCCAGCCTGTCCCCAGTGGGTTGCTATGGAGAGATTAAGCTGACTATAGGCCCAACTTCACCAAAAAAGAGCATTTTGAACAGTGCTTCACAGCCTGCCAGAGACAAGGGAAAACAGAATAAACACATTTTAGTATGCAAGACATTCCTTGCAAAAAAAATTAAATTTTTTTTAACCATCTTCTGCTACCCTATTGCTGGGCATGCAAAAATGTTAACAGATTGTCTCATGGTTTGTACACAGATTACATAAATATGGCATATATAATATACATTATATGCCATTAAATTTTATAAATATAAGCATGGCTACGCAAATGTTATACAGATGTGTATACTTAAATATCTAGTTTTTTTTGAATTTACAGATTTCTGGTTCAATGACAGTGTTCAATTAAAAAAGAAGGAAGCTTGTCTACTCAGAACACAAAGAGAGCCCCGGGAATGGGTGTTACCAAACTCAAATGCAATCCAGAAAACCTACCTTGTCATATATGAATTCCCATACTATTTTTCAAAAGTAGGGTGATGTTATCATGACAATAGAGTATAAATTCATTTAAAAGCATTACTGATACCACAGTAGCTTTGTGTTTATTATGCAATTTTTAAATCAAAATGCTAAAAGTGCAACTGTTTTCTGAGGAATTCGTAAAATGTTCTTACATGAGAAGAAAGGTTATAAAATAATGGAATTAAAGGTGTTACAATTTTCTTCTTTTCACTTGTCTTCGTTTTCTTATTTTTCTAAAATAAGCATATGATACTATTATAATAAGGAAAAAATGTTTTACTCAAAAAATTTGAAAGCCATTACCATAGGTACCAGGACTCAGGTAATTAAACAGGGTAGGTGCAAGAATATTTGGTTTGAAGGTGTTCCAAACAGATGGCCCAGCCCGGAAAACAAATCACCAAGATTTGGGGAGTAGGCAAATTTGAGAGAAAGTTTTAAGGGAAGGGAAAATTTCGCAAGTGGAAAACTGAGAAGAGAAAGTGTTCAGTCGATTAAACAGCAGGAACCACGGCACAGAGGCAAGGTTCTGCCTGGCAGGCCAAAGGATCGCTGTGTTAACTGGCAACACCCACATGTTCTGTAGGTAGATAAAGACACACTGATTAGGAACGACCAGGTTCAGCAGAGCTACGAATGCGCAACACCCATAGCATTTAGGGAATGGAGGGCTATTACTGATGTTTTGATCCAGACAGTGACATGTACAAATGAGAAGGTCAGTGGGATAACAAACAACAAGAGAAAAAGAGAGAGCAGCTGTAGCCAGGCTCCTGTTTCTCATGTGAGAGACAGAGCAGACAGTAACCCACACAACGGGACTGTTTCCATGAAGAACGTACAGGAAATTCCCAGTCACCTGCGGATTAAATGATAAAGCCTCTTGTTCGGCATAAGAGGCTTCAGTAACTTGCCCGCCACGCTCTCCATTCCCCTCAAATCCCCAGCGCCCCTCTGTCTACTCACCTTAGGTGTGAAAATAAGGTCTCCTCGCTGTCTCCTAGGATCCTAGGACCCTCCCCTTTCTGGAATGCCACTGCAGGCATTTTCACCCCTCTAGTGCAGTGCAATTCCAAGAACTTGCTGAGGAATAGGGCAGGCTGTCTGTGGAGCAGAAGACGGGAAGGAGTTCCAGGCAGGTGGTCCAGGCTGGAAAACAGATCAGAAGAGGGAGAAAATAGTGCTATGTCTCAGACAATGAACTCAGCAGATACTCTGAAGAGAGCCAACTTTTCATGAGGGGTGGGGAGGAAGACGGCAGGCATAAGATGAATCAGTTAAAACTGGCACTTGCCGTCAAACTAGCAAATAGCCAAGTTAACTGATAACGAATTTCACCTCACCTCCTTTTTATCTTTTTCTTTTATTCATTCATGTATTCAGTATACATTTATTGAATATTTAATGTCATCCCAGAACACAAACCCCTCACTAGCCATAGGAAACTGCTAAAATTCGAGAACTGCCTGGAAATTGTGCTTCTGTATGACTTTATTTGTTAATGTATATTCCTTTGTTTATAATGGCAGCCTTTACAAATCACAAATATATACACTCTGAAGAGAGCCAACTTTTCATGGGGGTGAGGAGGAAGATGGCAGGCATAAGATGAATCATTTAAAACTGGCGCTTGCCATCAAAGTAGCAAATAGCCAAGTTAGCTGATATGAATTTCACCTCAGCTGCTTTTCTTCTTTTATTCATTCATGCATTCAATGTACATTTATTGAATATTTAATGCCACCCCAGTACACAAGCCCCTCACTAGCCATAGGAAGCTGCTAAAATTCGAGAACTGCCTGGAAATTGTGCTTCTGTATGACTTTATTTGTTAATGTATATTCCTTTCTTTATAACGACAGCCTTAACAAATCACAAATATATTTGTGAAATTCTCCCATATCTACCAAAAGATCGCACCTCTGTTGAGATGCATAAGGGGCATAATGATCATTAAAAAATAAAATGGGTCTCAGATTGACCACATATGAGTGATGAAAGTAGAAAGTGAACAAGTCTGAATTCCCATTCACATCCCACTGTGTGCATGAAGTGCATACTTATGAAGTGCACAGTCTGCAAGATCAAACATGGGAAATTTGCTACAAGAGGAAACTGGATGTCTTGATGAGGCTTAAAGGATTTAAGGTATAGTCAAAAAGAAGAGCAAAGCCCTGGATTCTATACTTCCTTGTGAAAAAGAGCAAATTTTTTGTTGAGGCGCCTTGCACATAATAGGTCTTCGGATATTTGTTAAGTGAACCAAACAAGCTAGATACCGAACGTATTTTATTACATAAATTCCAAAGAACGCAGGTGCAACCAAAGGAAAGAAGGAAGAGAATGGAGCTTGCAATGAATAAACGAAGTTGTATTTCTTCGCTCCCTGACATTTGGGACTGAGATTCAAACCTGCTACTATACTTTCACATATATTATTTAACTTGCTCTTTAGAGTAACCCTGCGAGAAAAGTATAGCAGACGTTATTACTATCACTATTTTACAGAGGAAAAAAAGCTGAAGTCCAGAGAGTTTGGGACAAGGATTCAAATCCAGAATTTTTGCCCATTTTTTTCTTCTAGCTAGCACCTGCTTTTGTCCTGTTCTGGTCAACTACTTCCTCCAAGTGCCTAACCTTCAGGGCACGGTGTTTTCTTAAGAATGTATGATTTTCTCTCCCAAGCCTCATCCAAGTTTTCAGTTTTGCCCTTCAGATCTCTGGAAAAAGATTTTGTTTTGTTTTGCTTTATTTTGGCTTGGTTCCAAAGGTTTCTCTGTCATAAACATTGGAAGGCTTGGCTATGAGCTATTTTGGAACTTCAGTGTCATTAGTCCAAAGGGAAGGCAGAAAGCACTAGGGAAGTGAAGGCTGGAAAAGCAATAAACCTAATTACAGAGTACAAAGTGACGTGGTGAACTTGTCCTTGATTCTATCTACTGTCCATATCCGTGAGGACTCATTCCGGGGAGGAGACCGCAGCAGCAGGCAAGGTAGTGAGACCAAATGAAGTCACATGTCTGCATCATGCGAGTTTCAGAGATCAGTCTGTTGGAAGCAGGACTCCAGCCAGAACAAGCAGTTGGAAATACACACATTAAAGTCTAGCTATGAAAGACGGGGAATTTCTCTGAGCTTGGCATTCTGCCAGGGCCCCAGATAAGTGTGTTGATATTTAGGACAGTGTTGCATTCCAACCAGGGACAAACGTACTCAGTAGAAAACAAAGTCGCCTGGGCCACATTCACTTAGTGGACACGTGGGGCTAACTGGCACCTCAAGAACACGTGACACTGGTTCTTGAACAAAAGAATTTAAGTTCCAACATGAGAAGAATGGCCAAATCACACCAGAAAAAAGAAACACAGAAAAACAATACTGAGAGGACGGGGCTCAGAGATGGGGAGAGGAGGAGCCAAGGGCTTGTTTTTAGTAACAGAAAATAATTAGACATTGTCAAAGAGTGATAGACCAAGAATTCGAAATAAAAATATTTATGGATACACAGATGAATACCAGAAGGAAACACAACAAAAATTAATTACCTCTAGAGAGTGAAATTAGAAGAGGGAAACGTGTTTGCAGGGAGGCTGCTAGTTTTATTATATTCCATATAGTACTATATTTTAATGGTGGCAAAATACCCACAACATAGAATTTACCATTTTAAGTATACAATTCAGTGGTGTGAAGTACATTCATATTCCTATGCAAGCATCACCACTATCCATTTCCAGAACTTTTTCATCAAACTAAACAGACGCTCTATACTCCACCCATTAAATAACTCTCCGCACCTGCCTTTCCCCAGTTCTTGGTAACCTCTATTTACTTCTGTCTCTGTGAATTTGCCTATCCTGGGCACCTCATATAAGTGGAATCATACAGTATTTGTCCCTTTGTGTTTGGCTTATTTCTCTTAGCATAATGTTTTCAGGGTTCATCCGTATTGTAGTATACATCAGAATTTCATGTCTTTTATGACTGAATAACATTCCATTGAATGTACACATTTTGCTTCTTCATCCGTTGATGGGCATTTGGGTTATTTCCAGCTTTTGGCTACTGTGAATAATGCTATGAACACTGGTGCCTAAGTATTTGTTTGAATTCCTACATTCACCTTTTTCTTTAACATATCTGCAAGCACTATTTTGTGTAAATTTGTTTCAAACGATAGTTAAGAAATGAAAAAGTAAAAGACAGGAGAGATGAAGGAATGAAAGAACAATGGACAAAGGATGAAATGAGTGGGCTGAACTCGTAAGTGAAGGATCCAGATTATTTAGTCAGAACGCCACGGTGTGTTGGGGACAGGAGACAGTGGTAACCCATACTCCTCCCAGTCACATTCCCTTAACTCCACCCAATGCAAGAGTGGATGGAGACTCCGAGACTCCAAGAGTGAGATAAGCACTCTGGGTTCTGAATCCACATACTATCTGTGGGAATATAGGCAACTTACTTAACCTCTGTCATACTCAGTTTCCTTAGCTGGTAAAAAGTTTACATATCCTCTTCTATTTTTATTTCTGCCAAGCCTGCTTACATTTCTTAAATGTAAGAAAATCTGAGATTTCTTACATTTAATATTAATAAGTGTTAAGAAACTGTGTGCCTATATTATATCTACATTCTAGAGATAAAGAGATGAATAAATATGGTCCATGCTCTCATGAGGCTTACACTCTCAGAGAAAGATGGCCTTGGTGTACAGGCAAGTGCAAGAATACGTGTGCTGGCACCAGTGGCTACATCACTCAAGGATGGTCAAATCTACTCAGAATTAACATGTGTTACGTTGAATATCAGGTTGTTTCATTCTGGTGTGTGTTCTGATTGGCTAATGCCTATGCTGTACTAGTTGTTGTATTTACTATTTTGAGTATCACCCTGATTTCACTTGCATGCTGTCAGGAAAGGTGTCAGAGAAGGAACACCCAAGCAGAGTGCTGACTGCTCAGTGTCATCGGCCAGGCAGCAGGAAGGTCTAGAACGGCACTTTCCAAGCAGAGGGTCTGGAGGTGTTCTTTGCAGCTGGAACACAGTGTCAAGGAACAGAGCTCAGCAATTGAGGAGGCTGGAGAGACAAGTAAGGGCCAAGGGTCACCAAGCAACAACTACAGCAGAAATTCAGGTGAGAGCAGAGGGTCACCTAAAACTGCCAGAGCAACAACAATAAGGGTAGCAATCAGAGGACCCCTGAAAAGAGCCCATTGGGTGTGAAAATTGCCGAGTCATTGTTGACCTTTGCCAGTGGCAAAATGAAAGACTTAATTACTGAAGGCTGAAGATTAAATGACTTAAATCCCATACCATATGCTCAACCCTATGTTTCTTCCAGTCCTTCCAGAGTTCTGAGGGCGGCTTACGTGTTTCCTAGTAACTTCTAGCCCTGAGGTCCCACTTAGGATAAATTAGCTCAATTTATAGATATTTTCATTGTCTTGTGCATACCTCACACTGAACCAAACTTTCAACTCTCGATTAATTCTGATGTTGCTTTCCCTACTCCAAGATAGCACCAAAGTTCTATTGAGATGGTGGGCTCCCTCACCATGGTAAGTGATACACCATGTCTCATTAAGAGGTTGTGTTAGTGATATTTGGGAGCCCAGCATTCAACAGCACCAGTCCAGCCATAGAACTGAGACTTCTTCCTTCATTCACAAGCACATATCATGAATACATGGTGTTTATATCTATAACTGACATCGCTAGGTTTGTGTTTTATGTCGTAATACTGCTCAGATCCCACTCATCTTAAAAGTTGTTGATTTCTCCCTTATCCTTGACTCTTGTAGACAGGCTCCACCCCTCATACCCAATTTGGCCACCAAAAGCAAAGCAATGTGACTCTCTAATCCCTCCCCACCACCACAACCACCATCTCCTGTCTCAGGTTCTACCTTTGCAAATCCAGGGACTCTGTAATTAAAAGCCCCGCCGAACTATGGACCTCCGCCCTTTAACAGTCCAGAAAATCTGTTGAAGGTCTTGACATTTTTGTCCTGAGCTTCTTTACAAGAGAAAAATAGCATGGATATTTACTTATTCATTTGATCTACTAAACTCAGTAAAAGTCCTTAAGCAGGCTGGGAACGGTAGCTCATGCCTGTAATCCCAGCACTTTGGGAGGCTGAGGTGGGCAGATCACCTGAGGTTGGGAGTTCAAGACCAGCCTGACCAACATGGAGAAACCCTGTCTCTAATACAAAATTAGCCAGGCATGGTGGCACATGCCTGTAATCCCAGCTACTCGGGAAGCTGAGGCAGGAGAATCACTTGAACCCAGGAGGTGGAGGTTGTGGTGAGCTGAGATCACACCATTGTGCTCCAGCCTGGCAACAAGAGCAAAACTCTGTCAAAAAAAAAAAAAAGTCATTAAGCAGAAGTGGCTCTAGAACATTTTAGGTTTTAAATAATAAGTTTATTGTATTTTCTCTATTATACTACTATGTATAGCAGCTTATGGACAAAAGTGTATGTTCAAGGGAGCATAAAGAAGCTATTCAAGTCATCCTGTGGAGGTCTGGAGAAACTTCCAGAGGAGCTAGGATGTGAATGGTGAATTGGCCTTTTGTGGCAGAGGCAAGAGTATTTCAAGGGGTTGGTTGAAATAAGAATAATAACCATGGCTACATTTTGAGCATTCCAAATATCAGCCCTGCTCTAAGCACTTTCCTTGAGTTAAAACCTTTTAATCCTCTCAGCCACCATGAGAAATGCGATGTACTGAATGTTTATGTCCCTTTGAAATTTGTACATTGAAATACTACTCCCCAGTATAATTGTATTAGGAGATGGGGCCTTTGGGAAGTAATTAAATCATAAGGGTGATGCTCTCATGAATGGGATTAGTGCCCTTATAAAAGAGACCCCAGAGTGCTCTTTTGTTCTTTATGTAAATGGCCGTCTGCAAACCAGAAAAGGGCCTCCACACTGGCACCCGGATCTCAGACGTCCAGCCTTCCGAACTGTGAGGAATAAACTTCTGATGCTTATAAGCCACCCTGTCTGTGGTATTCTTAGAGAAACTGATGGACTACAACAGGAGGTCAGTACTATTTTAGTTTTGCAGATGGAGCAATTGAGACACAAAGGTATTAAGTAACATACTCAAGGTCACATATGTAATTTCTAGGGTCCAGGATTCAAACCCGGGTAATCAAAGTCCACACGCTGAATCACAGTGCAATACTTCCTTCTAATGAAGAAACAAAATGAGATAAACAATGAGCTAAGGGGCTGAAGCATCAGGCACAAGAGAAATAGATAAGGGAGATGAAGCTCTATAGGACACCCATCTTCCATATTTGGGATTTCATCGTTTATAGGTTTTCTAAACAGTGTTTCTTCTCAATTGTTTCAGAGAAAGAAAAGAGTACAGTTCAGGATTGTTATTTAATGCTAGAAAAGGGAAGAGATCCTGTTACAAGTTTAGATCAGCAGAGACCCACATGATGCATGAGAACAATTGCTAGACTGGGAATTAGAAGACTCAACGCTGAAACACAAAACAAGCTCTGTGATTCGGTCAGATCTCTTAACTCTCTGGCCTGCAGTTTCCTCACGAAAAAAAGTCAGGGTTTGAATGGAATTGTCTTTGAAATCCCATCAGGTTCCATGTCCTCATTGCCTCCTGCGGGCATGCACTTGGACCTCTCTTCTCACTGGCTACCAGCTGAGTTTCTCATGTTTGTGCTTTGCTACTCCTCCTCTCCCTCTGCTTTATCCCATCTGTTCGCCCCCACTGTTCTGGCACCATCTGTTGTTTTCAGATGTCCTGATAGCTCAAGAATGCGTTTTAACATGGGAAGCTTCTCCTATACGAGATGAAGCTCTTCATAGGAAGGATGTTTTGTTAATAAAAAAAGTTACAAATGGCCAGGCACAGTGGCTCATGCCTGTAATCCCAACCCTTTGGGAGGCCGAGAAGAGCAGATTATGAGGTCAGGAGATCGAGACCATCATGGCCAACATGATGAAACCCCATCCCTACTAAAAATACAAAAATTAGCTGGGCATGGTGGTGGGCGCCTGTAGTCCCAGTTCCTTGGGAGGCTGAGGCAGGAGAAGCGCTTGAACCCCAGAGGTGGAGGTTGCAGTGAGCTGAGATCACAACACTGCATTCCAGCCTGGCGACAGAGAGAGACTCCATCTAAAAAAAGAAAAAAAAAAAGGTTACAAATGTATTCTTCCATCACGATAGTATTCTGACAATCTCAATACTTCCTCTTTATGATGTTTATGATATTAGAAGTAAACAGTCACAGTTAAGAGTTGTACATAAGCAGGAAAAGAAAAAAACTTTGTGAATATTTTCCCAGACTCGTATATATTGTTAACTATTTATTGTTTATTTTCACATCCCAATTGCTAAGAAATTTGCTAAAACTCCTATATTAATTGTAAGATTTGTTTCTGAGAAGTAACAAGAAGAGAGAAAAATAAAAAGCAAACCAACAGGTAGAGGAAATGTGAGAAATCTAGGATAAATTGTGTCCAGAAAGAGTGGACCAAATTTTGATCTTAGAAACGCATGCCTCATTTTATTTCATATTTATTTTAGTTCTGTAAGAAACTAAAACTATGCAGTAATGATACAAGAATACTCTAAACCACATTTGAGAAATACAAAGTGTAGTGTAGGGTGCAATGTCACTAACCTTCAGCATAACCTCACAGAGTCGTTCTCTCCGTCTTAGATGTGCCACTAGCTAAAAGTCATCCAACCTGGTCATAGCCTAATATCTTTTGCAATTGGGGATTACAAAGAATCTAAAATTCCATTCTCTCTATTGTTAACATAACCCTTGAGTCTAGATTACCTCTGTCTTCAGGGAAATCAATTCATAGGAATTACAGGACAAGGAACAGATCACAAACACATTTCAATTTTATTCCTGTCTCATGGAAAACAAGCAAGCGAGAAATGTAAACGTCTGTAAAACATTCCTCGGACCTTAGATGAGAGGTGTTACATAAACACGTTTTCAGCTGAGCCTGAAAAATTTATTTACTTACAAACGTTCTATACAATCCTGCCTGCTTTCCAGGAAGCAGCCTCTCTCTTCATTAGAAAATTCTTCACAGGACTTTCTTCAGAGCCTGCCCGCTCTTGTTTTTCAGCTCTCTTGACATGTGACCCATTCTTTGAGAAGCTTGTTTGTTTATGCTGTGGTGCATCATCCATTTTCCCACTGCCAAGGCGGCTCTGCTCTCATGTGAATCAGAGATCACTGGACTGCTCTGACCTAGAGGTCCACAAATGGCCCCCTCCCCAGCTTCTCCTAACTGCAACATTTGCTCTTCTGTTTTCTTTGACTTCCTGTTTTGCCTCCTTCCTCCCCTGTACTGTTTCTTTAGTCCCAAACCTCCCCACTGTTTGTCTCTCTGCTTGATTCACCTTTATTTTTTATTGTATGTATTTAAGATATACAGCGTGTTTTTTTATATAGATAGTGAAATGGTTACTACGGTGAAGCAAATCCATTTGACCATCATCTCGCATAGTCACTCTTTTTGTGAGTATGGAAAGAGCACCCAAAATCTACTCTCTTAGAAGGTTTCCAGTGTACAATATAATGTTACAATTAGCATTGTCATGTTGTACGTTAAATCTCTAATTTTAATTATGCTATCAAGGGATTCCCTCTCTTCTCACCTGTCAAAATGAGTGGAAATTAAGTCCCCCTAGGCTCTCCCATTCTTCTCTAATCTCCCCAGCCTGCCCCAGCCTCCCAAACTAAAATTAAAAAACAATTTCATCAAGCTCCTCTAGGGCAGAAACAATGAATAAGATCTTGTTCAGCTTTACATCTCAAAAATTCTTTCCCCAGTGATTTGCAGGTAGTAGCTTATGTTTAATCAGCTCTTGGATTGAATTTAGAGGCATTGGTTTGGCCAGATAATGAAGTTCCCAATAAATGTCACAATATAGATTATAATCTGGTCCTTATGGTTCCACTCTTTCCTTAGTTATAACCAATATTTTCATGTGATGAACCATTTTCTGGGTTCCACTACTAAAAGTAAACTTTTATACACTAAGAAATGAAAGAATCTAAAGTTGGTTTAGGGAACCAAAGTCTCCTAGTAGTTGGATACTCACAGTTCCCTTGAAATTAAACGGTATTGAATTACCACATAACCACAATACTAAGGCATACTCTTCACTGTTTAGCATTGTAAAATTATGATAAATTTCACAATTGATGCATACATTTAATGGGGAGGTGCTGATTTTTTTCCTCAAGCATTAGTGGTGTTTCCTGCAATCAATGGAGTTGTAGCATCAACAAATTGATATAAAATTTGGATTTCTGCATGTTGAAATAGTATTTTGAAAGAATGCTACTTTTTTTTTGTTTTTCACTCTACCCAGTGAATATTTTACTCAGCAATAGAAAAAATCATGAATCTTAGTCCTTGATTGATTTACCCTAAACTCTTGAATTAAATGTCAATGCATCGTAAAATAACCAATGACACACCATTTGTTCAGTGTCACCAATTGTCTTCTGCATTTTCTAATTTTCCAAAGTGTGTTATGAACTAATATATATTGTTAGGGCACTTGCCAGGTTGGATTCCTTTCAGAGTTACATTTAACATGTTGTTTAATTTAGGGGTTGAACAAATGCCAGCAGCTGCAGGCTACGACTGCCTATAACATTGAAACTAATTTAGCTAGAGTCAATATCCTCTGCTTCTCATTCTCCAGAGAATTATCAAAATTACTGGTATTCTTAAATTAAATTAAGTTATTAAGATTCCATTCTAGCTTCTTATTGATATAAAAAGGTATTATATTGCCTAGAATACTGAATTAAAATATTATAAGTACTTTATAAAGATTTTTTTTGCCTTTGTATATAGAAAGACACATATTAAGAGGTATGTATTATTATCCTATTTGATAAGGAAATATACAAATCATTAAGAAAAGGATGAATACGCTTCAAAAGAGTGAGAGAAATGACAAGTATACCTCACTAAGGAAATAGAAATGACCAACACATATGGAACAAGAAAAGTGCAGTATCACTATTAATTAAAGGTAAATTAGTATAGCTACTAATTTTCCTTTCAGTGGTCAAGTTTTCCAATAAAGTGCTTTTGTAACGGCTTTGTTGATATAAAAGCGGTTTACTATATTAAAGATATATTAAATATCTGTTATTGTGCAACCCTCACCACTATCTAATTTTAGAATATGTTTGTTTCCCCCCGAAGAAACCCCATTTCCATTAGCAGTCACTTTCCATTCCCCCATCCCCTGACTGCCCCTGGTAACTACTAATCTACTATCTCTATAAATTTAACTATTTTGGACATTTCATATAAATGAAATCATACAACAGATGGTCTTTTGTGACTAACTTCTTTCACCAAGCCTGGTGTTTTCCATGTTTGTCCGTGTCGTACCATGTGTCAGCACCTCATTCCTTTTCGTAGCTCTAGTGAAGTTTTGACAATGTTCTGGCAAAACTGAGCTCTCCAACATTATGCTTGGGACAGTATATTGATTTTTTAGTTAGTCCTTTCTAGGGGACAATTTGGCAATTCATATTTAAAACTTCTAAAAAATATGTAACATTTCACCCAAGAATTCACTTTCAGGAAATTACCCCAAAGAAGCAATCATAGATGTGCTCATACATTGGCCTGCAAAGGTATTATTTGCAGTGCTGTACGTGATAAGAAAATATTTCCACAACATGATTCTCAACAATAGTGGATGTGTTAGGTAATTTTTTTTTTTTTCCAGAGACGGTGGTCTCACTATGTTGCTCAGGATGGAGTGCAGTGGCTATTCACAGGCGCATTCCCAATACCGACCAGCACAAGAGTTTCAACATGCTCCATTGTTGACCTGGGCTGATTCACCCCTCTTTAGGCAACCCTGTGGTCCCCTGCTCCTGGAAGCCAGGAGCCAATGTGGATGCCAATTTTAGTGCAGACACCTGCTTGGCATAGTGCACCACAGCCTAGAACTTCTGGACTCAGGTGATCCTCCTGCTTCAGCCTCCTGAGTACCTGGGATTACAGGTGGGCACTACCACACCAGCTGCTAGATAAATTACAATGTAAGAATATTGTGGGATACTCTGCAGCCATTTGAAATGATGTGGGGAATGTGCTGTAGGAACTTGCATGAATGCCCTGGAGCTATAGTGCTGCCATAATAGAATCAGAACACTTATGCATTTTTCAAAATATGATGCAAAATCTGACTACATAATGGGTAAGACATTTATGCTGCTTTTAAAAATTAGTTTTAAGACAAATCTCATAGCTGAATACCTAAATTGTGGAAACCGATTAGTGACATAACGTTAAATGACTAAAGCAATTTCAAACATACCGTTGGATCTCACTTTGTTTATTAAAAGAAGAAGTATGAGTGTGTGGTATGTAAAAGAACTGGAAAAACATATGACATGCATCTACGTGGCTTTTTTCTTGGCTGTCTTTTCTGTAACATATTTAAAAAGAGAAAAAAAAAAAAAAAAAACAAGGTTTCAACTTTTTCTTCACTCCGTAATTCAAATAGGTAGCACACTATGCTTCTTTTTTTAAAGTTACCTTTTGTATACTATAGAGAATCTTCTTAGATAGTTTACCACTCTCAGGAACTGAGCTACAGCACTACTTCTATTTTAAACCAAATAACTGCACTTCAGCACTCTCCTTCATGGTCTGGCTAATTATAAAATTTTATTCAGTGGGGTTTATAAATAAAAGAATACTTTCCCCTTCATGTCATAAGCTAGTTTACACACACATCCTACAGGAAAGTTTGGTTCCCAGAGCTTGGGGCTGTGCCTGATATTTCCAAGGTCTTCTCATCTGCCTTTTTAAGAAGGATGAGGAGGTTAAACCAAATTCCAAAATAATGTCTTATTTTGACACTATCCAAATTCAGGCAGTTCTTAGTTTATGTAGACGACCAAACTATCCTCTGTGTCTCTAAAACGTGGATTGCCTTCTTTTTTTCTGGTAATGAAAGAATTCTATCAATGGGATCTTACAAATACCCTGATGTTTAGACATTTGAACTTTACGAAACCTCTTGATTGATTGACTGATTCATTGATATATGTTATGATATATAAGTTATAGGTATTTGAGCAAATTTTAACTCTTCATTCTCATATCACAACTTACACTTAAAAATTAACTCCTTACTCCCTCAACCCAGTTAACACACACTATTAATTAAATTGCAATTTAATGACAACTACTGCAAACAAATTCTAAAGTAGGAAAATGACGTGCCCTTCTTCTGGGAGCCCCTGTGGATGTTCTTGAAGATCTCAAACTTATATGTATACAATTTGTAATTAAAAGGCAGATGAAGCAAATCTAGTCTGTTGATCTTTTTAAAGCTTGTCCAAAGCAAAAATTCTCCTATTGACCTTTAGAAGACAAAACCGTAGTCAAAACAGTTAAAACCAGAGTATGTCTGCTACCGGTGATGGGAGTCAAAGACTTCAAAAGAGGGTTTGGCCAATAACTCCTAGTAGGTCATTTTTGGAAGAAAAAAAATGACATTTGAACCATGGTGTCAAATGGAAATGGTTTTTTTCTTTCTCCAACTTCATTCATTTAAAGCTATGGAGCCTGGTGTGCTTTAATTGTGAATTTATAAATTTCTGTTTGTGGACTTGTTTCTAACAGTGCCAGATCACTCTGTAAAAAGAGTTATTCAAGCAATTGAGTTTAGTAAGCTTACAAATGCAGAAAGAATGTGTCTTGACACAAAGATTATTTAAAAGAGTCATTGGCTACTACTTATAAGGTCTTCTTTGTAAAGATATATCTATTTTTTATTGTAGATTCCTTATTGCAGTTAATAACAGATTTTAGGCAATAAGTTACCAAAAGGAAATATGCAATTAAATAATTTACATAAGATTGTACCACTGGAAAATTCAGTGACACACAAAAAATTGTTTTCATAAACTATATGTCATTCATACTTGCTTTTCTGAGGTAATTCAAAGATATTAAGAACTTAGGAGAGTTACCAGCAAATAGTAAGCACTCAGAATTGA
The DNA here is from genome assembly GCF_000951035.1 of Colobus angolensis palliatus. Lineage (NCBI taxonomy): Eukaryota > Metazoa > Chordata > Mammalia > Primates > Cercopithecidae > Colobus > Colobus angolensis. The sequence continues at coordinate 6,967,946 of NW_012120709.1, forward strand.
TGCTGTTATTATTATTACTATTTTTAGACAATTATTTACGAATGCTTTGAGCTGAAAACTTTGGGTTAGTGCAAATGGAAACAGTAATTTTTGCTGCCATAGAGCTTGCCCTTTATTGAGGTGGTAGATGTAGATCCAAAAATCACACAAACAAATCCAAATTTACCACAGTCATAAGTCCCAGAAATGAAAGACATGCAATGCTGTGAGAATGTGAAACAAGGGACTTGGGTTTTTCTAAAAGGTCAGGGGAGGCCTCCTGGAGGAGGTGATGTTTGAGCTGAGATTGGAAAAAAAGAGTAAGAGTCAGAAAACCAAGAGGGTGAGGAAGTGTTCCCAACAAGAGAACAGCATGTTTGGGGCAGTGAAAGGTCATCAAGACTAGATCAAAGACACAGAAGGAAAGCAGATGGATTTGAGAAATATTTAGCTAGTAAAATCCACAAGAAGTCATGACTGGATAAGGATGGGAAAAAAACATAAATTGGGAAATGATGACTCCTAAAACCTGGCAGACACTACCTTACTCAAATGATCAAACTTAACACCATCAGAAATGAACCAACTGACAGCATGTGATGCACTGAGAAGAAGCCAACATCACTTCTCTGTCATTTCTCTGGAAAGTGCATAACTAGAATCTAATCATGAGAAGATATCAAACAATCCTTAACAGAAGGACAGTCTACAAAATCCGTATCTACTGAAGAGTCAAAACAATCTTGAAAAGGAGTAAAATGGGAAACCATATACTTACTGATTTCAAAGCATACTGCAAAGCAACAGTAATTAAAATGGTGTGGTTCTAGCAAAATGATCCATGTATAGAACAATGGAACAGAATAGAGAGGCCAGAAGTAAATCCTATGTTTTTGGTAAAATAATCTTTGACAAAGACGCCAAGACTACACAGTGAGGAAAGAGCAGTCTTTTCAACAAATTACGTTGAGGAAACTTGATATTCATATGCAAAATAATGGATTTGGATCATTATCTTAGACCACATGCAAAAAATCAACTCCAAATGGATTAAAGACAGACTATAAAACTTCTAGAAGAAAACAGAGAGAAAAACCTCAGGACATTGGATTTGGCAATGATTTCTTGGATATATCAAAAGCCCAAGCAAAAAGTCAAAAATAGAAATATGAGACTACATCAAACTTGAAAACTTTTGTACATCAAAAGAAACAATCAAAAGAGTGAAAAATCAACTTGCAGAATGGCAGAAGAGATCTGCAAATCATATTGCTCATAAGAGGTTAATATCCACAATATATATAGAGTTTCTACAACTTGACAACAGAAAACAACCCAATTTTAAAAAGGGACATACGGCTTTATTTTGAATAGGCAATTCTGCAAAGATATACAAATTGCCAACAAGCATATGAAAATATGCTCAATATCATATAAATCATAAGAGAAATGCAAGTCAATGCCACAATAAGATATTCCCTCACCTTCATTAGGATGCCCACTATCAAAAGAACAAAAAATAACAAGTGTTAAGGAGGATATGGAGAAAAGGGAACTCTTGTGCACTGTTGGTGTGAATGTTGATTAGTGTGGCCATTCTGGAAAACAGTATGGAGGTTCTTGAAACAATTAAGAATAGAACTACTATATAATCTAGTAACCCCATTTCTAGATATATAGCCAAAAGAATTAAAAGCAGGATCTCAAAGAAATATTTGCACACCCCATGTTCGTTGCAGCATTGTTCACAATAGTCAAGAGATGGAAGCATTCACATGTCCATTGATAATAAATGTATGGATAAAGAAAATGTGGTATGGCTGGGCATGGTGGCTACATCTGTAATTTCACACTTTAGTAGGCTGAGGCAAGAAAGTCACTTGAGTCCAAGGGTCTGAGACCAGCCTGGGCAACATAGTGAGACCTTGTCTCTACAAAAAATAATACAAATTAGCCGGGCTTAGTGGCACATGCCTGTGGTCACAGCTACTCAGGACACCGAAGTGGGAGGATCACTTGAGGCTAGGAGGTCGAGGTTACAGTGAGCTGTGTTCATGCCACTGCACTTCAGCCGGTATCCCTATCACAAAGAAAGAAAAGGAAAGGAAGGAAGGAAGGAAGGAAGGAAAAGAAAATGTGGGGTATACCTGTAATGGAATATTATGCCTCCTTGAAAAAGAAAGAAATCCTATCAAATGCTATACAACATGAATAAACCTTGAGGACATTATGCAAAGTGAGATAAGCCAGTCACGAAAAGACAAACACTATATGATTCCATGCATATAAAGTACCTACTGTAATCAAAATCATAGACACAGAAAGTAAAACAGTGGTTTCCAGGAGCTAGAGAGAGGGGAAATTAGTGGTTTATGGGTATAAAGATTCTGTTTTGCAAGATGAAAAATTTCTAGAGATGAGTTGCATTATAATGTGAATATTCTTAACACTACTGAACTGTACATTTTTAAATGGCAAATTTTCTATTATGTGATATTTACAAAAATTTAAAAAATAGCTGATCTGGCCGGGTGCTGAGGCTCTCACCTATAATCCCAGCACTTTGGAAGGCCGAGGCAGGTGGATCATGAGGTCAGGAGATTGAGACCATCATGGCTAACGTGGTAAAACCCCGTCTCTACTAAAAATACAAAAAATTAGCCAGGCGTGGTGGCGGGCACCTGTAGTCCCAGCTACTCGGGAGGCTGAGGCAGGAGAATGGTGCCAACCTGGGAGGCAGAGCTTGCAGTGAGCCGAGATCGTGCCACTGCACTCCACCCTGGGCGACACAGCAAGACTCCATCTCAAAAAAAAAAAAAAAAAAGCTGATCGACAGTCTTCCAAAATATTAATGTCGACTTGAACTAACTTATAGCTCCCACTTGGATGGACAGAACAGCGTGCAGAGACTGGCATCATGAACTTTTGCTCCAAGCACTACCACAGCAACGTAACAGGGAAATCAAAAGAATTCATAGACCCTTTGAAAGAAGTGGCTTGTCGCTGCAAACTCAATGAGACAGGTGAAAAACTGTGATTGCCCAAAGTGTGAGAGGGCTAAAGTCCACCCTGAACACACATCCCCACTACAGAACCTGAAAATCCAAATCATGGGATAAGGATTTAACCTTACCAAGAGCTGAAGTGACTTTAGAGAACCAAGCAAAATACAAAGGTAGAAGAAGCAACAGGAAGAGCCCTGTAGGCACTCCCAGACCCCAGGGAAGCTATTTCTAACTTTATTTTACAGGGGTCCTTGGGGAGGGTTGCCAGTAAAATTGGGGAAAGACTACAGGGAGAGGGAAGCTTCCAGCCAAACTTTGTAATAATTTTGACCAAGCACAAATTATCCAGGGCAGAATCTGGGGGTAGGGGCAAATAGGAATTGCAGATACCAGCACAGAAGCTGCAACAGGTGGGGAGGGACAAAGCCTGAAAGCCCTGTTTCCTTTCACAATCACAAGGCTTGTTGCCTGGGGCAAGATCTCAGCCCTGCTCACTGGCTGCCTTGATATAAATTTGGTGGTGTTGGTGGGGCATGGTGGAAGTGAGACTGCCTTTGCTAACTGTGTGGGAGCTGAGTGAGGCCTGTCACTGCTGGCTTTCCCCCACTTCCCTGGAGACCTGTATAACACAGCAGAGGCAGCCATAATCCTCCTGAGAACATAAGTCCATTGGCCTCAGAACCACACCCCCATCCCCCACAGGGGCTGCAGGAAGCCGCGCCAAGGAGAGTCTGAGCTCAGAAACGCCCAGCCCTGCCCCCACCGCATGGTCTTTCTCTAACTGCCCAAGAGATATAATTCCCTGGGAGCTCTATGGCCCCACTCATTGCCTCAGAAACCCAAATACTTATCCAAATGACCTTAGGGCAAGCTTGTAGCTCCCTGTATACTACTGCAGCTGATGCTTTCTTGGAAGTGCCACCTTCACTGGTGGCCAAACAACTCAAGTCATTACAGCAACTCATAAAATAAAAACCCTGCTCCAAAAAAGGAGAAAACAACAGCTAATTTCACCACCTGCAACATCCTGGATAACCATAGGCCCTGAGTCAGTCCACGTGACAACTTCACTGCTAGCACAACCAGTATTTGAGAAAGCCAGCACACTAAACAAAACTACGAACAAGGACAATCACAGAGTTCACTCCCCTGCTAACTCCACTGGAGCAGGTACTGGTATCCACAGTTGAGAGACCTGAAGATGAATCACATCACAGGACTCCTTGCAGGTACTCTATAGTACCAGCCTGGAGCCCAGTGTATCTGCTGGATGGCTAGACCCAGAAGAACAATAACAATCACTGCAGTCCAGCTCTCAAGAAGCTCTATCTTTAGGGGAAGGAGGAGCCCACCACATCAAGGGAGCACCTCATGGGACAAAAGAATCTAAACAGCAAGCCCCAGATCTTTCCTCTGACACAGTCTACCCAAAAGAGAAATTACCAGAAAAACAATTCTGATAATATGACAAAGAAAGGTTCTCCATCACCCGCAAAAGATCACACTAGCTCATTAGCAACAAATCCAAACCAAGAAGAAATCTCTGAATTGCCAGAAAAAGAATTCAGAAGGTTGATTATTAAGCTATTCAAGGATTATTAAGCACCAGAGAAAGGTGAAAACCAACGTAAAGAAACTTAAAAACTAATACAGGAAATGGATGCAAAGATCTCCAGATAAATAAATATCACAAATAAAAAATAATCACAGCTTCTGGAAATGAAAGACATGCTTAGAGACACGCAAAATATACTGGAAAGTTTCCACAGTAGAATTGAGCAAGTAGAAGAAAGAATTTCAGAGCTTGAAGACAAGGCTTCTGGCTTAACTCAATCAGACAAAGCAAAGAAAAAAGAATTTTAAAAAATGAATAAATCCTCTAAGAAGCTTGGGATTATGTTAATCAACCAAACGTAAGAATAATTGGTGTTCCAGAGGAAGAAGAGAAATCTAAAAAAATTTGGAAAATTTATTTGAGGGAATAATTGATGAAAACTTTACTGGTTTTGCTAGAGATCTAGACATCCAAATACAAGAAGCTCAAAGATCACCTGGTGATATGCTTTGGCTGTGTCCCTACCAAAATCTCATCTTGAACTGTAGCTTTCATAATCCCCACGTGTCATGGGAGGGACCCAGTGAGGGGTAATTGAATCATGGGGGTGGGTTTTTCCCGTGCTGTTCTCATGATAGAGAATAAGTCTCAAGAGATCTGGTGGTTTCATAAAGTTCCCCTACACACGCTCCCTTGCCTTCTGCCATGTAAGAGGTGCCTTTGCTCCTCCTTCGTCTTCTGCTGTGATTATTAGACCTCCCAGCCATGTGAAACTGAGTCCATTAAACCTCTTTTTATAAATTTATAAATTACCCAGTCTCAGGTATGTCTTTATTAGCAGCATGAGAACAGACTACACCCTGGAAATTCATCACAAAAGATAATCACCTAGGCACATAGTCATTAGGTTACCTAAAGTCAAGATGAAGGAAAGAATCTTAGGAGCTGTGAGGCAAAAGCATCATGTAACCTAAAAAGGAAAATCTATCAGATTAACAGCAGATTTCTCAGCAGAAATCCTACAAGCTAGAAGAGACTGGGGTTCTACCGTTAGACTCCTTAAACAAAACAATTATCAGTCAAGAACTTTGTATCCAGTGAAGCTAAGCCTCATAAATGAAGGAAAGATAGTCTTCTATAGACAAACGAAGGCTGAGAGAATTCACCACTGCCAAGCCATCACTATAGTAAATGCTAAAAGGAATCCTAAACCTTGAAAGAAAACCTCAAAATACACCAAAATAGAACCTTCTTAAATCATAAATCTCACAGGGCTTATGAAACAATAACACAATGAAAAAAAAGCAGAAAAATAAAAAAACAAGGTATTCAGGCAATAACTAGCACTATGAATAGAATAGTACCTCACATTTCAACACTAACATTGAATATAAATAGCCTGAATGCTCCACTTAAAAGATACAGAATGGCAGGATGGATAAGAATTCACCGATCGAGTATCTGCTGTCTTCAAGAGACTCACCCAACATATAAGGACTCACATAAACTTAAGGTGAAGGAGTGGGAAAAGATATTCCATCCAAATGGACACGAAAAGCAAGCAGCATGGCTAAGCACGGTGGTTCATCCTTTAATCACAGCACTTTGGGAGGCCGAGGAGGGCAGATCACCTGAGGTCAGGAGTTCAAGACCAGCCTGGCCAATATGGTGAAACCCCATCTCTACTAATAATACAAAAATTAGCTGGGCATGGTGGCATGCATCTATAATCCCAGCTACTTGGGAGGCTGAGACACGAGAATTGCTTGAACCCTGGAGGCAGAGGTTGCAGTGAACTTAGATCATGCCATTGCACTCTAGCCTGGGTGACAGAGTGAGACTCCGTCTCTAAATAAATAAATAAAAACAGGAGTAACTATCCTTATAGGACACAAAACAGACTTTAAAGCAACAACAGTTAAAAAAGACAAAGAGGGACATTATATAATGAAAAAGGACTAGTTCAACAGGAAATTATTACAGTCCTACATATATAAGCACCTAACACTGGAGCTCCCAAATTTATAAAGCAACTATTAGGCCTAAGAAATGAGATAAATGGCAACACAATAATAATAGGGGAATCAATACCCCACTGACAACACTAGACAGGTCATCAAGAGAGATAGTCAGCAAAGAAACAATAGACTTAAACTATAACCTAGAATAAATTAACTTGAAAACTATTTATGGAACAATCTACCTAGCAACTGCAGAGGATATATTCTATTCATCAGCACATGGAACATTCTTCAAGATAGACCATATCACAGACAACAAAACAAGTCTCAATAAATTTAAGAAAATCAAAATTGTTATATCAAATACTCTCTCAGACCACAGTGGAAGAAAATTGGAAATCAGCTCAAAATGATGCAAATACATGGAAATCAAACAATTTGCTCCTGAATGATTGTGGAGTCAACAGTGAAATCAAGATGGAAATTAAAAAATTATTTGAACTGAACAATAATAGTGACACAGCCTATCAAAACTTCTGGAATACAGCGAAAGCAGTGCTAAGAGGAAAGTCCATAGCATTAAATGCCTACATCAAAAAGTCTGAAAGATCACAAACAGGCAATCTAAGGTCACATCTCAAGGAATTAGAGAAACAGGAAAGAGCCAAACCCAAATTCAGCAGAAGAAAAGAAATAACAAAAATCAGAGCAGAACTTAATAAAATTGAAACAGCAACAATAGCAAAAAAATACAAAAGATAAATGAAACAAAACGTTGTTTCTTTGAAAAGCTAAGCAAAGTCGATAGACCATTAGCAAGATTAATCAAGAAAAGAAGAAAGAAGATCCAAATAAGCTCAATTAGAAATGAAATGGGAGGTATTACAACCAATTCTACAGAAATACAAAAGAACACTCAAGGCTAGTATGAACATCTTTACACATGCAAACTAGAAAACCTAGAGGAGATGGATAAATTCCTGGAAATATACAACTCTCATAGATTAAAACAGGAAGAAACAGAAACCCTGAATAGACCAATAACAAGCAGAGAGATTGAAATGGCAATAAGAAGATTGCTAACAACAACAAAAAAAGTCCAGGACCAGCTAGATTCACAGCTGAATTCTATCAGACATTTGAAGAAGAATTTGTACCAATATTCTCTATTCCAAAAGAGAGAGAAAGAGGGAAACCTCCCTAAATTATTCTGTGAAGCCAGTATCACCCTAATACCAGAACAAGGAAAGGACATGACCAAAAAATAAAACCATAGACCGATATCCCTGATGAACATACATGCAAAAATTCTTAACAAAATACTAGCTAACAGAATCCAACAGCATATCAAAAAGATAATCCACCATGATTAGGTGGGTTTCATATCACAGATGCAGGGATGGTTTAACATATGCAAGTCAATACATGTGATGTGCTACCTAAACAGAATTAAAAACACAGTTCACATAATCCTATCAATAGATGCAGAAAAATCATTTGACAAAATCTAGCTTGTCTGCATGATTAAAAAGCTCAGCAAAATTGACATTGAAGTGACATATCTTGTGGTCATAAAAGTCATCTAGGACATACCCACCGCCAACATTATGCAGGACAGGAAAAAGTTGAAGGCATTTCCCCCGAGAACTGGAACAAAACAAGGATGCCCACTTTCACCACTTCTATTAAACGTAATACTGAAGTCCTAGCCAGAACGATCAGACAAGAAAAAGAAATCAAGTGCATCCAAATAGGTAAAGAGGAAGTCAAATTGTCGCTATTCACTGATGAGATGATCATATACCTGGAAAACACAAAAGATGCATCTCAAAGGCTCCTAGATGTGGTAAATAAATTCAATAAACTTTCAGGATACAAAAATCAATGTACACAAATCAGTAGCACTTCCATACACCAACAGTGACCAAGCTGAGAACCAAATTAAGAATGCATCTCATTTTACAATAGCTTCCAAAAAACAAACAAACAAACAAAAACTTAGAAATATACCTAACCAAGGAGGTTAAGGACCTTTGCAAGGAAAACTACAAAATACTGCTGAAGTAAATCACAGAAGATACAAACAAATGAAAGCATATCTCATGCTCATGGATGGGTAGAATCGATATTGTGAAAATGATCGTACTGCCAAGAGCAATCTACAAATTCGATGCAATTCCCATCAAAATACCACCATCATTCTTCACAGAACTAGAAAGAAAAAAAAATCCTAAAATTCACATGGAACTCAAAAAGCCATAGCAAGATTAAGCAAAAAGTACAAACCTGGAGTCGTCACATTACCCAACTTCAAACTAGACTATTAATTTAAGGCTGTAGTCACTAGTCACCAAAACAGCATGGTACTGGTGTAAAAATAGACAAACAAACTACTGGAACAGAATAGAAAACCCAGAAATGAAGCCAAATGCTGACAGTCAACTGGTCTTCAACAAAGTACACAAAAATGTGTAGCGAAGAAAGGACACCCTATTCAACAAATGGTGATGGGATAAATGGCAAGCCGCATGTAGAAGAATGAAGCTAGATCCTCATCTCTCACCTTATACAAAAATCAACTCAAGATGGATCAAAGACTTAATCTAAGACCTGAAACTATAAAAATTCTAGAAGGTAACATCAGAAAAACCCTTCTAGAAATTGGCTTAGGCAAAGAGTTCATGACCAAGAGCCCAAAAGAAAACGCAACAAGAATAAAGATGAATAGATGAGACTTAATTAAACTAAAAAGCTTCTGCAGAGCAAAAGAAATAATCAGCAGAGTAAACAGACAATCCACAGAGGGGGAGAAAATCTTTGCAAACTACACATCCAACAAAGGACTAACAACCAGAATCTACAAGGAACTCAAACAAACCAGCAAGAAAAACAAAACAAATAAGCCCATCAAAAAGTGAGCAAAGGACGTGAATAGCAAATTCTCAAAAGAAGATATACAAATGGCCAACACACATATGAAAAAATGCTCAACATCACTAATTATCAGGGAAATGCAAACCAAAACCACAATGCAATAACACCTTACTCCTGTAAGAATGACCATAATTTAAAAATCAAAAACCAGTAGATGTTGGTATGGATATGGTGAAAAGAGAACACTATTACACTGCTGATGAGAATGTAAACTAGTACAACCACTATGGAAAACAGTGTAGAGATTTCTTAAAGAATGAAAAGTTGAACTATCATTTGATCCAGCAATCCCACAATGGAATATCTACCCAGAGGACAAGAAATTATTACATGAAAAGGACACTTGCACATGCATGTTTATAGCAGCACAATTCTCAATTGCAAAAATATAGAACCAGCCCAAATGCCCATCAATCAACAAATAGGTACAGAAAATGTGGTGTGTGTATATATATGTGTGTGTGTGTGTATATATATATATATCTCATGGAATACTACTCAGCCATAAAAAGGAAAAAAATAATAGCATTCACAGGAACCTGGTTGGAGTTGAAGATCATTATTCTAAGTGAAGTAATTCAGGAATGGAAAACCAAACATCATATGTTCTCACTTATAAGTGGGACCTAAACTATGAGGATGCAAAGGCATAAGAAAGATACAATGCACTTTGGGGCCTTGGGGAGAAGGTTGGGAAGGATGTGAAAGATGAAAGACTCCACACTGGGTACAGTGTACACTGCTCAGGTGACGGGTGCACCAAAATCTCAGAAATCGCACCTAAAGTACTTATCTATGTAACAAAACGCCACTTGTTCCCCAAGGACCTACTGAAATTCAAAACATTAAAAATGTAAATAAATAAATAAAAATTCAGTGTGATGAGAAATAAATAAATACATAAATAAATAATTCAATGTCATGAAATCCTAAGACTCAGGAAGTATTCCAGAATAAAGGAGACTAAAGAGAAATGACAACTGAATACAGTGCATGATACTGGATTTTCTTTTTACAAAGGACTTTGTTAAGGCCTTAGGGGAAATCTGAATAAGGCCTGTGGATTAGATAAGGATATTGTATCAATGGCAATTTCCTGATTTTGATAATATACTACTTTTATGTGAAAGAATTTCTGTAATTTTAGGAAAAAAATGACTGAAATATTTAGGAGTAAACAGCCATCCAATTTACAACTTACCCTTAAAGAATATACATGTACACACAAAACTCGTGTGTGTACAGAGAAAGAGATAGAGCAAATAAATTGTTAACATTTGGGGAATATGAGTAATGGATATCCAGAAAATTTTTTGTAGTATTCTTTCATTTTCTTTCTGTCTTTTTTTTTTCTTTGAGATTGAGTGTCACTCTTGTTGCCCAGACTGGAGTGCAATGGCACTATCTCTGCTCACCACAACCTCCAGCTCCTGGGTTCAAGTGATTCTCCTGCCTCAGCCTCCTGAGAAGCTGGGATTACAGGCGTGAGCC
>NW_012120709.1:6979082-6994595 GCF_000951035.1 Colobus angolensis palliatus
TTTTTGAGTCAGAGTTTCACTCTTGTTGTCCAGGCTGGAGTGCAATGGCGCCATCTGGGTTCACTGCAAGCTCCACCTCCTGTCTTTAAGCGATTGTCCTGCCTCAGCCTCCCAAGTAGTTGGGATTACAGGCATGCACCACCACACCCGACTGTTCTGTATTTTTAGTAGAGACAGGATTTCACCATGATGGTCAGGCTGGTCTCAAACTCCTGACCTAAGGTGATCTGCACACCTCGGCCTCCCAAAGTGCTGGAATTACAGACATGAGCCACTGCACCCAGCCTGTAGTATTCTTACAAGTTTTCTGTTAGCCTGAAATTATTTCAAAAGTTAAAAATTTTAAAGGTGATTATTAATTTTTTGGCTTGTCCAACCAGATGTTAAGTACTGAAGTGAGGAATATTCTGAGAAGGGTTTCCCACTCTATCCCTGCTCCTCAAGTTCTGGTGCTGGGGCTTTCCATTTCAATACTCACTGCTGGTTTGATGTGTTTGAGGACCCTGGACTTTTTATAAAGTGGGAAGAAGAAACAGCCAATGTGATTCCTCCTGACAAATACACAGGACTTACTTAAATGTAGATGCTGGTCCACAGGCATTGTCTGTGCTTTGATTTGGCTTCCCAGTGGCTTACTGTTGCTGTTCACCAATGTGTTAGACAATGTGCTTATCTAGAGCGCTCCACCTGATGCTCCACCGCACACCCAATCATTACATATATTAAATTAGATCTATTTCCCTGACCACGTCTGAAATCACATTCTGTTTCCTACCTCTGCTCTATTCTCGACCTAGGCATCCTCTTCTACTTCTGCATGGGCTTGAACTTCAAGTGGGATTTTTGGTCTCTAATCTTTGTCCAGTTCTAGTACATAAAACCTGTGCCCTGCTCTCTCTAATTCATACCTTTACTCTTGATTTTTCAAACACCCATCTGGGGATCAGAGAATGATGGGCTGCAGATAAAATTTTGAGTAGGCCGGGCGCGGTGGCTCAAGCCTGTAATCCCAGCACTTTGGGAGGCCGAGATGGGCGGATCACGAAGTCAGGAGATCGAGACCATCCTGGCTAACAGTTGAAACCCCGTCTCTACTAAGAAATACAAAAAACTAGCCGGGCGAGGTGGCGGGCGCCTACAGTCCCAGCTACTCGGGAGGCTGAGGCAGGAGAATGGCATGAACCCAAAAGGTGGAGCTTGCAGTGAGCTGAGATCCGGCCACTGCACTCCAGTTTGGGTGACAGAGCGAGACTCCTTCTCAAAAAAAAAAAAAAAATTTTGAGTAATGCCGGCTTTATAGTTGATAATTCAAGCTTTGGTTTTAGATGAATTTGTCTAGGAAAAATGTTAGTGAGAAGACTAGAGAGCCATGAGGATCTCCTAGTATTTAACAGGTAAAATATTCACTTATTAAATTATAGGCATCATATATATTTTTATATTATAATTGCGACGAAAAATTAAAAACAAAGATACAAGAGTCCCTCCTTATCCACAGGAGTTATGTTCCAAGATCTCCAGTGGATGCCTGAAACCACAAATAGAACCAAATTTTATCTACACTAAGCTTTTACTTATACTTACATTCCTCTGATAAAGTTTAATTTCTAAGTTAGGCACAGTATGAGATTAACAAAAATAACTAATAATAAAATAGAACAATATATTGTAATTAAAGTGGTGAATGTGGTCTCTCTGTCTTTCTCTCTCTCAAAATGTCTTAATGTTTTCAGACTATAGATGACCATGGGTAACTGAAACTGTGGAAAGTGAAACCATGGGATAAGAGGGTCTACTATAATAACAGTGCCATGTGTAACTTTCGAAGTATGGTACAAAACCAAACAATATGGACAAGGGTGTGGAGCTTATGGTTAAATGGACAGAATGTTAAGCCAGGAGTCAGGATTTGGTACTTCAGTTCTAGTCTCGTCTCAGCCACTATCCTGGTTACCAAAGATCAGTCAGCCTCTCGGGTTCTCAGATGAAGAGGTCATAAGCCACCTGGCTCCTGAAGTTTCTTGCAGCCATCTCTAAATCTCTATGTCTATCTCTTAAACGTTTATGTAGTGAGACAATTTTTCTTGGTCTTCTTTAGGACATTTGTAGTGCTTTCAACCTAGAGATTCTATGATTTCATAAATTATTTTCAGGTTAACTGAAAAGTATTTTCACCCTGAGGAAAAGAATTGATCAACATGAACCATAGCAATCAGTTAAACTGACTTAGTAACTTACCCTCATTATTGCAGAGTTCACAGTTGCTGGAAATCTCATTAAATCACAGAAAAGTACACTTATGTTGACATAGTGGTAAAATTTATAGTCATTAATTGGAGGGGAGGAGATAACTTCATTTTTTTCTTATCATAAAAGTAAAAAATTCTCATTGGAAAAGAAATTAGAAATGCAGAATATTATAAAGAAGAAACTAGAGATCACCCACAATTCCATTGCTGGAAATAACCTCTCACAACATTATTAAACGTGACTTTTTAAATACTATCCTAAAGCAATAGTTGTATATATAATATATGTTTACAATGGCATTATCCTAGTGAAAAATTGAGAACTACTCCATCTACAGAGGACTGATTAAATAAACCATTAGCCATCTATGCAAAGGACTATGACATTAGAAAGTGTGAGGTATTTGCTTGAGTTAGCAACTGATCACAATCAACTACAGGGCTTGACTTAATAGTGATGTGTCTTGACACTGCACGCTATGGATTACTAGTACTCCCTTTCTGATCAGCATACATTCAGTGCGTCATTCAAGGCCAAGGACACGACTAAGCCAATCCCAATAGTTCAGCACTGTGGTGTATTTTTAGCGAGGGATCACTTTTAGTACTAAGTACAGAATCATTTTGGGTCAAAGTAGGAAAACAAAAATCCCAGTAGGCATTTCAACAGACAAATTTTATTAAAAGGAACTGATCGAATAGTATTGGCAAACTGAAAAATGAGGACACTGAAGTAACACCTAGCTTTGTCGAAGCCGTTTGAACAAAATATCTTGAAAAATGGGAAGAGGATACTAAAACAACACATAGCTTGCAACTGCATGAAGCCCTATCACCTCAATGATGAGAAGCGCAAAGAGAAAAGGTTAGAGAAATTAGCACCTGAAACCTGGAGAGGCCCTCCAGAGCTGGGATGATCTCTGAAGAAGGATGGCGATGGTGCCTCGGAAGGTCAGAAGAGGAGCCTATGAAGTGGGGACATTAATGTTTCCTGTTTTATAAGGTTCTTACGTAGATTAAATGAGATTATGCATGTGAAGCTCTAACTGTAATTATTGGTGGGAAGTAATGTAGGCCAGTAGTTAAGTGCAGAAACCATAAATCAGGCTGCCTGGGTTGAAATCTTACTTCTGAGAAGACCAGCATGTCATAGAAAGTCCCTTTACTTTCTTGTTATCATAGTGACTATAAATAGATCGCAATTCACTAAATCTTACTAGAATAGCAAACTGGACTATTTGTGATTAAATAGATACAAATTCTCAAAACAACTCTGACATGTTAGTAGTATAATTTTTCCCATATCTCAGCTTAGAAAACTGAGGTATAGGTAATTTTCTCAAGGCTACATAGCTCGTAAGTGGTAGAACCTCTATTGAATCAGAATTTTCCATAATATTTATCATCTTATTTCTTAGTTCATTTGTGCTACTATAACAAAATGCCACGGAGTGGGTAATTTATAATGAACATAAATTTATTGGCTCACAGTTCTGGAGGCTGGGAACTCTTAATATCAAGGTGCCAGCAGGTTTGGAAATTCTGATTCCAAGATGGTGCCTTGAATGATGCATGCATCCTCTGGAGGGGAGGAACACTTTGTCCTCACATGGCAGAAGGCAGAACAAAGAGACAAAAGGGGCCCCCAATTTACCCTTTTATAAAGTCATAAATCCCACCCATGAGGGCAGAGTCCTCATGGCCTAATCAACCTCTTAAAGGGGTCACCTCTTAATACTGTTACAATGGAATTAAATTTCAACATGAGTTTTGGAAGGGACAGACATTCAAACCACAGTACTGTCTAATACATCATATATTTTTTACTTATTTATCTCCCTCTACCCACTGGATTACAAGCTTCATGAGAACAAGTTCTTCATTCATTCCTTCTTTCATTTATTTATTTATTTACTGCTGTATTCCAAGTCCTTTGAACAGAGACTGACACATAATAGGCATTAAATAAATATTTGTTGATTGAATATGAGCCTAGTAGGGACCCAGAGAAAGAACTGTACGTATTATCTCACTTTATGATGGCTACAATGTTGAGATAGTAGAGTATGTATTATTTTGTCTCACTTTTATAGAAAAAAACTTAATATTAACAAAGTGAAATAAATGGTTTAAATCACAGATGTAGAAGAGCCTAGACTTCAGGACTACCAGCCCATAGCTCTCTCCCATTATAAAACAGTCTATTCTTAAAATTTGAGGTAAAAGTCAAAAGAGATAATCAGAGAAAGCGTGAAAAATAGGTATTAGGCTCATAATAAAATCTTTATGAAGTCATTGCGTCCCCAACCACTGTGGAGAATGCTGTAGTGGAATAACGAGTTATTTCACTATTACCGTCTTCAATAGACTGTCAGCATAGCTTTCTCTCTCATCTGAATATTTCTAAGAATGTAGTTTCAACCCTAAGTCAAAATTACTTAGTAAAATTTCTGGGTGTTTTTGTATCCAGAAATCATTACTAACTTTATTTGAAAACCACACACACACACACACAAAGATTAAAAATGGGTCTACTTTAGGTTTCCCAGATAGCAACTTGAGTTATAATCACTAATTAAATATTTAAAGACTTCAGAGCAGCATTTAGAGAAATAAGTGGGTAAATGCAACATGACCATTTTACTTGAACTTCACAGGGTTTTGTAAATCTCAATTAATTAGTGTTTATAAGCTACCATGAGATCATTGGAGAAATAATAGATAATAATAATTAAGTGTTATTATTACATGCAATGCATTATTACATTTAAGTGCTCATGAAAATTGCTAAAATTAAAGAGCGCCGAATGACAAAGCCCATACAAATAAATTAAAGTGTGCATCATTCCTTTAGTCTGAGCCCTGAGAGATGTTTGAAATAGGTTAACTGCCATGAAGAGTTGAAATGTTTTTATGGATGGGGAAACGGAAGTACAAAGAGATACAGAGCACACACTGCTAGAAACAAAGCACGGTTTTCCTTGATCCCAACCTGGCACAAAGATACAGAATCATAATTGAGGCAAGACCCACTTACCAAACAAAACAATAAAGAAACAAGTTGTAAGCTCTAGTTGATAGCAATCAGCATAAATGTGCTTTGCAAAAACTAGCAGGTCTTTGTTCTTAAAATAACTGCTTCGGCTTTGCAGACGCTGCCGCCGGGAGCCCTGTACAATCAGCCATGTTACCCCACCGCATTCTCCCACATCGCCTTTGACGGTGAGCCCTTGGGCTGCATCTCCTTGGAGCTGTTTGCAGACAACCTTCCAAAGACAGAAGAAAACTTTCATGCTCTGAGCACTGGAGAGAAAGAATTTGGTTATAAGGGTTCCCGCTTTTACAGAAATATTCCAGGCTTTATGTGTCAGCGTGGTGACTTCATATGCCATAATGGCAATGGTGGCAAGTTCATCTACGGGAAGAAATTTGAAGGTAAGAACTTCATCCTAAAGCATACAGGTTCTGGCATCTTGTCCATGGCAAATGCTGGACTCAACACAAACGATTCCCAGTTTTTCATCTGCACTGCCAACGCCAAGTGGTTGGATGGCAAACCTGTGGTCTTTGGCAAGGTGAAAGAAGGCATGAATATTGTGGAGGCCATGGAGTGCTTTGGGTCCAGGAATGGCAAGACCAGCAAGAAGATCGGCATTGCTGACTATGGACAACTCTAATACGTTTGACTTGTGTTTTATCTTAACCCCGAGACCATTCATTTTGTAGCTCAGGAGAGCACCTTTCCACCCCATTTGCTCGCAGTATCCTATCATTTTTGTGCTCTCGCTGCAGTTCCCTTTGAGTTCCATGTTTTCCTTGTTCCCTTCCATGCCTAGCTGGATTGCAGTGTTAAGTTTATTATTATGAAGTAAAAACTAAATAAAAATTAAAAAATAAATAAAATAACTGCTTCTACTGATCAAGGAGTCAGAGTCACCGCGAGTTTTCACCTAAGTTTCCATCTGTGCTGGAAATCAGTGCCAACATCAATATGTTCAATTACAAGCTACAAGTTTGAAAAATGTTTCAATTTTATAAAATTAAATGTAATCTCCTTAATGTAGCTTTAAGTTAGTTTATAGAGTGAATAGGGATGGTATGGCTACCACACAACTTCCCAGTTCTTCAACTTTCTTCTTCAGTAAGTTCTTCTCCCTGTATCCCTGGGAAAATAGAGAAGCTCCTTTATTTTCAGATGGGTGAAATACCGAGAAGCTGTGAGAGTGTTTTTGCTAGTCATTTGGACAAGTGAGTATAAATGAGTAGGGGTCAGAGTTCTTCCTTGCATAACTATGAAAATCAGTGTGTCGAAAGTTTATAAATAGAGGGGAGGCACTGAGCAACAGGTGAGAGTATTTGTTAGGATCTTTCTGCCAGTGCTTTTTCCTTTGGCCTTTTCCAGGAGCATGGCTCTTTTGTATTTGTCACCCAGGACCTTGGTATCTGAGTAAATAGCATGGTTTTAGACAGCAAATAACTCTCTAGCCATAGCAGAATGCAAACGTGAGTTGATAAACTTTTTTTTTC
Source organism: Colobus angolensis palliatus (assembly GCF_000951035.1). Lineage (NCBI taxonomy): Eukaryota > Metazoa > Chordata > Mammalia > Primates > Cercopithecidae > Colobus > Colobus angolensis. Next base: position 6,985,859 of record NW_012120709.1, read on the forward strand.
TTTCAACTCTGCCACTGTTCGTTTTTCTCCCTTCTGACTTTGAAAACAAAAATTGATCTGACTTCTACAAGAAGAATTTGGTTTAGAGTACGATAAGCTACTAAACAGTAAGATATTTCCGATATATTTTAGAAAGACTGATGAACAAAGGATAAATTAATCAAGATTAGTATAAAATGTCCATGCCTTATTTAAAGTAAAGTTGTATTTGGCCAGGCACGGTGGCTCGCCCCTGTAATCCCAGCACTTTGGGAGGCCAAGGTGGGTGGATCACTTGAGGTCAGGAGCTCGAAACCAGCCTGGCCAACATGGGGAAACTCTGTCTCTACTAAAAATACAAAAATTAGCCAGGAGTGATGGTGCATGCCTGTAATCCCAGCTACTCAGGAGGCTGAGGCAGGAGAATTGTTTGAACCCGGGAAGCAGAGTTTGCAGTGAGCCAAGATCGCAGCATTGCACTCCAGCCTGGGCAACAGAGCGAGACTCCATCTCAAAATAAATAAATTAATAATAATGATAAAGTTAAGTTATATTCATGGAAATTTGAAAAGCATTTGAAAGCATTTAAATCAACACATGTACTATTTATTGTTAAACATGAAGTTACAGACATAGTCAAATCTCTATAGACAACATAGGGTCAGTGTATATTCTCCAATAAATTTTGAAAATAGTGTTTATGTGCTTTAAACATCTATGGCATTTTAATTGGTCACATCCCCATTTTCCTTAACACCAAAAATATTGTCCCATCTTCACACTAAAAAGTCACAAGACTATTTTAAGTACTAATCTATCTTTCTTAAAAACCTCTAAATTATGTGGTTAAAATGCTTTTATTGCTTACGGAGTAGTTCTAAGTTATGGTCCTTCCCCACTACCCGCCCAATCAGACCTCAAGATACATAAATTTGTTTCCCTAAAACTATATGCTTACATTTTCTCTTGGTTTGTTTATTTAATGAAGTTTTCCATAAATCGAACTCATTTTTCTTTAACTCCAGGGATTGCATTTTTTTCAGTCCAGTCTAAAACTGGTGTTCTTGTCTGTTACTTTCTTCACAAAACTTCCGTCAATGACTTCTGTTTTTAATTTTAACTTTCTACTAAATTTCTTGAGATGATATCTTGATTCATCTGAAGTTTATTAGGAAGTATAGGAAGAAAAGTTAATGATAAAATTATGCAATAGTGAGTTAAATTTGAATAGCGAAATATTTGTTGATAAAGAGGCTTTGGGGATTCCAGGAGTTGGGGAAGAACTATCCATTGGATTCCTTCTTGTCTCTAGGAGCAGACAATACCAATTAGGTATGTACACGTAGCCTTTTGCCCAGATAGTCTTTGACCTCTATTCCTGCCTCAGTTCTCTTAGACCAGCTGCCTCTGACAGCAGCCTGCATGAAACCACTTTTAAACAGAAAAGCTTCTTAGTTTACCCGATTCTGCCCCTGTGTCGTGTTATGCCCAGACCGTTTATTCCCCGAAGAAGACCACCAGAGTCCAGAGTCAAAGCCAAGCGGCAAGGATCTTTAATGCAAGTTCGAACTTGGTCCCTCCCTTTCACAACATACAAGAGGGCCTCAAACAATGCGTGCGCTCGCTTTTTATAGCCCGATGTAAACAGGACTTGTAAGGTTACAGAGGAACAAGGAACAAGGGAATTCTTTAGGTTACAGCATTACAATTGGTTAACATATTAAGTTTATACATTTAGCAGTTATCTATTGGTTCCCGTGCTTTCAGTAAAACTACAAACGGCGGTGTCCTTATCAGGGATTTCCCAGGATTTCCCAAGCTGAGATATATGGAGGAATGTATTTGCACTGGGCCATGTTTGTACTGGGCCCAGGAAATTGAGAGATATATGGTGTCTGTACTGGGCCCAGGACTGAGGAATGTGCCTGATTTCTTTCAGTCGTTTTAACCAAATTTTCTCTGCCACCCCACTGCAGCATCTCAGAAGAACACTTAAGGGAAAGTTAGATCTATACAGTTTGGTATTTTATTTTCCTAAGTCAGAGTCTCACTATTTTGCCCAGGTTGCTCTTCAACTATTGGGCTCAATTGATCCTCCTGCCTGAACCTCCCAAGTACCTGGAAATATGGGCATGAGCCACTGTGCCAAGTTCGGTAGCAATATTGGTGTTTCTTTCTTGCAGTGCTGTACCATATTTAAAATAACTTCTTGTTGTTTGTAACCACTTGCAAAATATCCCTGATTTCTTCCCAGGTCATCAAGTGCACCGCATTACTATTACTTTGAAATGGTAACTTTGTGGGCCTATCTGCATGCCCCTTCCATAGAGAAGGAAGAATTCATTTATTTAATTTTATTTTTATGTTTTTAGATAGAGTCTTGCTCTGTCACCCGGGCTGGAGTGCAGTGGTACAATCTGGGCTCACTGCAGCTTCCTTCTCCTGGGTTCAAGCTCTCCTGCCTCAACCTCCCTAGTAGCTGGGATTACAGGCGTGTGCCACCATGCCTGGCTAATTTTTGTATTTTTAGTAGAGACGGTTTCACTATGTTGTCTAGGCTAGTATCAAACTCCTGATCTCAGGTGATCCACCCACCTCTGCCTCCCAAAGTGTTGGGATTACAGGCTTGAGCCTCCACACCCAACCAAGAAAGAAGAATTTTTGTAAGTGGTTAACGTGTTCTATCTGAAGATCAGCAAAAGGAATAAACTACATTAGCAGATTTAGTTTAGCTACTTGCTACCAATGTGAATTTTGGCAAATCAATCTCTCCAAGTCTTTAAAATAGGAAAAGCAATACCCCTCCTAGTGTTTTGAAACACAGTGACCATCTATTGCTGTCAAATTCCCGGCATTCTTTTTCCCTCTAGGAACAGCGCCTTCCTACCTCGTGTAATTCTGACACAATGGTTAATTCTGAAAGCCCCATCAGTCTCCTGACCACAAGATTTAGCAAGTGACACAGACCTAGCCAAGCAGAATACTGCAACCCTCTCTTTGTACTATAATTGCTCCCAGATACGGGCACATGACCCACAAAGGGCCAATTGAAGTCTCTCTTTGAGTTTTGCTATATGAACACACAGAATCTCTCCTCTAGGACAGCAAACACTGAGAAATATGTGAAGTCAAAGCCAGGTGGAGAGAAAAGCTGATGTGAGAGTTTGGGACAGAGTTTGAGATGCCCCTGAAATTTTAAATTAAGCCTTTACCATCACCCCATCCCCCGAAGGATTCCCTCCCCTTCAATGCTTACACTAGTTCAAGTTGGTTTGTGCTACTTGCAACTTAAAGGGCTCTGAGTAATAGAGTGGGTTAAATGAGACAAAGTATGTGAAGTATAAAGACATGTACAAACATAAGGTGCAACTATTACTCCCAGGGAATGCCATGCCACACCCCTAAATTTATTATGAATAAAAATTGGTATCAGAGAAATAGAGTCAGGACTATATGATGTGGGATCACTTGATAAATATGACTGTGGTGTACTAATGACATGACCTCCAATTATGTCCCATACAATCCATAACCAAAATTTAGGGGCCACTTTCCTCCTGAAGTATACCCTGAATTTCTCTTTTTTATTTATTTTTTTTTTTTTGAGATGGAGTCTTACCTGTCGCCCAGACTGGAATACAGTGACGTGACCTCGACTTATTGCAACTTCTCTCTCCTGGGTTCAGGTGATTCTCCTGCCTCAAGCTCTTGAGCAGCTGGGATTACAGGCATGTACCACCACACCTGGCAGTACATATAAAAATTTAAAAATAATTTTTATATTTTTAGTAGAGATGGGGTTTCACCATGTTGGTCAGGCTGGTCTTGAACTCCTGACCTCAGGGGATCCGCGCCCATCTCAGCCTCCCAAAGTGCTGGGATTACAAGAGTGAGTCACTACTCCCAGCATACCCAGAATTTCTACAGAACAAGATACGTATAAGACAGTACAAACTGAGTTTTTTTTTTTTTTTTTTTTTTTAAGACGGAGTCTCGCTCTGTCGCCCGGGCTGGAGTGCAGTGGCCGGATCTCAGCTCACTGCAAGCTCCGCCTCCCGGGTTTACGCCATTCTCCTGCCTCAGCCTCCCGAGTAGCTGGGACTACAGGCGCCCGCCACCTCGCCCGGCTAGTTTTTTTTTGTATTTTTTAGTAGAGACGGGGTTTCACCGTGTCAAACTGAGTTCTTATGAGCCACACTACATGATGAAGTTTCAAAAATTGCCTAAAAGCACAAATCATTTAGATATACTGTCAAAATACCACAGAATTGAACCTATTCTGTTAAATTACATTGTACACACTTTGTTTATGTCTTCTATGTGAATGTTCAAAGAACAGAGACTGTAGTGATATTTTGTATTTTTGTGTCTTCTGTGACTGTGATGATTTCTCCTCTGTCTTATACCTCCCCCCACCTTCAGTACTAAATTGGATTGTTACCTTAAAAGGCAAAAATTAGTGACTATATTTGTCCCTGTTGAAACAGGGAATAAACAAACAGCTGCGGTTAGTGCGTAGGCATTTAAGACGTTCAGAAAGCAGATTGTGGTTTAGATGTCTGTCTCAAAAATGGGATTCCCAGAATAGGAGTCCATTTAGAAATTAACACAATGTACAGGTAGAGCAAAGACATCAAGGAGAAATAAAATCTGGAGGACTAGCTCAATTCCTTTACAAGCACAGTGTTAGACAGTAAAATACGCAATAATGTTAATCTAACTCTGTGACATGTGGGCAGACAATTTTCTGACACATCAGAAAATAAATAGGGCAAATATGTTTTTAGTCTGTGTGTTTTCCTCTGTAGCAAATGGAAAAAAAAAAAGCCTGCAATTTTGCACCAAGATCCTGTTTGTGAAACACAGAAGGCCATATTAGTGAAAACCAAGAATGCCACATTTAATTTAGCTCAGTATAATGACTATTTGAGCACACATTGTGTGACCGAGACTGAGCAAAAGAGTGGGCATATGAACTGATTAACACTCAATCTCAAGTAGAAAAGTAAAATGTAAAAGCCCAATCTACAAAATGTACAAGAGAGAAATTTCTCTACTTGGCCATATGGATAAAGAGGGTTTGAAAACACACATTTTGACTCCTGATCAGGTGTTCTATCCACTGTATCACAGGTTCAAGATTCCACATGTCTATGTTTATCTGTTCCCACCCTGTTTACATCAGGTCAACAAATAGAATGTGTATTACGTACTCCACGAATCCTGTAAGAGAAAAAAACCTAGCTCAAAGGAAATAGTGGGTAACTGTCACTGAGCATGGCTGGGAAGCTTCCTGATGGAAGTAATCCATGTAAGATATTGAAAAAATGATTTTTCCTTGGATGAGGATGAGAAAGAGTACTCCTCTGGACCACTGTCCAGAGGTAAGAAAATCATGATGAACTTGGAGTACAGTTTTACACACCTAGAGAGTAAAATAAGTAACCCTGAGGAGTTGGAAGAGAAATCCCGTTCCTAAATTATTTATTCTATTTTAAGCAGGGAAATGCTTGGTTGAAGCCATAAATGAATTCATTAATCTTCAAAACCACTGAACTGTGCAAGTTTCTATGGCTTCTGGGGCTAAGGGGATCTTGTTCTCATAATGAAGTGGAAGCAACTATTAACATAAAATAAAAATCTAGGTCTGTACTTTGCCAACTTCTTTGTTCCATCAAAGCCATTCTCTCAAACAGTATTTGCACAGCGCTACAGTCATATTTACACATCAAAGTCAGAATTAGATGGAACCCATTTCTGGTCTCCAGTTCTTTATCCCAATCCCAACCTCATACTGTCCAACATCCTGGTTAATTAAGAGAGAGTCTTCCTCATTAGAAAGTAGACTACTTTCTGCACATAGGCCAAAAAAATCAGTCTCCACAAATAAAGCCAAATATTCTATTACAGGTTTGTCTTGTCCTTCAAGGTAGACTGAGTTTCACTCTCTCTTCTAGCACCAGTGAAGGTGTAACTGTAATTGAATGGCAAAGCCAAAATGCTGGGAAGTTGAGCCAGGACAATCTACAGGCTGTGGAATTTATCCTGTGTAATTGAAAGTTAAAAGCCACAATTCCTGCTCATCCATAATGTTTAACCATACTTTGGCTGAAGATTTAAGTAAAGGTTTTCAGTCTTTCCATTCTATTTTTAGTTCTCATGATGCATCAACCAAAATATAATCATAATGTTCTTGTTGCATTATTTGAAAACGCTCTAAGCTTAACCTAAACAATCAGACCTCCAGAAAATTAGGGAAAATATGAACTTTTCAGCAGATTCTCTAGGAGAAAATAGGATTTTGAATTACTTTATTAGAATCAAATTACATATAGAAGAACATTACAATTATTTTATAGTTTTAATTTTTTTCACTCATAAATGTGAACACATACTAGGTCAGCACACTCTTTTTTGTCTGTGTTAGAAAGGAGCAAACCAAGTTTTGGAAATATTTCCAGAAAATATTTATTGAGCAGCTGTGGTGTGTCAAATAATTACAAATAAGCAGGACAAGGCCTTTGTCCTTGGACAGAAGAGGTAGTGAATAAAGTAAGCAAACATGTGCATTTAAGTGTGCAGCAAAGCATTACAGACATTATGAAAGAAATTAGGACACGACACAGTTGTTGTATGAAGTTGACTATGGGTCTCAAGAAAAGGAGCCATCATCATAGGGAACAGTACATGTTTGCCAAGTACTGTTGAGACATGGCAGAATGGTGAGGTTGACAAGGGATTAGGGAAGGGTACTCCAGCAGTCACAACAGGAGCAAAGGCAAAGATATATGAGTAGGCTTAGTCCAGTATTTCCCAGACTTGTGTAGTATTTAGATCTCTTATAAAGGAATATATTTCTCATGTATCCTGGAGTCAATTTAGATTATATGTGAAGAAACATAACACTAAGTATAAACCCTAATGCTTATAGCTGTTACATAATTATAAAACCAAACAGACGAACAAATTAATCATAAAGAAAAGCATAAAACTAGTATCATTTAAATAATATCAGTTTAATGGTATGACTGATAATTTTTGCTAAAACATTATTGTCTTGGTTGCTATGAATCTTTTGAAATTGACACGCCTGTACTACTTTGTCCTAAGTGATGATTCAATTATTTCATCTGTTTTTAAAACTAGAACCATTGCCAAATATTTCTGCAGCAAGCCGTGACATCACTTGCTCTTCATTTGTAAAATAGTCTATCATTTGAAATATTGAAATACTGTCTTCTCCATCTTCATTAGTCCATGATGATAAGGCAAGTTTGTGGTATTAGTGGGAAAGTGGTCATTGCTGCAGGGGGCCGTGGCTTGTGCCTGTAATCTCGACACTTTGAGAGGCTGAGGCAGGTGGATCGTTTGAGCACAGGAGTTCCAGACCAGCCTGGGCAAAGGGCGAAATCCTGTCTCTACAAAAAAAAAAAATTATATATATACACACACACACACACACACACACACACATATATATAATATTAAAATATATATTATCTATCTATCTATCTATAAATTAGCTGGGCATGGTGGCATGTGCCTATGGTCCTAGCTACTCAGGAGGCTGAGGTGGTAGGATTTCTTGAGCCTGGGAGTCAGAGGTTGCAGTGAGCCAAGATCACACTACTGCATTCCAGCCTGGGCAACAGAGGAATACCCCATCTCAAAAATAAAATAGGAAGTGGTCATCATCCTAGACTCTTATTACTCAAAACGTGTTCCAGGGAGTAGCAGCACTGGCATCATCTGGAGCTTGTGATGGAATAGAAATATATTGGGCCATACAGGACTTACTGATTCGTACTCAGTGCCTTAACAAAATATCCAGGTGATTCCTATGCACACGGAAGTTTGAAAAGCACTGATGTAGATGATTCAAAGTAGGCTTATGTTATTTTTAAATTTTTCAATCAAAATTAAAATATAAAATTTCTCATAGATGCTTCTTGAACTTCTGATGATCCCTCTCGCTAACTCATTAGGGGAATTTAAAGAAATTCAGCTGGACTGAAGCATAATTTCAGATGCAGAAGATAAGGCAATCAATAATGTTGGAGAGATAACAGAGACTGGTTTGGCACACGAAAGAGTGTGGACTCTATCCCTTAATCAATGAGGAGCCACTGAAGGATTTTAAGCCCTAGAGAGAATAATGAGATTTGCTTTTTTTAGAAAGATTATTCTGGCTGTAATCATGGATTAGAGAACTGCTGACTGGAGCCAGGGAGACAAGCTAAGGACTTATTTTAATTGCCTGGGCAGTGAGGACCGACCTAGTGCTGAAGCTGAGGTTAGAGAGGAGACAGCAAAGAGGTGGTTTGGTGACTGATTGCATGTCAAGTTTCCTAGATATCCAACTTAGGTAGAAAACGCAATTTGAAGGGCAGGTTTAGGAAAAAGGATAAGTGTACCAAAGTGTACATGCTGAGCTTGTGGTACCTTTGACATATCCATTGTGGAGATGTCCAGTGGGCAGCTGCTACAAGGGTCTGCCTGGAGATACAGATTTTGGAACAGTGAAAGAGATTGCAACAAGAATCATCAGAGAGGTCGGGCGCAATGGCTCATGCCTGTAATCCCAGCACTTTGGGAGGCCGAGGTGAGTGGATCACCTGAGGTAAGGAGTTCGAGACCAGCCCGGCGAACATGGGGAAACCCTGTCTCTACTAAAAATACAAAAATTAGCCGGGCATGGTGGCAGGCGCCTGTAATCCCAGCTACTCAGGAGGCTGAGGCAGGAGAATCGCTTGAACCT
>NW_012120709.1:6996011-7005799 GCF_000951035.1 Colobus angolensis palliatus
GGCTCACTGCAACCTCTGCCTCCCGGGTTCAAGCAATTCTCCTGCCTCAGCCTCCCAAGTAGCTGGGATTATAGGCGCCCGCCACCCATGCCTGGCTAATTTTTGTATTTTTTTTTTTTAGTAGAGATGGGGGGTTTCACCATGTTGGTCAGTCTGGTCTCGAACTCCTGACCTTGTGATCCACCCACCTCGGCCTCCCAAAGTGCTGGGATTACAGACGTGAGCCACCGCGCCTGTCCAAGTAAGATATTCTGATAGTCTTTTCTGAAGATAAAGGCTATCCTCAAGTGCACCTAAACAGTGAGAGTAAGAACATTAGATATGTGATGATGTAATTGAAGGGTGGTGTTCCTATTGTCATTTCTCTAGCAGAGGCTCTGCCTGCAGGCTGGCTCCCCCGACACTGGCATCTAGCTAAGCTTCTGTTGGCCATTCTACCTACCATTTTTCCTCTTGCCTAATCTCAAAGCTGTATTCTCAATTTCCTTTTCTAAGACTGCTCTTCAATCTTGCTGTCTACTAAGAAATGTTCTAGGTCAGCTGTTCTCAAACTTTATCCAGCATGAGGATTACCTAGAGGATTTGTTAAAACACAGATGCTGGGCCCCTCCTGCGAGTTTTTAATTCTGTAGGTGGAAGGTGGAGCCCAAGATTTTGCAGTTTTAAGCACTTTCCAGATAATGCTGATGTTGTTTATCTTTAGGTCCTCAGTATTTTATTCATTAATTTTGTCAAAAAATATTTACTGACCACACATTATATGCCAGATGTCCATTTTGCACAGCATTCTCTTTCTCTAGAGAAGTCTTTTCCTAGAAGCTACCAATGACAAATTCAAGTGCTTAAGGATTTGGGAATAGTTTGGGAATCTGGGTCAGGTGACAACCCACCTATACCTATCACTCCTGCCCAGTCCCAGTCCCAGTCCCATCTTTAAGAAGAACTTAAAACAGTTCTTCTTCCACTAGTTTGATTAGCAAACGTTTATTCAGGACAGTAGTAAAGAAAGCCTCATACTAATCTAGGCTCAATTATTCCAAAACTCTTAATTAGTGAATGGAATGATGATTAATGGCCTTTTTTTTCTTGCCCTCCAAAATAGCAATTTGGAGTTATAGAGGCCATTGATTAAGACTCAGTAAACTCAGTAAAGATCTTGGTTAGATCTTGTTTTTTTTTTTTTTTTAGGCTATAAAAGTCATTTTTGTAACAATTTGCTATTTGATGATATTTTTATCATATATTAATTTTCTTTAAGTTTTAGTTATGTTAGAGAATTTCCTTATTCTTTGGTGATACATGTTAAAATATTTAGAGATTATGTGTCAAAAATATCTAAAATTTACTTTATTTATTTATTTATTTTTGAGACAGAATTTCGCTCTTCCACCCAGGCTGGAGTGCAGTGGTATCATCTCGGCTCACTGCAACCTCCACCTTCCGGTTTCAAGTGATTCTCTTGCCTCAGCCTCCCGAGGAGCTGGGATTACAGGCGCCTGCCACCACGCCCGGCTTATTTTTGTATTTTTGGTAGAGACCGGATTTCACCATGTTGGCCAGGCAAGTCTCAAACTCCTGACTTTGCAATCCGCCTGCTCGGCCTCCTGACGTGCTGGGATTATCGAACCCGAAGAAAATTTACTTTAAATGTTTAATGTAGGCCAGGCGCAGTGGCTTATGCCTGTAATCCCAGCACTTCGGGAGGCCAAGGCAGGAGGATTGCCTGAGCTCAGAAGTTCGAGACAAGCCTGGGCAACGTGGCAAAACCCTGTCTCTATTACAAATACAAACATTAGCCGAACATGGTGACCTGCGCCTGTAGTTCCAGCTACTTGGGAGGCTGAGGCTGGAGAGTCACTTCAACCGGGAAGGCGGAGCATTGCAGTGACCTGAGATTGCGCCACTGCACCACTTCAGCCTGGGCAACAGAGCAAGACTTTGTCTTAGAAACAACAACAACAAACCAAAACAAAACAAAAAAACTTTTATATATACATATGCATGTGTGTATATATATAAATAAAATGAGGAGTGACAAAATGTTGACATTTGTTGAATCCAAGTAGAAAGCATGTAGCTATCCATTGCCTTATTTTTTCCAGCTTTTCTGTATGTTTGAAAATTTTCATGATACAAAATCGAGGGAAAAGCAGGTTTAGAAGATTTGTAATGATTTCATTAAATATTCATTTTCAGTACCAACAAGATTTTCACCATATGGTAAAATGTTGTTCTACTTGACCACATAATGTAATAGAGTTCAGAGAGCTCCACAAATCTTTGAAGCAATCTTTGAAAGATCACAAAAAAATCATAAGGGTGAAATACACTGCAACATTAAATGGAACTGGGACTGCTTCTACTTTTATTTATCTAGTAAACTAAAGTTTAATCTCAGTAATCCACTTTTGTCTGACAGTAAAATTTCAACAAACTGGCAGCTTGGGAAAAAAATTACTAACAAGTGTAAAAATAAGAACTTTACTCTTCTGAAAAAAGAATTGTTCTTATACCTAGTTTTGTAAAACCTGAGAAATTTTGTAAAATTTTCTAATTCCATTAGCAGATAAAATTCACAGTGACAGAATGTAAGATAATATACCTTTTAAAGGATAATGCTATGTATCTTTATTCCTTGTGAAGGAAGTTGCTGCTGTGACTATGGGTTACAGATTCTTTCAGATTTGTTCTTTTTTCTTTTTTCTTTTTTTCCATCTAAAATGTTCAAACAGTAGAGACTGTGGGTCTGTTCTTTTTCAACGATCCTTCTTATCACATTCATTAGTGTGCTTCACTGTGATTGAGTTATGACTTCTCTTTGCCGGGTGTGGAGCCATTTATTTTAGTTAGTTTCCTTAAGCTCCTTCTGGGCTAGTTATTTTCCTCATCACGTCTTTCACTGCCTTTGCCAGGGCCTGTTACAGTGTGCTGGATGGCAGCAGTTCTAGCGCAGATGTACTCATTGCCTGGAAGCACGGATAATGAGCTCTGCTCCTTTCATGCTCAGTAGAGCTCGAGCAACACGTGGAGACCTCCGTGCCAAATGCGAGAAGGCTTTCTCTAGAAATCTGTGCAGACACCTCTACCACAGAAGCTGAAGAATGATTGTTAGAAGATTGTAAGGCACTCAAGTATTCAAAACAATATTTGTTAGGTATCATCTATGGGCTGATAGCGTGCAAAGTGCACGAGATACAAAGAAATAAGATTTAATATAAAAGCTTAGAGTCTAGATGCAAAAAATGTAAATGTGGAAAAAGCTATATAAAAATAGGCCGGGTATGATGGCTCACACCTGTAATCCCAGCACTTTGGGAGGCTGAGGTGGGTGGATCACGAGGTCAGGAGTTGCAGACCAGCCCGGCCAACATAGTGAAACCCCATCTCTACTAAAAATACAGAAAATTAGCCAGGCGTATTGGCGGGCGCCTGTAATCTCAGCTACTCGGGAGGCTGAGGCAGGAGAATCCCTTGAACCTGGGAGGCAGAGGCTGTAGTGAGCAGAGATTGCGCCATTGCACTCCAGCCATGGCAACAACAACAACAAAAAAGGTATATATATATATACATGTATGTGTGTGTGTATATATGTGTGTGTATGTATATATATACACATACATACATATATATTGCGTATCATATGTCCCAACGTATTCATTGTGGTATGGTCTTGGAGTCGGGGACTTCACTGTTTATCCTGGGGCAAGCTATCTGGGTATTTTTGTTGGCTTGTGTTTCTTGGTTTTTGTTTTTGCATTTTGGGGCTTCAACAATCTCATCCTCATTATAAAATTCCTACCTCCAGGGTTAGTGTGAGGATTTGTAGGCCTCGTGGGACCACGGACAGTGTGGTTGCTCAGTAAACATTTGCTTCCTTTCTGTGTGGTCAGTGGCTGCTTTGAAATCCAGAGGAGGCCACACCCATCAGGGTTTCAGTGAGAGGTAAGAGAGGAACAGCACTTCCTCTTCTAATGCAGCTACAAGCCTCTAAGCACAAGGCGGTAGAGTGTCAACAACACTCTAGCTGTAACTGATTGTCATTATCGGTTGGAGGAGATTTCTTGTTCTAATTTTGAGTCATAGAGGTATAGAAATGTCTCACGTCTAGAGCTAAAAATAATCCAAGTGAAACAATGGATTTCATTATTAGCATAGGACAGTGTCTGGCACACGGTAAGGATTTAATAAATGATAGTTATTATCGTTATCACTATCATCCTTAATTTTATAGTTGGGAAAGGTGTAAAACCTAAAAGTAAATTATCCTAAGTCACACAGTTCATAAATGGTCTTTGGGTGACCATTTGATTAATATTGCTGCTATAATTTATTAGATTGAATATTTGATTAGGGTAGGATTGAGGTAAATTTACTCAAAATTACTCTTCTTGTATTTCCAGCATCTACAGCAGCACAGAAATATAACAGATATTTATGAATATTTGTTGAGTGTGTGTTTGTGTGTGTGTGTACGTGTGTTTAGCATGGCCTTTTTACCAAGGTAGACCTGGATGGAAATCCCAACTCAAGTACCTTCTAGCTATTATACATAAATGTAGGCAAGTTAATCACTTTCAGTTATAACTTTCTCACCTGTTAAAAATGGGGCTAATCAGGCCGGGCACGGTGGCACATGCCTGTAATGCCAGCACTTTGGGAGGCCGAGGTGGTCGGATCACCTGAGATCAGGAGTTCGAGACCAGCCTGGCCAACACTGCAAAACCCTGTCTCTACTAAAAATACAAAAATTAGCCGGGCGTGGTGGCACGTGCCTGTAATCCCAGCTACTGGGGAGGCTGAGGCAGAAGAATCACTTGAACCTGGGAGGCGGAGGTTGCAGTGAGCCGAGATGGCACCATTGCACTCCAGCCTAGGGAACAAGAGCGAAACTCCATCTCAAAATAAATAAAAAATTAAAAGTGGGGCTAATCAGACTTAATACCTATTCACATGCTCGTGGATAAGCTTAGATGGAGCAATACATGCAAAAACTGTCATGCCCAGTGTTGGTGGAGGGTGCTCCTGTTCATTTTGTCTCCTTTTCCTGTGCTCTTTATGAAGTTTTCTGTCAGAGTTAGCAAACATCATGGTTTGCCACAAGAGGGCAATACTAAATTGAAATCAAAATCTGCGCTAAAAAAAAGTCTTTTGCTAAATTAAATCATTACCTCTCTCCCTGTCTCCTCCTCTCCTTTTTCTTTCTCCCCACCCCTCATAAACGTAGTTAGTTGTTGAGTGTTTCTTGCTTAGATTTCTGTTCTTTTCCTTCATCCTGTTCATCTGAAATCTGTCATCATAATAAAACCTAGATTTGGCAGGGACTTTAGAAGTTATACTGTGTGGTGGCTCACACCTGTAATCCTAGCACTCTGGGAGGCTGAGGCAGGAGGATTGCTTGAGCTTAGGACTTCAAGATCAGCCTGGGCAACATAGTCAGACAACATCTCTTAAAAAAAAAAAAAGTCATATTGTCACATAGAACAAATTCCACTCTCTGCAGCTATTCTTTCCTTCTAGTTGACCTTGACTTCTGCTTCTGTCTCTCTTCTGTTAAGCTGACCCAACAGGCCTGAGTGTTTGTGCTGCACTTTTCTTTCTGAGAAAGTGCCTCTTAATTATTCTAACTTTACCTCAAAGTCAGCATAGGAGACTAAACCTAAACCTATGTATATTTCTTCTAAAAAAAAAAAAATAATGCTTCTGAGTTGTATAGGCTTAAATCTCAGAGTCATGTTGGATTCTTACCTTATCCACAAAAATCACACTATATTTCCTTCCTTTATTTAATCTGCTTACTGCCCATCTGTTGCTCAATCTCATGTGTACTTACCCCGTCTAAATTCTCTTTTCTCGTCTCTCAATCATTTGACTTTTTGGTCTTCCAATCATTGCTCTTTAGTCCATCTATTGGATAATGAACTCTTGAAATCCATAGATTCATACAATGTGGGCTATGTTCTGTACTCTTCCTGTGAGACTCCCATTTCCTACCCCTGGACAAAGCAAAGTTTCTTTTTCAACTCGGACTACATTTAGCATTTGTCTATGCTTTATGACAACCACGGAGAGGAAGCAGGGAGAGCTGTATGGATTTGAGAGGGGCTCTACAATTTGTGAGAGCATTTTTTTTAACTGGAAAAGACAACGTTACTAAGTCACATAGGCTACTGTCACTAATGATTGTACATTTGCCCATCAGAAATACAATGTCATACACCAACAAATTTTATGAGAAATAGTGATGTTAAGAGCATTGTGTGTGACAATAATAATACTTTTAATAAGGCAGAATAAAAAGATCTTGCTATCTAAGGGCTTAATCTGAACTTCCTTTCTTGGCTGGCAGAAGAGTATTTTAGAAATTAAGTCAAAAATTAGGTAGGTTCAAATGCTTGTTTCTTTTTGTTTATGTGTTTTGGGTGTTTTTAAAATTTTTATTTGTTTGAGATGACAGATACTTGTTCCGTTGCCCAGGCTGGAGTGCAGTGGTACAATCTTGGCTCACTGCAACCTCCGCCTCCTGGCTTCAAACGATTCTCATGCCTCAGCCTCCCTAGTAGCTGCTGGGATTACAGGTGCACGCCACCACACCCAGCTAATTTTTCTATTTTTAGTAGAGATGGGGTTTTACCATGTTGGCCAGGCTGGTCTCGGACTCCAGGTGATATGCCCACCTGGGCCTCCCAAAGTGCTGAGATTACAGGCTGAGCCACCGGGCCTGGCCCCTCATATGGGTTTTAAATGTATATCTAATTCTTATTTCTTCTTTGCTTCTCTTTTTGATGACTGAATCATCTAAGTGAAATAAGACAGACACATAGTGCAAATATTGTATAATTTCATTTATATGAGATACCTACATTGTCAAATTCATAGAGACAGAAAGTAGAATGGTTACCAGGAGCTGGGAGGAGGGGAAACCAAGAAGAAACACTTGGTTTCTATTTAGTCATCTCTTACCAGGCTTGAGCTTAACCTCAGATTATCTGAGTCTGGGTGGTCTAAATCTACATAATTAATTGAAAAGTAATAATAGCTTGACAGTAACACTTACTGAGTACATAGGAAGTGCCAGGCTTAAATGTCAGACATGAGTTACGTCAAGAAAAAGTTTTAGGCAGATTTACAAATGCCATATTAATTTACTATCCTCTACTATCTATTTACTCTCAAAAACAAGTAAACAAAGCCCACACATCCTATTCCAGAATCAGGAAAACAAACAGAGACATTTCTCTGTGCCAAAGAGCTTGTCAGCCAATAATATTTGCAAAGCTTACCATGCAGCTTACAGTGTCATGTGTTATGAAGTGGAGAATTCTGGACAGGCTATATTTCAATCCATTACATTTGTTTATGAAAACAAGCTTGCAGGTATTGCTGATCTTTTATATAGAAAGTCTATTCTCTTGGAAAGAATCTGGTTCAGTTAATTATGATGGAGAGAATAATGCATGGAAACAACAGTTTAAAACTGACAGTAAATCCACCTCAAAGCAAAAGCATTTCTGGTTTTTCTCAAGTAGTTGTGTTAATGTGGCATAAGAGAAAGCCTGACTAGCAGGTATAATTAAAGTATGAATCACAGGAATAAGGCATGAGTAACTATGAAAACACCTACAAGAAATAAGCCCATTATAACATGATAAACTTTAGGGACTCATGAGTGAAGGGTAGGGGAAAAAATCCTAATTCCATGTAAATGCAATGATGGGCCTGAGTGGAAACATATCGATAAACAATAGCATCAATGTATTATTAGCACAGTATCTGTGTGAGGCTGTGGAACATAGCATCTTCTGCCTTATGTTATATGGGTACTTATTCCCTACGTTTCCTTTTTCTGAGAACTGCTTGAGGTCATGGATAATGCTTCTTCTATCTTTTTATGGAAATCACTTCCCTACCCAGACCTTAGTCATGTAGACAGTAGACATAAAACATATCATTACATACATGAATGGGCAAATGATAACCCATATCGTAGAATCTACAACACATCTGCCCTGGCATGTAAGACTTTTAAAGAAAACTAAATATTGACATCCAATATATTAAATACAACTTATGAAACACCATTGATGCATTTTTAAAGACTTAATCACAGTACGATGATTTAATGAAAAACAGGAAGAGAACGTTATATTTTATCATTTCATATCTCAGCAGTTTGGCACTGGATTCAGTTGTTAGGAACAGCAACATGGCAAAAGTTGAAAGGAACTATTTGGCATGGGTGTTTTTTTGTCTTTCAGGCAGAGTAATAAGTAAATATAAAATCACCTCAGGTGAAACACAGTCCACTGCTGTTTATGTCACGTCATTTCATTAACTGACAAACAGAATTACTGCCTCTCCCTTCCCCAACCCTGCAAAAGAAAAAAAAAAAAAATTGAAGAGTATTTAGCTGACAAAAATTCAACACTTGGAGTTAAAATGGCTCTAATGGTGACTGGCCATTTTGCCAATAGGTTGAGGGCCAAAGATGTACATATGGATGGAAGGTGTTTTGAGATGGAGTCATTCTGTCTCCCAGGCTGGAGTGCAGCGGAGCAATCTGGGCTCACAGCAATCTCCGCCTCCCAGATTCAAGTCACTCTACCGCCTCCAAGTGACTCTCCCGCCTCAGCCTCCCGAGTAGCTGGGACTACAGGTGTGCGCGCCACCAGCCCCAGCTAATTTTTGTATTTTTGGTAGAAACTGGGTTTCATCGTGTTGGCCAGGATGGTGTCCCACTCCTGACTTCAAGTGATTCCCTGCCTCAGCCTCCCAGAATGCTGGTATTACAGGCATAAGTCACTGCGCCTGGCCCATACTGTTTACATGATCTTATCCTGTTTGAGGTTTACATGTTATTTTTAATGTTCATGTACATTTAAAAAATTGAAACCAAAAATCTTGACTGGCTCTGAAACTTAATTGGGAAAAATGTAAAGCACTTTAGTGGAATTTTTCCCATGATCTGTAGAATAGTTTTTAAACAGATGGTTCATATGGACAAAGCAATGAAAATGTAGAAATTAAAAGCAGATCCTTAAGAACAATATCTGAGTTCTCAGAAATCCTATAGATGATGTCAGGACGAGATGCAAAGCAGTCGTTTCTTTTGCTGTCAAGGTTTTAAGGGAACAGAAATTTATTAGGTGAACCTCCACCGGAGAGAGGATAATGCCAGTGGGTAGGAGTTAACTATTCATTTCAAACTCCAGTCCACTTCAACAATTTGAAAACTCCCCGCTCCTAGGACAATTCCATCTAGGTGCCAATAGGAGATACTGCTATTGTGATGCAAATAGGTATTCTTCTAGCAGTAGGAGCACGTAAGTAGAGTGAGGATGACTTGAAAAATCATCCCACCTTCCCAGCTATGGAGTGGGGGCGGGGGGAAGAAACACTACCAGGCTGGATCAAGGAAACTGAGGGGTGGGAGAGCGACGGGACAACTTCTCAACGTTGAATTCAAATGCATTCAGTGTGACAGTGTGAAGTAAAATCTAAATGAACTTTAGACAGTAGTATGTTCCATCTACGCTTCAAAATACTCAAACTTTAGGGAAATTTAACGTTGGTTTTTCTCCCAGAGAATTTTAGGGAGTAGGTGGAGGGGACGACTGTTAGGGGAGGTATATTGGGATTCAGATCCTTTTGTGGAGCGGGGGACCCCGAAGTGTCACCAAGGGCTAGCCGAAACCAGGGGCCCAAGAGGGGACAGGGTTAACACCCCAGCCAAGGCCGGAGCGCAAGCGCGCGGCTGTAGCGCAGGGAGCCCTGGAGCCAAGTGCGGGAGG
>NW_012120709.1:7006354-7020666 GCF_000951035.1 Colobus angolensis palliatus
CGCTGGCAGCGCCTGTGCCATGGGGCTGCCCACTCTGGAGTTCAGCGATTCCTACTTGGACAGCCCGGATTTCAGGGAGCGCTTGCAGTGTCACGAGATTGAGCTGGAGCGAACCAACAAGTTCATCAAGGAGCTCATTAAGGACGGCTCTCTGCTCATCGGGGCACTGAGGAGTAAGTAGGGCTGGCGGGGGAGTGGGCACCCGGATCCAGAGAGTCCCCGCGGGGTGCGGGTCCAAAGGGTGGGTTGGAAGAATCGGAGCTTCTTTTGTTTGAATGGATTTGGGGACAAAAGCTGAAGAGCTCCCCTGCTGGTGGCCAACAAAGTTTGTTCTTAGGTGTTCTTGACTTATTTACTTACACATCTACAGGGAAGGGAAAGTTCTCTACAGGACACTGGAATATAGCCTGAGGAAAGTCGTTCAAAGCCATCTTGTTGTGTAATGCTCCTAGAAAGATGTTGGGGACTTTAAATTTTTTAAAAAACATTGTTGTGTCTATTAATAGTTTGAACTAAAAAAGCCCTTAAGGGGGTAATCAAGAGTTTGTCTTAAGGATAAAATTAGACTAGTTTAGTGATATTCAAAGAAAGTTATTAATTTCTCCCGTACATCAGTAGCTCTTCATTGGACACAGTCATTGAGTTGGCTTTTTAAAAAACGTACATTTGCAGTTTTGCCATTTTGTAAGATAATCGAAGACAGCATGGCACCGGTGCATTTTAACTCTGCAAGTTTTCTGTGCGTCTTAGTTTTGGTTTGCATTGTGTGGGTGTTGGGTGTGTCATTGGGATGAAAGTTCAGGGGTTAAAGGCCAATCAGAACTTTTGAAAATCTATAGAATATAAAGCCTGTTATAGTCTATAATATAGGGCTTCTTCCACCTCCTTTCCCATACACCTCCTGACCAAATTTTCCTGCCTCCTTCTTTTATCCTCTGGATCTTTGCTTTCAATTACTAAGACCTAAGAGTATCTGAAACTCAGGAGTTTCTCTTACAGAGAATTGAGCACAGCTACATGATATGGCTTGTTACCTTTCCCAGGAGGTATCTGCATCTTTAAAAAAAAAAATTATTTATTTGTTTTCCTTTTTTTTTCCATCTTCAAAGGAGCCTGTGAAAAGTATTTGCATCTTAATAGAGGCTTCTGGATGTTTTAACTACTGAAATGAAGCCCTGGAATCTCTGGTCACTTAAAGCTGGGTGAATGAGATACTTTAAAAAGGTAGAGAGACCTTTGGGTGATCTAGTAATCCCCAGGACATATATGGGGGCGTCATCTTTGTATAACAACATGGTAGGGACGTGTGTACCTGAAACTGAGACCATGCTAGCATCAGATCTATATTTTGAAACACGTGTTAGCAGTAAGGAGGGAGCTTAGCAAGATGTCTTGAAATTCGTGTGCTCCAAAATATCTTTTATTTTAACCATCCCAAATGTTAAAACATTTACTTAACCACTTGTGTTACTTAACCAAGGTAAAGATAATATATTTTATGCCCATATTCACTGAATTTCTGAATTCGAGGCTACTACTGATAATGGCATTTACTGTGATTTGTGAAAAATATAGTTTCTCTGCAATTCTTGTCACCCTGCATAAACACTAATGTGAACTGCCCTTCCTCTGGCTTGTAAATCCTGGTTAAAGTCTCACGGGACTAACCTCTTTGCATCTAAGACAGCATGATGCCTCTTCAAAAAGAGCTGCATCTCAGAGTGCCAAATGCCAAGCCAATTCTTGTTGGAGGTGCCAGATGTTCTACATTTTTCTCCCCGCTCTGCTTGAGATAAACTTTAGTGTTTTAGGAGTTGAAAATACTTACATACCTTCGATAAATGCTCTGACAGGCACATTATATTACGAGTGACATTACATACTTTATTATGATGGTTGAATCTAGCTTTGTAAAAGTCGGGTGATTCCCATCATTATAGGTTTGTTCTTCCATTCATAAGTGAAGAAATCTTGGGAGTGTAGGCTCTTTGAAGATACAGGCCCTGCATCTTAATTTGGCTTATGTACTTAAATATACAACCTGTTGTCTTTCTGGGATTCTTAAGTTTGTGGTGAGAGTGTATTGCTGTAACTAACATTTGATTATTACTTCTTTCATTGTGAAAAGGAAAATATTTTATTCCTTGGTAAAATAATTCCTAACAGCAGCTGCCAAATAGGAGGGATTTTGGAGCAAAGGAACCCTTGAAGTCACACTATAGCACTGATTTTTTTCCTACCAAGCCACCTTTTGTCTGTTGGGGAGGATGCTCTGAGGCTGGGCTGCAGCTGCTTGGATAGGAGGAGTGTGTCAAAAGGATTCGAGGCCTGCTTGGTTCTATCACTGGCTGCCCCTGCCCTGACCACTAGCCCAGACATGTCCCCTGGCAGAGTACCATGGGGCTGCCCATTCCACTGTGGGAGCCTCCCTGTACCATGAGTCTGCCCACTCCACTGAGGGAGCTCTTCTTCCCCCAGTCTGTCCTTTCTGTTTTTCTTGCCTGCCTGGTGAGGACTTCACCTTCCCTAACTTTATACAGACTATTTCAATAGATGTATCCATTATCCATTTCAGTTTTTTTTTTTAAGCGCTGCACTGTTATTTTTGTTAATAATTAATGCATTCTTAATGTAACCTTGTTTAGCAGACAATCATCAATGAAAGGTATCTAAGCATATTATATTATTTTTATCCCTGTTGTTAACTTTTCCCGTGAGAGTTTTGGCTTGCACTCTCTTAGTTAACACACACCTGACCGTTCCAATAAGTCACACATGCTCCTTGCTCTGTGGTTCAAGTTGTAATTTCTTCAGTAGACTATTTGGAAGGCTCCTTTAAATTGAACTAGAAGATTTCGATTGGACTGGATGATTTCAATTTTAAATAATACATATAAGATACTTAACGTGTGTTTAAACATCTATTATTATGTTTCAGATTCATGTCCACTTGGAGAAAAAGGATAATAGTTAATTAAGTGTATTAAATGTATTGACCTAGACTTAGATTTGAATTTTGGTGTCATCAAGTACAGTGTGATAGTTGGCAAATAAGTTAACCTCTCTTAGTCCTAACTTTCCTGTGAAGTGCGGAAAATCTATAACAATCTTACCATTAGGATTGTTTGCTCATTTTGTTATACGCCATACAGATATTTTGTGAGTGATGTTTGAAAATATTCTTACTGGTGAATAGTTTTAGTTAATGGTGCATGATTGAACATCTCTACCCTTTTCATCAAATGTAATTCTTTGAACTGTATCCTTTTAACAGGTGTCAGTCTTAAAATTTGAGCTGTGAAAGAGTCGGTTACTTTTGCTTATTAACTTTTTTTCCTTTTAGGAATTACATTCAAAGAAACATTTCAAAATTGATTTTTTATATAATTTACCCTTTACTTTTTCTTGTCTTTATACTTTTGAATTCAAAGAGTCATCTTTAAGTAAAATGAGCTTTCTCCTTGTAAGAATACACAGACCCCCAAAAAGAGACAAAAAGAGAATAGACAGAAATAGACAGAATGGAAACTTGATTAGCAAGGAGATTTTAATTTATTTATGTTTTTGAGACAGGGTCACTCCGTCATCCAGGCCGGAGTGCAGTGGTGCAAACATGGCTCACTGCAGCCTCTCCCTCCCAGGCTTAGGTGATCCTCCCACCTCAGCCTCCCCAGTAGCTGGGACCATAGGAATGCACTACCAGGCCAGGCTCATTTTTGATATTTTTTGTAGAGTCAAGGTTTATACCGTGTTGTCCGAGCTGGTCTCATCAAACCCCTGGGTTCAAGCGGTCTGCCTGCCTCCACCTCCCAAAGTGCTGAAATTACAGGCATGAGCCATCACACCCAGCGCCACAAGATTTTAAGTGTTCTAACCACAGACACAAAAGTGATAAGTTTATGGGGTAATGATCATATTAGCATGAGGTAGCCATTCTACAATATGTGAAATATATATAACATCATGTTAGGTCTATTAAAACATATTGTACACCATAAATACATACCACTTTTATTTGTCAATGAAAAATTAAAAAAGAAATAAACAGCAAGAGTTATACTCATTGAGTTGAATTGATTGTGTGGGGAGAGCATTATCATCTTTCCTTCTCCACCCTAGCCTGCAGCATCTTGACTGTCCTTTCTGTCTTCTTTCAGTCTTCTTCTAGTTCCCTTAAGCTGGAACTGGCCTGCTATTTGGTCTGGTTTTTGGAAAAGGTTTCTAAACTTGTATGTTTAGTATTGATCAAAGGAAAAAAAAGATAAAGGACTCTTGTATACATTTAATTATTTCTTGTGATAATTAAATATACACAAGCATGGAACTATAATTCTATGCTTATAACATTCATGCAATCTTAAAAGAAAATCAGTTTACAAAGTAAATAAAAACAATATTGCGAAACCAATACAAAACTTGTCAGCAACATTTAGTTAATCTAATGGATGATGTTATTGTGCTGAAGCTAATTTTCTTCTCAGAGGTTGCTGATAATATCTGGTGTGTTGTTGGTGATTCATTTTCTCACTACTTTTCCCAGTTGCAACCTGCAGTTCTTGAGAATCTTCTTGCCCTGATGATGGCCTTCCTTCCATCAGAAGCTTTATTTGTTTATTACTCGGTCATATTGCCTTTGTTCTGGTAGCATTTGTTCCTGGCACTAGTGATCCGTGACCCAAATGAACATGGCACCGATTATGTTGATGATGTGGACAGTGCAGTCAATTAAGGCATTAGCCAGAGGAGAGCGCAGTTTCTTAAAGGTGTCTACCCTGAATGTCCACAGACCTTAGTTTGAGATACACTGCTATGATATATTTTTGATTTGGGAATTAAGTAGGTGTTTTTAGTAAAGGAAAACCCTAAGTGCAAACAGCAGGTGGAAATGTCTTAGACAAGACGAGGTACCTCTGCCTTTCATTTTCTGTGTTTCACTAACTCAGCTTAGACTTTTTTCACTCAGTGTTTTACTTTTTAAGCCAGCTTTGATTTTGTGCGTGTGTTCTGGGCCCACTTTGCTACTAGAATTTTTGGTGGCACAAGGAAAGATTAAAAGGGGGGAAAAAGGCAAGCTGACAAAATTGGAGGCTTCCCATAGTTACTGCCCTGTTTACTTGGTCATCCTTTAGCTTTTTCGTAAGAGCTGCCATTGTTTTAGGTTCTTTTTAGTTATTTAAATTTGCACGTAGGTTTTTTTTTTTTTTAAAAAAAGTGGAACTCATCGTAGATTCCTGTTTATTTGGCAAGAATTCCTTATTCCACTAAGGTTGTTTGCTTGTGTAGTTGGGCAGCCTAATCAGAGGTGTGGAGGTGTAATTACTTCAGCCATTCACTTACTTCTTATAATCATTAGAATTTAAGTTAAATGAGCAGACGTAATTGCATCTTTCAGATGAGCTGTAATTAATTTTAGGAACCAGTAGATTAGGAATGTGGTGCTTTAAGGTTCTGTTTCCAGAGACCTGTTGCAAGTAAAAGCAGTTATACTTGTGTTAATTTAAATGTGAGCCTTGGCACTCATTAGAGTGAAATTAAATTGGGCTGGCTATTTACTTCCATCTTACCTCTCTTCTCATGATCTCCATGAGCTTAATAGGTGCCCTTTAACAGTATCTTTATTTCTCCTAGATTTCTTTTTTCAGCCGGTTGTAATTAAAGGCTTCTTCTGGGTTAGTTCAGAGAATGGGTTACTGTTGGAATAAAAAACAGTTCCTGTCTAGTGGAGACTGGCTTAGCAATAACTGCCTTTTGCACTGCCTATTACAGTTATGATCAAGGTACTTTCATAGTGCAGGAAACTCAGGTAACCACTATACTTTAAGTCATTGAAGAGCTGATTTAGCAAGTCTCCATTCATTTATTAACATTTCTTAGAGTACAGTGCTGATTGTGTTAGTGATGGTGTTTAAGAATTATTCAGATTATATAAGATGAAAATGATAAAGCTTACATTAGGATTGGTTTCTTTTTTTTTTTATTTTTTTATTTTTTGATGGAGTCTCGCTCTGTCGCCAGGCCAGAGTGCAGTGGAGTGATCTTGGCTTGCTGCAACCTCTGCCTTCCTGGTTCAAGCAGGTCTTGTCTCAGCCTCCCAAGTAACTGGGATTACAGGCAAGTGCCACCACTCCTGGCTATTTTTTTGTATTTTTAGTAGAGATGCGGTTTCACCATGTTGGCCAGGCGGGTCTCAAACTCCTGACCTTAAGTGATCCACCCACCTCGGCCTCCCAGAATGCTGGGATTACAGGCGTGATCCATAGCACCTGGCCGGGACTGCTTTGGTGTCAAGTGCAGTTTTTATTAATGTGTATATGGAGAGTGGCAAATCTTTTCTCTAGATTCATAAACAGAAATAATATCCTAATATTTTAAAATGAGGAGATTAAGCTGCATTAAGTAAATGATATGCAACACTGAAATGTGTATTTCAGATAGATAAGAAAGGTTGCAGGAAAGGGGGGTTATTTAGTCTTAAGTCACTTTCATGAATATTGATTTCTTGCCAGAGCTGTGATTGCCACCTTTTCGGGCCCAGCCATCTCTGCGGTATAAATGGTAATTTCTGCTCATTTCAGCCTTCTAGGCAGGTGCCAGCCTCCCTGCAGCTCTCCCTGCCACCCACCAATTTCACCTTGCAGCTCTTCCGGTCTTCCTTTTCCTCTAGCCTGCTGAATCTCTGCCCAGCATCTGATAATCCTTATGGTGCATCTCCAGTGGTTCAGGTCTCATCAACCGTGGGCTGCTTCTTGCTGACTTTCATCCTGAAAATTAAAATCACGTGCTGAGGTCAGACGCGGTGGCTCACAGCTGTAATCCCAGCACTTTGGGAGGCTGAGGTGGGTGGATCACTTGAGGTCAGGAATTTGAGACCCGCCTGGACAACATGGTGAAACTCTGTCCCTACTAAAAATACAAAAAAATTAGCCGGGCATGGTGGTGCACACTTGTAGTCACAGCTACTCAGGAGGCTGAGGCAGTAGAATAACTTGAACCCAGGAGGCAGAGGTTGCAGTGAGCAGAGATCGCGCCATTGCACTCCAGCCTGGGTGACAGAGTGAGACTCTGTCTCAAAAAGAAATAGTAAATAATAAAAACACTTGCTGAGTACCTGGATCTGTAAGGCACAGGGCCTGTGCTCCATGTTTTACAGCTGCCATATTCTGAGTTATAATGGCTGGTTTTTGTATAAGTATAGCAACTTATATAACATTTGCTCACTTTAATGGCCCTTGAAGCAAAGGAAAAGAGGCAGGATGATACCAGGACAGTCAATGGAAATGTAATTATTTTAATTATTTTGTCTTTGGCATTTAAACATCAGTGGATATTTCTGGTAAGGTAGATTCTTCTCTCTGTGATTCATTTGCTCTTGATGCTCAGGCTGGAATGCAATAGCGAGATCTTGACTCACTGCAACCTCCACCTCCTGGTTTCAAGCGATTCTCCTGCCTCAGCCTCCCAAGGAGCTGAGATGATAGGCGGCCGTTATCACGCACAGCTAATTTTTTGTATTTTTAGTAGAGATAAGGTTTCACCATGTTGGCCAGGCTGGTCTCAAACTCCTGACCTCAGGCAGTCCACCCTCCTCGGCCTCCCAAAGTGCTGGGATTACAGGGGTGAGCCACCACACCTGGCCTCTAGGATTCATTTAACCAGAATATTTGGTTAATCAGAGTACTCCATTCTTTATATCTGCAGTATTCTGATTCTGTTATCAAGAATCCAGTTATAATACTAAAGAAAATGTTTTGGTGGAACACGGATAGAACACTGTGTGTAAGGAATGTGAAGTGTGGAATAGTAAGGTACCTTATAGTAGCTAATAATCTGTCAGTTGTCCCAACCTTTTTCCTTTTTGCAGACATGGGAACACATAAAAGAGGAAAAATAAGCCTGAATTTTCTAGGATTTTGAAAATAATTCTTCTAATTTAATTTTTACGTGGAATATAGTGGGGAAAAGCTAGGATAAAGCTGATAGTGGCTGGGCGTGATGGCTCACAGCTGTAATCCCAGTGCTTTGGGAGGCCGAGGCAGATGGATTGTTTGAGTTCGAGTTGGAGACCAGCCTGGGCAACATGATGAAAACCCATCTCAACAAAGTATACAAAAAAATTAACTGGTATGGTGATGTGTGCCTGTAGTCCCAGCTCCTTGGGAGGCTGAGGTGGAAAGATCGATTGAAGATCAGGAGGTTGAGGATGCAGTGAACCATGATCGTGCCACTCCACTTTAGCCTGGACAACAGAGCAAGACCCTGTGTCAAAAAAACCACAAAAAAAAAAAACAACTAATAACACTTTGTAGATTATTTTATGTAAAATCAATTATGACAGATTTTCAGTTCTAATTTTTAGATTCTTTGGTAAAAGTCTATTTTTATTTTATTTTATTTTATTTTATTTTTTTTGAAGCAGAGTTTCTCTCTTGTCACCCAGGCTGGAGTGCAATGGCGTGATCTTGGCTGACTACAACCTCCACCTCCTGGGTTCAAGCAATCCCCCTGTCTTAGCCTCCTGAATAGCTGGGATTAGAGGCGTGCACCACCACACCCAGCTAATTTTTTGTCTTTTTAGTAGAGATGGGGTTTCACCATGTTGGTCAAGCTGGTCTGGAACTCCTGACCTCGTATGATCCACCCACCTCAGCCTCCCAAAGTGCTGAGATTACAGGTGTGAGTCACTGTGCCCGGCCCCCTAATTTTTAATTTAATTTTAATTTTTAGAGACAGGGTCGTGCTGTGTTTCCCAGGCTGGAGTGCAGTGGCTATTCAGAGGCAAGATCGTAGTGCACTACTGCCTCAAACTCCTGGCCTCAATCAGTTCTCTCACCTGAGCCTCCTGTGGAACTGGAACTATAAGAACATGCCACTGCACTCATCTCAAAAAGTCTTAATTTTTAAAGGTGTTTTTAAAATGCCAAACAGGATATTCTAAAATGTTGGTTCATCTGACTTGGTGATCATCTCTGGGTATACTGGAGAGGATCTTCTATTTTGTTAAGAATGGGGAACCATCCTAGGAAGTTGTCAATGTCAGGTAATATGTAAAAAAAAATTGGAAAACTGCTGCCTGTATATAAACTTGTTAGATTAATAATAGTACTATCCCTGAATCTTGGCTTTACTCTGGAAAAAAGTAGGTAGACATGGAATGACATCCCTTTATTTGGAAGTTAGGCGCATTCATCAGTAGTGGAATTTCTGTGATATTTCCTCATGGAAATCTAAAAAGCCATATTGCCTGCTGCTCTATGAAAGACATGCCAAATAGTGTTCCCTCATGTGTAAATATATACTGGAGCTTATCCAAATGAAAGGCCCAGGTTCAGTTTTCTCTTTTATATACAGGAAAAGTGATGATTTAATTTGGAAGACTGGTCTTTGTCTGTGTGTGGACGGGAGTGATAAGGCACTAATAGAAATAAGTATTCTGTGTAGTGTATTATCCCTTTCAAATGAGAGCTATGTAAATTGGTTTAGTTCGCTGTTGTGAGAATTTTGTCTTCTTCATTTATTTAATTTCCTTATTCCTTAAAATGTCTGAATGAAAGATAGGGCCCAAAAGGGGTGAAGGTGGGAGTGGATAGCAAGGGGAAGCAAATTCAAGTCAGTTGTGAAAACAATTTACACATTATGGTTCTGGAACTTGTATTAGACTTTCTCTTCCTTCTATGAAAAAGTTACTCTGTAATACTAGAGAATCAAAAGACTCTAAGACTAGCCTTCCAACTGTTTTGTTAATTTATTTTAAAACATTTTTTAATTAAAAATAAATTATTTGTAGAGATAGGGTCTTGCTATGCTGTCTTGGCTTGTCTCCAACTCCTAGCCTCAAGCCCATCCTCCTACCTCAGCCTCCCAAAGTGTTGGGATTACCGGCACGAGCCACCACACCCAACCTTCCAACTGTTTTAAAAGTTGGTTGTAATCCCATTACTTCGGGCAGCTGAGGTGGGAGGATCATTTGAGGCCAGGAGTTCAAGACTGGTCTGGGCAACACAGTGAGACCTGTCCCTATAGAAAAAAAAGAAAATTATCTTGGTGTGGTGGTATGCACCTGTAGTCCCAGCTACTTGGGAGGCTGAGGCAAGGGGATCACTTGAGCCCAGGAGGTCAGTGCTGCAGTGAGCCATGATCACGTCACTGTACTCCAGCCTGGGCCACAGAGCGAGACCCTGTCTTAAAAAAAAGGTCATTTTCCAAAATGGAGAAACCCCATCTCTACTAAAAATACAAAATTAGCCCGGCGTGGTGGCGCATGCCTGTAATTCCAGCTACTGGGGAAGGGAAGGCTGAGGCAGGAGACTCGCTTGAACCCGGGAGGAGGAAGTTGCAGTGAGCTGAAATCACACCATTGTACTCTAGCCTGGGCAACAAGAGTGAAATTCTGTCTGAAAAAAAAAAAGGTCTTTTTTTTTTTTTTTTTTTTTTTAGTTGGTTGTGGAAAACTTAAGGAAGAACATTCTCTTTAAAAATCGTCGACTTTAGAGATAATCGAGGTGACTTTTTTAGAGGCACACTGTTTGCGGGAGATTTGGGAACGCTGTGTACCATGAAATAATGATGTTGACATATGAGCTAAGGAGGGAGTTTTTAAAAGCGATTCTGGTTTTCCTTAGGGGTGACTTTTGCTAAAGTTATTACTTCTTGTAGTTCCAGCTCCATCACTGAACTTGTTTCTCAGTCTGTGATGTTGCAGAGCTCCTCTTCCATTTTCATTTTATTTCTTCTTTCTTTCTCTTAAATGTTGGTGGTGCCTTCTCAGCTCTTTGACTGTTTGCTTTCCTTGTGTGATAACATCAGCTCCCGGGGTTCCAGCCCTGACCTAATTTTCCTAAACTTTGGGCCTGATTTTTTACCAGCCTAGGAGATATAACAACCCTGATGCCAATGTGCTTTAGGCAAATCAGACTCAATCTGTCAAAAAATAAGTTTTTCTTTTCCTCCAGCTTGCTCTCTTTGTATTCCTTTTTGTTCAGTTATAACATCATGTATCTGGTAATCTTCTCAGGAAACACTGAGTCCTTGTAACTCTTCCCATTTTTCACCCCATCCATTTTGTTAGCCCTATAATTCTATATCAAAAATATTTCAAATTTGATTTTCTCTCTCTGCATTAATATATTTAGTTTATATATAGAGAGATTAATGATTTTTTTTCTTAGCTTAAAACAGAAGTTTATTCATACATATATAGCGTGATCCCGGCTCACTGCAACCTTTGCCTCCAGGGTTCAAGCGATTCTCCTGCCTCAGCCTCCCGAGCAGCTGGGATTACAGGGGTGCGCCACCATGCCCAGCTAATTTTTGTATTTTTAGTACATATGGGGTTTCACCATGTTGGCCAGGCTGGTCTCTTAACTCCTGACCTCAGGTGATCCACCTGCCTTGGACTCACAAAGTGCTGGGATTACAGGTGTGAGCCACCCCGTGCTTGGTGATTCTCTTATAATTCTTGAGGTTAGAAATTCGAAATAAAAGTGCCGGCAGTGCCTTGCTCTGTCTGAGGTCTCTGTGGGAGGACCCTTCCTTGCCCTTTCTGGCTTCTGGTGGTTGCCAGCCATCCAGGGTATTCTTGGCTTGTAGATGCATCACTCCAGTCTCTGCCTCTGCTGCCACATGTCATTCTTCCTGTGTGTCTCTGTTTATTATACAGGCAGATGTCAGAGATATTGCAGGTTTCGTTGCAAACGGCTACAATAAAGTGAATATCACAATACAGGGAGCTATGTACATTTTTTGGTTTCCCAGTGTATGTAAAGCTTATGTTTACACTATACATAGTCTATTAAATATGCAATAGCATTGTGTCTAAAAAATGTGCAAACCTTAATTACAAGATACTTTATTGTTGAAAAATGCTAACAATCATCAGAGCCTTCAGCAAGTCATAATCTTTTTTGTTGGTGAAGGGTCTTTCCTGGATGTTCACAGCTGCTGACTGATCAGGGTGGTGGTTGGTGAAGGCTGGAGTTCCTGTAGCAATTTCTTAAAATAAGACAGCAGCGGGGTTTGTCCCATAGATTGACTCTTCCTTGTGCAAAAGATTTCTCTATACTATGAAATGCTGTTTGATAACATTTTACCCACAGTAGAACTTCTTTCAAAATTGGAATCTATCCTCTCAAACTCTGATTCTGCTTTTTTCAAGTTTATATAATATTCTAAATCCTTTGCTGTCATTTCAACAATGTTCACAGCATCTTCACCAGCAGTTGATTCCACATGGAGAAACCAATTTCTTTGCTCATCTGTAAGAAGCAGCTCTTCATTTGTTCAAGTTTGATCATGAGATTGCAGCAATTCGGTCACATCTTTAGGCTCTACTGCTAATGCCACTTCTCTTGCTATTGCCATTACATCTGCACTTGCTTCCTCCACTGAAGTCTTCAACCCCTTCAAGTCATACATAAGTGGTAAAATCAACTTTTTCCAGACTTCTATTGATATTTTGACCTCCTCTCATGAATTACAAATGTTCTCAATGATATTTAGAATGGTGAATCCTTTCCAGAAGGTTTTCAATGTACTTTGCTGAGATCCATCAGAGGAATTGCTCTCTATGGTGGCTATAGCCGTACAAAATGTATCTCTTAAATCATAGGATTAGAAAGTTGAAATTGCTTCTTGATCCATGGGCTACAGAATGGATATTGTGTTCGTTGGCATGAAAGCAATATTAATCTTTTTGTACATCCCCATCTTAGCTCTTGGGTGACCAGGTACATTGTCAGTGAGCAGTAATATTTTAAAATGAACTTTTTTTTTTTTTTCCTGAGCAATAGGCCTCTCACCACACAGTGGATTAAAATATTCAGTCAACAGAGGTATTGTCATGGCTTTGTTCCATTTCTAGTGCATGGGAAGAGTGGATTTAGCATGCTTCTTAAGGACCCTAGGATTTTCAGAATGGTAAATGAGCATTGGCTTCAACTCAGTGTCACCAGCTGCTTGGGCACCTGACAGGAGAGTCAGCCCGAAGCTTTGAAGCCAAGTGTTGATTTCTCCTCTGTAGCTAGGAAAGTCCTACAGGCATCTTCTTCCAATAGAAGGTGGCTTCATGACCGCATTGAAAGTCTCTTTATTGTAGCCACCTTCATCCATGCTCTTAGCTATATCTTCTGGAGAGCTTGCTGCAGCTTCTACATCAGCACTTGCTGTTTCACCTTGCTCATTTATCATATGGGGATGGCTTCTTTTCTTGTACCTCTTGAACCAACCTCTGCTTGCTTCAACCTCTGCAGCTTCCTCACCTCTCTTATAGAAATCATAGTATTGAAGAGAGTTAGGACCTTGGTCTGGATGAGGCTAGCTTAATGCAATATTGTGGCTGGTTTGATCTTCTCTACAGATCACTCAGACTTTCTCCATATCAACAATAAGGCTGTTTTGCTTTCTTATCATTTGTGTGTTCACTGAAGTGGCATCTTTTTTTTTTCCTATCTCATGGAACTAGGAGAAATGGAGTAGCACTTTTAATTTCCTTCAAGAACTTTTCCTTTGCATTAATAACTTGACTGACAACAGAGACCTAGCTTTCAGACTGTCTTGGCTTTTGTGGTGCCTCCCTCGTGAAGTTTGATCATTTTATCTTTAAAGTGAGTGATGACCGGGCACGGTGGCTTGCACCTGTAATCCCAGCACTTTGGGAGGCCAAGGTGGGCAGATTGCTTGAGCTCAGGAGATTGAGACCTGCCTGGTCAACATGGCAAGACCCTGTCTCAAAATAATAATAATAATAATATAGTACATAAAAATTAAAAAATAATAAAGTAAGGGACATGCAACTCTTCCTTTCACTTGAATACTTGGAGGCCATTGTAGGGTTATTAGTTGGCCTAATTTTAATATTGTTGTGTCTCAGAGAATAGGGAGGTACAAAAAGAAAAACAGAGATGGAGGACTGCCTGATTGGTGGAACAGTTAAAACACACACAACATTTATTGACTAGATTCACCGGCTTATACAGACACTGTTCATGGCATCCCAAAACAGTTACAATGGTAACATCAAAGAGCACTGGTCACAGGTCATCCTAAAGATGTAGCAGTAATGAAGAAATTGTAATATTGTGAGAATCGCCAAAATGTGATGGAGACAGGAAACGAGCACATGCTTTTGGCAAAGTGGTATCAATAGGCTTGCTCGATGCAGTGTTGTAAAAAACCTTCAGTTTGTAAAAAATATCTGCAAAGTGCAATAAAATGAGGTTTGCCTGTATTTTAATTAGTCTTTCAATTTGAATAGAAACATCTAGGTGCCTAGGATATTTTGTGTTCTGTCTTTTTTTTTTTTTTTGACATGGTGTTTT
>NW_012120709.1:7022471-7030934 GCF_000951035.1 Colobus angolensis palliatus
AATGGAAATTAGAAATTTGGGCTGGGCGTGGTGGCTCACGCCTGTAATCCCAGCACTTTGGGAGGCCGAGACAGGTGGATCACCTGAGGTCAGGAGTTCGAGACCAGCCTCACCAACATGGAGAAACCCTGTCTTTACTAAAAATACAAAATTGGCCGGGTGTGGTGGCACATGCCTATAATTCCAGATACTAGAGAGACTGAGGCAGGAGAATCGCTTGAACCTGGGAGGCGGAGGTTGTGGTGAGCCGAGATCGTGCCATTGCACTCCAGCCTGGGCAACAGGAGTGAAACTCTGTCTCGAAAAAAAAAAAAAAATTAGAAATTTGTGAGTATTCATGGCTGGCTGAGTATGATGTTTTGTGATACCCACCGGTAAGAGGGGATGAGAGGATGAAATAAGGGTGCAGAAGCAAGATGTCAATTGAAAGATACTCTCAGATCAGGTATGGTGGCTCATGCCTGTAATCCCAGCACTTTGGGAGGCCAAGGAGGGAGGATCTCTTGAAGCTAGGAGATGGAGACCAGTCTGGGCAAAGCAAGACCCGTTCCTCTCCTGCACCCGCCCACTCCTTGTCTCTACAAAAATAAAAAATTAAGCCAGGTGTGGTGGCATGCACCTATAATCCCAGCTACCCAGGAGGCTGAGGCAGGAGGATCGCTTGAGTCCAAGAGGTTGAGGTTGGAGTGAGCTATGATCAAGCCACTGCACTGCAGCCTGGGTGAGCCTGGGTGAGCAAAACAGCAACAACAACAACAACAACAACCACACCACCACCACCACCACCAAAAAAAAAAAAAAAAAAGAGAAGAGAAGAAAAGAAAAAGAAAGACACTGTCCCCGCTTTAAGTCCTTAAGTTATGGCTTGGATTTGTATCTTTGAGATTGTGCTTTGTACTTCTGTCAGGATATGTATTGACTCAGACTAATCCAAATTTAACCAAATAATCTGAATATGAAATCTGACTAAAAGAAACAGGGGTGGCGCTTTAGCTAAGCTTAGTGTTATCACTCACACATGTGCAGTGCTAATAACATTTCATCTTTAATCATTAGAACATTTTAATGTTAAGTAGGATCATTGAAGATTTAGCCTTAACAGTCGTCAGCCTAGAATAGTAGCAAGAGACTGAGCTTTGGAGTCAGAGAAATGATTTTCAATTCTAGGTCTGCTGCTTGTTAGCGGCTTGATTATGAGCACATCACCTGGCTTCTTTTGTGAGTTTTTTCTTTGTCCATAATATGAGAGTGATACTTCCTTTATCTGCATATTTTTGGGATTCATTGAGATAAGACATGTAAAGTATCTAGTACAATTTATGGTACTTGGTATTAAATGTTAGTTTTCTCACTTTGTTCATCTGCAGCTAATGTTAAGACTAGATAGGCCGGGCGCGGTGGCTCAAGCCTGTAATCCCAGCACTTTGGGAGGCCGAGACGGGCGGATCACGAGGTCAGGAGATCGAGACCATCCTGGCTAACACGGTGAAACCCCTTCTCTATCAAAAAATACAAAAATCTAGCCGGGCGAGGTGGCGGGCGCCTGTAGTCCCAGCTACTCCGGAGGCTGAGGCAGGAGAATGGCGTGAACCTGGGAGGCGGAGCTTGCAGTGAGCTGAGATCACTCTACTGTGCTCCAGCCTGGGTGACATAGCAAGACTAAAAAAAAAAAGAAAAGACTAGATAGAAATTAGACGAGAGTTATAAATACCCACCACCATATTTCATTCAAAAGAGGATGTGAGGTGATTTTTCTGAGCAATATCTTTACCTTACCTGGACACATGCATTATATTTAATTATTATTATTTTGAGATGGAGTTTCACTCTGTTGCCCAGGCTCTAGTGCAGTGGTGCGACCTCATCTCACTGCAAACTCTGCCTCCCAGGTTCACGCCATTTTCCGACCTCAGCCTCCCAAGTAGCTGGGACTGCAGGCACCCACCACCACGCCCGACTAATTTTTTTAATTTTTTTAGTAGAGACGGGGTTTCACCATGTTAGCCAGGATGGTCTCGATCTGACCTCGTCATCTGCCTGTCTTGGCCTCCCAAAGTGTTGGGATTACAGGCGTGAGCCGCCACGCCCGGCCTATTTAATTATTTTTTATTTTATTTTTTAGAGTCAGGGTCTCCGTGTGTTGCTCAGGCTGGTCTCAAACCCCTGGTCTCAAGTGGTCCTCCCACCTTGGCCTCCCAGAGTACTGGGATTATAGGCGTCACCTTGCCTGGCATTATGTTTAATGTTGATGTAAGAGCTGTAGACCATGTATCATTGCTTAGTCTCCTGAATGTGCCTTGCAGTGGGAGTGTACCTGTACTGTGGAATAGTTAACTTTTTTTTTTTTTTTTTGAGACGGAGTCTCCCTCTGTCAACCAGGCTGGAGTGCAATGGAGCCATCTTGGCTCACTGCAACCTCTGCCTCCCAGGTTCAAGCAATTCTCCTGCCTCAGCCTCCTGAGTAGCTGGGACTACAGGCGCATGCCACCATGCCCAGAGTTAGCTCACTTTTTAAGGACCTTTCCTCATCTAAGATTTTATGATTTTGTATGTAAAATGGTTTTCATTGTATCTTGCCTGGATGATTTGATTACTTCCCTGTTTCTCTCCCTAGAAAGTTAGCTCCATAAGAGTAGGCACCAAATCTTTGGGACTCAGAAGATGGACACATGATGTATTTTTAGTAAGTGCTCATTACATGACTGAACTTACAGGAAGTTGTGTCAAACTAGTGTTTGGAGAGGCTGAAGTCTACAGGTGGTCATTAACCACTTCATACTGGAACCACTTCTGAAACTTTGTATGTGAAGACAAATGTCATTGTGACAACTCCTTTAGCATGTTGTGTAGACTTACTAGAATGAGGTTGATTACAGTCGGCTTATTCAGGGAATTGATATTTGTATTAAATAATTAATTTTCTCTTCAGCAATGACAATTATATATAGTAACTCAGATTCAAGGGATATTGCTAAAATGTACAGCTGATTTATATTTTCTATTTGTAACTTTCCTTTTTGTAACAAAGCTTTGCATTTTCAAGATGCCATTTCAGAGGGTTGATTTTAATTTTATGGGAATGCCTTCTTTAAAGATGCCATTTATATATTTTTAACAGCTTTCTTAAGATATAATTCACTGCCATAAAATTTACCCTTTTAAGAAGCCACTGGTTTTTAATATATGAAGAGTTGTACCACCATTACCACTATCTAATCTTAGAATATTTCTATCACCCCCAAAGAAACTCTGTCCCCATTAGCTGTCACTCCTTATTCCCCATCTTCTCTAGCCCCTGGAAACTGTTACCAATCTACTTTCTGTTTCTACATAATTGCCTGTTCTGGATTTTTCATATAAATTGAATCATATAATATGTAGCTTCTTGTGAACTTCTTGTGAAGTGCTGTGCTTACTAAGCATATTTCAAGGTTCATCCATATTTAAACGCAGATCAGTAACGTCACTCCTTTTTATTGACAAATGTTTTTCAGATATATGAATGCACCAAATTTTGTTACCTATTTGTCAGTTGAACATTTTAGTTGTTTCTTCTAATTCTTTGGCTGTTAAGAATAATGCTGCTGTGAACATTGATGTACCTTTTTTTGTGTGGATATATATTTTCATTCTTTTGGGTATATACCTAGGAATGCAATTGCTGGATCATATAGTAACTTTACAACTCATTTTTATAAAGAGAAACTTAAGTTTATAAGCATTTAAATTGCATTCTTTATGATAGAAAACACTTCGAGAGCCAAGTGTATATTTAAATTAATTATTTTCTGTAACAAATTCAGATAGAGCCTTTATATGCTGGTGACAACGGAATGACTTGGAAGGTATTTAAAGAAGTATCATTTCTGCATTCTGTTAATTTTGATTATAGATGGATAACTACTTTAAACTCTCATATCAGTAAATGCAAGACAAAAGCAATGTTTACGTAAGTGTGAAAGGTGGTAAGAGGAGTGAGAGGAGAAGACAAGAAGATGCAAAGAACAGTGTTGAGCAAGGAGGAAAGAAGTGAAGGAGAAAGAAAACGAGACATTTACCCACATATTCATTCAATAGCTGTATTTAGCACTTGCTATGTGTCAGGTACTGCTCTAGGCCTTGGGAATATAGGCCAGACAGAGGTCCTGCTTTCCTGGGTTTACATGACTGTGGGCCTGCTGCAAATATAGTATGCATGTTGTTGTTGCTTGGTATTGAGAGTTAATAGGTGCCATGTATAGCCTTTATTTCCTCCAGATAGCTGCCTTCTTTTCTCTGTTCCATAGAGTGATTTGTACATACTTTCTTGATAGTAGGCATACAGAGTAGGGATCTTATATGAGAATATGATATCTGATCTTCATCCAATCAGAGCTATTCAGGAGATACTTCTTGACCACCTACTGCACTTCAGGCACTGTTGTAGATATGGAGATTGTGTGTGTGTGTATGTACACTGAGTAGCCCTAGTAAGTCACTCTCCTTCTTGAACCCTGCCTTCCTCGTTTTTGCATTGCCGATAATAATAATGGTAATGCCTCCTTTTTAAAATGAAGATTAAGTCCCTTTTGTGAGATGTACCTAGCATAGCACCTGGTACATAGTAATCAATAATTAGTGTGGGCATGGTGGCCCACACTTGCAACACCAGCACTTTGAGAGGTCTAGGTAGGAGGATTGCTTGAGCCCAGGGGTTGGAGACCAACCTAGGCAACATAGCGAGACCCTCATCTCTACAAAAAAAAAAAAAAAAAAAAAAAAAAATAGTTGTGCATGGTGGCACACGCCTTTAGTCCCAGCTACTTGCCCAGGAGGTCAAGGCTGCAGTGAGCCATGATGAAGCCCTGCACTCTCTAGCTTGAGTGACAGAGTGAGACCTGTCTCAAAAACAAAACAAAACAGAAAGCAAACAAAATCCCCAAGAAATCAGCAAATTGTAGACATTATACTAACACTAGTTTTTAAATAGAAAAGGTAAAGTAACATCATTATTAAAAATATTCCAGAAGAGAAACGTTTTCTCTGGCTTTGTATGCTGATAAACTTCATTATATTTTTAATTTAACCTTCCATGTTCACATGAACACACTTAAAAAATATAAATATTGTAATTGTATCACAGTGGTCCTTCCTTATCCACAGAGGTAAGTTCGAAGACCCTCAGTCAGAAACTGAGGATAGTAACAAATCCTATGGGTACTGTTTTTCATGTCCATATATTCCTATGATAAAGTTTAATTTATAAATTAGGCATAGTGAGAGATTAACAACAATAATCATAAAATAGAATAGTTATAACAATGTACTGTAATTAAAGTTACATGAATATGGTTTGTCTGTCTCTCTCTCAAATACCTTGTACTATATTCACCTTTCTTTTTGTGATCTGTCAATCTGATATCTGAGACAGTTTTTTTTTTTTTTGAGACGAAGGCTCACACTATCACCCAGGATGGAGTGCAGTGGCGCAATCTTGGCTCACTGCAACCTCTGCCTCCTGGTTTCAAGTGATTATCCTGCCTCAGCCTCCTGAGTAGCTGGGACTACAGGCACGTGTCACTATGACCAGCTAATTTTTTGTATTTTTAGTAGAGATGGGGTTTCACCATGTTGGCCAGGTTGGTCTTGAACTCCTGACCTCAAGTAATCTGCCTGCCTTGGCCTCCCAATGAATGTGGTTTGTCTGTCTCTCTTTCAAATACCTTGTGCTATACTCACCTTTCTTCTTGTGATCTGCCAATCTGATATCTGAGACAGCTCTTAAGTGACAAATGGGTAGGTGGGATATACAGCATGGAGAAGCTGGACACTGGGGTGATTCATGACTCACAACTGCATGACAGTATTTCATCATGATACTCAGAATGGCATGTCATTTAAAACTGGTTGTTTATTTCTGGAATTTTGTATTCCATATTTCAGACCTCAGTTGACTGTGAGTAACTGAAATGGTGGAAAGCAAAACTGGATGAGGCAGGCCTACTGTATATACCATTTATACCATTATATGAAATATTTTTCTTGCTTCTGCATATTTTTTATTACTAGCATATTTATGGCTGAAAGTCCTCAGATTGAAGGTGATACTTATGTGTAAGTAATTTAAAGCAATTGACATACAAAATGTAAGTGAAACCAGAATGGGTTACATTTTGAGTAAAGAAACATCTGCAGTTTGCTGCAGTCCACCAGAAGGAAATTGGATCATGTATCAGCTATGCGATTGAATAAGACTTTCATCTTTTAAAGAATTTTTCCTGCCTAAAATCTGCATCCATCTGTTATCCTGAAATGAAGCTTGTGATATACACACTGTGACATGGAGTTTGGGAAGCCCCAGAATATTCTTCTATTGCACTTGGGAATGCAATGGGGTCGGAGGGGCATCTGCTGAACTTAACTGGATATCGGGAACAGCTATTTTCAAAGTACATTCAGTCTTACATTTTGAGATTGCTTCTTTTTCTTAATGTGGACAGCTTAAGTCAGCTCTTGCGTATTTCTTTTGCGGTTCTA
Organism: Colobus angolensis palliatus; assembly: GCF_000951035.1. Lineage (NCBI taxonomy): Eukaryota > Metazoa > Chordata > Mammalia > Primates > Cercopithecidae > Colobus > Colobus angolensis. The sequence continues at coordinate 7,028,988 of NW_012120709.1, forward strand.
AACTATTCATTTACTTCTGTGTTACAAATCATATTATCTTTTATATATTATAACATTGTATTTTTTCAAGGAATTTCTTTTTTATTTTTTTAGACAGAGTCTCACTCAGTCTCCCAGACTGGAATGCAGTGGTATGATCTTGGCTCACTGTAACCTCCGCCTCCGAGGTTCAAACGATTCTCCTGCCTCAGCCTCCTGAGTAGCTGGGATTAGAGGTGTGTGCCACCACACCTGGCTAATTTTTGTATTTTTAGCAGAGACAGGGATTCACCATGTTGGCCAGGCTGGTCTCAAACTCCTGACCTCAGGTGATCTGCCCACCATGGCCTCCCAAAATGCTGGAATTACGGGCATGAACCACTGCACCCAGCCTGGATATTTGTGTTCTAATTAGCTCTTACCATATTGTGCATGCTCAGTAACTAGTGAACATCAACCAGTTTGCGTTTTACTAAGGGCATGAGATGGAGGAGGATTTTGAATATCTGTGTAGTAAATGAGCTAGAGAATGGGGGCTATGAATATACTGTTTCATAGTACTTTCAGCAGGTTTTACATGCAACTGCGCTGGCTTCTCTGTGCTAACTTTTCAGACTAGATAATCTGGGGGAACATCATCAGGAGTTAGAGCTTTGTTCCAGTGTTGGCATTGCCACTAACCAGTATTATGGGTCCAAGCCGTTGGCCCCATATTCTGTTTTCATCAAAAATGACAATAACATTTACCTTATATTCCTTGTAGGATTTTTGTGTGGGCCAATGGAAAGAATGCATAATAACATAATATGAAGATGTAGCATTTTTTTTTTTCACTTGCTTTTGGCAGGATCATTGTAACTCGAATTATTTCAGCTTTTTACAAGATTTAACTTTAACAGATTCTTGTCAATGTTATTATCATGGTCCCTAAAAATGAGAAATTATTGAAATGGTAATGCTTCTCTTAGATGTTAAAGCATGGCCTTGTCCCACTCAAATTAGATCTGCTTAATAGGAAATGATTATAAGATATGACATTGTTTTGATTTACCTTTTAAAAAATAATTATCTATCTTGATTTGAGAACTAAGAAAGAATTAGGTTGGCATTTAGGGCTTAATGAATAGCAATATAGGTTTTGAGATAAAGACATATCTGCTGATGCTTTAGTTCTTCTGGCTCAGGTCAGTGGTGTACACAAATTATTTAAAATGATGATCACAATTTGCACTTCTCAGAAGTGAAATCAATAATTGGGCAATTTTACAAAATTAACCGGCCAAACTGCGGATGAGAAAACTCTTTCCCATGTCAGTTTCTGCACTGAAGACAGACAATGGCTTAGAAAAGTGCTTTCCTAGGTGTCTCTTGTGATACACAGATGTTTTGTAAATGTAATTATGCTGAAGGTGAGCTCATCCAGGCAGTTACTGGTGAGAAACGAACATGATGAAATTGATAGGGCATCGCTGGAGGGGCTGAGTGTGTTAATTAGAGACAAAAGGGACATTCAGTTAAGAATTGAAGAGGAAGATTCAGTTGGCTCAGTGAGAACATTGAATTGAGCCTTTTAGCTAGTTGATCCAGGAAAGGTGGTGCAGTTAACTTTGTGTCAGAATCACCAGGAGAGGATATGTGGATGGTGCCCTAAAAACAAAACAGTATTTAAAAGAATAAAGAAGGAAAGATATTTCTTATTGGATCTGTGAGTTAGAAAGGCGCTCAGGCCTGCGATTGAGGGAACTAGGGAACAAGGGACAGGAAGTCTTAGCTTTTGGGACAGCTTAGAAAGTGAAGCACAGGCTGGAAAAGGCCAGCCTCGGAGGTTAAAGAGAATACAGATCCTGAATAATCCTGAACAGGGAAAGTCAGTGCGTGACAGTGATGGTGTCCAGGTTTGTCAAGTTTAAACTCTCTTGGGTGCACAACCTTTTCTTCCCAGTATTGCCTTCATTCCTCAGACTGCTC
>NW_012120709.1:7030984-7052519 GCF_000951035.1 Colobus angolensis palliatus
GATGCATGCCACCACGCCCAGCTAATTTTTGTATTTTTAGTAGAGACAGGGTTTCACCATGTTGGCCAGGATGGTCTTGATCTCCTGATCTTGTGATCTGCCTGTCTTGGCCTCCCAAAGTGCTGGGATTAAAGGCATGAGCCACCGTGTGCGACCAGGAGTTTCTTATTAGAAGAAAATAATCTCTTAGGGTGCCTTTTGGCTTCAGGCTCTTTATGGCCACTTGTTCTGTTCAACCCTGTGGTGTCACACCACCTCAGATCATACCTGTGTGCACATGCATGTGTGCATTAACATCCTAGAGTTTTCAAAACTATAGTCTCTGTCCCTTTATATTTAGTACTTTGCCATGTACACATTTGTTTCAGGTAACTATTGAATAAATGGTTTTGTTGAGTTTGTAAAGATTTAACACTGAGATACTCCAGAGCTTAAGACTGGTGATCAGTTGCCAAATTGAAACAACACTCTGGTCATTATTTTATGGGACTGTTTTGTATTTGACTCTGTTGGCTACTCCTTGTTAACTGAAGCTTCTTTTCCCTTGGCTTCTTGGAAGCCATATTCTCTTACCAATCTTTTCATCAGCCTTTCCAACTTCTTCTTCTTAGTCTCTTATAGGTCCTTTGCCTCTTACTTCTACTTGAATTTGTTTATATTGTCCAGTGAGAATCTTCTCTGTTTGTTTTTTGAGACAAAGTCTCTGTCGCCCATGCTGGAGTGCAGTGAGAAGATCTTGGCTCACTGCAGCCTTGCCCTCCCAGGCTGAAGTGGACCTCTTGCCTCACCCTCCCAAGTAGCTGGGACTACACTACAGGTGCACACTACCATGCACAGATAATTTTTTGTCTACTTTCTATAGACATGATGTCTCACTATGTTGCCCAGGCAGGTCTTGAACTCCTGAGGTCAAGCAATCCTCCTGCCTCAGCCTCCCAAATTGTTGAGATTATAGGCGTGAGTCACTGTGCCCAGCCCCTTTTCTCAGTAAACTTAAATTGGTGATGAATATTTATCCACAACAAAATGGTTATTATCTATGAAATAAACAGGGGGAAAGAAAGGTAAGGAAACCAATAGGTAACTGGGCACTACACACAGGACAGTTGATTAGCTAAAGGATGAAAACAGCTGTTAACCTATGAGAAGATAAACACCTTTACCAGGAGTCAAAGAAATGCAAATGAATATGAGAGTAAGGTATCTATTTTTTATCTAATTAATTAGCTAAAAGATGTTAAAATAATATCTTTGGCTAAGTAAAGGTGTACTGAGACTCTAACTTTCATCAGGCTCCCCCTATGGCATTGTAAATTAGTAATATGTTTGAAGAACATTAAAGGGTTTGTACCCACTGGTTTAGTGATCTCAATTATGATACTCTTTCTACAGCAGGTAATATTGATTGCCTACCCAGCTCCCTTGCCCTTTCATCCTTTCTCAAGGAACCCTGAGTTTTTTCGGGAACACACCTCTACCCAGGTTAGGGGTAAGAACTAATTAGTTGAGTCACACAGCACCCCTTTGAGTTTGCTGCAGTATTGCATGCAGTTTGGGAACTGTGGTTTTCGCCTATGCAAATAATTAAAATTTACTTATAATAGAAAATAATTAGAAATGACTTAAGTAATTGCTAATAAAGTTTACCAAATTAGTTATCTAGATAATTAAATATAGCTCTTCTGATATAAATCTAAGAGAAAAGCAAAGTACAGAATTGTTACATGCTATTGTAATTATATGAAAAAAATTGCCTGTAAAAGAAATTCGTAAAATATAGCAGAAAGAAATGTCGTGTGCAAAATGTATCCGGGTAGTGATATTAAAGAGATTTTTCTTCCTCTCCCCTTCTCCACCCAGAAGTGGGGTAAGGGAAGTTAATGAGAACTGAGTGGCAAGTGTTGGGAGGGAGACCTCCTGGTTGTCCTTCTCTCTGAGCTTTGCAGGTGTAATTCTCTAGAGTGTACACGGCCTTTCAATGTGCATGTGTGTGTGTTTGTGTGGGGGTGAGGGAAGGAGTTCATGAGTTCTAAAGCTCAAGCCAGTTACTGAGGGTTGATCAGGTAGAATCTGGAATATATTTTAAGTCTTTACTCTAACTATATATTTTTTCAATCCATGAACAATTCTCTGTAAATAATTTACTAGCAACTTTCTTAGTTTTTAGTGTTCACAACCTTTCTCTACCTACCTTCCTACCTCCAATTTCTGGCTATTTAATTTGCTTTCTCTCCTTTTATCCAATTATCTTTGAGCAGCGCCTCTTTTCATTCCTTTAGAAATGACATATCGAAACTATCATAAAATATACATATCCAAGTCTGGGTTGTCTTAACTGGTTGTGGTAGGCACAGTTTTCGTGGACAAATTAATTATACCAGGTGTTCCCATTAAAACATAGCTAGTATTAATAACCATAAGGGTTCTCCTGGAAAACAGATTTAGGTTTTAAGATTATTGAGAAGACATTTCTGGCACAGGTTTAAGTAGAGAACCTATAGTGAGTTTAATATCTTTTGTAATGTTTTATTTACTATTAGAAACAAATCTTATTCCTGTGACAGTCCCTCATAGGAAAATATGTCCTTATTGTCTTTGAAGTCACAGATATTGAGGCAGATGGGTCAAAGTTGAAAGGAGAAAATTTGAGACTTGGAAATCATGAAGCAAACTGCTACAGTCTTGTAAGATCTGCCACTGATTAGACCAGCCTGGGAATGGATCCTCTGCTCCTCTGTACAACCTTGGGCAAGTTCTTAGCTCTCTCTGAGGCTGTTTCCTCTGTTTTAAATATGGAATAACTATCTTCGCCACACAGGTTTATTGTGATAATTAAATTAATTCATTTTTCAGCTAATTATTAGTCACCTAATGTGGATTAAGCATTATGCTAGGGAGGGACATATTTAATCTAAAATAAATGACCCAGTAAAAAAAAAATTGGTTTCTCTTTAATTTCTGCTAAAAAATACATGGAAATTTTAAGGTATTTAGTCAAAAGGAATTTGGTGTAATAAAACATTATTATTGGCTATCCTTTAGGGATTTCTTTAGGGGATCTGCAGAAATTTGTTTTTTTGGAAGTATTAATCTTATGTGGCCTGCTGTATTCATTGCCTTCTTGGATCAAGTTTATATTTGAACAAATTTGTTGCATTTTGTTTACTTTGGTGATCCATGTTTGTATTTCTTATGTGGATTGAATTTTACTGTATTTATCAGTCGTCCTTTCCTACCAAATTGTTATGCCACAATCATCTCTTCTGTTCTTTTGCTGAAGTAAAAAGAAAAAAATAATTTAAGGCAAGAATTTTGGCCACTGGGCCCTGGCCACTCTGAACAGGTATGGTTTTGTAATATGGTATCAGTATCCTACAGTTTCTGTTATTTAAATCATGAGTAACCGTAATGGGCAGAATGATGCAAAAATTTCTGAAATCCTGTTTTTGGGAAAATCTTTTTAGCAGAGCTTTTATATGATCTAGAGACTATGAAATGATTTGTTTAAAGAGGACTAAAATGTATTTACCTGTAAAGTCAATTCTTAAATGTTGCAATGTGAAAAGGTTATTGTTAATGACATTTCATATTCCTAATTCTACTAAACTTTATAAAAACATTTCAAAGGGCTAAAAGGGAATTGAATTTTTTGGTTCACTTATGTGTAAAACATAAAAATTCGTGTGTATGTGTGCGTGTATATGTGTATGTATTTGAGATACTTCAGTGCTGTTGGAAGCAGCCATTCCCGCTAACCCAACTTCCGGAGCTGACAGGATGCCTCATCTTTCTTCTACAACCAATGGGAAAGGACTTATGAAATTCCAGTGTGAAAGGAATTTTGTTGAGCACATGTGACAGCCAGCCCTCTAACATCTGGGGATAGTTTTTAGTTCTTGGACCTGATGAAGAGGTAGTAGACATCACTTAGCGAAGAGATATTTGGCTAGGCTTTTCAGATTCTTTTTGGTCAGGCTTTTCAGATCCTCTTCCATCAGGTTAAACTACAACAGATAGACCTAAAGAATTCTTATTTAGCCAGGGACAGTGGTAATGCCTATAATCTCAGCACTTTTGGAGGCTGAAATGAGTGGATCATTTGAGCCCAGGAGTTCAAGAGCCCAGGTGTTCGAGACCAGGCTGGGCAACATGGCAAAAGCCTGTCTCTACAAAAACAATACAAGAATTAGCTGGGCATAGTGGTGCACACCTGTAGACACAGCTACTCAGGAGGCTGAGGTGGGAGGATCACCTGAGCCTGGGAAAGTCAAGGCTGCAGTGGGCTGTGATTGCGCCATTCCACTGCGGTCTGGGTGATGCAGTGAAACCTTATCTCAAAAAACAAAAAACAAAAACGGAATTCTGATTTAAACCAGGTTGACTTTGGATCTCAAATTAATTATATCCTTGTGTAGTTTTTAAGCTTTTGTCTGCAGTTGGGGAATAAGGGTAACTTTCCTCTTTCTGTCCTTAAATAAGTAGGGCTGGGAGAAAACTTAAAACTTGGTGGAAGAAGTATTCTGCCTTTGAGGGAGATCTCCCTCCACGTTCATTTCCTGTTCTAGTTAACTTGTTAAGAACTATCCAGAGCAGCCCAGACTTTGTCCTTGTCCTTTTAGAACAGGATGTCCTGCAATGGTTTAACCCAGTGAACCTAGTATCCCCTGGGGTGTAAAACCTAGACTGGAGTGCTTTCAGCTGCAGTTTGATGTGGGGCATGCACAAAAAAGACTTCATTTCTCCCAGGCAGCTTTCTGGATACTTGGGGCCTGGCTTGCCATGGAACCTAGGCTTCTCTTGCTTCTTGTTGCCTGTCTGTGAATAATAAAGTTGCTTTGCTTAACTTGATGTGAGAGTGTTCTGTCTCACAAGACTCATTTTCGGTGTATGTGCAAAAGTGAGTTTGTGTAAAAACCTCCTGTCAGTGATAGACTTTAGTAGAAATTCATGAGGGCTTTAGGGTCCTCCCCTGAGAGTGATACTGGTGCATAGTATTGGCGAGGTATTTAGAATCCTCCTCTGAGATTGATATTGGTGTGTGGTAATCCCCTCTTAGGGATTGATACTGGTGCACTGTATTCTACTTCACATTAGGGGCCTTATAAAAGAGTGAGGAAGCAATGATTTATATTCGTAGGAAGCTTACAAACTAAACATAATACAGATATGTGAAAGAACTAACGTGGATGGTTTTAGATGGTTGAGAAGTCATTGGAGGAACTGCAGTGAGCATATCTTCCAGGGAGATATCTACTGATGCGATTGGTGTGGGAAGACAGTCTGGCAGTACAGGGCAGCAGCGACAGAGCACTGAAGCAGAAATGAATAATCTTCATAATAGGGCTGATAAATTGGTATATTTTCAAACGAAAGCAGTTAACAAATGAGAAATGAGGGGAGACCTGGGAAACACATACTGTTAGTTTTGAAAGGTAGCCTAAACTGTCCCGTAAGCTTTGTGGGGACTTCTGCCTGTCCTATTTTCGATTCACTGTGGTTTCTGCCCCTTGAGTTGTGCTAGGTCCTTGGGGGTGCAGAATCATCGTGTGTTGAGTACAGGCCATAACAGCAATGCAGCACATACCACTGCACATTTTAAGACCTGCTTGTGGTTCATTGTGAAGGACGTTTTTAAGCTTAGATAATTGAAACACCAGAATTTAATTATAAGTAAAAAAAAACCCCAAAAAACCAACAAAACAAAACAAAACAACCAGTGGATTCCATGTCAAACAAAGGCTGTTGGCAGTTAATGAAGATAATGAAATTGAGTACTTCAGAAAGCGAACCGATAGTTTTCTAGTTAGTAAATTTACTGACTGTCAATTTCTGAAGCATCAGTTCTTTCTCTGGACTCACTTATATGTTTATTATGTGAAATAGAATTGTATTTTCATGGTTTTATATCCCACGGGGTAAAAGCATGTTTCTTAGGAGGAGGACAGTATTATTAGAAAATAACTTGAATTTCACCATAAAAATGTACTAAAAGATATAAATTTCAGTAGTTTTATTTTGTTGGTAGTCAAGTCTGCAAAAAATAAAGGAATTAATTAAAATGTTTTTTTCTGGTAGGATAAGTCTTGTGAGATATTTTAGGAAAGATAGGAACCCCTGACACCCTTAAAAAAAAAAAAACAACTATCTTTAGTAGAGACGGGGTTTCACTGTGTTAGCCAGGATGGTCTCGATTTCCTGACCTTGTGATCCGCCCGCCTTGGCCTCCCAAAGTGCTGGGATTACAGGCGTGAGCCACCGCTGTGGTCCCAGCTACTCGGGAGGCTGAGGCAGAATGGCGTGGGCCCGGGAGGTGGAGCTTGCAGTGAGCCGAGATCGTGCCACTACACTCCAACCTGGGCGACAGAGCAAGACTCCCTCTCAAAAAAAAAAAAAAAAAAAAAGCAACAACTATCTTTAGGTTATTTGGAGAATGAATGCATTGGGTGGAGCAAAAATAAATAATAAATAAACAAAGACCTTGGGTATCAATTCAGAGCCCCTTGACTAAAGGAGAGCCAGAAAGGAAAATTCCAGGATGAGCTCTTGAGATACTTAAAGCTACAGAATTAAGTATTCATAGGGGATTTCAACAGCTTAGACATCTGTTGAATAACACATATCACTAAACATTTATCATCTGAGGATGGCTCTGGGTTATGTAGAGGATAAATTCAAAAAAGGAAACCACGGAGAAGCAGTCTTGGTTTTATTTCATGCAAGTAGGGAAGGAGCGATAATTCAAACTTGATGTGGATTTAGTGTTTACTCTGCATGAACTGGCCTGAGTATTCTGTGCTGGCACTCAAGTTCTGTCACATAGGATATTATTCAAATGTTCCAATGCTTTTCAAACTGTGGTTTGTGACCATAGAGGGTTGGTGAAATCAATGTAATAAGTTGAACTAGTATTAGGGAAAAAATTGAGTAAAAAAGACACCATATATAATTCCAGCACTTTGGGAGGCTGAGGTGGGCAGATCACTAGAGGTGAGGAGTTCAAGACCAGCCTGGCCAACATGTTGAAACCTCGTCTCGACTGTGAAAATACAAAAATTAGCAGGATGTGGTGGCGCATACCTGTAATCCCAGCTACTTGGGAGACTGAGGCAGAGAGAATCGCTTGAACTCAGGAGGCGGAGGTTGCAGTGAACTGAGATCATGTCATTGCCTCCAGCCTGGGCAACAGAGTGAGACTCCGCCTTGAAAAAAAAGACACTGTGGTGCATTCATTGTATTCAAGGCAAATGTTGTTTAATGAAACTTGTTTTTGTTTTATAAGTACACATGCATGAGGATACAGTATCAGATTTTAAAATGTAGTTATTACTGTGAGTCATGGTCAAAATAAAAAAAAATTGAGGTACACCATCTTATGAGTTTAGATGTGTGTCTCTAGCATGTATATAGTGAAGCCTGATTCACTTTTTATTGCAAAGGTATGTGGGACAGATCACTTGGAGAAGAGAGATGGTTTGGAGGTCACCGTGTTGGGGGCATGAGACACATTTTATAGGTCTTGTGAGGCCCTTCAAGGTAGAACTTGGCCAGCCCCACTGTGAATAGCTCCTGAAGGTGGTCGTAGCCACTGTATCTAGCATCTGATACTAAGGTCAAGAAAGAGAATTTATTTAGTTCATGCAAGCAGATACTTTCTGTGCAAATGCATGCCTTTGACATAAACCATGTCTTTTAATTTTGTTCTATTAAGAATATTCCAGACTTTTGGAGGAGTATAGCTTGGTTGTTAGAAAAAAGGAAGATTTACTCAGATTAGCAAATTTGAAACAGCAAAATGCCAACCTGCAAAGTTTGAAGATAAATAAATTGGATAAGGACTCAGACACACCAGGAATAGAAAAATTAAGGTTACATATAGGTAGGGAAGTGGATTTCAAATGGTAAAATAAAAATGTATTTCTAAACAAGAATTTAATTAAACTGGAATCACCTACCATGTGGTGCACAGTAATTTTTTACTAATTCTCACATAGTAAATTCTCACTTAGAATAATTTCTCACATAGTAATTTCCCACTTCGTGTATATTAAATGCACAGATTACTAAAAAAGTGAATCCTATATTGAGTAAAGTATCATGTAAATTAGTTTCTTGTTTATGTAATGGTTCAGTACTTTATTTAACGTGACTTATTTAAATGTGTATTACATTTGATAGATTTGATATTATTTTATTCAAGCTTTAAAGTATTCTCTAATGAATGGTGTTTGTGATGGAGAAAGGAAGAGAAGGTTGTGATGCGTCACTATACCTCATGATTTATGTACCTTACTGAATACAATTCCTTAATAGATTGGAATTCTTTAATAGATTGGAAGAACCAATCATCCCTCAAAGAAAATAGATTACTGGGAAAACATTGGAAAGAACATTGGACTAATTGAAAAACTTAGAGTAAGAGCATTTAGTGCTAGATAAATTTTAAAATGTCAGGCACAGGCCTGGCGCAGCGGCTCACGCTTGTAATCGCAGCACTTTGGGAGGCCGAGACGGGTGGATCACGAGGTCAGGAGATCGAGACCATCCAGGCCAACACGGTGAAACCCCGTCTCTACTAAAAATACAAAAAAAATTAGCCGGGCGTAGTGGCGGGTGCCTGTAGTCCCAGCTACTCGGGAGGCTGAGGCAGGAGGCGCGAACCCGGGAGGCGGAGCTTGCAGTGAGCCGAGATTGGCCACTGCACTCCAGCCTGGGCGACTGAGGGAGACTGTCTCAAAAAAAAAAAAAAAAAAAAAAAAGTCAGGCACAGCTAAACGAATTCAAATTTCTTGCTTCCTACTTCTTCATTTACCACTAGATACTGTCTTTTTCTTTTTGCTGAAATACTGGCCAGTCGAATATTAGGAGAAAACAATTGAGTATTAATTGATAATTTTCAAGTTAGGTGAGGATTTTACTGCAGATTAAGGCTGCGACAGGAGGATGTATCTACTCTGAGCTCTGTTGGAAGTTTTGGCCATGATAATTATTTAACATCAGTCTCCATGGCAGCAAGGGGAAAAGCTCTAGGCAAACAAACAGATGGATTCAGAGGACCTTAAGAGATCAAGTCCAGTAGGAGCCAGCAGCTGGCCTTCTGTGGGCTGCTTATTGGCATTTTCCTTAGCTTGTTGTCTGCCTGCACTCGGCAGCAGGCTGGGGGTCAGATATATGACACAAACATATTTGCATCCGGGTTCTGGTATCTACTCACTCACTCACAGGTTACCTCACCCATATCTCTGCTTCTCTCTTCTTTCCTTTTATTCTTTTATTGTGTGTGTGTGTGTTGTGTGTGTAGGTTCAAAATGACAGGTGGCAAAATGAGCAGCAAAAGGATACTCTTGGCTATAGCTCTTCCTGTCTTTCAGATATTGCACATCCTGAGCCTGTTGTTTTACGTGGAAGAAAAATGAAGCCACTTCACACATTCATAGAGAAGGTGCTTGAAAAGAGAAAAGAAGAAGCAGAGAGTGCTTAGCAGCAAGGCTATTTATTACTTCTGTATCCCAGGCAGTTTTCCAGGCTGTAGTTTCACCCCCAACCTTGCCTGCCCTGCTGAATGTGGCTGGTGCCAAATTCCTGCCATTGACTGAGTCGTCATGTCCCAGTTGGTCTGGCGCTGTAGTCAACATTTGTAGCCTTTACCATTGTTGCTTTGGAGCTAGATCACTAGGTTAGATTATAGGCTAGATAATTAGGTTTTCCTAAATAGAGAATCTGCTGGTGCTGAGAACTTGCCCCAGAAGGCACACCGTGGTGGTTATTCACGTAGATGGTCTGGTGTATGTGAGATGGGAAAACCAGTAAGTCACTCCTTAACTCAATTTAGCAGCCTTTTACTGATTGCCCAGAAACTGGATGATCTGGCAGAATTAAATGGATTATTTTGTTTAAAACCAAAGCAAAAAGTTTAAGGTGGGCCTCAAGGGATTCCATATGTAAATTGTTCCTATGAATGATTATTGATAATGTTGGGAAAAAATGGGAAAAGAATTCATACAAATGACTATCCTGATGGTGAGAATATAATTATTTCTGTCCTCTTTTCCAAGCTTTCTCTAATGTTTCAGTACTGTTTATACAATAATAATATTTAATAATAACAACTTGTTTTGTTCTCATGGGGAAAAACGGCCCAAGATAAAAATTCCAGTCATATTAAAGTGAAAATATGGCTAGATTCAGTGTCTTCAAGAGTATTTTGAAAAGAAAAATACCACACCAAAAAAAACCCCAAGAACTTAAAATGATGATATTTAATGTTAATTGTATTTGACTATACTGGTTGAGATAACCTTTTTGTTTTGAGAGTCTAATATTGGCATGTAATGTTCATTGAACACCTATAGCTTTTAAAAGTTTAAGATATACATATATACATGGTCCTTATTAGGCTTTTATTTTCTTAAAAAATTTTACTATTTTTACTATGAACATTTTCAAATGTACTCAAAAATGAATATTATAAAGAACTACCATATGCTTCTCATTCAGGTTTTAAAAAAGAATAATGTGGTGAACTTCCATATACTTATTTAGGTTCTATAGTTATACAGAATTTTTTTAAGTTTTTTTTTTTAACTGAGCAAATAATAAAGAGTTACAGTATTACCCACCTCTTCCCTGCCCCCATACACATATGAAGTCAAGTTTCCCATATTAACATCTCGCATTAGCGTGGTACATTTGTTAAAATAAATGAACCAATACTGAGACTTTATTCTTAACTAAAGTCAAGAGATTACATTGAGTTTCATTCACTCTGTGTTGTACAGTTGGATGGGTTTTAGCAAATTCACAATGTCATGTATCTACCTTTGCAGTACCGTGTAGAATAGTTTTATAACCCTTCAATTCTCTTGTTCTTCACCTAACAACTCTCCCACACCTTTCTCACCTAACCCAGGGCAACCACTGATATTTTGTTTTGTTTTAAACTGCTTCTATAGTTGTTCTGTGTTTCCCAGAATGTCATACAGTTGGAATCATGCAATATATAGCCCTTTCAGACTGGCTTCTTTCACTTAGCAATATACATTTAAGATTCTTCCATCTTAAATGCATATTCCATGACTTGATAGCTTATTCTTTTTTTTTTTTTTTTTTTGATACGGAGTCTTGTTCTGTCACCCAGGCTGGAGTGCAGTGGCTTGACCTTGGCTTACTGCAACCTCTGCCTCCCGGGTTCAAACAATTCTCCTGCCTCAGCGTCTCAAGTAGCTGTGATTACAGGCACCTGCCACCATGCCCAGCTAAATTTTTGTATTTTTAGTAGAGACAAGGTTTCGCCATGTTGGTCAGGCTGGTCTCAAGCTCCTGACCTCAGGTGATCTGCCAGCATTGGCCTCCCAAAGTGCTGGGATTACAGGCATAAGCCACCATGCCTGGCCAACTTATTCCTTTCTATTGCTGAATGATGTGATGTTATGTGGAGGTACACCAGTTTGCTTATCCATTCACTTACTGGAGGTCATTTTAGTTGCTTCGAAGTTTTGGCAGTATTGAATAAAGCTGTTATAAAAAGTTGCGAGCAGATTTAGTTTGGACATAGTGTTTTCAACTCTTTGGTTAGTACTGAGGACTATAGTTGCTGGATCATATTGTAAGAGTATGTTTAGCTTTTCAAGAAACTGCCAAACTTCTCCAAAGTGGCTGTACTGTTTTGCATTCCCAAAGCAATGAGTGAGAGCTCCTGTTGCTGTATATCCTTGACAGCATATGGTGCTGTCAGTGTTTTGGATTTTAGTGCTTCTAATAGGTAAGTAGTAGTATTTCATAGTTGTTTTATTTGCACCTTCCTAATGACATAAAACATTGAGCATCTTTTCATGTGTTCTTTTGCCATCTGTATATATTCTTTGGTGAGTTATCTGTTCAGATCTTTTGACTTTTTTATATCTCGGTTGCTGTTTTTCTTATTCTTTAATATATCCTTTGTATATTTTGGATATAAGTCCTTCATCAGATACGTGTTTTGCAAAGTTTTAAAAACTTTGCAAAAGTTTTTTTTTACTTCTTTGTTTTTTTTTTTTTTTTGCGACAGTCTCGCTCTGTCACCCAGCCTGGAGTGCAGTAGCATGATTGGCTCACTATAACCTCCACCTCCCGGTTCAAGTGATTCTCCTGCCTCAGCCTCTCGAGTAGCTGGGATTACAGGCATGAACCACCATGCCTGGCTAATTTTGTATTTTTGATAGAGATTAGTTTCACCATGTTGGCCAGGCTGGTCTCAGACTCCTGAACTCAGGTGATCCACCCGCCTTGGCCTCCTAAAATGCTGGCATTACAGGCACGAGCCACCGTGCAAATTTTATTGTGTATATTTGACGTTTACATCATATGTTTTGCAAAGATTTACTTCCAGTCTAGAGCTTTTTATTCTCCCAACAGTTTCTTCACAGAACAGGCATTTTCAATGTTAAGGAAGTCCAACTTACTAGTTTTTTTCTTTGGATCAAACTTTTGGTGTTACATCTAACTTTGGGTTTGCCAAACCAGAGTTTTCTAGATTTTATAATAATACTAAGTTATCTTCTAGTAGTATTATGGTTTTGTGTTTACATTTAGATCTGTGATCCATTTCAAGTACATTTTTGGGAAGGGTATGAAGTCTATATCTAGATTTATTATTTTGCTTGTGGATGTCCTGTTGTTCCAGCATCATTTGTTTAAAAGACTGTCTTTGCATTATTATATTTCATTTGCTCCTTTGTCAAAGATCAGTTATGGGTCTATTTCTGAGCTATTTTATTCTGTTGGTCTATTTTTCTGTTCTTTCACCAATACCAAGCAATCTTGATTATTTTAGATTTATGATGAGTCTTGAAGTCAGGTAATGCCAGTCCTCTGACTTTATTCTTCTTCTTCAGTATTGTTGCTTACTCTGAGTCCTTTGCCTTTCAGTAAACTCTAGAATCAACTTTGTTGATATTTATAAAATTGCTTACTGGGATTTTGATTGGGATTGCATTCAATCTATAGATCAAGTTGGGAAGAACTGACATCTTGACAACTTTAGGTCTTCCTGTCTAGAAACATAGACTATCTCTCCATTTATTTAAATCTTTAAAAATTTTCTTTCATGAGAGGTTTGTAGTTTTCCTCTTATAGATCTTAGATATATTTTGTTAGATTTAAACCTAAATATTTTTTTTTGGAGAAATGTAAATGATGTTGAGTTTTAAATTTCAAATTCTACCTTTTCATTTCCGATATAGGAAAGACATTGACTTTTATATATTAACCTTGTATCCTGAAACCTTGCTATTCGTTCCAGGAGTATTTTTGTTGATTCTTTAGGATCTTCAACATGGACAGTCTTGTCATCTGTAAACAAAAACAGTTCTTTTTCTTTCTTCACAATTTGTATTTCTTTATATCCTTTTCTTGTTTATATTAGCTAGGATTTGTGGTATGATGCTGGATTTGAATGGAGAGAAGGATATCCTGTCTTGTTCCCAATCTTACGGAGAAAGCATCTAGTTTCTCACTATTCAATGTGACATAAGCTGTAGGTTTTTGGTAGATCATCTATATCAAATTGAGGAACTTCCCCTCAATCTTCCTAATTTGCTAAGAGTTTTTATCATGAATTGGTGTTGAATTTTGTTAAATGTTTTTCAAATTCTTTTAACGTTTTAATTAATTTTAATTGACAAATGAACTTGTATATATTTATCTCAAATGCTCTTTCTGCATTTATTGATATGATCTTAAGATTTTTCTTTTTTAGCTTGTTGATATGATGGGCTACATTAATTGATTTTAGAATGTTCTGTCAGCCTTGCATAACTAGAATAAATCTCACTTCGTGGGGGTAATTTTTTTTAACAGTTCTTAGATTCTATTTGCTAGTATTTTGTTGAGGAGTTTTATATCTGTGTTCATGGGAGATATTGGTCTGTAGTTTTCCCTTCTTGTCATGTCTTTATCTGGTTTTGTTGTTAGGGTAGTACTGTCCTCATAGAATGAGTTAGCAAGCATTGTTTTTGTTTCTATTTCTGTAAGAACTCGTGGAGAATTGGTTTAATTTTTTCTTTAAATGTTTGGTAGAATTCCCAGTGAGACTGTATGGACCTAGTGCTTTCTTTTTTGGGAGGTTTTTAGTTATTATTATTATTTTTAAAGATAAAGATGTATTCAGATTATCTACTTGTGTGAATTTTGAAAGTTTGTATCTTTCAAGGTATTGGTTCAGTTTCATCTAAATTTTCATATTGTGGGCATAGAGTTACTTATAGTAAGTATTTCTTTATTATCATTTCAATTCCTAGGGGGATTAGTAGTGATAACCCTGATTTCTGATATTTGGGTCTTCGTTATTTTTTTTTTTCTTGGTTAGCCTAGCTAGAGGTTTACTAATTTTGCCAATCTTTTCAAGGAACCAGCTTTTGGTTTCATTGATTTTTTTTTTCCCCCGTTAATTTTCCATTTTCAATTTTATTGATTTGTGCTCTACTTTTTATTCTTTCTTTCTTTCTTTCTTTTTTTTTTTTTTGCTGCTTGCTTTAGCATTATATTGCTCTTCTTTCTCTAGTTTCTTAAAGCAGAAGCTTAATTATTGCTTTTAGATCTTTCTGCATTTCTACCATATGCATTTATTGCTAAATAGTTCCCTTTACACTATTTTGTTACACCCCAAAATGCTTTTGTTACACCCAAAATTTTTATAAGTTTTATTTTTATTTTTATTTGACTCAAAATATTTTAAAATTTCTTTGGAGATTTCTATGACCTATATGTCATTTTGAAGTAATTTAATCTGTTGGTATTTTTGGATTTTATGTAATTCTATTTGCTCCCTTATGTGCCCATTTTATTGCTTTTACATATTTTTCCTCTTCCTTGTTTTTTTTTCTTGAAGACAGAGTCTTGCTCTGTCGCCAGGCTGGAGTGCAGTGGTGCAATCTCAGCTCACTGCAACCTCCGCCTCCCAGGTTCAAGCAATTCTCCTGCCTCAGCCTCCCGAGTAGCTGAGATTACAGGTGCATGCCACCAGGCCCAGCTAATTTTTGTATTTTCAGTGGAGACGGGATTTCACCATGTTGGCCAGGATGGTCTCAATCCCCTGACCTTGTAATCTGCTCACCTTGGCCTCTTAAAGTTCTGGGATTACAGGCATGAGCCACCGTGCCCGGCCACTTGTAAATATTTTTAAGTGCTTACTGTAGAGCTTGCAATATACATGTTTAAAGTCCACTTTCAAATAACAGTATACTTCTTCATCAGTAGTGCAGTTACTTTATTAACAGTATTTTCAGTTTCTCCTTCCATCTCTTATAATGCTGTAATTAATTTCATGTATCCATATGCTATAATCACCCAATACATTGTTCTTATTATTACTCTGAACAAATGATTACCTATTAGATGAATTCAGAATAAAAAGGATAAAAATTTTATTTTACATTATTTTGTTTCTTTCTGCTTCTCTTCCTTTCTTCATGTAGGGCTGAAGAAGCGTTGACATTTCTTGCAAGGCAGGTTTCCTGGTGACACATTCCCTCAGTTTTTGTTTGTTCGAGGAAATCATTTATCTTTCCCTTTTGAAGGATAATTTCCCTGGATACAGGATTCTTTCGGCAGTTTAAATATTTCATTCAATTTTCTTCTTGCCTTCTGAAGAGAAATCTGATAAAATTCTTATCCTTGTTCCTCTATAGGTAAGGTTATTTTCCTCTGGCTTTCTTCCTTGTTTTCTCTTTGCTTTTCTTGAGTTTGAATGTGGAATGCCTAGGTACAGATTTTTTGTAATTTATCCTGCTTAGCGTTTGGTATCTGCCATTAAATTTGGAAAATGCTTAGCCGTTATTACTTCATATGTTTCTTTGCTCCCTTCTCTCTTTCTTCTTCTTCTGGTATTCCTATTATGTGTATGTTATATTATTTGTTGTTGTCTCACGCTTCTTGGATATTATTCCCTGTTTTCACTCTTCAGTTTGAGAAACTTCTGTTGACATTTGTCAAGCTCACTGAATTTGTCTAGAGTCTGCTGATGAGCCCATGAAAGCGTTCTTCCTTCATTCTGTTTTAGTGTTTCTCACTTCTAGTATTTCCTTTTGGCTCTTTGAGTTTCCATCTTTCAGCTTTCACTACCAATTTGTTGTTGCATGTTGTCTGCCTTCTCCATTAGAGTACTTAACATATTAATTTTAGTTACTTTAAGTTCCTTAGGTGATAATTTAAACATCTGTGTCAGATCTGAGTCTGAGTGTGATTCTTGCATTGTCACTTACGACTATGTTTTTTTTTGCTTCTTACCATGGCTTGTAATTTTTTGTTGAAAGCTGTACATGATGTGTAGAGGAGTAATAGGAACTGAGGTAATTAGGCATTTCAAATGAGGTTTGATGCCAGTTGGGCTAGGAGCTAGCCTGTGGTTAATGTGTGCTGTAGCTGCAGGAGCCAGTAACTACAGATTCCTTTCCTTTCCTTATTTTTGTCTCCCCTGTCATCTTTGGGATTCATAGTATGAACATTTTTTGGCCTTAAGGAATAATAAATGCCCTTTTAAATTCAGTTTATTTGGTAGATAACCAACATCAAAAGTATACAGACAATATAAGAATTCATGAAGTTTTAAATAAATAATAGTTAACTGGGTAGAAAATTCTATGTTTTTATTAGCATGAAATGCATGAGTGCCTGATTTGCTGTTTCCTTTTTTAAATTTTATAGGTGAAATCTTGTCTGTATTTATTTACACTGCCATTTTTCTATACAACAATATAGTATCCAAATATAAATGGTACAAATGTAATAAAGGTGGGACTTCTTCCTGTCCTTTACTCCATTATTTCTCTTACCTTGAGTGTTACTTAGAGAAACAAAAAGATAAACTGCAGCTTTCCAGAATGCCCAAGTTTTTGCTACTTAATTTTTTTTTCTTTTTGCCAGTTTTTACTTCTGAATGTGCTATAAGTGCATATGTACTTTTTTTGGTGTATATTCTGATGGACTTATGCAGATTTAAATTATTAAAAAAAAACTATCATGTGCATATTTTGTTTTCAAAACAAAGTAAAAGTATACCATTAAGTCCTCCTTTCGAAAGTGTAGGAGAATCATAATATATAAATGAGTAGGAATGCCAGCTGCTACTTGCCATGTGAAGCTAACTGAAGTAAAAATGAAAAGTTAGGCACAGTAGACAAATTGAGTACCCATAAACAGAAAAATAAGAGCTGTCTGTATATAGGATTAATTGCCAGATTAGAGAAGTAGCAGGTGTTATGAATTCGGGAGGTGGATAGATCACTTTAGGATGGAGTGGACAGAGATGGAAGGCAGCAGAGCTAGATGACTGAGAGGCCCGAAGTCTAGGAAACTTACCACAGTGGCAAAGTGCTACAATCAGAACCTAGAGTGCTAACAACTGACTGAGTTTCTTTACCAAGTTTTCTAAACAATTCATTAAAGTTGTTGACCAAAATCTTGACGAATTATTCATGACTTCAGAATTACGGCTAGGCATGGAGAACCACGCCTGTAATTCCAGCACTTTTTGGTACTGAGGCGGGAGGATCATTTGAGGCCAAGAGTTTGAGTGGGCAACTGTCTCTACCAAAACAAAAACAAATAGACAAATAAACAAAATAGCCAGGCATGGTAGTGTGCACCTGTAGTCCCAGCTACTTGGAAGGCTGAGCTGGGAGGAGCACTTGAGCCCAGAAGCTTGAGGCTGCAGTGAGCTGTGATCGCACCTGGGAGCAAGACCTTGTCTCAAAAAAAAAAGTTACTAGAACAGAGAATTAACTGCAGGCCGAGTTAAGAAATGAAAATAAAAGGTTGTAATGTTATTATATTAAAGTGATGTTCTCTGGACAGAAGAAGAGATGTAATCAGCACGCTTTCTGATTCTGCCCTTTTGATAAAGTAACCCCCAATTCTAAAGCAAGGGAATTGGAATACAGCCGATCTAAATTTGAATCCTGGCTCTATTTTTTATTAAATGTGGAGATACTGGTGGTGCTGATGGGTTAGGATGATTGAGATAATGGAAGTAAAGTAATTAACTCAGCGTTTGTTGCATAGTAAGTACCCATTAAATGGTTGCTATTGTTCAATAATGGTAATAAAACCCTAATTCAGCTATGTGGCATATAATTGATTGCTTTGAATTAAAGGTATATTTCTGGGTACATTTTTATGTGTAAGCCAATAAATGCAATGACAGTTAGCATTTTGTTTAGAACTATGTAATGCAAATTTTAAAGCACCAAAACTTATTTTACTCTCAAGAAAAATTTCCTCTGTTTGCAAAAGGAAGTCATGTTATTTGGGGAGCTATATTTTCATATCTGTAATTTACATGGAGCGCTACCAAAAAGTCATTATAAAACCCCACTAGGGAAGCCTCGTATAATTTCAGCTCCTTGAGTGGATGACTGAGCTGCTGCCATCTGAGTTGTCGTGGAGATGATTGGAATTACTTTCTCTTAAGTGGCTGCACTCAGTTGGGTGAACTTCTCTGTGGCGCTTTCTTTTTGCAATTACATGTGTAGCAGTGGGGCTTCATTTGGCATTCATCTAACCTTGCTCAGTTTGAAGTCATGATTCCAACAGGGAAGTGAGGTGATCCTAGGGGAAGTCCTGAAAGTTGAGGAATGCTGCAGAATTGTTTTTTTGATTGAGGGGAATTATTTAAGTGCTTGTTGGTTATAGTTCCTCTGTTCCTCCTAGGGACCCGTGAAAATCACCTGCTGTCATGTGTTTGAAGAGCCATAGATGAAAGAAATGAAGGCTATGAAGAAATTATTATTGTTTATTCTTAAGTTTTTCTTTTTCTAATAGTTTGATTTGAAGTGGTTTTGTGCAGCAAACTTGGGAAATCATGATTTAATGCACTTGCATTTTTATATGTGCAAATAAATGCTAAAATATAAAATTTGCATATGTGATATAATTTAAAAATATATATGACCTCTGCCTCCAGTTCCTGGCAGAGCTCCTAAGACCCTTGTAATTTCTTGGGCAGTAGCAGTAAGGGTGATGGGTACATCTTCTGTTCTAATATTTGGTTTTGACTCTTGTTTCTGACATGGTGGTTAATTCCTTGGAATTTTCTGGGTGATAGGAGCGTCTTTTGTTCTTCTGTGATAACTCTTGGTGCCCTCCTGGATAAGGGCTGGTCACCAGAAAGAGTCCGCCACAATTAGAAGCCTTGAACTTTCAGCTCCACCCCCACCCTCTGGGAAGGGGAGAGGGCTGGAGATCGAGTTAATAATAGAACATGGCTACGTGATGAAGCCTCTATAAAATTCCATGAACGCTGAGGTTCGGGGAGCTTCCGGGTTGTTGAGCACATCCACGTGCTGGGAAGGGGGAGCACTGCAACTCCACAGGGACAGAAGCTTGGGACTCTTCTGGAGCTCACCCTATGTACCTCTCCATCTGGTTATTTGTATCCTTTAAAATATCTTTTGTAATAAATCGACAGTAGTACATACATTGTTTTCCTGGGTTCTGTGATACACTCTGGCAAATAATTGAACCTGAGGAGGGTTCCTGGGAACCTCTGATTTGTAGCCAAGTCGGACAGAAGTGTGAATAACCTAGGGTCCTACTACTTGTGATTGGCATCTGAAGTGCAGGGCAGCCTTTTGGGACTGAGCCCTTAAACTGTGGGGTCTGTGCTAAACCTGGTTGGTGTGGGAATTAAATTGAATTGTAGGACACCCAGCTGGTGTTGGAGAATTGGTTGGTGAGAGGAGAAAACCTGACACCTCTGCTCAGTGAAGTGCTGAGCGTGGGAGTATAGAAGAGAAACACAATTGGTTTTTCCTGTAGTCAGTTTGGTTGATGAATTTTGTTCCCTCCTAAGAAGAAAGATGTAGAGTTTACTGAAACCTCTCAACAGCAAGCCTGCTAGGATGGAATCTCCTTAATCAAGCAGTTGGCTGTTGAAAAGGCCACGCCTGTGCTCCCACCTGCAAAAAGGGTGGGATTGAAGCAGCCCCCATTGTGTGATGATTGGCACGTATAAACTGAGTCTCAGGAATAAAAATTCCAGTTCTTTCCAGTTTAGCCAGGGGCTTACTGACTAGAAAGTCTTCCACTGAGAGAGAGAAAGATGCCTTAGGCAAGAGATGCTAACAAGGAAGAATATAGAGTTGCTATTTCAAGTTGGGGACTTCTGGAGCCTTCTGGTTCATCCTCTCAGATATGGTTGCTGGCTCTTTCTTTCCCCTCTATTTGAGGAATTATTGCAGCACTTACACCATGCAATTGCAGTTGTTTACTTTCCTCTTTTCCTCATTATAAGCTCCTTAGGAGTAGAAAACTATCTTTAACATGAAGCAGTGTGTTTGGTTCATGATGGAGCTAAATAAGTGTTGAGTAAGTGAAATTATATGAATGACTTTGCTTTGCATGTGTGTGTGTGTGTGTGTGTGTGTGTATATATATATATATATATTTTTTTTTTTTTTTTGAGATGGAGTCTCACTCTGTCTCCCATGCTGGAGTGCAGTGGCGTGGTCTTGGCCCACTGCAACCTCCACCTCCCAGGTTCAAGCAATTCTCCTGTCTCAGCCTCCTGCGTAGCTGGGGTCACAGGCATGGGCCACCATGCCTGGCTCATTTTTGTATTTTCAGTAGAGATGGGGTTTCACCATGTTGGCCAGGCTGGTCTCGAAATCCTGGCCTCAGGTTATCTGCCCACCCCGGCCTCCCAAAGTGCTGAGATTACAGGTGTGCGCCACTGCACCCAGCCTCTCTCTCTCTCTGTCTCTTTAACTTTCAGTAATAAAGTCAGAAAATAAAGTGATGGGCTTTCTCTTGATTAGGCAAACCACTGAATTTTAGGCTACCCTTAACAAAATATACAGATAGGTGTTTGTTTATTTAATTAGCATGATGGCCAAAGGATGTCGCTGTTTTTTTTTTAAAGTGGTGTGATACATGTACTGAGTAGATATAAACCCTGAATCCTGATGTTAAGAAAGTATTTAGTAATTATTAATGTATATTAATTGATATATCTAAATTTTGTATGGCAAAAGGAAACCCGTGGATCACAAAGCTGAAAATTCAAGCATAAGAAAACTGTGAATGCTACCAGCTGAGGAGATTGTGTTTCTGTTGTGAATTTGGCCCAGTTTTAGAGCATACGTCAATTGATTATGTAGTTAGACTTGGCATTAGATTGAAAATTTATATTTATAGACTAAGAAGATATTCTGCAATGCTTTGTCATAACCATCTAGACTTCCTAGTCAGTTTATTAATCACTGATAGGAAGCAAAGTGTCCATGTACCTAATTTGCATAGATAAATAAAAGCTAACTTTTAACAAATAGCAATTTTTAAAACATTTCTAAAATGTATTATTTGCATCCATGTTATACTACAGCAGAGTGTACTGAATATAATAGAATCTCTTTTCCGGATGACTAGTATGAATACCATGTAACACTGTTTCTCCTGCTTTGTAAATTTGTAATCTAAATTTCTTTCTTTCTTTCTTTCTTTCTTTCTTTCTTTCTTTCTTTCTTTCTTTCTTTCTTTCTTTCTTTCTTTCTTTCTTTCCTTTCTT
>NW_012120709.1:7052569-7057678 GCF_000951035.1 Colobus angolensis palliatus
TCTCTTTCTTTCTTTCTTTCTTTCTTTCTTTCTTTCTTTCTTTCTTTCTTTCTTTCTTTCTTTCTTTCTTTCTTTTCTTTTCTTTTCTTTCTGAGTTTTGCTCTTAAATGCTTAAATTCCTTCTCTCTCAAGGACTATCAGAATTGGCATACGTCTTTGATTAAGCCTCATGCAAATGCTGATATAAGCCATGTCTAAGAAATTGCAAAACTTTAATTACATTTTTTCCTTAAAGTGGTTGCTTAAATAGTAAGTCATATGTCGCTTAATGACAAGATTATATTCTGAGAAATGTGTTCTTAGGTGATTTTGTCATTGTGTGAACATTGTAGAGTGTATTTACACAAACTTAGTTGGTATAATTTACTGCACACCTAGGCTATATGGTAAAGCCTGTTGTTCCTAGGCTACAAACCTGTACAGCATGTGATTGTATTGAGTATGGTAGATGGCTGTAACACAATGGTAAAAATTTGTGTATCTAAATATAGAAACAGTATAGTAAAAATACAGTATTATAATCTTAATGGGACCACTATCCTATATGCAGCTTTTGCTATATGATGGCAGTCATTCAAGTTTTTTTTTTTGGTCTTGTTTTGTTTTTACCTTTCAATGAAATGACTTTAGAAAAATAATCCTTAAAATAAGGAATGATGCTTTGGTGCCTCACAGTATAACTTAGATTTATATCATTATATTCTTTTTTTTTTTTTTTTTTTGAGACTCTCTGTTGCCAGGCTGGAGTACAGTGATGCGATCTCAGCTCACTGCAACTTCCGCCTCCCAGGTTCAAGTAATTCTCCTGCCTCAGCCTCCCGAGTATCTGGGACTACAGGTGCCCCACGCCCGGCTAATTTTTTTATTTTTGGTAGAGACAGGGCTTCACCATGTTGGCCAAGATGGTCTCGATCTCTTGATCTACCAGCCTCAGCTTCCCAAAGCACAGGGATTACAGGCGTGAG
Source organism: Colobus angolensis palliatus (assembly GCF_000951035.1). Taxonomy (NCBI): domain Eukaryota; kingdom Metazoa; phylum Chordata; class Mammalia; order Primates; family Cercopithecidae; genus Colobus; species Colobus angolensis. The sequence goes on from NW_012120709.1 coordinate 7,053,535, forward strand.
TCACTGTGCCTGGCCATCATTATATTCTTTTAAAGGTTTCAAGTCAACACAGTAAATAACTTCATCCTAGTGTTCTAAAGAACTGTGGGCAGACCTTTTCATTTTGCTGCTTACCCAGATATTGTCAATGGAAAGGGCTGTATCTGAGAACTGGGTTCTTTAAGTAAATGAGACTAGCTTTAGTGGGGCACTCTGGGGCCCCGGGAGCAGGGAAGGTTGAGTGTTATCTGAGCTGCTGAGTGCCCTGAGTAAGCTATTGTTTAGTTCCTAAATATATGACTGATAAGAAGAGAATCTTAGTGTGACCAACTGCTCAACCCAATTAGCAGCTCTGCAAATCCCTGCTTCCAGTTAATGACTACTGTATTTCCATCAGATCTTTGCTCAAAAGTAGTTTTCACAGAGAACTTTTCCCTCGCCATCTCAAAGAAAGGTGAAGTTTCCTGGTTGTCTTTTCTGTTTTTCTACATAGTACTTATCACTCTCTAATACATTCTGTATTTAACTGTCTTTTTTCTTTTTTTTTTTGAGATGGAGTTTTGCTCTTGTTGCCTAGGCTGGAGTGCAATGGCGTGATGTCAGCTCACTGCAACCTCTGCCTCCCGGGTTCAAGCAATTCTCCTGCCTCAGCTTCCCGAGTAGCTGGGATTACAGGCTTGCACCACCACACCCAGCTAATTTTGTATTTTTAGTAGAGATGGGGTTTCTCCATGCTGGTCAGGCTAGTCTCCAACTCTTGAACTCCCTACCTCAGGTAATCCTCCCACATCAGCCTCCCAAAGTGCTGGGATTACAGACGTGAGTCACCGTGCCTGGCCTTAACTGTCTTTTTCAACCAGAATCTAAGCTCCATGAAGGCAGGGATTTTATCTCTTTTGTTTGGTGCTGAATCCTCAGTAACTAGGACTGTGCTCAATAAGTTTTGAATGGATGATGATTGCATAGTTTTTGATAGTTAGAAGCTGTGGAAACAGTCTATATGTCTCTACCCCTGCAAACTTAAAACAAAAATGTACGTCGTCTCGGACCAAAATTAGCCATATATTTATGTGGGCCTTCGATTGCAAGTAGGTACAAACACCCATGCATCTCTGGCTTGGAAGATTATCTTCTTTAGATCTTCAGGCGTATCAACTGACTTCTTGGGTGGAGCCTTATTCTAAAACACAACCCAGGAAAGTCCTGGACAAGATTGGTAGGTCCTGGGCTCAGCCCAGGCAGCTAGACCCTCTGAGGTGGACACAGGCCAAGAGGCTGTAGATGTAGAGGCCAAGAGGCTGTGGATGTAGAGAGCTGTGTCATAGTGAGTGGCTTATGTCTTATTCATTTAAGGGCTAGTAGCTGTTATTCCTCTTCCATCAAACACTTACCTAAGCAGCAATTTTACCAACAGAAAAATTATCTCTAATTCTTTCTATGCTACTTAGCCTGCCTTAAAATCTTGAGACTTTTTATACTAATTATTTAACATCAATATGTTGATTTAGTGAGAACACATGTTAATTAGCCAGCTCCAAAATATTGAGTCAGATTAACTTGTTAACACACTTCGTATTACTCATAATGAATATTTCAAAGTAAATCACCACAAATCCAGTGTAACACTTGGGCATGTAAAGCCTGGGATTTAGCATACACTTTTACTTTATGCAAAGCAAATATAAAAACAGTGGTTAAGAACTTTGATTCTGTAGTTCAGCTGCTAGATTCAAATCTAGGTGCAGATTCCAACTAGTTGGTTGACTCATGACAAGTTATTCAATATAGGCAAGCCTTAGTTTCCTTATCTATGAAATAGGGATAAAAAGACCTAACTCATAGAATCGTCATGAGGATTATGTCAGATTACTTTAAGACCCTTGGCAAAATGCTTAGCACATAGTAAATGCTTAATAAATGTTAGCTTAAAAGAATTATTCACATGGCAAAGATTTTTTGAGCGTCTATAGTAGGGCTAAGAAATGAGAAAGGTTTGCAAACACTGATTCTAAGTATACACTTGAATTATAAATGGATTGCTAGTGAGATCCCATAAATTAGATGTAGAACAAAGTTCCTTAAGCAATGTAGCTCTCTTTGTGTATTTAAAAGGCACTCCAGAGGGCTGGCTGCATGCTGTGGCTCACGCCTATAATCCCACACTCTGGGAGGCCGAGGTGGGCAGATCACCTGAGGTCTGGAGTTTGAGACCAGTCTGGCCAACATGGTGAAACTGCCATCTCTACTAAAAATAGAAAAATTAGCTGAGTGTGGTGGCACATGCCTGTAATCCCAGTCTGTTGGGAGGCTGAATCATGAGAATTGCCTAAACTCGGGAAGCAGAGGTTGCAGTGAGTGGAGATTGTGCCACTACACTCCAGCCTGGGCAACAGAGTAAGACTCCGTCTCAAAAAAAAAAAAAAAAAAAAAAAGCCCTCCATTTACGGAAAGCTTTTTTTTTTTTTTGAGATGGAGTTGAGCTCTGTCGCTCAGGCTGGAGTGCAGTGGCACAATCTTGGCTCACCACAACCCTCCACCTCCCAGGTTCAAGCAATTTTCCTGCCTCAGCCTCCCGAGTAACTGGGATTACAGGCGCCCACCACCATGCTAATTTTTGTGTTTTTAGTAGAGATGGGGTTTCACTGTGTTGGCCAGGCTGGTCTCGAATCCTGACCTCAAGATCTGCCCACCTTGGCCTCCCAAAGTGCTGGGATTGCAAGCATGAGCTACCACTCCCGGCCCAAAGCAAAGCTTTATGATTGTTATCCATGAAATCCACCCCTTTTTAAAAAAAATTTTATTTTTTTAGACAAGAGTTTTGCTCTTGTTTTCCAGGCTCTAGTGCAAGGGCACGATCTTGGCTCACCACAACCTCTGCCTCCCGAGTTCAAGCGATTCTCCTATCTCAGCCTCCAGAGTAGCTGGGATTACATATGTGTGCCACCATGCCCAGCTAATTTTTTGTATTTTTAGTAGAGACGGGATTTCTCCATGTTGGTCAGGCAGGTCTTGAACTCCAGACCTCAGGTGATCCGCTCTACTGGGCCTCCCAAAGTGCTAGGATTACAGGCGTAATCCACTTCTTATGCTAAAGGAGAGCTCTTCTGTAGGATTCTTGGCATTTTTCTTAAAGTTTTCATATATAGCTAAGACAATTTTTTAATTGTAGAAAGATTTGTCCCTAGTGGCTTCAAAATGTCAACCTATTGGAAGAGCGATGACACTTGAACCAATGTGACTTTCTTCTCATGCTCTACTTAACTCACAGAAACAGACTTGGTGTCAGAACAAGCCGAAGCTGCCAGTTTTCTAATCTTTCCAGGTTTCTAGGAGTGGGACACACATATGTGCTCTGATTCCAAAGATGGAACACCTTTCATTTAATGTATTAAGTATGCCAGTATACAGATGTAGTCGGTTTACACTGGTAACAGATACAGAAGTGAAATTGAAATGCACAGTAAGGACAATCTGAAAACAACAACAACAAAAACTCTGTGTCTGGGGTTTGCAGGAGCCTGGGTCCACTCAGCTTAGTTACCAACTGGATGTGAAAGTTCCCATCAGACCCCTTCAGGATCCATATCCTCACTGTGTGGTCAAGAGTTGGAACTGACAAAACCATTTCTCATTTCCCATCTTGCGCTGATTTTCTCCAATTTTCTCTGGCACATACTCTTTTATGATTGCTTTTATTTTAAGCATGTGGAGTTTAATAGGGAGCCAATGCCATCAAATAAATTCTGCCCCCTTTCCTAGTTTAGTTTCTCTTTGTGAGTGGAATCCCCCTTATGTTTCTGAACTATTTCTTAAGAGGCTTGCTTTATGATGAAAGAGGAAATGCCAAAAGTGACTCCAATAATGTCACTTTAAGTCATTTTCTGTTTCTTTACGTGATTTCTAGTTTTACAGGAGCTTTAAAAAAGAATAGGAAATAGGAATAGGAAATCACTTTAAGTCATTTTCTTTCTTTGCATGATTTCTAGTTTTACAGGGCTTTTTAAAAAGGAATAGGAAATATGAAAAAACTGGGGAAAGGTTGGTGATTTGACAATATTTTACTTGTACTTTTTTTTTTGGAGATGGAGGTTTGCTCTTGTTGCCCAGGCTGGAGTGCAATGGCACGATCTCGGCTCACTGCAACCTCCGCCTCCCGGGTTCAAGC
>NW_012120709.1:7057728-7062166 GCF_000951035.1 Colobus angolensis palliatus
GGTTCACACCATTCTCCTGCCTCAGCCTCCCGAGTAGCTGGGACTACAGGCACCCGCCACCATGCCCAGCTAATTTTTTGCATTAGCACGATCTCGGCTCACTGCAACCTCCGCCTCCCGGGTTCAAGCGATTCTCCTGCCTCAGCCTCCCTAGTAGCTGGGATTACAGGTGCCCACCACCACGCCCAGCTAATTTTTTGCATTATTAGTAGAGATGGGATTTCACTATTGAAACTATGGCCAGGCTGGTCTCGAACTCCAGATCTCAGGCAACCCACCCACCTCAGCCTCCCAAAGTGTTGTGATTACAGGCGTGAGCCACCGTGCCGACAGACTTGTACTTTTTCAGTGTTTGATATCCTATTTGAGCGACTGTCTTTGTTTACCTACGTAATGTGGTCGTATATACTGTGTTCAGAAATCAAGAGAGTAAAGGGAAGCAATAGAAAGGAAAGGATAGTTTTCAGAGCTGAGATAGATTTTTCAAAAAAATCATGGCCCAGCTGTTTCTACTGGGGACACCTAGAGTAGGACAATAGGAGATGATAATGTGGTTAGCCCAGGGTTGTTTAGGTGGTTTTATTTTGTTTGTTTTGAAACCTGAAGCCTCAATGGGCTTGAGCAAGAAGGAATAGAGATAGAGAATTCTCATCATTTTGTGGAGCTTTGTGAGCTTTTTCGTACTTTTATATCTCCGTTTTCCACAGTAGCCTCAGAATTTTCTTTATATGGATGCATGCCGGGGCTTCCCGATGATCGCTTGAGGATGGCTCTGGTGAGACAGAGAACTTGGTGGAAATCCCCCTGAGCTGCCTTCCTGGAACAAACCTGGGTTGAGAAATCTTGGGGCTCTGGGCACACAGAAAATGCCTGGTGGACAAATCATGGGACTGCCACCATCTTATCAAACATGATTAATGGGAACTGGAATGTAATAGAGACAGTGTCACATCCTTGCAGGGTGTCTCTGTGTTTTTTTCCTTCCCAAACACTGTCTTTTCTCTCTTTCTTTTAGTGAATTTCCAAACAATACTCTGGTAGCACCTTTTGTGCTACAAGACTTAGACCTGGAGGGTAAAGAGTAATTTCTCCAAAAGGATCTTGACATTTGACTGTTATGATAAGCTAAGCATTTTGTCTTTTTTTTTTTTTTTAAATTAAAAATATGTTTGTTTGGCTTATATAAACAATAGTGTTTTCTGTTAAGAAAGAAAACAAAGGACAGGAGAAGCTCATTATTCTGGATTTTTCCCTACCTCTGATCAAGGCTTTACATATAACTTCCTGACTCCAGGAAACACCAGGGATAGAAGAACAAGGTCAGCAACACTTTGAGCAAGCAATAAGCTAAATCTAGAATTTGGGGCATCCTATAGGACAATGGAACCAGTTTAATGAGTCAGTGGCTTGTGAAAAGAAGGAAAAAAGGAATAGATAACTATTCTATGTTAAAAGGGATTAAGGGATCTCAGAGACATAAGGAAATACAATGAGTAGACATTGTTAGGATTCTTATTTGTAAACAAGTGGAAAACAGATTTAAAAATAATTGGGGAAATGTGAATGTGAACTACCTTTGGATAGTATTAAGGAATTAGTATTAATTTTGTTATAAATGATAACAGCCTTATGGTTATATAAGCATCTCTGCTTCCATTCCCCCATGAATACAAATGAAGCAAGTCCCTTAATCTCACTTAGGATTACTGTTTGCAGCTACAAAGAAGATGCTTATTTTGGAAGGTGGGGTTGATGTGTAGGTACAATGAGACAATGCTAGCATAGAATCCTGTGATTTTTATGTTTCGTGGTGGTTGTTTTTGGCTATCATTATCACTATATGAGGTTCATGCATCATATTAATTCTAACCCTAGCTGTCCTTTAAAACTTTCATGTGTTTCCATTTCTTTTCCTATTGGTGGTCATACTGGTGTCCTGCCATTCAACGTTCACAGGTATTCCAGATGGCATGTTCCATGAGATGGAGGTGTCTTGGTTCATCTTGACCTTGCTCACCATTTTCTCTTACCACAAGGTCCTGTGTCAGGCCCAGCAATTGCCCTTGAATAGATACTTACGTATTTGTTGAATGAATGAACTCTCCCTGTTAAACTTAAAGCAGAAAAAAGGAACTTTATTGGAACTTCTTATTGGCAGGAAATGCTAACAGATTTATATTGATAAGCTGCTGGGAGAGGACTTAAAAGGGGCCTACACCTCACATTAGTGTTTTAGTTGCTTGCCTGTTGCTCATGATCAATCCCCTCCCATTGCTCTTCCTCAGAAAGTAGGCACGTGGTCATTTCTTTTTTCATCAGATTGCAAAGTCTTTATACAGTGAGAAATTGTATTAGTTTTGCACATAGTAGGCAGTTGCTAAATGTCAAAAGAAGACTTTATTTCTGTATCCAAAATATTTTCAGGTATTTTGATGGGAACTGGGAGAGCTAGGAGAAGAATATTCAGTGTAAGAAATGATTTTTTTCTGTGAGTCAAGAAAATACTGTAGAAATACTGTAATAGCCTTTAATTTATAGCTGTCAAATACTGACTTGGTTAAAATTATTACAATGCTTCAGAGGCAATTATTTACATATGCTCTCTCTCTTCATCTTTAATACTAGTAACGTGGAAGGGGGGAGCTGGGAGAAAGTCATTTTTTAAATGTGGATTGGGCGTTCAAATGTGGGAAGGGCTGCAATTCATTGAAATAACCAGGAGAAATTGGATGCTGATATTTCACAGCTGCAGTCTGTTTGGAACCTCACAGTACTGCAGTCTAACAAGGAAGTGCCAGCTTTGTTTTAGATTTAAAAGAGTATCATCTTAAGGATCTGACATTAACTTAAAGACAAAAGAGAGGTAACTCAGTAATTCCATCAGATATATATTTTTTCTCATTTTGCAATTCCATCAAAGCAGTATTGCTCTTGGCCTTTTACCTATTTTTGTATAAGGTGAGATATCATGATTTTTATCAGTGAGGGTAATATGTGTAAAACTTGCAAACAATTTATTCCTTTAAATAAAGTAAAAAAGTATGTTGCTAGAGAAGTACTATTGCTACTAACTACTAAAGGTAGTTAAAAAGTAGAAGTGTTTTATTACAATACAAATAAAGTGAACATGTGAAAATCTGTTTATTATTACATTTCAAGTTTGAATATTTTGTTTTCTTTTTAAGAAGAAGCAGGGCAAAACAAACTGTGCCCGTTGCATTCCTTACCAAGGTCAATGCTCCATATTTTGTCTGTTTAATTTAATAGCATTCAAGCACAGAAGCAATCAGGAGGCCACTCCTATTGGTAAATCCATACTTACAAAGAAAGCATGTATTTCAGAACTTAGGAAAAAAGCTGTTTGTTAAGCCCAGACCCAGTTTGAGATCTTTTTGAAAAGTGCTTATAATTTTCCAGAATTCTAGGATTAACTCAAGGAAATGCACAATAGAAATATGTAGATTTGACAGTGGCTTTTTTCTTTTGTTCGAGTTATCTCAGAGTCTTTTTTTTTGGATGAAGCAGCTTTGAGATTTGTTAACTGGTTTTCTTTTGTGTGAGTTTTACCAAAGTGATTAAAAAATAAAGAACTATTGACTTTTGGTAATTAAAATACTCTTGGATTTTTTTTTTTTTTTTTTTTTAGTTCAAGTTCAGGACCATTCATCTAGTTCTTAAACAATCTTGTTTTAACCTGAAGAACTCTTGATTTGAAACTTTGAGATCCTAAGAAATATTTTTTCTATGACTCTCAAAAATAACTTCAGATTGCAATTTGTTCTAAAGAGGATAAAGTAGATATACAATGCTTGTTTTCTTTTCCTTAATTGAGTTTCATTTTTGTGATTAACTTAGATAAAAATACTCTAATTCGATTTACTGAAACAGGATGAAATATTTTGCTTAGTGAAGTGTGCTAAATCTTTAAAACTATTTCTAGAGTTTTTAAAGAATTTTAAAATATAATGTACAAAGGTATAATTTCTGTGTATCTATACTTAGTTTCTCCCTCCCCGCTACATTTAACAAGCCCCTCTTTTCTTGTTCCTTTTGTAAACATGAGTTGCTTATGGCTTGTGTACTGAAAATGCTGCCAGGAAGTAGGGTGAGCAAAACTTCTTTTCCCATGACCCTCACTCTAATGTTGTTCCAAGGGTTCCCTACTTAGAAATGCCTTGATAACCGCATTCATTCCTGACATACCCCACCCCCAACACACACAACTGCTGAGTGCCATCTGACCCACAGTCCAGCTGCAGCTTTAGAAAATGCTAGTGGCAAAGGCTTTTACCTAGAACGGTGACTATCTGTTAAAAATTTTTGTGTGTGATTTGTTGTATGTGTGTTGAAATATTATTTTTTAAAGAAATAGTTACTTGGTGTCAGCCTGCAAGCTAAAAGGTTATTAGTATGCTTTTTTTTTTTTTTTTTTTTTTTT
>NW_012120709.1:7062216-7079911 GCF_000951035.1 Colobus angolensis palliatus
AAATAGTTACTTGGTGTCAGCCTGCAAGCTAAAAGGTTATTAGTATGCTTTTTTTTTTTTTTTTTAAATTTTCAACTCACTAAAGCTTGCCTGTGTATGTTCATCCTTTTTGTATGATTTCTGGAAGTTTTCCTGTCGACAGTGAAGTCTAAAATGCTAAGACCTTTAGATTCTGTCGTTCCATGACTTTTATTATGAATATAAAAGTTTTAAAAAAGAACTGGTCATGCTATGGCCTCTCCCTTCTCTCAAATCTTACATGATGCACTCAGATTTTTCCTTTGGTGCACAAGGGGAGAAAAATATATTTGCTGAGTAAACACTTGGCACTGAATTTCTTTCTCTAATCTTCTAAAAACTGTGAGGTGAGCGGTAGCGTTCTTTTATATGTAGGAAATTGAGAGTGCAAAAGAGGTTAATTTGCTCCAGGTAACAAAAGCTAGTCAGTCGTGGAACTAAGATTTGAACCTGTCTATCTGATACCAAAGTGTTATTCTTTGCCATTTGAAGGCAGTATCATTCATGCCGTGAACATTAGCCAAAAGCTTTGTAGTATAGGGGGAGCAGAATGGAATGTGTAAAGGAAAAGTTCTTGGAAAGCAGAGTTTGATGTAGAATGGTTCGTGAAAGTGAAGGGGATGGTGCCAGCAGTTGCAAGATAAAGGGATGGGGTAGGTACATTTCTCCTGGTAGCTGCTGCTTCTGCCTCTCCTGTTGTTGAGTGTCAGATTTTGCTGCTCCAGGGAAGATTCAACCACTGTTAAAATTTGGCACAGGGTTGATGAAGTTTTGGAACTTTACTTACTGGATTATTTTTTAAAAAATTATATCTATCAAGAGAAGAACAAAGAGGGTATTTGTGGTTATACTTTATTTAGTTATTCCTGGAGTGGGGACATGTGGCCTTATTCTAGTCCCATGGGCTTGAGGGGGAAAGCAGACAGATTTATTTGACTGACTGTAAGGTTCCTTTGCAGAGTACATAAAGAGAGAAAAGAAGAAATTTTATTATTATTATTATTATTATTATTTTTGAGATGCAGTCTCACTCTGTCTCCAAGGCTGGAGTACAGTGGCACGATCTCGGCTCACTGCAGCCTCCATCTTCTGGGTTCAAGCGATTCTCCTGCCTCAGCCTCCTGAGTAGTGGGGATTATAGGTGTCTGCCACCACACCACACCTGGCTAATTTTTGTGTTTTTAGTAGAGATGGGGTTTCACCGTATCAGCAAGGCTGGTCTCAAACTCCTGACCTCAAGTGATCCACCCACCTCAGCTTCCCAAAGTGCTGGGATTACAGGCGTGAGCCACCGTGCCTCGCCAAAGAAATCTTACTCTTATAGTTAGTGAAATGTGATGCCTCTTGAAGCCACAAGGCACATCTCAGTCTGTAAAAGCATGAAAGTTAAGTTTGTGTGAATAGAGAGAGGGTGAGATAAAGGAAACTCATTTGTGGCCTGTTTCCTGTTAGTGCATGTCTGCTGTGTTACCGACCCTTGCACATTCCCTGCCTTCCCTCTGCGGCCTCTAGTCCAGATTCAAAAACCCTAAAGACTTAGCTTCCTCACCCTGTACAGTTACTATAGTTACTAAGGATCTAAATTATTGGCATACCAGCTGACTGCTTTAAGCCTAAAGCAAAGTGCTAGGTAGAGGACATGTGTTACTTAGATACTGCCTATAAAGCAGATTTCTCTGTGTGGGAGACTTCTGCCCCACAGTGTCCCATTGTGAAAGCAGAAATGAATTTTGGTGAAATCAAATAACTTAGTTTGAGGAGTATTTATTTTAATCTGAAAATTGTTATTTTGTCCTTAACTAATGTTTAAAGCAAGCAGTACTTTGCACTGCACGAGGGACTGCAATGTGCAGTTCTGGCATGCCCAGGTTAGAGGGAAATCCATAAGGTCGTCTGCTTTAACCTGAGACTCCAAATTTAGTTTTGTGGATTTTTCAATTAAAAAACTCTACAGGAAACCTTAGTGATCTCTTTGGGAAATAAAAAGCCAGGGGCAGCTGATCTGAATAGTTTTCTCCCCTTTCCTTTCCCCAAACTAGTTTCTACTCATGTTTCAAAACATCTCCTTCTGCTTTTTGCTCACTGTGGATCAAATACTGTCATTGCTCTGATCCTATTGATGAAAGTAATGTGTGAAATTCCTCACCAGGCTAACTCCTGGATGAGAGAGGAAGTCTTATTTTTGTGTGTAATTAATACATACCCTGTGTTGTAATGTTAACTGATTGTCAAACTGGCATCAGTGTCTTCCTTTGTAGCAGGACAAGCTGCAGACAAAACTCCTCAGGCACTGAGTTAAAGAAGGAAGAGGTTTATTTGGCCGGGAGCATCCACAGGACTCCTGTCTCAAGAGCCGAACTCCTTGAATGAGCAATTCCTGTCCCTTTTAAGGGCTCACAACTCTAAGGGGGGGTCCGTGTGAGGGGGTCGTGATCGATTGAGCAAGCAGGGAGTGACAGGGGCTGCATGCACCGGTGGTTAGAGTGAAACAGAACAGACCGGAAAGTTTTACAATGTCTTTCTATAATCTATAGATAACATCAGTTGCTAGGTCAGGGGTCGAATTTTAACTACCAGGCTTAGGTCAGGCACGCCTAGGCCTGGTTTTGGGTCTGGTTCCTTGGTTTCGGGTCTGGTTCCTAGGCACCGGGCTACCTACCTTTAGTTTTGCTTCTCTTCCCTTTTCTGAGTGTAAAACAATATAAAACAGTATGAGAGGGTCTGGTCTGTCTCTCTTCTCTCACCTTCATTTCCTTGGAAACTTTGAAATAGGGAGATGATCCTGGGGTTGAAATGGTCTTAACATCTGTCTTATTCAGTGACTGCAATTGATTTTCCTTGAGGAACACAGTGCAGGAGTAGTGAGTGTGAAGTTCTGAGGTTTCTACTTTTCAAGGTTCAGATATGTGACCTCTGGGTGGTGGTGGTCATATATTTTGAAGTGCTTTGAGGTTCCTGTGGAATTAAAGTGTTTTATAATTTGAAGTAACAGATCCTATTAATTATAAAGCATTCTCAGTTAAATTACTGAACTCTTGCTATGTGCCAGGCATTCTGCTGATAGCAGCCCTTTTCAAAGTTTCATAGATATAAAGTGTGTTCTGATCTCCTTAGGTCCAGGAAGTCATCATCTGGTAAGCTGTCATATAAGGTCACATAGTACATTAATGCCAGCAGAACTGGGACTAGTAGTAAATATTTTATGAATCTGGGAGGTCCAGTGTTAGGTGCATATAAATTGGATTGTAATATCTCTGTGTTGTATTGATTCTCTTACCATTATGACTACCTTTGTCTTTTTCTACTGTTATTGCTTTAAAGTCTATTTTATTTGATATAAGAATAGCTACTCCTGCTCACTTTCTGTTTCCATTTGTGTGGAATGTCTTTTTCCATCCCTTTACCTTGAATTTATATGAATCCTTACATGTTAGGTGAGTCTCTTGAAGACAGCAGATATTTTTGGTTTGTGATTTATATTTATTCTGCTAATCTGTATCTTTTAAGTGGAGCATTTAGGCCATTTATATTCATTGTAAATATTGGGACTTGAGGTGCTTTCCAATGATCATGTTAAGTGTTACTTACTTTGTTTTCTTCATTGTGTTACTGTTTTATAGGCCCTGTGAGTTTTTTGCTTTCAAGAGGTTGTATTCTGGTGCATATTGACCTTTTGTTTCAGGATTTAGAACTCCTTTTAGCATTTCTTGTAGGACTGGTCTGGTAGTGACAAATTCTCCCCACATTTGTTTGTCTGAAAATTACTTTATTTCTCCTTCATTTATGAAAATTTGTTTTTCTGGATACAAAATTCTTGCTGACAGTTATTCTGTTTAAGGAGGCTAAAGATAGGACCCCAGTCTTCTGCTTTTTAAGATTTCTAGTGAGAAGCCTACTTTTAGTCTGATCGATTTTCCTTTATAGGTTACTGGGTGCTTTTATCTCACTACTCTCAGAATGCTTTCCTTCACATTGACTTCATATATAGCCCACTGACTATATGCTTTGGTGAAGGCCTTTCTGTGATGAATCACCCATGAGTTCTATGAGTTTCTTAGATTTGGATGGCTAGATCTCAGACAAGGCTAGGAAAGTTTTCCTCAATTATTCCCTCAAATAAATTTTCCAAACATTTTGCTTTCTCTTCTCCCTCAGGAACACCAGTTTTTCTTAGGTTTGGCCATTTTTCATGATCTCATATTTCTTGAATGCTTTGTTCATTTCTTTTGATTCTTTTTAATTTTTGTTTGATTGGGTTAATTTGAAAGTCTTCGAGCTCTTTCAAGAGAAGATGAAATTCTTTCATCTACTTATTCTAGTCTGTTGTTAAAACTTCTCATTGCATTTTGTAATTTCCTAAATGCGCCTTTCATTTCCAGAAGTTCCGATTGGTTTTTCTTTAAAATATCTGAAATACCTACCTCTTGAGAAAATTATTTACTGAGTCGGAGTCTTACTCTGTTGCCCAGGTTGGAGTGCAATGGCATTATCTCAACTCACTGCAACCTCTGCTTCCCATGTTCAAGCGATTCTCCTGCCTCAGTCTCCTGAGTAGCTGAGACTACAGGTGCCCGCCACCACGCCCGGGTAATTTTTGTATTTTTAGTAGAGACGGGGTTTTACCACGTTGGCCAGTCTGGTCTCGAACTCCTGACCTCGTGATCCACCCGCCTCGGCCTCCCAAAGGGCTGGGATTATAGGCGTGAACCACCGCGCCCAGTGAACATTTTTTATTTATATCCTGAATTTCTGATTTCTTCATGTTGGTTCTTACCTTTCTCTGGTATCTCCTTGAGTAGCTTAGTAATCAACCTTTTGAATTCTTTATCTGGTATTTTAAAGATTTTGTCTTGTTTTAGATCCATTGCTGGAAATCTAGTATGACCTTTGGGGTTATTATAGAATGCTGTTTTATCATATTACCAGTTATTTTTCTGGTTCCTTCTCATTTGGGTAGAGTATTTCTCCTAATTATTCTTGAATTTATTTTATATTTTACTCTGTGTGTGTGCATGTGTGTGTGTGTTTAGTTTCTTTTTTGCTCCTTAAGGATGTTACTTTAATGTTTATAGTTTATTGTAGCCTAAATGGCTCTTGCTTTTGGTGCTTTCAGCAGTAAAGACTTGGTTATAGAGTCTTTGTATGATGGCTTTCTCAGATACTGGTTGTAGTAGCAGTGTGCTCTGTGTGAGAGCAAGTTCATCATTGTTGCAAATAAAGTTTCAGTGCTGCAACAGAAATAGTCTTTTAATATAAAATTTTATTTTTAATTCTCAGCAAGGCAGTGTACTTGGTGTGTGCCCTTACAGATGGAGCAATGGTGAGCGCACATCTGGACAAGGGACGGGGGAGTTCTTATTCCTGATGCATGTGGCCCCTGCTGCTGTGTCGTTCCCCTATTGGCTAAGGTTAGACCACACAGGCTAAACTAATTATGATTGGCTAATTTAAAGAGAGTGATGAGTAGTTTAGTGGAATGAATGGTTATGGCAGAGCAGGAAATCGGAATGAATCAGTACAGAATGAGTCAGGGTGGGGCAGGTAATTGGAAAAGGTTGCTTTACGAGGCAGTTAAGTTTAAAAGTAGAAGGCAAAGAATTGAACATACTGACATATTGATTCTTTGAAGAGAAAGTTAGAACTCATATCTGACAATACCTCCTCTTGCATTTCCTTACAGCTGTTTCTCTTCAAACTTCTTTAACATGTCTTGGCTTAGTTGTTCTGCTTGATTTCCCAAAAGAAGAAGCTTCTCTGGATAAGTTGGAGGATAGTTAAAGGAGGTTTTAGTAAGTGCCGTTTTTATGAGTCTCTGCACCAACCCGCAGATGTATGGTGTGACACAGCACCCAACAAGAATAAGTACACCCATTACAGCTGTGAGGGAAGAAAGAACTGAGGCTGTTATTCTTTTCCATTTACCGAAGCACTTTTCTAGCCATCCCTTAAAGGGGTCATTTAGCCAAGTTGTTGGCTAACTCACTGGATAGAGTAGTCACACCTTGCAATGCCTTTGTTATACTTCCATCAGGGGCAATGTTGTTTGGGATGAAGGTACAACATTGAGTTTTAATTATGACATGAACTCCTCCTTTTTCTGCTAATATCATATCCAAAGCTCTCCTATTTTCCCCAAGCCATCTGGCTAGTAGCCCCTAATTGCTCAGCTATTCCTTTAACAGCATCTCTAGTGTAGTTAATAGATTGCTGTTGATTATAATAAATATAGTTTATCCAATTTACATTTTATTAATTTTCACCCACCAAAATATTGACTCAAATCCTTCAGGTATTTGATTTCAGGCTTTAAATTAATCTGGTATTGCCCATGGGACTCTAATTGTGTCTAAATAGATGTGAGAGTCAAAAGACCCATAAGGGGCTTCTTTTGCTCTATGAAGTCTTATTTTTCCTTTCTCTGGTTGATGAAATGCCAGGGTGAAAGGGATAGCCAATTAGACTAAAGCATAAGTGCCACTTCAGTTACTTGGCAGAGTGTCCAGTAAAGGTCCACCATATTACCACTACACATCCACTCAGGGATGAATAAGGGCTGACTGATTGATAAACTCTTGAAAATCCTTAAGCTCACTGCATCCCTTCAGGTCTCCAAGGAATGCGCTAAATTTCCTCCCTGTAGTGGGAGACACGAAGTGAACTTAGTGTTGGGAGATGGAAGCTGAATGGCCCTCGGGGGCTGACCTGCGGGGTGTCAAACTTTGGGATATAGCAGAGAGAGAGAGCTTGGCACAACTTATTGCTCCAGGTTGTAGAATCCTAGAAAAGAGCTACCATGCAGCCCATGCCCTGTCGACTAGAGGATCACCCTAGTGGAAAGGGGACAATCTGGGCCTCTGGCCTGCCATGCGCACAAGCATAACAATTGCCTTTAACATGTGGACAGAATATTTAATCCATTTTAACCAGGCATTTACATTTTTATACCCTGTTTCAATGGCTGTGGTTTGCCTTAGGTCTCCTATTTCTACTACTGAGATCTTGCTTTTGTCATTTGGCATGAGGCGAGTCATAGTTTGATTTTGTACATTTGGGAAAGGGGCAGCCATAGGAAGTGGAGGAGAGAGAACAAAGCACACCTTAAAGAACCCTCTAGGATCCTTTCCAGTGACTTCTGCTCCTAAAACACAGAAGCACTCTAAAGTGGGGTTAGAGATGCTAGTGGTAGGAATAGTACTGGATGTAAGCACTGGGTAAGGAAAGGAAAGGAAAGATAGACTAAGCTTTCCTTAACTTTAATTTGGTAGGGCTTGATCCAGGAAAAAATGGCCCATGATTCTGAGGATAGTGGTGCTTGCTTGACTTGGGTGTGATGTGTCCATCCCGTTCTGCCGTATGAACAGCAGTCTCGGTGGTTTAGCAGCACAAGGTAGGGTCCTTCCCAGGCTGGCTTGAGTTTCTCTTCTTTCCACCCTTTGATGAGACTGTGATCCCCAGGCCAGTGCTGATGCACTGGAAACTCCAAAGGTGGTGCCTGTGCAACAAAGACCTCTTGTTTTAAGGGAACAGAAGGTAGAAGATAAACCAAGTATGTCATTTCTAAGCAATTGATCTTTTGTTTTAAATGTGGGGCCATCAACAGTGGACTTTATAGTCCTTGGTACCTTCTTGTTGAGAAATTTTCTTTAGCACCTATTTTTATTAGTTTTTAGACCAAAGAAAGTCAAACACCATTTCATATTTAACAATGCTTTCTATATGATTTTTATACCAGATAAGCTAAATTTCACCTTTATATTAGTGTGTTAATTTTAATAAAACCTTGTAGACATATTTATCCAATTTTTAATGTCTGACTATAAAGTAAGATTTTTTTTTTTTTTTTTGAGGCGGAGTCTTGCTCTGTCGCCCGGGCTGGAGTGCAGTGGCCGGATCTCAGCTCACTGCAAGCTCCGCCTCCCGGGTTTACACCATTCTCCTGCCTCAGCCTCCCGAGTAGCTGAGACTACAGGCGCCCGCCACCTCGCCCAGCTAGTTTTTGTATTTTTAGTAGAGACGGAGTTTCACCGTGTTAGCCAGGATGGTCTCGATCTCCTGACCTCGTGATCCGCCCGTCTCGGCCTCCCAAAGTACTGGGATTACAGGCTTGAGCCACCGCGCCCGGCCAAAAGTAAGATTTTTATAGACTCTTTTTAACCTTTTATAATTTTTGTTGAAGAGCAGGTTCGTGCTTTAAGAAAAACCTGTTGTGCTTTC
Organism: Colobus angolensis palliatus; assembly: GCF_000951035.1. Classification (NCBI taxonomy): domain Eukaryota; kingdom Metazoa; phylum Chordata; class Mammalia; order Primates; family Cercopithecidae; genus Colobus; species Colobus angolensis. The sequence continues at coordinate 7,070,449 of NW_012120709.1, forward strand.
ATTTTAATGTCGGGTTCACAGAAAAACTGGATGATACCCCTTTAACTTTACCCAATGTGTTTACACATAGAATTTCCTTTACAATTAACATTTCGAAACTTGCTTAAACCTTTAAAGCAATTTTTTTTAACCTTTTAATGGAGGTAAAAATCCACATTCTTATTCCTCCTTATAATCTGTTTACCAAAAGTACATTTTACTTTCTTTACACATCTTGCACATAAACTGTTTCTTCAATAGTTTTACATTCAGGAGGCCTAATTACTTTTAAATTATACAACATTTCTTGCAATAAAGTCCCTTTTATAACATTTTTTTCATGACTTTCACAGACAATTCTTCAACATCCCTCAGCTTTCTGACTTGTTGCAAACATCCCCTTCTTTAAACAACCAGTTAATTTATTTTAGGACAAGAATTTACCGTGTAACATTCCATTTTACATAAATTCCACCCCTCCCCCCTTTTTTTTCTCAAAGATGATAACCATTCTTTTCCTTCCATCATGTCTGTGGACTAGACTAAGGCCACAAGATTAGAAGTTAGGACGATACCATGTTACACTGTTAACTTTTAGCAAACTTTACTTTTGTTGAAAACCTTGTAAGTTTGGGATTTCAATGATTCTTCACTATTAATAAGACCTCGTTCAGTCCATATTAACTTAGAATTGGTACAGATGGCTCCTTCCTGATTCTGTAAGTACTTTAAGGCTTAGCTGAGTGCAAAGAGCTAGCACATTTGAGCAGGCCAATTGTTAGGCAATTTTCCTAACAGAGCTTCTACAAGAGTTTCCTTATCACTTTCTGAATACCCATTGTGTCTTTTTCCCTCAATCACCTGGGAGGAATCATCTATCTGACTGTTCTGAAGGGAGTTCCTCCTGGGTCTGGTTGGACCTTTGTATGGTAATGAAGATTTAGATCCCCTGTTAGGAAGCCTGCTGGGTAAGGGAATTTTCAGTGGTTAATGTTAAATCATCTCAGACAGGCACTTTTTTTTTGTGGGGTGGGGATGGAATCTCCTTCTGTCACCCAGGCTGAAGTGCAATGGTGAGATCTTGGCTCACTGCAACCTCCGCCTCCCAGGTTCAAGTGATTCTCCTGCCTCAGCCTCCTGAGTAGCTGGGATTATAGGTGCCTGCCACCATGCCCAGCTAATTTTGGTATTTTTAGTAGAGATGGGATTTCACCAGGTTGGCCAGGCTGGTCTCCAACTCCTGACCTCAGGTGATCCACCCGCCTTGGCCTCCCAAAATGCTGGGATTACAGGTGTAAGAACTGCGCCCAGCCCGACAGGTACCTTTTGTTCATCTGCAGAAATGTTGATGTTTGAAGCAGAGAGGAAGCATGACTCTGCCTCTCATGCAAGCCTGAACCTGGAAAGTGCTCCCTCTGCAGGGATGCAGTCACCCTGCAGTGATCCAGAAGGGCTATCTATAGGCCCACCCACACCAAGCTCCAGTAGGAGAAGCCCCAGTTATTTTACAGTAGTGGATGAGGGGTAAAAGAAGTTCCCTTTTCCAAGACCCTTCTTGAGCACCAGCGCTGCCTGTCTGTTGGGGTAGAGTTGCAGACTATCCCAGCTGAGCCCAGCACTGCAACTGTGCCACTGCTGAAAGATACTTCTCACCAGTGGCAAGATCTGGGACTCAAGGCCTGCCGTCTGGATTTTTTTTTTGCCCTACTGGGTGTTCCCTTAATTTGGGGCACTCCCTCTTCCCTGGGGGTAGGAGTCCCTGAGAGCCAGACTACTGTGACTACTCTTGTTCCTCTTAATCTAAACACCCAGTGAGGCTGCCGTAATTCAGGCTGGTTCTGGGGAATGTCTGCAAGGAATCCAGTGATGTGACTTGCCCTCAACCCTCTCAGCAGTGGGTACCAGCACTCATTCTGATGGGGGCGGCAGGGGAATGACATATACTCTGAGATTTCTTGGTTATAAATAGTCTTAGTTTCTTGGCTTTCTCAAATTCTGGTTGTAATAGTAATGAACTGGTCCTGTGGACAGACTTAGAACCTTCTGGTTAGCCAGGGTGGTGCAGGCTATAGTGATAGCTCATGCACAAGTTTTCTCCTTCCTGGGTGCAGTGTTATTATACCTGTGGATGCTGTAATGGTCTGTGTTGGTTGGCTTCCAGCCAGAAGGTGATGCTCGCAAGACAGTGCCAGCTGCCATAATAGTGGTGGGATTTGTGCTTGCTTTATGTTACCCAGGGGATGTACCCTGGTTTCCAGATGATGGTTGGGGCCATAGGGCTCCCAGAAGTTCTATCCTTTGTGTTAAGTTACCAGGGCAGGTTAAGGGGCAAAGCCAGGTGGGGGCTGGGTCAGGCAGGCCCTTGCTCTGGTTCTCTGTGTACAGGGCAAGCAGAGGCCCCTGTGGGGATGAGGGGACTGGTTCTCGGGCCACTGGGGTGATATTCCAGGAAGAGTGTAGCTTCTGCTGCGCAGAAGAGTTCGCTCAGGGAGTGGGGAGTAACAGGCAGCAGGAAGCCTCACCCAGCTTCCATGCACTTGATAAGGCTGGTCTCTCACCTGCAGTGTTCACTAGCAGCAGCTAGCTACATTCCGGGCAGTCTATGCTCAATACTGCTCCAGGCCATAATTCTTTTCCTTGGAGACAGGAACTGGCTTTCAGGCCATGCCACTCCTCATCTGCCCACAAAGCTGGGGTGCCCAGCTCCTGTGCCTGTGGCTAGAGCAATTCCGAGGAAAGTGCTTCCCACTCACCCCCTGGTTCTGGCCAAGGGAGTTTATCCCCACTTGAGATTATATTATGAATTTCATTTGAGAGCTTCTTTCAACCTGCTGCCACTGTCTGAGTCAGTTCCTGTCAGGTAGAATCAGGAATGGTTTCCCTCCGTCTGTGCTGGAGACTGGAAGGCTCTTCCTGCTGCTGTTCCTACATTTACATGCCGCACCGCTTACTATATCAGTTCCCACACTGGGTGGGATTAAAGCCTTCCTCTGCAGGCTGGACTGCCAGGTTTCCCAGTGGGAATGTGTACCCTGGAGGCGGTCTCTTCCTCTCTCGCACTCTGGAGACTTACAGTTTTTCCTCCTGGCTCTCAGTGTAGGCTGCAGCCTGCAGTTTCTTTCAAAGAGTCTTTGGTTTCTTCCCATTTTCCTGTTAAATTCCTGCATTGCTGCATGGAAAAAAGGGAACAGTGTGAATTTCAACTCACTATTTTGTCTTTCCAAGTGGGAGAGGCTGCCTCTAATCTGCCATTTTGGCCACATTGCCCCAGATGAATATTTAAATTGTGTATCTTTAACTTTAATTCTCAATAGTGCTACTTATAACCACATGATAAAATGGGTTTAAATTCAATTTAGACTGGTTAGTATGGGAGATGTTAAAAAAAAATCTTCCTCACCAAATTGGTAAGATTCCACTTAACTATAGTGGTTTTATCTGTATGTATAAATACAGATTTTTACCATTCATTGTAAACATGAACACTACTAGATTGTGGAGAAACATTAAAGAAATGTTTCTCAATTTGGAATTAAGGCCCTGACCTGTGACCTAGAAATCAGACATGCTTGAAATGTTTAGTAGGGAAATGAAGATCTTGCATATCAGGTGCTTACTTTATGATTCTCGGAAACTAACTGGTACTTTAAGGAACCTTGGGTTCAGGCCACTCCTAATTATCTTCTTTCTCCTTGCTGAGTTCTATTCCATACTTGTAGAAAATAAACTTCTGGGAAAACTTAATTTTAGTCTTTGATTACATGATTCAGGTTAGCTTTAAGGAAAATTGTTTAATATTGAAATGCGTAAGTAGAAAATATTAATTTCTGTATAGATTTTTTTTTTTTTTTTTTTGAGATGGAGTCTTGCTCTGTCGCCCAGGCTGGAGTACAGTGGTGCAATCTCGGCTCACTGCAAGCTCCGCCTCCCGGGTTCATGCCATTCTCCTGCCTCAGCCTCCCGAGTAGCTGGGACTACAGGCGCCTGCCACCACGCCTGGCTAATTTTTTTGTGTTTTTAGTAGAGACGGGGTTTCACCGTGTTAGCCAGGATGGTCTTGATCTCCTGACCACGTGATCCGCCCACCTCGGCCTCCCAAAGTCCTGGGATTATAGGTGTGAACCGCCGCGCCCGGCTAGATGTTTTTTTAAAAAGAATGCTGTTTCTGTTTGTGATGCTTTAGTTCCTTTTTAAAAAGAATGCTGTTTTTGTTTGTGATGCTTTAGTTCCGGTATAATGCTTTCTACATGCTCCTATAAAATCACTCCTCAAGGGAGAACAGAGGGAACCCATACCCCATTCTAAACACCTACCCCTCTTCCCCAATAAGAGTAGTAACTACGTAGCTTTATTCTGTTAATGGTGAGCCAAAATTTCATTAAAGTGTATTTTTTACTTCATTCTAATTTGTATTGGTTTTCACATGAAAGTAATAAAAAAAAAAAGGGGCTGTGCTTATCCAGTTTTATTCCACTATGGGATATACATATCTTAAGAAGACCAGTATTGGAGGATTTTACTCTGGATACTTTTGGTCTCATTCATCTGTTTATGGAAAACTAGCTAAGTGCCTTTTATATACTAGGCCCGAATCTGTTTGTCGAACAGTGAACAAAATAGGCTGACATTTATGCTTTCATAGAATTTAGGTTCTAACGGACGGGGGTGCTGGTGGCAGATTAGTGAGTCAAATATGCTGCGGGTTAAATAGTGATAAATGGTAGGGTGTAAGAGAGTGTGCACACATGCGTGTGCATGCACATATGTGGAGGCTGAAGACAATGCTTGCTCCTGCCTCATCCCCACCACAGACCTGGTAGCAACTAGTGCACAAACTTTACTTCATTTATCATAAAAGTCATTGAGTTTGAATCACAATGGGCTGGGTCCCTACACTGCACAGCATCTGAATGTGAATGTGAGTCTTAGATTATAGAGAATTTTCCATGTTTAAAAAGTTATGAGCATATGGAAACACAGTAACAGTATATACAATTTCATTTCTCAGTTGTACTTCTCTTCTCATGAGTTTTCATCCTGAAAAGAGAGAGATTAGTACTATCTTGTTCATTATCTGGAGAGCCCTTGCCAAAATATTGCACACAGTTCCACTGTTGGAGCATTTCTAGGGTTCTCGGATGACGTATATAAATAAGCAGCTGCTGGTAGCCATTGTCAGCTCATTGTCTCCTTTGAGGCTCCTCGTCTTGTTTTAGGCTTAGAGCCTCTGCCAAAAGCAAACCCAAGGGACTGGTAGTAGGGTGAAGGCTTCAGGCCCCAGATATGCATGAATGAAAAACTAAGAAAGAACTTGTTTCTTATTTCCCACTGTCATAACAGGGACAACAGAAACCTATTTATAAAGTAGGTTTTTCATGGTGTTAAGGTTTTGTGGTGGTCAAAGTTGGGAAAAGGAAGTTGAGGCAGTGCAGTATATGCTGTTTGTCTCGTTAGGTTATTAACTTTTTGAGGTTAGGGGTAATGCTTTTCCTTAATTGACAATGTCATGCTCTATATAATATCATTATTTAATATGACAGCTGGAAATATAAAGATACACTATGACTCACTGAATCTAAGTTTCACAATTTCAATATTTTAACATTTCTAAAATCGGATAGAGGTCTTACAAGGTATCATCTTTGGCCAGGCGTGGTAGGTCATGCCTGTAATCCCAGCACTTTACGAGGCTAAGACAGGAGGACGGCTTGAGGCCAGGAGCTCCAGACTAGCTTGGTCAACACAGTGAGACCTTGCCTGTACAAAAATTAAAAAAAAATAATTAGCTGGGCATAGTGTCACATGTCTGTACTCCTAGCTACTCAGTAGGCTGAGGCGGGTGGATAGCTTGAGCCCAGGCAGTTGAAGTTGCAGTGAGCAATGATCATGCCACTGCAGTCTAGCCTGGGCAACAGAGCAAGACCCTGTCTCAAAAAATATATATATTTTTGATACAATTTATCGTCTTAAAATGTATGAACTGTGGTAAATAAAAATGACAGCACCTAAAATTTGTAGTGTTTGTAGAACTGATGATAAGAAGTTTTGGAGTAAGCCAAAAATGCTTAGAGAGGTGAAAATGGCATATATATTTGTTAACTTTTTTAATTGAATGGTGACTTAATCATAGGCTGATTACATGCTGATTAATTAAAGCCTGGCATAAATTATGTGTATCATTTGTATGAAAGTCTTTATTATTTGCAGTAAGACGATAATTAGAGAAAGCGTGTCTTCCAAAGTTTGGAACGCTCTACAGCCAGACATAGTTGCACCAATTGACACAGTTGGAATTCCTCAGTTCTGGATGCTAGATAAAAATCTTCACTGTTCAGAATCACAGCAGGCAGTTGCTGTCTATGTCCAGATCACTGAAGTGCATACATGTTAGTGGCTCAAACAGTACAGCATTTTAGGTGAATGAGTTTTACTTTGTGCTTAGTTTTTAGAATAAAAAATTGAGATTTATTTATTTATTTATTTATTTATTTATTTATTTATTTATTTATTTTTGAGACGGAGTCTTGCTCAGTTGCCCAGGCTGGAGTGCAGTGGTGCGATCTCGGCTCACTGTAAGCTCTGCCTCCTGGGAGATTTATTTTTATGCTTTCTGATCAGTATCATGAATCACCTCATAAAATAAAAATAGTGCTTTAAATATAAGATGCATATCTTCAAAGACATTTATGGATTTTTATGATAATCATTCCATGTAAATATTTAATACATTGGCAGTTAAAATAGTTACATGGTGAGAATATAGGAAGATCAATAAGAATGAGAGTTTTTAAAGTGAGAAAATGATAAATAAGACATGAACATTATAAATGACATTGTGAAAATGAGATTTTTATTTGTTACTGAGCTAAATCCAGTATGGTCGAATTGTAGGCTTAAAAGGAACATCCATAGTTATTTAAGGTGGTATAGAGAGAGGGTTGATTTGGACATGGCAGATTGAGATTCCTGTCCTGATTCTGTTGTTTGGGTAAGTCACTTAACCTTGAGCCTTAGTTTCTTCATCTGTAAAATGGAGATAATTACTTACACAGCTTATTTCCTCAGTAGGGTTCCAATGAGATAAGGGCTATAAATATTAATATGATTTGAAAAATCCCATCATGTGCATTTAAGGTGGTGAGATGGCTGTAGTAAGTCAGTCTCTTAAAAGTGGAACACTTGGAAGTTAAATTAGAACAGAAAAAGTCGTAAAATAGTATAGTTCACCAAAAATCATCATCTCTATTGTGATACCTTAAAAATGGCGTGGCTCTAAGGGTACATAATGAAATCTGCAATTTAAAAATGCCGTTTTTCCAAAATAGTTTCAAAAATTGCTTTAGTGTGTCACAATGGGGTAGGATAGCAGAAAAATGAAGTCTGTAAACATGTAGGATAATGAGTTTCTTGAAATCGACTCACAGAAAAACACTGTGTAAATGGAGAATAATGATCTTTGTGCCTTTACTTCCCTGGCAGCCCAGGCTCAACCCTGTTTGACAGTGTGCTTTCTTGTTTCTTTTTGGAAGGATGAGGCATGGTGCCAGCATTCATCCACATCTTGTCCAAGAGAGTGGTTTATGTATTCTTTCAGTTACCATTCATTATAAAATATTTCCAGTCTTTAAGAGAACATTAGTCATATTGCTATGTGAAAAGATTGTTTTTGCCATAACCATACTGTTCATATATAGTCATGACATTATCTGATATTATACACTTCCATTTGATCAAAGAAAAATCAATAAAAATGTAATAGTGAAAACCCAAATATGCTGTAACAATAAATGTAGCAACTTAAACATAACCACTTAAGCTATAATCACATTCTAAGCTTGTTGCTCCATTTAAATTGTACTTGGGAAAGTTTTTGGAGGTTTGTGTGAATGTGTTAACTTGTTTCTTTGCTTGGGTAAACAGATTTTATTATTGGGTCTGGGAAAGTTTTTGTTAAGGTGTGCTGGAGTGCAGATATCTGTTAACTACTGAGATGATACTTTTTTGAAGTTGTAGTAATAAACCCAGTCTTTGGAGGCAATATATGTGTTGTATAACTTTTATTAATGATGCGTGATGCTAAACAGTTGAAATGAAAATGCACTTAAGTAAATGATCAATTTACCTTTTGGAATAGGGACAATTTGACTGTAATGATTTTTGTTGTCACTATAGTTTTTTTCCTTGATTGGCAGGCACTGTGGCTGCATCATAAAATGATGAGTTATCATTTTAGGTCCAGAGAAATAGGCTGATATGTAGGTTTAGTAACTGAGAGGAAATAACTAACATGTCTTTCCAGTCATTGGTCACCTCTTTAAAAATTAATAGTAATTATAATTATGATAGTTTATCAAGCTCTTACTATATGCTATGATGAGCTCTAAATGCATGATTTTGTTTGCTCATCACAATGATCCTATGAAATAAGTATATTAATATTATTCCCATTTTATAGGTAGGTAAATTGAAACTTGCAGTGCTTAAGTAACCTAACTTGGCCACTTAGCAAAACAGAATTTAACTAGTAGTGAGTCTGACACCAATATCCTCACTGTTAATATATTTTTAAATTAGAGCTATTTGTATTAGAAGGCTTTGCAAAGACATAGAGGCCCATGCCAGCCTTTTCTTTAATGATTTACATTTGTGAAAAATTTTGGTGTTTTTTTTGTTTGTTTGTTTGTCTTTTTCACTGAATGCTCACTCCATCAAGCTTGGATAGACCACCAGAATCATTTTTATGGTGGATGTTTTACAAGGCAATGTTGAGATTATAGGTTAGCAGGTAAAATGTCTGGGCTGCTTTTGTCGGCAGCCAGGTGTCCCCCACTCGCCCCCACCACCCTGCAGCTTGCCAACAGATCTTAAATGGAAGAACCTTCTGGCCATTCTCTCTGGTTCCTCACATCTCATCTGCTTGATTTGATGTCCATATCTTAAGTCTGTGTTTGCTGGGGCTCTGGTTTTCCTCTCTTCTTCACAGCACCTTTTATAGCTAGGGGCAAGCCTGTGTCTAGGCACTTGGCTTCTTATCTCTAATTGCTCTCTGCCAGTCTTAAGAAGGCCTTAATTTACCTCTCCTAAATACTCTGAATTCCCACATTCAGTTCTGTTTATTGACAGCTTCCTATTTTCAAGGTCCTGTGTTGGGTGAAGTAAAGGCTGGAGGGGTTCTCTGTCCTCCACACCTTGCTGTTCAGGGAGAGTTATAAGATTTGGACACGAAGAAGTATAATAATAAAGAGGGAACATTGTCTCGAGTATTTCAGTAGACATACAAAAGAGGAGGTAGAGTACAATAATGCAATATTTCTCAAAGATTTCTCCTGAAGTACATCTAATACAAGAGGAGGGGAAAAATACCCTCTTGGTAGTCCGGGGACATAGCCCAAACTGGCTGCCTCAGAGGAAATACCAGGTACAAGCTAATTCATATGAAATAGGCTTTACCTGCAATATATGCATTTTTTTTTTTTTTTTTTTT
>NW_012120709.1:7080736-7083443 GCF_000951035.1 Colobus angolensis palliatus
TAAGAATGATGGTTTCCAGCTGCATCCATGTCCCTACAAAGGATGCAAACTCATCCTTTTTTATGGCTGCATAGTATTCCATGGTGTATATGTCCACATGCACCATCCTTAAGTATAGCCAGGAGGCTCTTGCAGACCAGATCTTGGTATCTTAATGTTATTGTAGCCCCTGGATGGTATGATGCAGATTTGCAGTCCTGCAGCTGTGCATACCTCTCTATTTGAAGATCACAGCAGAGACAAAGGGCTGTTTCTGATGTGGAGAATGACTTTGTGGATGTTGAGAGAGTTAAGTTTAGATTGGTTTGTTTGGCTGGGATTTTGAGTTTGCAAAGAATAGTTTGAGAGAAACGATGAGTCAAAAAACATGAAGATGACATCCTTCACTAGCCTAGTAGGTAACAGCTTAGTATGTCCTTTAAAATGAAATTAAAGGCTAGGTGCAGTGGCTTACCCCTATGATCCCAGCACTTTGGGAGGCCAAGGTGGGAGGATCACTTGAGGTCAGGAGTTCGAGACTAGCGTAGCCAACATGGTGAAACCCCATCTCTAATAAAAATACAAAAAAATTAGCCAGGTGTGGTGGCAGGTGCCAGTAATCCCAGGTACTCACAAGAGAATCGTGTGAATCCAGGAGGCAGAGGTTGCAGTGAGCCGAGATTGCACCACTGCACTCCAGCCCAGATGACAGAGCAAGACTCTGTCTCAAAAAAAAAAAAAAAGAAAAGAAAAAGAAATTAAACTACTCATGATTTAACCACAAATGTATATGACACCAAGAAGGGCAGGGTGGAGAAAGGAAGTTGTAAGAGCTGGCAATAGGGTGACATGTGACATGAAAGGTAAGGTAACACCAAATGTCCTTCCAAAGTCATTATCTTGGGTGGATGGATATGTTAGGTAATAAAAAGAAAAATGGGGTGCAACTGAGGCTAACATACTGAGGCTTTCCCTTACTGAATCTGTTGATAAGAGAGTGAGAAGTAAATGCTCAGCCAACAGTGGGAAGTGAGTGCTTGTTCTGGGGCAGTAGTCGGGGGTGGGTAGGCAGACCAGGAAGTCCGGGCAAAGCAGGCCAGGCCACCCCTGAGTTACAGGGAAGCTTAGGAAAGCAAAACTCCTCTATATTGGGTAACTTAGTATTTGTAGTTAAAGAAAAAGAAAAGGGTAAGGGAGATATTTCAGAAAATGTTGCTTGGGGTGCCAGCATCTAAACTTAAATGACCACTTAGGAGTGGTTTGCGAAGAGATAACATAGATAGTACTTTACAAAGTGAAACAGTATTGAGGTAAAACATGGTGGCTAAAGATAAAGTTGTCTGAAGTCAAGAGTCTGAGGAAGAGAAATCTCAAGAGAGGGGGCAGAGGAATTGTTATTGAGGCAGAAAGAGACTCTGGAGAATGACATTGTGTCACTATTCTTTGCCCACCCATTTCAAGTTTTTTCCCCAGGGTAGGAAGATGGGTGGTTCATTTTATCCTTTGAACTTTCTATTTTTAACTTGAGTTGTAGCAAAGTGAAGTCTTTGTGGTTTCTCATTTTTAATTTTTATGGAATTTGTAGGTTTATAGAACCTGGATAAAATCTGGCCAAGTGTTGGTTCCTATTTGTTATTTTTAGGCTGAAATCTTCTGGAACTGCTTGCCAGACACATATCATTTATGGGATTACAAACTGTTTGGTCTTCATTAGAGGCCAGCGCCACTATTTATTTTCACTGAAGCTCTCTTGAAGATAGTAATTTAATACCCAGATTAAATATGTTATGCTTACAATGAAAATATTTCATATTCTGTATTTGCCATCATAATAAATAATAGTTTAATAGTTAACATTTGTTGAGAATCAGTATTTCAAGTTTCTATTCTATACCAGACACTGTGCTGAGCCAGTTTTATGTAATATTCATGACAGTCTTGCAAAGGATTAACATCTTCCTTTTGCACTTGAGGAGCCAGCGTACTTAGTACTTAGAGGGGCTAAGTACTTGCTCTGAAACATATTGCAGTAAGTGGTGACCCTGGATTGGCATCCGTGTCTCTTTGACCCTTGTGCACGCGTAGTCTGTGACATAAAAGAATGATTGTTTCTAATCAAAGGACTTCTTTCCAGATCTGAGCACCTTCATCACATAAGACATCGAAAACAGATGCTTAACTTAATATGCCTGCCAGAAGAGTGGATGTATCCACTGCAAAATGGGATGCAGACTCTGAATATACTTCTGCTGTAAAAATGAATGAGACTGCCTAAAGCTGGGCTAATTTGATTTACCAACTTGAAGGTACCCAAACAACCATGTTGTTCTAGCCTGTAATACAGTACATTAATGTAGTGACCTAGGGCGTAGCTTGTGCTTTTTCTACACTTTCAGGAGAATGAAGAACAGCATCAGGGCTCCATGGTTCTCTGGTAATTCTGTCTCCAGTGACCTCCTGTAGACATGCCCCTTGCTTCATGGCAGTGTTTCTCAAGGCCTTCAAGGAAAGACAATTCCTTGATTTCCATTTCTGTTAGTTACTCAAATTTCCTTCAGCTCAACTCTCGTTTATTGAGTGACTGCTACATACCAAACTTTGTTCTGGGCCCTCTTAATGAAGGCTGATTTTTAACATCAGATAACCACTATTTTCTAGGCATGTATATAAAACAGAAGATAGCAAAGATTGTGCTTTATTTTTTTTTTATTTTTTTTATTTTTGAGAC
>NW_012120709.1:7084743-7132830 GCF_000951035.1 Colobus angolensis palliatus
ATGTTTGCCAGGCTGGTCTCGAACTTCTGATTTCAAGTGATCCACCTGCCTCAGCCTCCCAACTTGCTGGGATTACAGGCGTGAGCCACTGGGCCCAGCTCCATTGTCTTTTAACATGGTGTTTTATAATTACCATTTTATATACATTTGCTGCTAGATTATTCTATGCTCAGCATAGCTAGCTGTCTCTCATAGAGTCCAACACATGGAGTCTTGCTGTTTTAAAATTTATATAGCAGGTAAAGGATTCATTAAATATTATAAGGCTCACAGCCTTCCCAGTTCCTCTTCCTCTTCCTCTTCCTCCTCCTCTTCCTCTTCTTCTTCTTTTTTTTGAGACAAGTCTCACTGTGTTACCCAGGCTGCAGTATAATGGTATTATCACAGCTCACTGCAACCTTGAACTCCTTTACTCAGTGATCCTCCCACGTTAGCCTCCTAAGTAGCTAAGACCACTGGCACAAGCCACTGCACCCAGCTGATTTTTAATCATTTTTTGTAGAGTTAAGGTTTTGCTATGTTGCACAGGTTCAGTTTCAACTCTTGGCCTACGGTGGTCCTCCTGCCTCAGCCTCCCAAAGCATTGAGATTACAGGCATGAGCCACGGTGCCTAGCCCCTTCCAGTTTCAATGCCCATCATTCTTTGGCGATTAACTATGATATGCCATGAAAGAGCATTCAGTTTGGGAAGCAGAAGAGCTATTCAGGTTGGAGTCCAGCTCTTAGACTCCAGGCAAGTTATTACATAACTTTTCAGAGCACTGGCCCTCGTAGCTTTGTGTAAGATGTAAGTATGTAAGAACTTTGAAAAAGTAAGACATCTTGCCAACACTATTGCTGTTGCTATTGAAAGCATACATTAAAGCTGCTTGTAAGTACTAAAACATTGTGGTCATCATCATTATTTCTGAAAGCGAATAACTCATGTTTTACAAGTGACTGTAAAAGCCACATTAGGGGCTTGTAAGAGTGTGAAAGGAAAGAAGGGAGGGTAAAAGACATCCAGGGGCTTGGAGTATTTACCCAATTTGCAGAAATTGATGGTTTCAACAAAAGAGCTGTTGTTTACAAGGTAGGGTCTTGGATGCTTGGGTAGTATTCATAGATGGTAAAGTTTCCTACCATTAATATACTACTTAAAATAAGGTGGGTAGTTTAGGTTTACAAATCACTGAGATAAAGATGAAAGCATCACCAGAGAGTCCCAACATAATGGAGAGTTAAAGGCAGACAGAGTGTCACGTTGAAAGGGGTCAGAAAGAGCTTTTTGGAAAAAATGAGGACTTGAGGAGGACTTGAGAGAAATCTTGAAAAAAGGCCTCTTTTGACAATGAAGAATGGGAGAAAAGTATGTTCTAAGTAGGTGAAGTAACAATAAAAACAGACATAAAAAAGAATAGCAGGCTTGTTTCAGACAATAACCAGTACCTTAGCTTGGTGTGAGTCTTTAGAGATATGGCTGAGTATGTATGTGGAAGCTACCCTTTGGAAGATTCTAGACATATTGTTTTAGTCTTCCTGGTACATTGTTGCATCTTTCAAGTCCCTGTTCTTAGTGAGTCTTCTACAACTCTACCCCTGCACACTCAATCCAAACTGATTGTACCTTTTTTATCTGCCACCTTTCTTTAAGGTCTATGTGCAAAACTGTGTGGCAATGTGGTGAAGTGGGTATTCTGGAGCTGGCGCCCTGGGTTGAAATTTTGGTTCTGCTGTTTCCTAGCTTGTGTGACCTTGGGGAAGTCACTTAACTTATCTGTGCCTTAGTTTCTTAATCTGTAAAATGGGAGTGATGGCATCTAGTTCTTGTGGCTATTGTGAGGACTAATGGGTTAATTTATATTAAATGCTTACAAAAGTATCAGGTACTAGGTACTGTTATTAATCTCTGTCAAACAATTTATCGATCGCCCTCTGTTATGATTAATTACATGCCACACTCCGCTATGGGACTGCGCCCTTTAGGAGGGAAGGATACCTTCTATTTTAACCTTTGTATTCTCATTGCTTTATAATGTCTGCCTTCTGCATGGTTGTGAAAAGACGAGAATTCTACAACACATATATCTAGACAAATTGCTCCTGTGAGTCTTCCTTAGATCCAATCCCAGAGAAGCTGGATTTTAGGAAGAACTACCTTATACCACTGGTTGTACTTGTTCTGACATAAATATATATAGCCCACTTCCGTGACTAACGCTGTAAAAGCAATTCCATTAACACCTCCAAAATAACAATGAGACCTCAGTTCTTAAGTCTTTGTGCAAGAAAAGTTTAACTAAATATTTATTTAATCATAGGTGTTTTGTATTCCTCTAATGAAATGAAGTCTTAATGTTTCATTATATAATCATGGAAGCTGGTGGTTAACTCTTTGATATGAAAACATTGTTGACTAATTAAAGCCCAGTATAACTTCTTTCAGGTTATAATGTGAATGCATGTGCCGACACTTGATGCTTAACTTTCAGTCAGGCAAATGGGACGGATGTGGTGTGTGTGTGGCGGGGGGGCGGGGGCGGGGGCATGTGAAGCATCTTTACTGTATACAACTTGCTCACCAATAAATGAATGTTGGGTAATAATAGGGAGAGACACCCCTGTCTAAACTAGATTCTTTGATGGCATGGGATCTTTTGTCTTATACTTAAGAGAAAACTTTAACTCTTTAGTATGATACTTTAAAATTCAACAACAAATTTAAGAAATTATTAGGTTTTAAAATAGAAGTTTTTCTATTATGATATGGATGAACTTTATTTAAAAGATTTTAGAAACAGCTCTTCTGTTTTTTATGCCTGCTCACGGTTTAGGAATTTTAGTTAGACAATTAGGAAAATATTGTGTCTCGTGTGATTTTAAATCAATGGGAAGATGTTGTGCTTTCTAATTCAGAACTGCACACTCAGTAGGGGATGGAGCCAAGATTAAAAGCATGAGCTGGATTCCTCATTTTAGAGACTGATCATCATTACTGCCAGAACATATCATACGTTCTTTACCTTGATGGTTTTTTTTGACCTCATCATTACGTCGGCATTAGGAAAATGAGAATAAATAGGAAGACGATCAAGAACCAGAACACACTTGAAGTTGAAAATGTGCCATATTTGAGACTTTCCCTTCATTCGTAGAATTATCATTTGAACTAGTTGAGAGCCATATTTTCTTGTATAATCTTGTCTCTCATTATGCTTCCGGAAGGACTGTGAAAGGATCATTCATGCATTCTTGATTCCATCAGGAGTTGAAATAGACACCCATCTCTTACACAGAAATGCTGAACAATAATACTGTCATGGCTTGATGGCTTTGCAGTGTAGCAAGAAAATTTGAAATTGCTATCAACAGATTGTCTTGAGCACTTTCCAAGGTTATCTAAGGTCCAAGAGTTGCCATCTTCATAACTGAAATTTTTCTTTTTCCTTTCTTAGATATTGAACATGGACATAGTCAACATGTTCTGAGTGCCTTCTATGTGTTTGATGCTGTTCTAAGTTCTTTATCTATATTAACTCATTTTCTTCTCACCATAACTCCGAGGAGTGCTTCCACTTAACAGATGGAATACTGAGGTACAGAGAGGCTATGAAACTTACCCACAGTCATGACACTTAATTATTGCTAGAAGCAGGATTCTAACCCAGTTAATCTGCCTTCATTGCTCATATTCAGTAACTTGGCAGAGTAGCCTGTGCGTGGGCCATTGTGTTCTTGTTTGGAGATGGGAATTACTGTCGTGCATTCACAGTGATCTCTGTGAAGGGACAAAACAGATTACCTTTTTCGGTCATGGTGCAAGGCCATGGGAAGTCAACAACAGTCTGAGAAGAAATGGGAGATTGTGTCATGAGTTCCCTAGGACAGAGCTTCCAAATAGGCTCATCTGGGTTTGAGAGAAGTTCAGAAGAACTCTTGGTGGTAGTGAGGGGAGAGAAGGAAGGATATCCATTGCAGGGTTCCCAAGCATCTTGATCTGCCCATGTATCCTCAGTCTCAACACTGCTGTAGGAATTACATTTGGGGCTTCAAATCCAGCAGAACATAAGGCCTTTATTTGTATACTACATATTTATTTGTATATTTGTATACTTGTATATATGTATATTTGTATACTACATATTTGTATACTACACATACAAATAAAAGGGTATTAAATGGAATGGTTTTCCTAAGTCTTAGGGAGAGCACCCAGAATTAAACATGAAACTGTCTAATGTGTGTTTAAAAAGAAAAGCCTGTCTGAAATTTGAAGTCGGTGGTCTACAGAATTGTCTTTGGTGATTGTGTTGGTAAGTCCTTGGCTGACAATGGTACAAAATGTGACCTTCGCATTTGGAGACCTTTTCACCCTTGAGTGCCTACATTGATAGGTACTTGGACTTGGGGTTTCATGAATGTAAGGGCTGCCACAGTAAGTTCTGGGGTTATGTCTAGGCATAGGAACACAATTATTCTGTTAAATAAAAATTATTCTGACATTTGTAAAAATGGTAAGGAAGACTTTATTCAGGACTATCACAATAGGTGTAAAGACTATGTCAGTAGATGAGAGAGATCTGGGTCAACTCTAAATACAACAAGAACAAGTGGGAATTTATGGCGAAGGAGCAGGATGTGGGGCATTGGGTGGATGGAAAATGACTAAGAAGAGACATTGATGATAGTAGGATTCTTGCTGAAGAAAGGTGGGGGATGAGAAATTTGAACAGATATTGAGGATAGGGGATTCTTTCTAGACTGACTTAGTAGAATCCTTGCTAAAACTAGGCTCTGCAGGCCCAGCAAGGGTCAGGGACAAGGTGGACGCCTAGTCAAGAAGAGGGCTTGAAGGAGCCTGACTCAAA
The DNA here is from genome assembly GCF_000951035.1 of Colobus angolensis palliatus. NCBI lineage: Eukaryota > Metazoa > Chordata > Mammalia > Primates > Cercopithecidae > Colobus > Colobus angolensis. Next base: position 7,089,592 of record NW_012120709.1, read on the forward strand.
TTTGGCCAAGGAGGGAGAATTTATCAGTTCCTATTGCTTGATTAAATGTAAGGACTCAGGTATTAGACTTGATCTCACGCAAGAGACACTGTTAAGTGAAGTATAGAGTGAATTCCAGAAAAGTCTGTTTTCTTATTGGTGTAGACATCTGTGAATGGGTTGACATAAATGATCAGAGTAGCTCTGAGAGATGGGATCTTTACGATTTTCCTGATGCTGCACTGTGAAGTTGATTTATTTTTATTTATTAGATTTAAGTAGGGTTTATTAAGTGCCAGGCATGATTCTAAACGCTTTGCAAATATTAACTCATATAATCTTCAAAACAATTCTATAAGATGGTTATGCCGTCTTCCCATTTTATATATAATTATGTATTGCTTAACAAGAACACATTTTGAGAAAAATATCCTTAGGCTGTTTTGTCATTGTACAAACATCATAGAGTATACTTACACAAGCCCAGATGGTATAGCCTACTACTTATCTTTCCGTACGGTGAAGTAGGCTATCCCACCTAGGCTACAAACCTTTACAGCATGTTACTGTACTGAATACTGTAGGCAGTTGTAACACAATGGTAAGTATGCATACCTAAACATATCCACACATAGAAGAGGTACAGTAAAAATACGGTATAAAAGATTTAAAAAGAGATGCACCTATGTAGGGCAGCTACAGTCTAGTCTAGTGGAACTACTGTAGTGTGTGTTATGCAGTGCTTGACTGTGTGAGGAAACAGAGGCCCAGAGGAGTTAAATAATTTGTCCAAGGTCCCATAGCAAGTAAGCGGTGGGGCTTGGATTTCCACCCAGGCAGCCTGGCTCCAGAGTCTGCATTCTTAATCACTCGGTGAGGTTGCATCCTGGGCTGTTGACTCCCAGGGATTTACTTCTTATTATTCTGGGCTTTTCTTTCTCTGCCCATAAATAAAGAATTCTTTTTCTAGGTTTAGTCAGACTCTGGGCCTTGTTCAGACTGAAGTCAGGATTGGAGAGTATGTTTAACTTAAGTCTCAAAGTTATTTGTAAACAGTCTTTCAGGTCATCTTTTACCTTCTTGACCAAAATCGTTAGTTTATTGATAAAAACACATTTTCTACTTTTCCACAGTTTGTGCAGAATATTATTGGTGACTCTTTCTAATCAACTGTTGGCTTTTTTCCCTTCACCAGCAAACTCAGTAGCATTCCTTTTTTTTTTTCCTTTCTTTTTCTTTTCTTTTCTTTTTTTTTTTTTAACGAAAAAATGCTCCATTAGCTGAACAATGAGAACACATGGCCACAGCGGGGGAACAACATACACTGGGGCCTGTTTGGCCAGGGGGAGGTGTAGGGGGATGGAGAATATCAGGATAAATAGCTTAATGCATGCTGGGCTTAATACCTAGGTGATGGGTGATAGGTGCAGCAAACCACTATAACACATGTTTACCTATGTAACAAACCTGCACATCCTGGCCGTGTATCCCGGAACTTGAAATGAAATAAAATAAAAATGCTCCATTTATGGTCAGCGAGTGGTAGTTCCTTGATAAAGGCTTTGGTAAACTGGCTTTCAGATAATACACATCTGCCACCAAAACTCTCTTAAAGCAGTAAATCTCCACTGTATAGAACTGACCAGATCCATTTTCAGTATTTATAGTGTCTTTAAATTTTGGTTAAATTAGTCAAACTGGTATTTCAAAGGATTCTGGTTAATATAATACAAAATCAAAGTTATATAATGTTATATTTGGAAACTCATCAGGATTCAATGGAACCTCACCTTATGGATTTTTTGCTTAACTTTTAATTGCAGATCTGTCTATGGCAGTGCAGAAATTTTCCCAGTCATTACAAGATTTCCAGTTTGAATGTATTGGTGATGCTGAAACAGATGATGAAATTAGTATTGGTAAGTACTACTGTTTTAGAAAGTTCTACTTCTAATATTTATTTTACTGAAATCAAATAGACACACACCTAAATAATAAACATCTAAAATATTTTCTGACTTTGACAATACTATAAGGGTGATTTTGGGTTTCTATGGAAGAATTTTTTTTTTTTTGGAGACAGAGGCTTGCTCTGTTGCCCAGGCTGGAATGCAGTGGTGCAATCTTGACTCACTGCAACCTCCGCCTCCTGGGTTCAAGTGGTTCTCCTGCCTCAGCCTCCTGAGTAGCTGGGATTACAGGCACCTGCCACCATGCCAAGCTAATTTTTGTATTTTTAGTAGAGACAGGATTTCACCATTTTGGTCAGCCTGGTCTCGAACTCCTGACCTCAGGTGATCCACCTGCCTCGACCTCCCAAAGTGTTGGGATTACTGGTGTGAGTCACCATGCCTGGCCTAAAGAAAATATTATAAATTGCTTAAAATCGAAGCTCTGTTTTTTTTTCCCCCCATAAGGAAATGACTGAATCATTCTATAACTCAGGTCATCCCTGCTTTTAATTATTCATTCAAACAAATATATATTAGGTATCTACTATTAAATTTACCAGGCAAAATGGTTTAAAAAATTACCTTACTATTTTTTTCTTCATACTGGTTTCTTTTTTAACTTGAATATTTGTTTTTAAAGAAAACAAATCAGTCACGATTCCCTAAACCCATGTTCTTGCAGGATGCAGAACATTACCGGGAATCAGGAGACTTGAACCCTAATCTGACGTTGCCTCAGTAATTTGGCAATCTGTCTCTGGGGAAAGCATGCTCCTTTCTGAATCAGAAGGATTCATCTCCCATAAAATGAAGAGGTCATGTTATATGATCTCTGAAGTTTTATCTGTCTCTGACTTTCTATTGTTTGAAGGTCTGATTCTTGTAACTCCCTCCACCGCCACCTTTTAAAGACCCCTCCATTTTCCAGTTTGTAGATGTGTGGTCCCTTCATAGGCTGGATTCCAGATATGTCATTTAATGAAAAGAGTATATAAAATATGTATGTATGTTTTAGAGGATATTACTAAGTGTACCCTACTTCCGGGTATAAAAATACGATACTACAAACACTGAGAACAGTGACTCCCAAACTTTAATGTCTATAGGAAACACCTGGAAATTTCTTTTTTTCTTTTTTCTTTTGGGAGACAGAGTCTTGCTCTGTCACCCAGGCTGGAGTGCAGTGGTGCGATCTCAGCTCACTGCAACCTCTGCCTCCCACATTCAAGCAATTTTCTTATCTCAGCCTCCCAAGTAGCTGGGATTACAGGTGCCCACCACCACGCCCAGCTAATTTTGTTTTTGTATTTTTAGTAGAGATGGCGTTTTACTACGTTGGTCAGGGTGGTCTTGAATTCCTGACCTCGTGATCCACCCACCTCAGCCTCCCAAAGTGCTGGGATTACAGGTGTGAGCCACCGTGCCCAGCTGGAAATCTTATTAATTGCAGGTCTTGGGTTGCATGTAAGATTCTCATTTCTAATAGATTTGAAGGTGATGTCCATGCTTCTAGTCCATGGACCATGCTCTGAGAAGCTGGGATTTATAATCCCCTTCATACCTTTCCACAATCACATTCCTCTTCTTCCTCTGCCCTTTCTTTTTCTTCTATAGTTCTACCAGTTATGTCTGTATTTCTAGACCGTATATTTTATTAGCTTTGACTATCTAAGTAGCAAGTCCTAGCACAGACCTCACGGTGAAACAAAAGGGCAGTGTTACCCCCACAAAAAAAGGCTCTCAGGAGAAGTTAAGCTGAATGAGTTTCGGCTTCAATGTGTGGCTTTAGCTTGCCTGCATTCACAAGAGCTCCTTTTGGAGAAATCTCTGGGCAGGGTACAGAGTCCTTAGACAAGCTCTCTGCATATGAAATTTACACGATACATCATTGTGATCATATCGGCAGTCTTTCTGAGCAGATACATGCCAAGTGGTTGCTCTCTTTGCTTGCTTTTTTAGGAGTGTTAGTTAATTTGAGGGGAGGGTGGAGTGGCTGGTCTCCTTCGGCCCTCAGTTTTGTGATGAAAGATGGTCCCAGCCATGCCTGTCACTTGCCTGAGGTATAGTTAAAGTGCCTCCAGGAATGAGGGAGAGCCCTCCCACATGCATGACATCTTCCTCCTCACAGGAGAGCTGGGGAAGGGCAGCATTAGGGATCATGCACTTCCAACATTTGGAACAATAGTGGTCATTTTGCTTGTCATTTCTTGACATTTGTGTTATAAATGTCTGGTCCTCAACATAGGCTTTGTAGTATACACTTAGCCAGGTAAAAGCCTAGATTATATTACTAAAATACAAATATATTAGCATTATTATTTAGAAAAGCTACACCCACATATTTACGTAACAGTTATTTTCACTTAGTTGTTTATTTATTTTGAGACAGAGTCTTGCTCTGTCACCTGGGCTGGAGTGCAGTGTCATGATCTCAGCTCACTGCAGCCTCCACCTCCTGTGTTCGAGTGATTCTCGTGCCTTAGCCTCCTGAGTAACTGGGATTATAGGCGTACGCCACCATGCCTAGCTAATTTTTGTATTTTTATTAGAGATGGGGTTTCCCCATGTTGGCCAAGCTGGTCTCGATCTCCTGACCTCAGGTGATCCACCTGCCTTGGCCTCCCAAAGTGCTGGGATTACCGGTGTGAACCACCATGTCCAGCCTTCACTTAGTTATATTAAGCTGTAAATTCCATGGAGGCAGAAGTCCGATTTTTTTTCTTTTTTAACCCTTTTGGCCTTAGCACTAGACCCAGATCCTCACAGTAGACCCTCAGATAAATTGTTGAATAAATGACATAATTTTCCTTATAAACTTTAATTTTTTCACTTATATACATATTTTTCTAATACAATGATATATATAATGTGGTATTCTTTTCTTTGGAAAGAGGATTATAGCAAATACTCCTGGGTTTCCACAGATGATATAATTTTAATGACTTCATGAATTTATTTCATCAGGTTGATATACATGAATTTATGAAATAATCCCTATAGTATGTTCAGGTTACTTCTGGTTGACCCTTTACCTGTTATTGTTAAGAGTACAGTAAACATCTTTCTGTATGTTTCCATTTCCATTAAGCTTCTTACTTAAAAGTCATCTTGAAATCACACATGCATGTAGTAACTGCAGATGTAGGGTTTTTAATCACTGTGCTTGCAACCTTCTAAGCAGGTGTTAGATAATTTCCCCAAGTTGTAGTGAACTTGATAGCTCAACAGTGGCTTGTTTGACTCTTTCCAGTTTGGCTAATTGAACATTGTTGTGCAGCTGTTGCAGATTAGATTCGAGAGGTGTGAATTGATCAGCAGGTGAAGGCTTACAAGCAATGAATATTACATTACATTCTAATGCTATATGGGCTTTGAGAAGTTAAATCTCAGGTTGGAGATCAGGAGATGAAGAATCTACACAAGTAGATATAATGTTGCTTGCTAATTCTAAATCAGGAGACTTATTTAACCCCTTTGCACTGGGAATCTGATTTAAATAGCAATGCTATTAGGAAAACTTAGAGCAAAATGACTTATAAGTATAAAATATTTCTGGAACATATATTAAACGTATAAAAATATAAATATGTTTCAATATCCTATTCAACACTTTTTGCCTTTTACCTGAGCTCCTACATACACTCTAAATAGTTAAAAATAAATTGTGTAGATAATAAAGAAGTAGTAGTAAGAGGCTCTGAAGAATCATTGCTGACATGGAAGATTATGAGATTATCCCAAGCTGTTCTACCAAGGACAAGGAACTGGAAAATGTATCCCTGGGACTAACGTGTGTGTCTGGAGTGGGTGGAGCACAAGGATCACGCTTACCGTCCTTCATTGGCTTCAGTTCTACGTGGGAAGGTACAGCGTTTCCGCTGTCTTTGCCTTGTTGAAGCCTGAGTTCCAACGACTTCGTTGTTGCTCTGAGTTTATGAAAGGGGAATGAGGTAGGGACAGCTGTGACTCTGAGCAGCGAGCAATAGCCCCACCACACTCTCAGCTGGAGTAGGCTTGAGACCTACCGATGACATAGCCACAAAATCCTGTGACTTACAAAAAAGCTCATCTTCTGTATGTGGGTCATGTCAGTGCAAAAGGACTTGAAAAGTAAGACATTGGCGGGCTTTCTGTATGTAAGGTGTGTTGGGAATGGGTAGGAAGGCAATAGGAAGATGAATAAAGATGTCTGCTTTCATTGTGCTTACAGTGGAAGAGGATGAAAAAAAGGTTTGGGGCAAAGTAAGGAAGAGAAGGTGGTGTTTACTATATCAGTGTAATTGCCTAATTATGAAAGTTGTTCTGGGAGTGTGTTTGATGTACAGGCCCATTTCTGGCCTGTACATCTCACCCAACCCTTTACCAGTTCCCTCTGCCCCTACCCTTTTGGCCTGTGCTTGCTGGGTTTTTTGTTTTGTTTTCTTTTGTGCCAGTGACACACCGCTGGCTTGGAAGGAGGCAAAATGGAGTTCGTTGTTCAAGACCCAGTGGGGAATTCCTGTGGCTCAGAGAGTAGGTCAGGACTGAAGTCCCAAGCAGGGTAGTGTCCTGTACTTTTTGTTTTTTAGCACCTCCCTTTTCATTGAAGAGCATCAAGAGGCCATTGCCCTCCCTTCTCTAAGGATAAATGAGCTGCAGGTGAGCTTTAGCCTTTTCCCTTTCATCTGCTCACTGCAGTGCTCGGTGAGTGGGAAGTGGCCTATTGAGCCCATACACTTAACTTCCCACAGCTGCACTAACTGCCCACATTTTATTTGGCTTTGGTTTTTTGAACTAAGGAAGACATTGAGTTAGGAGTACAGTGCTAGACACGTGGGGCTCAGAAATCGGTGATGGAAGGGAGGAAAGTGACTATAAACCGGTATAAGATAGATTCAAGCCACCTCTCATATCATACATTTATAGGGGTAGATCAAATACAAATGGTACCATTATGTAACTATAATTACACAAAGTAATATGTATGTAAATACAAAAACAATACTCATTGCATCAGTCCTGGAGCACACTCTTGCGTGGGAATTAATAATGTTCCAACATGAGTTATTTGTCCAGCCTTAAAACTTTACTGATAGGAAATAAAAGGTTATTTGTGCAGAAACTAAAATCGTATTCTTTTGAAAACACTGTTTATGGTGGGTTAAACGGCTGGATGTCCAAAGATACTACTATGAACCTGCCTATGAGATGGGTTGTTTAGCTACATTGATTTAGCACATTAGTATATAGGATAATAAAAGACTGTAAGTCTTAGCACATCCCTTGAGAATTTTTATCCACACCAAAGCTGGAGTATGCAAGTTACTCTATTTTGTTTTTGTATTTAGTACTTGTAATTTGAAATCATTTTAAATCAAAGATTAAAAATGAGAAGACCTCTAGGTTTTTTAAAAATTTAGATATTGTGGCTGGGTTCGGTGGCTCACTCTTGTAATCCTAGCACTTTGGGAGGCCGAGGCAGGTGGATCACCTGAGGTTGGGAGTTCGAGACCAGCCTGACCAATATGGTGAAACCCCATCTCTACGAAAAAAAAAAAATTAGCCGGGCATGGTGGCAAATGCCTATAATCACCCAGCTACTTGGGAGGCTGAAGCAGGAGAATAGCTTGAACCCGGGAGGGGGTGTTTGCAGTGAGCTGAGATCGCGCCATTGCACTCCAGCCTGGGCAACAAGAGCAAAACTCCATTTCAAAAAAAAAAAAGTTAGATATTGTTAGTCAAACTGAACTAGTGCCAATAAAAATGTTAGTCATTAATATGAGACAAAGTTTATTCATTCTATGTAATCTTAGAAACCATTGGAAAGTCCAGTTGCAATTGTGCATAAACAGCTTGGTTAGTGATGTTGTGTGATGACCTAGACTCTGAGGAAAGTCTTGAACAGTATGAGCTTTGGACTCAAGAGATTAAACATTTACCAAGAAGGAGAGTCACTTTGCTAGTAAATATTTTTGGTGGAGACTTCATTCCTTTAGACACACCTAAACAGAAAATTCCTGTGGTAGTGACAGGCAATACACTACCATTTGTCAACTAAGGTAATAGCTCCAAATTCTGAGTGGAGAAATGAGTCAGTCAATTAGGTAGTTCAAATCAAACTGTATTTTTTAACAGTCCCCCAGCTGTTTCTGACATAACTAGTGTATTGCTGGTCCCTTGTTTATTCCATTTTGAATGTAGATATGCAGACATAGCAACAAGGACAGTGCTTAATAGTTAGCATCAGTCAGGCATAGTGGCTCACGCCTGTAATCCCAGCACTAGCACTTTCGGAGGCCTAGACAGGCAGATCACCTGAGGTCAGGAGTTCAAGACCAGCCTGGTCAACATGGCGAAAACCCATCTCTTCTAAAAATACAAAGATGAGCTGGGCATGATGGCACATGCCTGTAATCCCAGCTACTCGGGAAGCTGAGGCAGGAGAACTGCTTGAACCCGGGAGGTGGAAGTTGCAGTGAGCTAAGAATTCACCATTGCACTCCAACCTGGCCAACAAAGCGAAACTCTGTCTCAAAAAAAAAAAAAAAAAAAAAAAAAAAAAGCAGGAAGAGCATGTTGCATTTTTAAAAAGAAACTTTTGTATGAAAATATTTGTACAAATTGTGTATGTACTGATCGATGGATGAGAGCTCAAACCTCAACCAAGTTTTGTGTGTAGCATTGGCTGAGGTGCACCTGACATTTTCTTGTTCTGTCTTTAGGAGAATGTGTTGAAAGGTGAAGGTATAGGAGGTTAAAATAGTGACAATTCAAGTCACAGGAGCTTTACTATGTCTTCCTGTGCTGGCAGTGCTTTGCCAAGGTGCAAATATTTATTGTTTGTTACCTCTCTGAGGCTGGGTGTGCATCAGTGAGTTACTGTGGTGAGGTGACTCACCTTGATTTGTAGATAGAAACCTGAGAGTGATCTTGGATACCTGATTTGAGGGTGTCAAGAAGAATTTTTTCAAGGGAGTGGCTGGAAAATCTCCCTCAGTTTCTTTGTCAGAAGAGTGACTGTGTAGAAAAGGCATAAAATTTTCACTTACTTTGAAGATGCATCTGTTAGGTCAAATGGAAAGGTAATTTCCCAAATGAGAAATAAGAATGTAGTCTAGGGTGGGAGGTATGGGAAACAATTTACTTTATCTATTTTGAAAGGATTCCTCTATAGTATAGAAACCCTTTGAGAGATAATTGCCTTTGTTTCAGGTTAAAAATCATAACTGCCATAATAAATGCAGAAAATACATTCAAAAGATCATTAATAATTTTTGTTGCAAAAGGGCCTATTTTCTTTTTTGACTTAAACTAATTCAGTGATCAAATTATTGAAAATGCTTCTGTGAAAATTTTCTTCAGAATTTGGTCGTGAGCTACAAATATGCATTTTTACAGTTTACTCTTAATATTTGTCTCGTGATATTGTGATACAAAAGGTAGAACTGGGCGGATGTGTTAGCTCACGTCTATAATCCTAGTGCTTGCAGAGGTCATGGCGGGAGGGATGCTTGAGACCAGGAGTCCCAGGCCAGCCTGGATGAGGCCCCAGTTCTATAAAAAGTAAAAATTTTGCCAGGCATGGTGGCACGCACCTAAAGACCTAGCTACGCAGGAGGCTGAGGCTGGAGGATCCCTTGAGCCCAGAAGTTGAGGTTACATTAAGCTATGATCACACCACTGTACTGCAGCCCGGGTAACATGTTGAGACCCTGTCTCTTAAGGAAAAAAAAAAAGAAAGAAAAGGTAAAGTTGTTTGTAGCCATGAGATTCTTCTTGGGCATTTTTAGGAAAAATTTCTAAACCAAAGGCAATGCCATTATCAACCACAACTGAACTCTTCTAAAAGAGACCTGTGATACTTTATTAAATTCAAGGAAGTAACCTACCTTCTCATTTGCTAGATCAAAAACAATATCCATCAGTTTTTACAGATCCTCATTACAACCACTTAAATGTGGTTATATAAATCAGGAAGTTGTATATTAAAATGGAACATTTCTAAATGCCTAAATTGTTTATACAAATAACATTTTCTTTTTAACTCTGCAGAGGAAGCATATTTTACTTTTTAATAGCTCTCAGTTGGACAATTGTATTATTGTTTTCTTTTTTTTTTTTTTAAACCACCCTTATTTTTGTACTCACACAGAAACCACCCACAATTAATGATTGAAGCAGCTGGGAAAGTTGCACATTTCAGGTGGTGTTCCTCTCTTAAAGAAAACATGCTACTCGAGAGAGATACTTTTATCATATTAGCTGTGTATTTTGAAGTGCTTTATTTGACTTTATTTGAAATTCAAAAGCTTAGGTCCTTCATGTTTCAGGCTTTGAGTAAAAAACAACCTGAAATCTTATTATCATGTCACAAGCCTAGAAAGACATTTAACTTTTAACTTATTGATAGACATTAATCCCCTAAAACCTCATTTCTTTTTTTGTGACTTTGTTCTGCCCAACAAAAAATAGCCCAGTCTTTTGTACAGAAGGCTCACTTGCTTATTACCTGTAGCAAACTATATGCTCTTTGAGGTCTGACAGTTTTACTCGTATTCCTGTTCCTTCATAGTACTTTAGGGCTTTATTTGCAGCAAAGATTTAATAAATATTTGTTGAGTGAATAACGCTCCCTGCAAAACCTATTAAACTTTTACAGAAATGAATCACTTTAGGGTAAATAGAATTTTAGAGCCTTACATGAAAAATAATATATGCATTGGCTGGGCGTGGTGGCTCACGCCTGTAATCCCAGCACTTTGGGAAGCAGAGGCGGGTGGATCACCTGAGGTCAGGAGTTCGAGAGCAGCCTGACCAACATGGAGAAACTAAAAATACAAAGCTGTCTCTACTAAAAATACAAAATTAGCTGGGCTTGTGGCACATGCCCATAATCCCAGCTACTCGGGAAGCTGAGGCAGGAGAATTGCTTGAACCTGGGAGGCGGAGGTTGCAGTGAGCCGAGATTGCTCCATGGCACTCTAGCCTGGGCAACAAGAGTGAAACTGCATGTCAAACAAACAAACAAACAAAAAAACCCATATATATATAACTATATATATATGTACTTACTTGAATATATCTACTATGGTCTTTTCAGTATGCTAATCTAAATTTTCAGAGGGTAATAGGTCATATGTTTACACACATGCACATACATATGTAGTTTTTACATGTACTTTAGAATCATTTAGAACAAGTTTTTGGCTGGGCGTGGTGGCTCACACCTGTAATCCCAGCACTTTGGGAGGCCGAGGCAGGTGTATTACCTGAAGTCAGGAGTTCGAGACCTGCCTGGTCAACATGGTGAAACCCTGTCTCTACTAAAAATAGAAAATTTAGCCAGGCGTGGTGGTGTGTGCCTGTAGTCTCAGCTACTTGGGAGTTTGAGGCAGGAAAATTACTTGAACTTGGGAGTCAGAGGTTGCAGTGAGCCGAGATTGCACCACTGCACTCTAGCCTGGGGGACAGAGTGAGACTCCATCTCAAAAATTAAAAAAAAAAAAAGTTTAAAAAATATTTATAAATATTAAAATAAATTTTAAACCAGAGCTAAAAATTTATTCTCTTTTTACATTTGTTCAATATTTACTGACTACATGTTATGTGACAAGAACTGTGCTTATGAAAAAGGTGGTCCAAATTTTGCCTCATGGAGTATACAAACTAAAGGATAACGTGGTAACAATACCCCTCTTTTAACGTAACATGACTTTAAAAAAGTCTTATTTCAGGGAGGTAGATAGAGAGTCAAGGGGGACTTTTATCTATGGTTAGTGAAAAATAATCTCAACAAAATAATTAGATAGTGGAATAAATGCTATGACACATGTTAATTTGGGATGCAGAAATATATACTTGATCCTAATTATTTGCAAGTTTTATAGTTTTGAATTAACATATTCTAAAACGTATTGGTAACCCCAAAAGCAATATTGCTGGCGCATTTGTGGGTATGGGCAGAACAGTGATGAAGCTGGTCCACCTGACCCACCCAGGATCCACTCTATGAAGCATGGTGGAGTGTTATTGAAGACTAATAATACAATAGGTTTTTTGCTTTCTGTAAGAACGACATTGTTAAAGCCAAAGGCCGATAGGGATTAGAGTCAGAAACCGGCTTTGTAGCTTTCTCTTGCCTCCCTGTTAAACTTGTCTGTGCCTGCATTTCCTGGTTGTACAACTCATTTATTCAGGAAATACTCAAGTATCAACCAGATCTAAGCCACAATGAGTGGCACAGGTAGTTTAAATTTTTTTTGGAAGACACCAACATTAAACAACCAATGACAGTGAAATCACAATTGTTTTGAATGGTGTAAAAACAAAGCTTATTATGCTAAGAGAACATAGTCAAGATAGACTAGGCATTGTTGGGTGCCTATTGGTTAACATCAGACTCTAGAAAAATAAGTGATGGCCCTTGTGAGTGTTACGTGCACAGCTTGCACTTTCGTTAATTGGAAAGAAGTCACTAGTAATAGATCATTTCTCAAAGTTCAGGCCACTGGCCCTGTTTTTTTGGTATTTTCCTAGTTTTCTTTGTGGAGTTTCTCTACCTTATGTTGAATATACTGTAATATAAATTCTTCATCAGCTTTAAAATAGCCTTTGAGGATGGTATTGTACCATAGGTGTTTTCTTGGTGTGGAGTAGTTTACCTCTTTCTCTCTGGGAGTTGCATTTCTATAGTTCTAGGATCTTTCTCTTACTTTCTTTATGTACATGTGAGGGTGGGGAGGAACGACATGAGCTAATTTTTTTTTTTTTTTCCTGAATGATCAGAAAATGCTACTTCTGACTTAGAAATATTGGCTTAGTTTCGCAAATCACGAATTTAGTATAGTGGAGTAGAAAGAGACTTTGGTGAGCATGGGAGATAATGCTGATGTTTTCCTTTAGACCCAGGGGTGAAATGATTTTCTGAAGTCACGTGGGTACCAGAACCTTGATAACTGGCTCTTAGGTTGTCTACTGTGACTTTGAGGTTACTTGTTCGTTCACTCAGTAAGTATTTACCAAGCACCAAGAATTTGTCAGGTGCCATGTTGGGTGCTGAAGATACATCATTGTGCAAAACAGAAATAAATCCTCACCCCAAGGGGGTTTGTATTCTTTTTTTTTTGAGATGGAGTCTCGCTCTGTCGCCCAGGCTGGAGTGCAGTGGCCGGATCTCAGCTCACTGCAAGCTCCTTCTCCCAGGTTTATGCCGTTCTCCTGCCTCAGCTTCCTGAGTAGCTGGGACTACAGGCGCCCGCCACCTTGCCTGGCTAGTTTTTTTTTTTTTGTACTTTTTAGTAGACACGAGGTTTCACCGTATTAGCCAGGATGGTCTCGATCTCCTGACCTCGTGATCTGCCCGTCTTGGCCTCCCAAAGTGCTGGGATTACAGGCTTGAGTCACCGCGCCCGGCCAGGGTTTTGTATTCTTGTCAGAGAAGTTAGATAAAACACGTAAGTTCACTATATATTAAACTACGACAGGTGCTGTGGAGATACAAGGAGTCACGATTATTCAGATATTTTTCTGTAATACTTTTAATATATAGATATCTGTAATTTAAAGATGTTGGTGTTACAACAAACTGCATGTGAAGTGAACCTTGGTTTATTCTCCATTAATCAAATTTATATGATCCCACAGATACTGACCTAATTCTGGATTTGAAACCATTTGGTGCAAAAGGAGTAAGTGATCTCTGAGGCACACTGGCTGCACCAGCAGTAGATTTTTTTTTTTTTTAAATGCATTTAGGGCACTGGATAATTTTCCAAATTCTCTATTTGTCCTCCTGCTCTGGATCATTGGACTTCTTTTCCTGCTTGGGCATACTTACTCTGATTGTACACTTGAGTTTTCATTACCTTGATATATGTGATATTGAAGAAAACCAGGATGTGATACCTTCTTAGCTGGAGTGTAAGGATTGAGAACCAGAGAATATTATCGAACACTTTGCTATGTAGTCTAGAGTTTAATTTTCAGGTTCTCAAAAAGCACTGAAGGCTTTTGATTGCAGTTGCGCTTTAGGAGGTTTCCTAGCATCCATATATGTGATGAATTATAACATGGAAGTCTTTGCTAGTTCACAGTGAGTCAGAGATTACATGCATCACAAAATCCTTATGCATCAAGAGAACACTTTTAAAAATGTGAATGAAATAATAAAAATATAGTTTCAATTTTGACATAAAATGTTTGGACCAGAAAGGCAATAGCCCTGAAGATTGTATCTGTTAGAAGTAAGTTAGGAGGCAGGATATAGACACTCAGGAATTAATGGAACTCATTGACAAAAAAGTAAAGACAAACATATGAGCAAGGAGGAAGACATTTGGGGATGAAAAGGAAGCAGAGTAGAGAGGGAGAAATTTGAAAACAAGAATAGAGTTGAATCACTGGCCTAAGAAGTAAAAGAAGCGTTTACCTTGGATAGTTATCTAGGAATAGGAGGCTTTAAAAAAGGGGGTGAATTTGGAGTAATTTCTTTGTCAAGGATAGAATTCAGGATAGTTGGCGAGCTGTGATTCAGGGGGCAGTGGAGAGAAGAGCTTTGGTGTCCTGGTTGAGTTTTGGGACTCAGAGATAACATCTCAGTGCTGAGAGTACTATTTCTGCCATTGAAATACACATAAACTTCAAGGAAGAAAGGAAAGATGATACTTACAAATCTTATTGAAATATACACTTTCCTACTTAAATATAGTTTAAATCTTTAATTCCTCACACAAAGCATGCATTTTATTTCCCAAAGTCAGGAGTTGCCAGACTGCCTAGCATCAGAATCAGCTATGGGGAGCCTTAGAAATTTGATTTCTGGGCTCCACCCCCGGCCTGAACTAAGGCAAACTCCCCTGGGTGGTGGCCCTAGGATCCTTTAATTTTGCGGAGATCCTTGGTGTCTCATGCAGCCTGTGGAAAATCACTGCTTTAAACACTAGTCTTGGCTGGTCGTGGTGGCTCACGCCTGTAATCCCAGCCTTTTGGTAGGTCGAGGCGGGTGGATTGCTTGAGCCCAGGAGTTCGAGACCAGCCTGAGGAATATGGGGAAACCCCATCTCTACTAAAAATACAAAAATTATTCGGGCATGTTGATGTGCACCTGTAGTCCCAGCTACTTGAGAGGCTGAGGTGGGAGGATCACCTTAGCCCAGGAGGTGGAGGCTGCAGTGACCCGAGATCGTACCACTACACTCCAGCCTGGGCAACAGAGTGAGACTCTGTCTTAAAACAAAACAAAACAAAAAATCAACAGTAGACTTGTGATCTATGCAGAAGAAGGCACAGTTGGAGGGTTGTACCGTTTTAGTCTATTCCTACAGTGTGCCTTTTGAATGACCAGATCCCTGATTCCCAGTGTTATGCCAGTGCAGCCACCAAGGCTGTAAGTGCCACTTGTTTGTAGGGAAACCTAGTCATTTCTTGCCACCTTGTCCTTCACAGGCTGAGAATAGGTTTTGTTTTGGTTTTTTTTTTTTTTTTGAGACGGAGTCTCGCTCTGTCGCCCGGGCTGGAGTTCAGTGGCGCGATCTCGGCTCACTACAAGCTCCGCCTCCCGGGTTCCCGCCATTCTCCTGCCTCAGCCTCCCGAGTAGCTGGGACTACAGGCGCCCGCCACCTCGCCCGGCTAATTTTTTGTATTTTTAGTAGAGACGGGGTTTCACCATGTTAGCCAGGATGGTCTCGATCTCCTGACCTCGTGATCCGCCCCTCTCGGCCTCCCAAAGTGCTGGGATTACAGGCTTGAGCCACCGCGCCCGGCCTGTTTTGTTTTAAGTGTACATCTTAGAATAAGAGATGATTTTCAGGAGCCAGTGCCGATGCTGTGCAAATTTCCCAGGGATGAAGAGGAAAACAGCTTTTCAAATTATAATGATATACAAGGTATGACTGACTTAGTTCATACTGATGTGGACTTCGGATTCCCTAAAGTTCTCTACCAATCGTGAGTGTCTTCTGAGTGCAAAGAATCTCCTGGTTCATGCAAACATGAATCAAATCATCTTGTATTCTTGTTACACTTACAAAATAGAAGAGGCGTCAAAAAATAACTTCTAATCAGTATAATGCTAAGGAGAATGTGCCCAGTGCTTTAGGTATAGTAAGGACAAAATGCTGTGAGAGTATCAGAGCCAGAGAAGAGACTTCCAACTGGGGACATCAGAAGATGCCTAAATAGAGGAGGTATTTGAACTGAGTCCTAATGGTTAGGTATGATGCAGACAGAAAATATAGGTAAAAGAAATACATGGAAATGGGATAATTACAGGAATGTGTAGTAGTTTCGAGGTGCAAAGCTTGAGATTAGAAATAGTAGCATCTTGGACTAAGTTACTTAGGCACGTACCTTCTGACCACATCATGAGGGCCTCAAATTATTTGCAGTATGGAGTTTGGACCCTTTTAAAAAATCCGTTTAAGGATTTTGAGCTGGATAATGACATGATCAGAGGTGCCCTCTAGGAATTTTATTCTGGCGTCCCTACATACAATGAGTTAGAGCCACAGAAGCTGGGGAACTAATGTAATGTGACAGCAGAGATGAAGTAAGATCCTTATATGGGTATAAAAGAAGGGTAGAGGAGAGAAATCAGCAGCATTTAGTGATTGGGTATATGGAAGGAAGGACTGAAGATTATTCCTCGCTCATGTTACTAGGAGAATGGTGTTACCAGCACATTTATGTATTCTTATGTGCCAGGGCATCTAGGGGTGGAACAGATTTGTGAATTTAGTTTTGACATGTGTTAAACTTTAGATTAAAAAGAAAATCCTTAGTATTAAATATCCTGGAGGTAATTTGATGTGTTAAATTTAGGATGAGGGGATGGTGCTGTGGGACTATACCTACAGTAGTGGAAAAGTGTATAAATTTCAGATGAGCTAATTTGGATTCAAAATTTAGTGCTGCAAGTCATTAGTTCTATGACCATGCATGCTATTTAATCTGTATACTTCAGTTTTCCTATCTGAAAAATGCGACGAATGGCAATAGATTTGAGGATTTTACATGTGATTTTCTCATGGGATGTTGTGAGCATTAAAGAGCTTTGCATAGTGCTAGCAGCGTATCAGGTAAATCTCTTCCTCCTTTCTAGCCCCATGTTTTTCTCTTCCTTGGACCTCATTAGGATCGTAGGGCCCTTGTTTGGAGCTAGCTTGCAGACCAAGAGGAAGGAGAAACAGCATTGTGAGGAGGGAGGAGTGATGATAAAAATAACAGAGAAGGAAAGAGAGAGGGAGAAGAGAGAGAAATGAGATTAGAGGCTTTCTGTGGAGTTGTTAGCTTTTGAGAGGACAAGGGCCCCTTTTCTGAGACAGGAGACAAGTTGAAGAGAATGAATAAAGACAGTGCTGATCAGAGAGTCTTGAACTTCTCTCGCAGAGTCAGGAGGCCGGGCCATCTGGTAAGAGTGAGGGGAAGCTTGGGGCTGGGTTCTTGAGAGAAAGATGGTAATTCTTTTTAGATAACCACTGTGGGAAATAAGATTAGGAGTGAACTAGAGTTGAAAAAAAGGATTGCCAAAAAGCAAAAGCAAAAGGGTTAGATAGCTTGAACTTTTAGTGTCCTTGTGGGTGTGTGAATTACAGAGAAGAGGTCACTGGAGGTTAAGAGGTTGTGGAAAAGAGCACTGGGCAAGGAAGCGGATGTTGAGGCTTCACTGGGGTGGGTGGTGGCAGGAGCTTGGGTGCAGAAGAGCATGAATGGGGTGCTTCAGCCTGCGGAATGTGAAGGAGTGCTGGGAGGTCAGTTCCTGACGGCAGGAAACATGGGGGCAGTGCGAGGTGTAAGTGGTTGCTTGTCAGCAGCAAATTACTGATTATCCCCCTTCAATCAGGATACTTGGCACCCGATTACTTTTGAGCACAAACAGCTCTGGAACTGTTTGCCTTTAAAGATGATAAGCCTGTTCTTTTCCTCCTGTAATGTAGTAGGATACAGGCTGGCACTACTTTTTAATTTTTTCCCTTTGACAATAATGGTTTGTTGGAAGAGAATAGACTTTGGAATCAAACA
The DNA here is from genome assembly GCF_000951035.1 of Colobus angolensis palliatus. Taxonomy (NCBI): domain Eukaryota; kingdom Metazoa; phylum Chordata; class Mammalia; order Primates; family Cercopithecidae; genus Colobus; species Colobus angolensis. Next base: position 7,107,520 of record NW_012120709.1, read on the forward strand.
ATCAAAATCAAATACCTGCTTCTCCACCTACTAACTCTGGGATTGTAGGGCAAGTTCTGAAGCTGATGGATCGTCCTTGTTTCCCTCTGAAATCAAGATAATACCTACTTCACCTCATATTATGATGTGGACATTAAATGAGATAGCATATGTAATGTCGCTGCCTCTTGGTAGAAGAAATTCAGAAAATGGTTTCTGAATTGGGGGTGGTTTTGACTTTGGGAAACAGAATCAACATCATTAAAACAAAACAAGGCAACATCAGAATTGCACAGGTCCTCGTTTTCATGAGCATACTAAGTGTGCTTGCAAAGAAAACAAAATTTGTGACTTGAGGACTTCATTAGGCACAGCAACACTTACTGCATTGACAAAAATCTCAGTAAAGTTTTCTGAAGAATTCAAATACAATTCATTTGAAGTAATAAGATAGTGGGAAGAAGTCCAGGGAAAAGACAGCGGAAATTAAGTTTTGAAATTGTGTGAAAATGAAGGTTGTCCTTTTTGTGTTTGCATGTATCTGTTTGCCAAAATTTGGCCTTTTGTGAAATATACACACCTACCATATATATAAACCTAGTATATATATGAGTATATATACCTGAACTCTCAAATTACCTTATAGTTTGGCAGTTGCGGAGTAGGTATTACTAAGTTGTCTTAAGCTAGTTCTGGGAGAATATCCTAAGGAAAAACTATTAGATATATAGCTTAGAATTATTCCCATAATCTACTGTGACTTTCACCCTGGAGTCATCATAATTATCATTAATTTTCATAGGTAATCCTAACAATCTGGAGCAGTAGTAGCAGCCACTTTCTCTTATGGGGCAAGTCCCTGGCTTATAGAAGGTTTCTTTCTTTTGAGTCTAGCTGTGATATGGTTTGGTTCTGTGTCTTCACCCAAATCTCATCTGGAATTATAATCCCTCTGTGTCAAGAACGGTGATTGGATCATGGGGGCAGTTTTCCTCATGTTGTTCTTGTGATAGTGAGGAAGTTCTCATGAAGTCTGTTGGTTTAAAAGTGGCAGCTTCCCCTATATGCACTCTCTCTCCTGCCACCATGTAAGACGTACCTGCTTCCCATTTATATTCTGCCGTGATTGTAAGTTTCCTGAGTCCTCCCCAGCCATGTAGGAGTGTGAATCAATTAAAACTCTTTTGTTTATAAATTACCCAGTCTCACATAGTTCTTTGTAGCAGTGTGAAAACAGACTAAGATAAGTTGTTATACTGGTGAGGCTAAGAGAAATGAGAGTATTCGCTTAGACCAGAAGAGAAGGAAAGATTAAGGACTTGGTCACAAGTTCTGAATCTCAGCCCGAATGTGGTTTGGCAGGCAATGTTAGGATCCACATTGATAGACAAGATTAAAGTATAGCACAGATTGGTGCCTGGGTACCTGTGCAATGTCAGAACCCAGGCATGGAGGGAGGCACTGGGAACAGGGGCTGAGTGAGAATTTAAAAGGAGACTAGATTATGGGTCATAACCCCTACCAAGAGTCTGGGTAGTATGGTTAAAGGATAAACAGGAACGAGAGAAAGCATAAAGAAATCCCTCAGTGGTAAGCCAATGGATTCCAAAGTAGGAATTCTTTACATGTGCCTTGTGAAGAGTCTGGATTAGTGTTTGATTGCTGGAGGGACCAAATTCAGCACAGGTGCTTGTAGTATAGACAAGATAGATAAGTGCTGAGGCAGAGATGCCCCTAACCCTATGCAGAGTATCTTCTCAACTTGATAAAAGTTTAATTTTATTATCATTTTCTTTTGTGGACTGTGCATTTCTTAATACCTAGTACTTAATTAGGAACTATGCTATGATATTAAACAACTTTATAATTACTCAAATAATGTCTAGTAAGCTCTTCCAACTTGGTATGTCTCATATTTGACTAAACTTAAGTCATCTGATTGCATGGCTTCATTGGGATGCCTTGATGATAAGATATAATTAAATAATGTAAATGCAAGGTTTCAGAGTGTGTTCTCAAGATGACTCTGTCTTTGATTTGTGTTTGGCAATTAAAAAACAAAATTTGATCACAAGGAGGACATTGTGGAGAACCAGACTTAGATACCTCAATGATAACTAAATTTCCATGTATTTTTCATGTGAGGCTTTAGATTACAAGGGACTGTGAAGTATCAGAAGAAGGGTGTAGGCCTCCAAGTACTAAGTTGTATTTACAGTGACATGCCAGTATTCGTCACTAGGACTGTGACTTTTTTTCTGTTGATTCATTTAATAGGAAGCCATTTATTGACTTTGCAAGTGAGCATCCGTGGAGCCTGAAGCCAGAAATGGAGTGGAAAAATCTTATTTGATGTTGTGGCTCCTAGAAAATAATAACTAGAATTTGTGGTTGCAAATAAAACCAGTATTGCAGACAGAGTGGGTGGCCTATCAGTTAGGGTATTAATTGCCACCAAAGACACCAAGTATCTGGTGGGAGAGTTGGTGTCACTTTTAATAAAACTCAGCCTGTTTTGCTGATATGGTATTTATTGTTTAGGCATACCACAAGCTGATTGTGCTTCTTATTTTGGTTATGTATTAAAGTGTTCTTAAAATTTACCATTGGATACAGCAGTCAGTATGCTACCTTTGATTATTTTAGTGTTCAAAAAATTAAGATTCTCTCAGTGTAATTTCCAAGCATAAACAACTGATGTGATGGTCCTTAGATTATTGCATGCTTTTGTAGTATAATGCTGGGTATCACTTGGCTATATATGTTTATCCTACTCTTATTTTTCTTGGTGTGGCCAGATCTAGAAGCATATGACCAAGTCATCTGCTGTGGCTCATATCCCAGTTAAGTGGTAATGTTTTACTACTTGTTTCATACTCTGTACGAAATGTCAGTTCAGAAGGTTACGAAGAAAGGGCTTTACAGAGCCTACATCTGTCATCCAAATGGAAAAGTAAGGTTATTGTTGGGTCATCATCTGGACTTATAAAATGTAATTGCATTGGTTCAATCTGGCTTTTATAGACTTTTATAGATTTTTATGTTTTCTTGGAGATATAACAATGTCCAAACTATTACTGCTGACCCAGTTCTCCATTATAGCATATCTGAGGGTGTTATACCAAGTGTCAGGTTCCAGCCCAAGCTGAGGACCGAGGGGAGTGGGTGGATGAGTGGCAGGTAGCTGGAAAAAATGCTCGAGGGATCGTAGACAGTTTTGATATGGCTTTACTCTCTCTCTGGGCGTGAGTGAGCTGTGGGCACAAGCAAGCAATGGGCTCAGTCAAGCCATGGGCGTGGGCCTGGGTGTGAGCATTAGCAGGGTAGTTATACCTTTTACAGACAGTAGTGGCTCCAAGCCAAGCACGCCCTCATGTGAGTGATCACCTAATGCGTCTTGCATGGTTATATAACATGAAGAGCTTTGCGCCTGCACTCCAAACCCGCTGAGTCATGCTGGACTGGAAGGCCACCTTGGCCTATTCCTGACTAAAGTGCAGCCATCTTCCTTACAGAAGGTCATAAGTGATTCGTGCAGTCCAATAAAGTGATACAGTGTGCTGTTGACATAACTGTATATGTCACTGAATTTATAATCTGTACTGTTTTTTGGGGTATGTGTTTTATGCTATTTAAGTTTAAGAAAAGACTTCTGGAAGAAATTTTTAACACAGCATTGTCTGATTATCATATAAATGTTAATTGGATGCAAGAGAGACATGCTTTCTCAATTTTCATTGTAGTTTTAAAATATATAAAGCCCAAACTGATCAATTGTTGAAATATTTGATGGTATATCATCTAGTGTTTAAGATAGTGGAGTTATGTCAACAATGAACAGAGCAATTTTTAAAATTTTCTCTCATTCTACTTTTAGACATTAAACAGATCTTCCAGGCAAAAATAGTAGAGTGAATTTAAGCCTGCTAAAAAGATTAATCTACAAAATAGGTATTTTAGACAGTTTAGGAATGTTTCAGGATTTATGATATTGGCAAATATAGAAGCTGTCATCATACTTCCTCACTGTCTAGGTATGATTCAACTATTGTGTTTGTGAACATTTATACTCTCAGCATGTGTCATAAATAGACTTCAGTAATATTTTTTTTTTGTTCTGAAAGTGTTTTTCCAATATTATGTTGTAGAGATAAAAAGGAAACCAATGATAATATTCTTAAACTCAATAATTTGTTAGAAAGTTAAAATTTATATATGAAACTATATTTTGATTGTTCTTTAGTAATCTCATGCTCCAGATGGACAGGAAGGGAGAGAGATTATTATTGAATATAGTCAGCAAAGTTTCATGCAGGTGGCAGGAATTTAGATAGCTAACATAATTCCCCAAAGTGTCTTGCATTTCTTTTTATAATATTTCATGAATCCTAGAATAAGAGTTGCTCTGTTACTCCTTGTAGAGCAAATAGATTGTGGAAATATATTTTTAAACTCCCAAATTCATTTAATGATCATCTATTTTCAGTCTACTCTGTATTAAGTATTGGTTTTGGAATATATCTCTGACTAAATCAAGCTCTTGTCATAAAAAATGTTGTTATGGTTAAAATCTGTAATTTTAGGCCCAGCTGTTGTATTACATGTTAGTCCGGATCCCAAATCAGATAATAAAGTAATTGTTATGTAAATAATATTGATAATTAAAATATGAGATATTACAAATTATTACTGATACTTGAGTATTAGAAATGTGCATGCAACTTTCAGATTTTGCTTAAGGAAAGCAGTATAAATGGCTCAAGCATTCACATAAACTGAATAACTATTCTGTATAAAGCACAGTGATGGGTGCCGGGGGGAGTTATTTTGTATATGCTTTTTGCCCAATGTGTGGTGTAGAATAGACTCCACAGTTTTCACGGTCTCTTAGGGCATTTTTGGGTCTTGTGCACCAGAAATTCTAACCCTGGCCTTTCATGTCTAGGGAGCTGCTGGGGTGCACTAGGAAGTTTAGATTTGCCTGGCTTGTGTCAGAGGTTTCTGTTAGACTTTGTGGGTGGGTCAGGCAGGGAAGTTCCCATCAGCTGGGAGATTCCCATCAGCCTGTTCTCTTAAAATGCAATTTACATGATAATACCTTACATTCTTCTACCTTATTTATGGTATTGTAAATTCCTATTTAAGAAAGCACAGAAAGATCTGCATTATGTTAAGCCTAGAAAACGATTAACACAATGCTTTGATATTATTATAAACGAAAGGATTTAGAGGAAAATTTCAGATATGGGCTTAACAAGTTAGGCCACTGTTACTAATTCATAAAATGAATGTTTAATGTCCTCAACATTTTTTTTTAACAGAACAAATGACAAACATGAGTGTCTTCATTGTACCAAGAAATATGTACTTTTCTGGAACTGAGAATACAAAATTTAGAGACCAGTTAGTTTTTTTGAAGTCCTTTCCCTGAAAAATCAACCAAAAAAAAGAGGAAAGAAAATTTATTGTCAAATTGGGGCCAGTCTCAGAAAACTCCTGGAGGGAGACAAGTTTTTGTTGTGGGGAAGCAGACATGCAATTGCTTTTGCATGTTAAAATTTTTCTTCTCAGACATTGCCATTATAATCAACTATTATCTTACTAAATCTATAAATAATGTTCATGTGGGAAACAGACCAGAAAACAATTAAAGTGAAATAGAAAACAGCATCATAAATTTTTAAACAAAAAGGTATAATAGCAAAATAAGAGCTTGTTTTCTTACTTGTAACCAAAATCTGATTTAAGGCAACTTCATCATTTGCTCTTGAGGTAGGAGGTACCTTAGGGGAAGCCTGTGGACTTCAGCTGTTCTCAGAGGCAATACCCAGGATACCCAGGAGGGGGTATTGCCTCTGAGCATGGGGCTATATGAGCCAGTGATCATTTCCTGGGTTGACCAAATGGGAAGTTCTAGTGTGCTCCTGCCAATCTAATATTGTTGTATTTTCATATATTCCAAAATAGCTGTTGACAGGCTTCTATGTACTAGGTATTTATTTAGCCCTTTGGGAAATTTAATAACAAAGGATCTATGTCCTCCTAGCATTTAGACTAGTATGAAAATAAAGCATTTGTAGCATGTTTTATTTTTCATTATGTGTTGAAAAAGTTATAGATTTTGTTAGGATTAATGAAAACTAGCAATCTCCTATCTTGCTGGTCCCCACTACTTAACTTTAATTTCTCAGGAAGACTATGTTGAACTTTTAGTCATTTCTTGTAATTTTTTCAAGACCATGATTGTCCTGCTATTTTTAAAATTTGTTTTTCAGTTTTAGACATTTATCATTTGCTTCATGCTGTTTTGATACATGTCTTTACTTCACACTATTTTATACACACCTTTCTCCTATTCTCTCGATAATTGAAACAACTTCAGCAAAATCAGTTTTTCATGTCATATTGTTGTGATTTTGTACATATTAGTTACAAGTCAGTTACTCAGTTTGTTGTGATTGTGTTATTTGTATAACGTTTTTTTCCCAGGAATTAACAATTGACTTGGAATTTTCTTTTTTTAAAGAAACATACTTATTATTACACTCAGGTAGCCCAAACTGACCTACCTCTTGACTTCTTTCTCTATAGACCTGTTATCAATTGCCTTCTAGCACCCAGAGTTTTGTTGACTTCTTCAAGCTCACCAACCAAGTGCTTCAGTGGCAGTAGATATCTACCAGAATGATGGAATACTTTCTTTACCAAAAGAAAGCACAAAAATATAATATACTGTTGTACACTCCAGTTAACATATTCTTTATATAATAATTTTTGTTCAACTTACTGTTTTCAAAACTGGAAATGTATTATAACATTAATACCAGTATTTCTGAAGAGATTTCTTTTATCCAAACTTCAAAGAAAAGACCATTAATATATTTATCAGATGATCCTTAGTCTCCCAGGTAATCCATTGATTTCTGTTAGGGTAGCTGTGAATAAAATCCAATATGAAATAATCATAGGGTTTAACATTTCACACCAGTTTGGCTAGTGTAAGCCTAGTAATTCTGAAAAGAGAAAACAACATTTTAAGTTGGAATATTTAATTGTTAAATGGGAAATATTTTTTGTCTTCCTTAATGAGTTCTTTTGATGAGACTCTTGATTTGTTTTTCTCACTTACTTGTCTTTGTTGTTAGCTTTATGCCAGAATTACTAAACTTCTGGTCTCACAGGTTGTTTCCAGTGCTAAAATGGGGAAAGGAAGTGACTAGGAATCTAACAAATAAGGTTGTATGGCCCGGTGCAGTGCCTTATGCCTGTAATCCCAGCACTTTGGGAGGCTGAGGCAGGAGGATCACTTGAGTCCAAGAGTTTGAGACCAGCTGGGCAACATAGTGAGACCCTGTCTCTACAAAATAAATAAGTCAATAAATAAACAAAATTAGCCGGGTGTGGCACATGCCTGTAGTCTTACGTACTTGGGAGGCTGAGGTGGGAAGATTGCTTGAGCCTGGGAGGTCGAGGCTGCAGTGAGCCAAGATCTCACCACTGCCCTCCAACCTGAGCAACAGAGCTAGACCCTGTCTCAAAAAGAAAAAAAAAAAAAAAAAGGACATAGAAGAGAAGGTTTACTTGTGTTATCATTTTTGTGACCCAAACATTCTGACTTTGGTTAATTATTCATTTTAAGCATTAGGTATGAAAAATTGATATAGGTGAATTACTCTTCCATAATTGCCATTTGGACCTATGCATTTTTAAAGAATATGCTACTATAACCTCCCTTTAATTTATTTGCTTAGTTTTTATTTGTTCCCACAATGTTTCTGAATACTTGATCTTTCCCATTTCAATTTAAATTGCTGTCCTTGTTCAGTTCCTACCAAAAGTAAAGCAATGTAAGTACTGATAGTTCAGCAGGCCTCTCAACTTTAATACAGAAACAGATCACTAGGGGATCTTGTTAAAATGCAGATTCTGGGGTGGGGCCTGACAGTCTGCATTTCTAACAAACTCCCAAGATGCCGATGTTACTGGTTCTTCTGACCACACTGAATTGAACAGCAAAGATCTAACATACCTTGCATGTAGAAGTAAGGTTGATCCCTTCAGTATATGGAATCTGTTTTCAATTATCTGTGACCCTTTAGCTTCTAGAAGTCAGTGGAAAATTTTGCATTACTGGCTGCTACCAAATACACGAAATAGTAGATTTATTGCTCCTTACAGACTTAAAAATGTTTGATTATTTGTAGGTCACTGCTTAAAAATGATTTCAATGATATATTTATCAATGTTTGTGTACATTTTACATATTAAATATATAAGCTATATCTCTTCCAATGTCTGTGAAGAAAAAATATTGTTGATACTTGCTAAGCTTTAATTTGTAGCATGCAGACAAACATACATCTCTGATCCACAGCTGTTAGTCATTAGGATCCTATTGTATATTCTTTTATGGTTATACAAACATAAAATCACAGATATACTATATACAAATTAATAACTAGCTTCCTTTTAATGTTTCTTCCTGTGTAATTAGATATTAGCAATGAAAATATTAATGCTTTTCATTTTTTTTTTCCAAACAGCTCAGTCACTAAAAGAATTTGCAAGACTACTCATTGCAGTAGAAGAAGAAAGGCGAAGACTGGTAAGTCTGCTCTGTATTTCTTAAGAATATTGCTTTGTTTCAACATATTAAATCATAGACCTCCTGAACTAGAGAACTTTATACAAGGCCTTATGATTTGACACATCTACTAATTGTGACATGTATTTTTGAAACGATTTGTGACTATAATGATCATATATTGCTAATAAGATATACCTTTTTTCTAATTATTTTGTTTGCTTGGCATATGTAAACTACCTTTAATTGGTTTCAATTTACTGTTCTAGAGATTAAAAATATTGAACAGACTGCTATTAAGAAACCTATTCTAATTCAGCAAACATTTAGAGGTTATAACAACCTCAGTGTTGTAATACAGACATGTTTCAAATGTTTGAGACAATTCATGGAAGGAGGAACTTACTTGCCAGAGTAATGTTAAAAGGTAATATTTGAGTTGAACCCTGAAGTTGGGAGAATTTTGCTAGGCTGGGAAGGATAGGGAAAGCATTCTATATTGATGGATGAATATATGCAAAGGTATTAGAGCGTAGTTACTGGTGAAACACCCATTCAAAAATATAATTTTATGCCCAGTGTTTTCAAATATCTGTGATGTTCTCTGTCTATGATGCAATGTCCTCATCTGCAATACAGGAAAAATAGTAGTATATATCCCACAGGATTGTTGGAAAGCATCTGTAGCAGCACCTGTCACATAGTAAATACATGTTGATGGTGATAACGACGCTGATAGTTGCAGTGAGGGTTACGGACTTATCTAAAACATTATCTCTGATTTAACTGACCTCACTGTCAGTTGTATTGGGGGATCATATATACACATACAGCTATACTTCATTTCTTTGTGTTTTACTGTACTGCATTTTGCAGATAATGTGTGGTTTTTGTTTTTCATTTGTTTTGTTTTTGTTTTCAAATTAAGGGTTTTGGTAACCCGCATTGAGCAAATCTATTGGCACCATTTTTCTAACAGCATGTGTGTACTTTCTGTCTCTGTGTCACATTTTGGTAATTCTCTCAATGTTTCAAATTTTTTCTTTAGTATTATATCTGTTGTGGTGACCTGTGATGAGTGAATATTGGGGTTACTGTTAGGACTTTTTTGGGACTCCACAAACCCTACCCAAATAAGACTGTGAATATAATCAATAAATGGTAAGTGTGTTCTGACTGCTCTACCAGCCAGCCATTCACCCATCTTCCTGTCCTCAGATCTCCCTATTGCCTGAAACATAAATATATTGAAATTAGGCCAATTAAAATCTTTACAATGGCCTCTAAGTGTTCAAGTAAAAGGAAGTGTCGTGTGTCTCTCATTTTTTTAAGCCAAAAGGTAGAAATGATTTAAGTTTAGTGAAGAAGACATGTCAAAAGCTGACACAGGCTTAAAGCTAGGCCTCTTGAACCAAATAGTTAGGAAAGTTGTGAGTGCAAAGGAAAGTTCTTGGAGGAAATTAAAAGTACTAGTCTGTTAAACCCACAAATGATAAGAAAACGAAACAGCATTATTACTGATATGGAGCAAGTTTTAGTGGTCTGGATAGAAGATCAAACTAGCCACATTTCCTTAAGCCAAACCCATTGAGAATAAGTCCCTAACTTTTTTTAATTCTTTTTTTTTTTTTTTTTTTTGAGGCAGAGTCTCATTCTGTCATCCAGGCTGAAGTGCAGTGGCATGATCTCTGTTCACTGCAACCTCTGCCTCCCAGGTTCAAGTGATTCTCCTGCCAGCCTCCTGAGTAGCTGGGATTATAGGTACACCCCACCACACCTGGCTAATTTTTGTATTTTTAGTAGAGGTGAGGTTTCACCATGTTGGTCAGGCTGGGCTCGAACTCCTGACCTTGTGATCAGCCTGCCTTTGCCTCCCAAAGTGCTGGGATTACAGGCGTGAGCCACTGCATCTGGCCCAACTCTTCAATTCTATGAATGCTGAAAGAGGTAAGGAAGCTGCAGAAGAAGAATTTGAAGCTAGTAGTGGTTGGTTCATAAGGTTTAAGGAAAGAAGCCATCACCATAACATAAAAATGCAAGGTGAAGCAGCCAAGTGCTGATATAGAAGCTGCAGCAAGTTATCCAGAAGATCTGGCTGAGATCATGGATGAGGGTGGCTATACTAAACAATGGAATTTCAATGTAGACAAAACAGCCTTCCCTTGGAAGAAGATGCCATCTAGGACTTTCATAGCAGTAAAAGAAAAGTAGTCAGTGTCTGGCTTCAAAGGATGGGCTGATTCTCATGTTAGGGGTTAATGTGGCTGGTGACTTTAGGTTGAAGCCAGTGCTCATTTACCATTCCAGAAATCCTAGGGCCCTTAAGAATTATGCTAAATCTACCCTGTCTGGGCTCTAGATGTAGAACATGGAGCCTGGATGGGAGCACATCAGTTTGCAGCATGGTTTACTGAATATTTCAAGCCCACTGTTGAGACCTGTTGTTCTGGAAAAAAAAAAAAGATATCATTAAAAATATTACTGCTCATTGACAATGTACCTGGTCACCCAAGAGCTATGATGGAGATGTGCAAGGAGATTAGTGTTGTTTTCATGTCTGTTAACACAACATTCATTCTGCAGCCCATGAATCAAGGAGTAATTTTGACTTTCAAGTCTTATGATTTAAGAAATATATTTTTGCAAGGCTATAGCTGCCATAGATTTTGATTTTTCTGATGGAGCTCATCAAAGTAAATTGAAAACTTTCTGGAAAGGATTCATCAGTAGAAGTTGATTCTAGTATTGCATGCTTACAAAGAGGTCAAAATATCAACTGAAGTTTGGAAGAAGTTGATTGCAACCCTCATGGATGACTTGGAGAGGTTCAAAACTCAGTGAAGTAAGTAACTATAGATATGATGGAAGATTTAAGAGAACTAGAACTTAAAGTGGAGCCTGAAGATGTGACTGAATTGCTGCAATCTCATGATGAGACTTAAATGGATAAGGAATTGCTTCCTATGGATAAGCAAAATACATGGTTTCTTGAGATCAGATCTACTCCTTGTGAAGATACTCATTGTGAATATTGTTGAAATAACAACAAAGGTTTTAGAATACTACATAAACTTAGTTGAGAGTGCAGTAGCAGAGTTGACAAGATAGACTTCAACTTTGAAAGAAGTTCTACCATAGGTAAAATGCTATCAAACTGTAATTCATGCTACAGAGAAATTTTCTGTGAACGGAAGATTCAATCAATGCTACAGACTTCATTGTTGTCTTAAGAAATTACCACAGCCACTCCAGCCTTCAGCAAACACCACCCTGATCGGTTCACAATCATCAACATCAAGACAGGAGCCTCCACCATCAAAAAGATTATGACTTGCTGAAGCCTCAGGTGATTGTTAGCATTTTTCAGGCATGAAATACTTTTAAATTAAGGTATGTACACCTTTTTTTTTAGACAAAACACTATTGCACACTTAGTAGACTACAATTTTACATAAATATAATTTATTTGCACTGGCATCAAAAATTCATGTGACTTTTAAAATTTATTTAGTGTACCAGGAAATTGTAAAGGGACTATATAATTAATTATAAAACCACTAATTCAGATTAAGTTTTTTTATTGATAAATCATGAGTATTTTATATATATATATATATATATATATATTCGTTAGGTTTGACCAAAGTCTTCAGTATGTTGAAACAATGAGTAAACAAAAATATTGGCTGGACACAGTTGCTCATACCTGTAATCTCAGCTTGAGGAAGATTTACCATATTTAGGAAGATGAATATGTCATCTTGGGAGATTAATGACTATTTGCAGAAAAGAGCCCAAAGAAACATGGATTTTTGAAATGGAACTTCCTCTTGTCTCCTTCTAACTTTAAATATTGAGTTTTTTTTTTTTTCTTTTTTTACGTTTCTACTAAAGCCAACCAAAACGCAGTTTTAATGCAACAGAAAAGCACCTGAGAAAATAATGGAAAGTATGTTTCAGAACCTTTTGAGGAGAGTATAGTCTATTCTGTCTCATGCATCTCACACACCTTCCATAATGCAGGATTTTCCATAGTGTTGATTGACATCTGCCGTCATGTGGCTGGGAAGAGAACAGCATTTTAATGGCACAAATATAAGAAATAATCTAAAAGCTCTTTGTACTGACCTTAATAAAATGCTTATTACTTAAAAGGTGAGGATCTGGTATCAATTATTGATACATGCTTTTTAAAAAGTGCATCTTTATTGGAAATGCTAGAATTTTTCCACATAAAATGCAGCAAGCGCTTCAGTGATTTTGGTTAGAAGGTGTCATTGGAAAGGTGTCTTTGTGGTCAGACTCAGACTACCCCTAATACAGAGAGGGGCTTCTAAACCATGTAAACTTTGTGGTAACGTCTTCTCAGTTTCTGGACCACTACAGAAACCAGTCTTTTTCTTTAGATCACAGCTGACTTGGCTATGCAAATGCCACCATTTCGTCTTAGGCTGTTCAAAATTAATTTGAACCAATGTTAACATAACAAGACAACTCCCTGGAAAAGGATGAAATGCTAGGTTGTGGCCTTCTGGAAGAGATATAGGTAACCTCCTCTTTGTTGTTTGTATTGAAATAGTGAAGTTGTCTCTTTTGCCTCCATGCCACTGGAGGTGATAGTGCCACCCCCTAAATCCCTGGAACCTCACCCACCCCCATTTCTCCCTTCTCTATTTTTTTTGAGGCAGAGTCTCGCTCTGTCTCCCAGGCTGGAGTGCAGTGGTGTGATCTTGACTAACTGCAACCTCCACCTCCCAGGTTAAAGTGATTTTCGTGCTTCAGCCTCCTGAGTAGCTAGGACTACAGGCGCACACCACTTTACCTGGCTAATTTTTGTATTTTTGTTTTTTTAGTAGAGATGGGGTTTCACCACGTTGGCCAGGCTGGTCTCAAACTCTTGGCCACAAGTGATCCATCTGCCTCGGCCTCCCAAAGTGCTGGGATTACAGGCATGAGCCATTGAGCCTGGCCTCTCCCTTCTTAATACACTCCCTCTTGTCTGTTCTCCAACCCTATGGGTTTCTTTCTATTCCTCTTTGTGTGTCATTACAGGCTTCTTTTGAACTTACACCTTTGCTCTTTCCTCTGCCTTGAACATCCTCATCCATATTCTGTCATGATTGGCTCCCTCTTGTCACTCAGGCTTCATCCCACATATCTCCCCTGGCCCCCTGCCCTTTCCATATAGCCTTAGTTTAGTCCCCTTGAGTTCTAACATTATAACAGAAATACTTGCTCTCATGAAGCTTGCATTCTTTATTTTGAGACAGAGTCTTGCTCTGTCGCCCAGGCTGGAGTGCAGCGGTGCGATATCAGCTCAGTGCAAGCTCTGCCTCCCAGGTTCATGCCCTTCTCCTGCCTCAGCCTCCCGAGTAGCTGAGACTACAGGCGCCCGCCACCACGCCCGGCTAATGTTTGTTTTTTTTTTGTATTTTTAGTAGAGACGGGGTTTCACCATGTTAGCCAGGATGGTCTCGATCTCCTGACCTCGTGATCTGCCCACCTCTGCCTTCCAAAGTGCTGGGATTACAAGCGTGAGCCACCGCGCCCGGATGAAACTTGCATTCTAAGGGGAAGAAACAAATATTAAACAAATTATGTCTGGTGTTGATAAATGCTAAAAAGAAAAATAATGGAGCTGGTGGGGGATGTTGCTGTTTATGAAGATGCCTGTAATCTCAGCACTTTGAGAGACCAAGGCAGGAGGACGGCTTTGAGGCCAGGAGTTAGAGACCAGCATGGGCAACATAGAGAGACCCCATCTCTACTAAAAAAAAAATTAGATAGATTTAGATGCCTATTGTATATCTAAGTAGCCTTGTTTGGGGAGCAGCTAGATGTATGGTTCTGGAATTCAGGGGAGGAGCTGGGGCTGGAGATATACATTTAGGAGTTGTCAACATATGTGAGGCATTTAAAGCTACAGGAATGGGTGAGATCACCCAGGCTAAGAGTGTGAGACAGAAGAGAAAGGGTGGGAGGATAGAGCTCTGAGGTTCATTGAGTCCACAGTTTGATCAGATGTGGTAGAATCAAGGTAGAGTCTAATGCCGTCCTAGGGGACATCAGATCAGTAGGAGAACTGAGAGAAAGCTTTTTGGATGACTTGATCAAAACCCGTTTCTTCACTTGCATGTAGTATAGATGTTTGACCATAACAGACATAGGTTGTGGACCCAGTGGCTGCAGCGTTCCTTAGGACAGAAGGTCCAAATTATCTGGTCCACTTTATGCTCTTCCTTTACCCTCCAATCATTGTCTGACCCCGGGGCCCCTCACTTTCTAGTACAGTCCCTGACCTTGACAAATGATTTCTTGTGTGTTTAGCAATGTAGATTTTTTTTCTTGGCTATATCTTTGTCACCAATGGGGGAAGCTTCAACTTCAAAATATTTTACCTAGAGAATTTATACCAGTGAACTGATTTCTTTTATTTTTCGTTTTGATGAACATGAGAACTACCATTGCCCACAACATTTCACGTTTGCCTTTGACCTGTGTAAGTTACAGTTTTTGCTTTAGATTTCCCAGTATTTGTATATTCTTTTAGAGACAGAGTCTCACTTTGTCTCCCGGGCTGGTCACTGTAGCCTTGGATTCTTAGGCTCAAGTGATCCTCCTGCCTCAGCCTCCTGAGTAGCTAGGATTATAGACATGTGTCACCATGGCCAACCAGTTCTTCAGTTTTTGTCTTTTTATTTTTATTTTTCAGAGGTTGCAGGCCTCAACATATTGCATAGGCTGGTCTCGAACACCTGGCCCCAAGTAATCATTTCACCTCGGCCTCCCAAAGTGCTAGGATTGCAGGCATGAGCCACTGTGCCCAGCCTGTCTTTTTATCCTTGAGTAATAAAAGTACTTCCCTGAAATGAACTAGTTGCCTGGGTATTATTTTGGGACCAAAAAAACTTATAGGGGGACTTAGAAGAAAAATTTATAACCTTCATTAAAATTTCAATAATATTCTCTTTGTAAGACTGTTAAGGCCTCTATTTTTCTTTCACTTTTGTTTTAAAACATAAAGTTAATAAAGTTAATGGGAGTAAAATCAGAATAGATTTAGATGTTTATTTTCTAACTTCTTAATTTTTTTTTTGAGTCAGAGTCTCTCACTGTCACCTTGGCTGGAGTGCAATGGCGCGATCTCGGCTCACTGCAACCTCTGCCTCCCAGGTTCAGGCGATTCTCCTGCCTCAGCCTCCTGAGTAGCAGGGATTACAAGTGCCTGCTACCACGCCCAGCTAATTTTTTGTATTTTTATTAGAGACAGAGTTTCACTATGTTGGCCAGGCTGGTCTCAAACTCCTTATCTCTTGATCCACCCGCCTCGGCCTTCTAAAGTGCTGGCATTACAGGCATGAGCCACCACGCCTGGCCTAGATATTTAAGAAAGAAAAAAGCGTGTCGGTAACATCAGTTGATTTTGAGCTTTTGTGTGAGCTTCAAGAGATACGAAGAATCTATTAGTGGTGCTCAGTACATTAGACATCGGGAATATGTGTCTGTTGAACACCTAAAATGTGTTTGTTGTTATGTACCTTGCATTATATTTCTATAGGGCAGCACTGCTTTAGATGATGATAGCAACTGACACTGAACATTCCAAGGTGCAAGGCACTGCTGCAGTTGCTTCATTTGTTTCAACTGATTTCATATGCACAGCAGGCTTCAGAAGTGTATGCTATTAATGTACCCAGGCACATAACTAATACATGGTATCGCAAGGGTTTGAACCCATGCTGTGGGGATCTGGAGCCTTCATATAAATCACAGTGTCACAAACTAAGACTCTATTTCAATTACAGAGTCCATTAACAACAATAACTAACATATATTGTTGATATATGTAAGATGTGCTAATAAGTACTTTAGACGTATTACTTCAATATCTTACAAAAATTAGGGAAGAAGGGAAGAACATAGTCATCAGTTTTGAAATTTTCTTAATTTTCAACAAGTTCATCCTATTGTTACTGAAAAGGGATCCCGATCCAAATCCCAAGAGAGGGTTCTTATACCTCAGGCAAGACAGAATTTGGGGCGAGTCTGTAAAGTGAAAGTTATTGTAGATGTCAAGAAACAAAAGAGTGGCTACCTCATAGGCAGAGCGGTGGCGTGGGCTGTTCAACTGAGTGTACTTCCAGTTATTTCTTGATTATATGCTAAGCAAGAGGTCGGATATTCAGGAGTTTTCTGGGAAAGGGGTGGACAGTTCCTGGAACTGAGGATCCCTTCCCTTTTTAGACCATGTAGGGTAACTTCCTGACGTTGCCATGATATTTATAAACCGTCATGGTGCTGGTGGAAGTGTCTTTTAGCATGCTAATGCGTTATAATTAATGTCTAATGAACAATGATGACCAGAGGTCGCTTTTGATGCCATCTTGGCATTGGTGGGTTTTGGCTGGTTTCTTTACTGCATCCTGTTTTATCAGCAAGGTCTTTATGATCAGTATCTTGTGCCAACCTTCAATCTCATCCCGTGACTAAGAATCACCAGCCTCCTGGGAATGTAGCCCAGTTAAGTCTCAGCCTTATTTTACTCCACCCCCGTTCACGATAGAATTGCTGTGGTTCAAATGCCTCTGATAATACTTAGGCATATATTTCTGTGAAAACTTTATCCATCTATCTTTTGACAGTTCCCACATTAAATTTTTGACATGTAAGATCTAAAAATGTTCAGTGAATCTGATAAATCTATTTAAGTCTTTCCCCCATTCTTGAACCCAGAATTTATGAAGTAGTAGAATATTTTAAATGTTGAAAAAATTGTGTATCCCCGTTTCTCTTGATGAAAGTTTTCCCTGTATTTATTATTTTTGCTGTACATCCTTGTTTTGCAGCTATGCCCTCGGTAGGTGATACTAATTAATCTTAAGTTTCTGGCTTTGGTGCTGTTATATGCTTAAGTGCAATTATCTGTGAAGTAATCCAGTTTCTTTTATTGTCTCATGTAAATGAGGCACAGTATGCCAAAATTCCACATGTATGAAAACGGATTATGTTTCTGGTATGTCTTAGGTTAACTTTTATTAGAAACAAATTTTAGGTATGTTGGCCTCCATAGCAACATTTTTCTACAGTGATTTTGCCTGAAATTAAAAAAAAAAAAAAAAAAAGAATAATACATCATCTCAATGTCTTGCATATATAAATTTCTGATTTTCACATTTACTGAATTGTGAGATGCTTTACATCTCCGGATTTCCAGTTTTCCGGTGAAATATTAAGATAGGATTGAGAGGTGGTAATCATATACAATTTATTGCAACTGTAATAATGGTGGCTTTTATATTTTAGTGCTAACAATAATAAAATTCATTTTTAAATTTCTTATTTGTTTATTTATTTATTTATTTTGGGGACAAGTCTCACTTTGTTGCCCAGGCTAGAGTGCACTGGCACGGTCTTGACTCACTGCAACCTCTGCCTTCCGAACTCAAGTGATTCTCATGCCTTGACCTTCCAAGTGGCTGCCATTATAGCTGCCAGTCACCACGCCTGGCTAATTTTTGTATTTTTAGTGGAGACGGGGTTTCACCATGTTAGCCAGGCTGGTCTCCAACTCCTGACCTCAGGTGATTCACCTGCCTTGGCCTCTCAAAGTCTGGGGATTATTGGTCCCTCATTTGTGTTTTTTAATTGTGCAAAGAGCTTTTATATACATTTTTCTTTTTCTTTTGAGACACACTTTTGCTCTTGTTGCCCAGGCTGGAATGCAATGGCATGATCTCGGCTCACTGCAACTTCCGCCCCCCAGGTTCAGGAGATTCTCCTGCCTCAGTCTCCTGAGTAGCTGAGATTATAGGCGTGCACCAACATGTCTGGCTAATTTTTGTATTTTTAGTAGAGATAGGGTTTCTCCACATTGACCAGACTGGTCTCGAACTCCTGACCTCAGGCAATCCCCTCGCCTCGGCCTCCTAAAGTGCTAGGATTATTGGCGTGAGCTACTGGGCCTGGCCTTTTTATGTATATGTTATTTGATCCTTACAGCAGTCTGAAACAGCACAGCCTCTAAATGGGTTACTCAGTATGATGTAGACCACCAGAAAGTGACCACACTTTATGTATAGGACCCAATTCCAGGAGTTGGGGCTTGCAGCTCATTGTTCTGTTCTATTCCGCTCATTGTTCTGTTCTATCCCATGTCTTCTCTCTTTTAGTTTTGATTTTAATCACCTTGTGGTCAGAGATCTGATCTTTTCTTTTTATATTCTTATATTCCTTGTATATGTTAGGTATTCCGAAAACCATCTTGGTTATTCAAAATTTAGCATAGTGTTTAGTAGTACAAACTCCTTGATAGAAAAAGAAAAGGTAATTGCTGAGAATTATCAGTTTTCTTTTCACCATTTCTCAGATTGTTTGAATTAATTCATTATGGTTAAGTCTGACAGATAAATAAACTCTCTTTGGAAAAAAAAATCATTAGTGAGAAGTAATTGAATAGGATAATTGCTAGGATTCCAGAAAACTGAAAGTGTTCATATTTATAGATTATATCTTTTGAGTCTGTAACTGAAAATGACTTAAGACTCTTAATGATAACTACAAATGTCTGTCAAAATTCAAAACATGCCTCAGAATAGAAATAATGCAGTGTTTAGACAATGAAGCCTACCCTGGCATGTGTCCTTTTAGCCATTTCACTGCTCGTTAACAGAGTATATTAAAGAGGAATTAAAGATGTAGAACTGTGGCCAGTCATGGTGGCTCACACCTGTAATCCCAGCACTTTGAGGGGCCGAGGCGGGTGGATCACGAGGTCAGGAGATCGAGACCATCCTGGCCAACATGGTGAAACCTCATCTCTACTAAAAAAAAAAAATATATATATATATATAGACACACACACACGTATAAATATACGTGTGTGTATATATATATATATACACACACACACACACACAAATTAGTGAGGTGTGGTGGCGTGCACCTGTAGTCCCAGCTACTCGGGAGGCTGAGGCAGGAGAATTGCTTGAACCTGGGAGGTGAAGGTTGCAGTGAGCTGAGATTGCACCACTGCACTCCAGCCTGGTGACGGAGCGATACTGTCTCAAAAAAAAAAAAAAAGAAAAATGTAGAACTGAGACTTTTTATAGTGCTTTTTACTAGCTCTTGCCATAATACTTGGAAAGAAAAGAAGGTGGTATTTTTCCTTAGTAAAATTCAGGTTGTATGCTATTAGGAGTTCTGCTGTCGTAGCATGCAGTCAACATAGAGAACTGAGCTGACACTAATTTTAACATATGTTTGTATTTTGCTATCCAGCTTTATAATCATCTGGGCATGAATTTTTTTCCTTATGATTAATGCTAGTCTGATAGCTTGTATTTCATGGTTATATATTCAATTGCTAAATTTAAAGATTTGTAGATGCATACGTGCAAATAGTTGTCCAGTCTTTCTACTTTCCTGTTTCCCAAGACCCTCCCCTCCTTTTTTTCTTTTATATTTCACATTGACTGCAGGGAGGAATTTAAAGGGAACTTTTTTTTTAACCAGATAGTGCTATTGAAAAAGCAATTAGTTTAAAATAGGATACTCTGAATAAAGTACTTTCATATTCTTCTGACTCTTTCTCTGTCAAGATGTAAAGTGTATTGAATTTTTTTTTTTAAGTTTTGCTGTTTTCCTATGAATCTTCGGGTGTCAAGGTTTTTTGTTGCTTTTGGCTATGAATATGAGCTGCCACACAACACCTGCACTTCTGGTCTCTTTCATCGCATCTCTGCTTCTTTCGTTTTCCTGCCTTTGGCATTTATCCTAGTTTAGTAAGTTTTACTTTGGAGTCTTGTAATTGCACATCATATTGAAATCTTTGCATTTTTATCTTTGCACTTTTGAAAATACATTTACTCTCTAGTGTTGGCCATCACTTTCCATTGGTATAGTTGGGGAAGTGCTAGTCTTTATTCCATTCATAAACCATGTTTTGATGTTCTTCTTTGATACTTAGGAAGTACAAAGATAACTTTGATATTATAAAAGGTAAATGTATATAAAGTTATTGTGTCACTGTCCCTTAAAAGTTAAACATCTGGGTGATGCGCTTAATTTTAAAGGCCAGAAAAAGTAAACCAAAATAGGCGTGAGGTAGACGAACAAAATACCTGTAAAAGATATCCTGAAGGGAAATTTTAAATAATGGTAACAAAGCTATGGATGAATGGGAAATATCAGGTGACAGGCCAACCAGATATTCAGAAATAAGGGAGCAGTTTCTGGCTAACACAATCCTTTTTGTCTTTGCTTCTGATTAAACCATAGAGTGTATTTATGCACTACGGAGGAAAATGCAAATTTAACTTGATAATTTGATACATTTAATTTCCAAAGAAAGGGCAACAAAAGCTTTTTAAAATTAAACTTTTTTGAGATAATTATACATTCACTCTTAACTATGAAAAGTAACTAGAAATCAGTTGTATTTCTCCCAATGGTAATACCTCATAAAGTTATAGTAAATAGTTCATTACATTTTACTTGTTATAATAGTAATTAAAAATAACAAATTATTCATAAATATTCCCTTTTTCCTGGAATCAGGATTCATAATTTGAAAAGCCTAACTCTTAGGGGTTCTTATCAAGATGCTATGTTACTTCATCCTATGATTTATCTCTGTGTCACCCAGGATACTCATTTGCAAGTCAAACAGGAAATTGATTGGGAAGACATTGGGGCAGCTTTGTGGGGTTAAGAAACAGCCAGAATCACAAACTCTAAGGCCTCTAAGAGGTTTTTTATCTCTTCCTCTCATTTGCTTATCAGCCTCATTCTGTTAGCTGGCTTCTTCCACATGGTGAGTCATAAACATTGTACTAAACCTCACAGAAATTGTTTCTAGAGAGGATTGTCTAGTTTCTCGTTTTAAGACAAGATGAAGAAGAAAGAAAAAGAAAAGAAGAAATGTAGGAGAGACTCTGATTGGCCCAGCCAAGGTCACTTAAAGATGCTTGACCAATTACCCAAAGTTAAAGGGACAGAATATGTTGCATAGACTTTCATTTGAATATAGAGCTGTTTTCAGAAACAAAGGAATTATTGTGAATTGGGCAATCACTCCAACTCTTGTCTATTATAATATGGCAATGACCTTAAGAAATTTCCGGTTAACATTGTCATTTGAACAGAATACTATGATAGTTGTGTATGAAATTTTACAAGACTTAGAAACATGTCAATTCACTCAAACATTAGAAACATTCACTTAAAAATTTGGAGTCACACAAAGATGTATACTATTACTGTACTGCTTAAATTCAAAATTGTTTTGGAGGGCCCCTAGTCTGTTCAGTAATATGAAACCAGAGGCAGGCTGGGCGTGCCTGTGTCACTCCTGTAATCCCAGCATTTTGGGAGGCCAAGGTGGGTGGATCACATGAGCCCAGGAGTTTGAGACCAGCCTGAGCAACACAGCAAAACCCTGTTTCTACAAAAAATACAAAAATTAGCTGGGCATGGTGTCCCAGCTACTTGGGGGTCTGAGGTGGGAAGATCACTTGAGCCCAGGAGGCGGAGGTTGCAGTGAGCCAAAATTGTGCCACTGCACTTGAGCCTGGGAGACAGAACAAGACTATGTCTCCAGAAAAACAAACAAACAAACAAACAAAAATCCAAAGGCATAAAAATCTAAGACTTAAAATGAAAGAAACAAAATTGTCATATTATGATATGATTTTCCACATAGGAAATTGCAGAGTATCTATGTATTATTAGAGATAAATAAGAGAGGTTAGCCAGGTTAATATATGTAAATTAATTATATTTCTGAACAGAACCTTTAAAAAGTGGGAAAAAAATTATGAGACTCAAGGGTAACTAAACAAAGATTGTGGAGGACTTTCATGTATAAAATTTAAAAAAAAATTAAGATAGTAAAGGGGGAACTAAATAAATAGAAAACCAATCAATGAGTCCGTTCAAAAGAATGGTTTTAACCAACATTCTTTTTTTCCCCTGACTGTACTAGACAAGATAATTTACCATAATAATTCAACTGATAGCGATTTGGTTAACTTTTTTTACTAGTGGAGTGGTTTACCACAGGCTGGTCCTGAAGCTAGTGTATTTCCTTTTTTCATTTGGAAAATGTGGCCACCCTATGAAAACCTTACCTTTTTTACATTCCAGACTTCTACCAAACCTTTGTATCTTTCACATATTTTCAACAGCAGATATGCTGCTGTTTGAAAAACTGATGTACTCTTTATTTGCATAACCATGTCTAACTGCCTTGGTGGAAAAAAAACTGCGCTCCATAGTAGTTGCTTTATTTCTGTTGAGGGAAAATAAAATATCCCCTCCCATCTGCGACTTTTAATTCTATTCACTTTACGTTTTACCCACAGAATTATTTCTATTACTTCAGGTAACAGAATACTATGTGAGTGATGCAAGTAAAATAACACGTGTTTTCAGGATCAGCAGGAAACCAGAACACAAACTGGGAAAGTCTAGGTCTCAATTAATTATTGACATCTAGTAAAGCTTTAAGCTCCTTGGGACTCTGTTTTCTTTTTTATAAATGAGGAGTGTTCAGCATTTCCCAAAGTGTAAAATGGAAACCACCTGCAATAAAATGAACATTTTATTTATTTTGATGGCGGAGGACAGAGTCTCGCTGTGTCACCCCAGCTGAAGTGCAGTGGTGCAACCTTGGCTCACTGCACCCTCCACCTCCTGGGTTCAAGTGATTCTCCTGCCTCAGCCTCCTCAGTAGCTGGGATTACAGGCATGCGCCACAATGTCCAGCTAATTTTTGTATTGTAAGTTGAGATGGGGTTTCACCATGTTGGCCAGGCTGGTCTTGAAGTCCTGACCTCAGGTGATCCGCCCCCTCAGCCTCCCAAAGTGCTAGGATTATAGGCGTGAGCCACCGTGCCCGGCCAGAATGAACGTTTTGAATGTTAGTAATTCCATATTTATTTCAATGTGTGTTGGATACAAAACAACTCTGGATTTAATGAAAATTATTGCTTTGTAGGATGCTTAGTAAAAGAAGTAAATCCATTTATAAGGAAAAACGTAGGACATGGCCATGGCCGAAATCATGGAAGTAGAATGTGAATGACTAGAATTTGGGAATTCATGGAGTAGGTGATCCATGCTGCTTCTGCCTCGAATGTCTTAAGTTTTTTGTTTATTTTTTTTTCTTTGGAGACGGAGTCTTGCTTTGTTACCCAGACTGGAGTGCAGTGGTGTTATCTCGGCTCACTAAAACCCCCCCTCCCCGGGCTCAAGTGATTCTCCTGCCTTAGCCTCCTGAGTAGCTAGGATTATAGGCGTGCACCACCACGCCTGGTTAAGTTTCGTATTTTTAGTAGAGATGGGGTTTTACCATGTTAGCCAGGCTTATTTCAAACTCCTGACCTCAGGTAATCCGCCGGCCTCGGCCTCCCAAAGTGCTGGGATTATGGGCATGAGCCACTGCGCCCAGTCTGGATGTTTGATTTGATTGTCTTCTGTGACTGTGTACTCTGCTGGACAGTGTCATTGATTAGCCCTAAGTTCGCTACCTCATTTATGGAGCTTACACTTAACTGCTACCAAAAACTAGTTTCTTTTCAATTTCTTTTTTTTTTAAATTTTTAATGTTATATTTATATTGCTTTTCATAGAGATGGGGTCTCTCCCTATGTTGCCCAGGCTGGTGTTAAACTCCTGGGCTAAAATGATCCACCCACCTAGGCCTCCCAAAGTGCTAGGATTACAGATATGAGCCACTGTGCCTGGCCCTCTCTTCAGTTTCTTATGAATGAATGAGCCTTCATATAGTGAACACGTTAATAATAGGTTCAGCCAGGTTCTGCTTATATCTTTTGCTTAAAGATACAAGCTGTAAACTGTAGGATTTGGGAAACTTTATAGCAAAGCAGATGGTGGACCATGGCATAGTTTCATTTTTATTTACAAAACGGATGACATTTATGGGATTTTCTACACTGAAGTAGTTGGAAAGGATAGCAATAATTTATTTTCAGCAAATATTTATTAATCTCTTTCTCTGGGCTGGATATTGCTCTAGGAGCTGAGAATACAACTCTGGTCAAAAAGAGCTTCTGCCTTCTAGTTAGCAGAAATAGACATAACAAAGAAGAAAGTCAAAATGTATTATCAGATGGTGATATATGCTCTGGAAAAAGGGAGATAAACTAGGATAGGTAGCAGAGGGGGCTGTAGGTGAGTTTTTAATGTCAGAAAATCAAGGAAGGCCTAAGTGAGTAAATGTCATTTAAGCAGAGACCTAACAAAGAAAGAAGTCAGTCTTATTTATTTATTTATTTTTAATTATTATAATTTAAGTTCTAGGGTACATGTGCACAACGTGCAGGTTTGTCACATATGTATACTTGTGTCATGTTGGTGTGCGGCACCTATTAACTCATCGTTTATATTAGGTGTATCTCTTAATGCTATCCCTCCCCTCTCCTCCCACCCCACGACAGGCCCTGGTGTGTAATATGCCCCTTCCTGTGTCCAAGTGTTCTCATTGTTCAGTTCCCACCTATGAGTGAGAACATGCGGTGTTTGGTTTCTGTTCTTGCAATAGTTTGCTGAGAATGATGGTTTCCAGCTTCATCCATGTCCCTACAAAGGACATTAACTCATCCTTTTTTATGGCTGCATAGTATTCCAGGGTATATATGTGCCACATTTTCTTAATCTAGTCTATCATTGATGGACGTTTGGGTTGGTTCCAAGTCTTTGCTATTGTGAATAGTGCCACAGTAAACATA
>NW_012120709.1:7134180-7147781 GCF_000951035.1 Colobus angolensis palliatus
GCTGAAGTTGCTTATCAGCTTAAGGAGATTTTGTGCTGAGATGATGGGGTTTTCTAAATATACAATCATGTCATCTGCAAACAGGGACAATTTGACTTCCTCTTTTGCTAATTGAATACCCTTTCTTTCTTTCTCCTTGCACCGTTGTACATCTACTCTTTCATTGTATGGGTGTATCATAATTTACCCAATCATTTCCTTGTTGATAGTCATATATGTAGACTGGATTGCCTTCCAAAATCACCCTTTTTAAGGCAAATTGTGTGGAAGAGAAATAGAGTCTACATGCATGGAATTTTGGCCGTGTTAATCACTAATGCTCTATTCTGTATAACTTACACCATTTATTTTCCCTTTTAAAATGAACTAAATCTAAGCTATGTTTGTTGCTCTGAGCCTAGTTCCCAGATAGATGTGTACATATGTTTCTTCTTAGATGTGCAAAGAATTTTCAGTTAATGAGTACAATTAGAGAATACCTAGAAGTGACATTAAATATTAACAACTTTGTTTTTCTGTAGTTGTAGTAAAATACGCATACCATATAATGTACCATCTTAACCATTTTTAAGTGAACAGTGCAGTCGTGTTAAGTATATTCACATTATTATGCTACCAATCTCTAGCACTTGTCATCTTGCAAAATTGAAACTCTATACCCTTAAACAACAGTTCCCTATCTCCCCCTCCCCGCAGCCCCTGGCAATCACCCTTCTACTTTCTGTTCCTAGGACTTTGACTATTCTAGATACTATGTGCAAGTGGAATTACAAAGTATTTGTTTTTTTGTGACTAGTTTTTTCACTTCACATAATGTCCTCAAGATTCATTCATGTTGTAGCATGCATGGAAATTTCCTTCCTTTTCAAGGCTGAATAATATGCCATTGTATGTATACTTTATATTTTGTTTATCCATTTATCCATGGAGGGACACTTGAATTGCTTCCACCTTTTAACTGTTATGAATAATGCTGCTTTGAATATGGGCATACAAATATGTCTTTGAGACCCTGATTTCAGTTCTTTTGGATACAATCTAGAAGTAGTATTGTTGAATCGTATGGTAAACTCATTTTAATTTTTTGAGGGCTGCCATCCTGTTTTCTATAATGGCTGCACTGTTTTATAGTCTCACTAACAGAGCACAAGTGTTTCAGTTTCTCTGCATCCTCACTACCAGGTTTTTTTTTTTTTTTTTGATAGTAGCCATCCTAATGGGTATGACAACTTTGGGGTTTAATTTTGCTCTTAGACATGGTTGGGGTAGGTGGAGATATGTGCTGTATATCTATGAATTCACAGGGTTAACAGATCGTGGATATTTTAAAGTAACAGGAAGCATCAACTATTTCAAGACACTGATGCAAGAGCAAGCTTTGTAGTAGGGCAGATATTGTCAAAACATCAAACATTTTTTACTGCGCATTTTAAGATCCTAAATGATTAAGAAGGATGATCATTGTGTAAACAGACTAATATAAAGTATGTTTATACATTGGATAATTTAGTCATTCATAGTTTCATTATTTTAATTGGCAACAGTTAGTTAACAATAATTTCCTTTGCCTTTTATTCTTTCCAGGCTATGTTTTAAGAGGTTGTGCTGCCAGCCCCCAAAAAGCAGGCGATAAAAATGAGAATAGCTTGATATTTCCATGGCAAACTTCTCAGTGTTGTTGTAACTGGATCTTGGATGAGGGTGAGACAAGCCACATTGGAGAATGGTAAAACTAGGAATCTAGGCAACTTTGTGGGGTCTGCTCTTGGCCTGATTAGCCGTGTGGTGACAAGTGGAAAGATAGACCTGGATCAAAAGGAGGATAAGCCTATAAGAGAAATAACCATTAGAAGCCACTGGCAGAGTTCTAGGCAGCTAAAGTCTCAGGAAGCCTGTCTCATCAGAAGTGAATCAGGCTGTGGGTGGGGACGTGAAGACTGACACTCCGGAATACAGTTCATTTCCAGTCAGAACAGGAGATTCTCCACTCAGCACTGTTGACATTTTGAGCAGGGTGCTTTCCTATTCCAGAGGACTATTTCATGTGTTGTAGGATATTTAGCAGCATCCCTGTACTCTGCCCACTAAATGCCAGTAGCAGACCAATAATCTTTCCCTCTCCCTAGTTGTGACAACCCAACATGTCTCCAGACATTGCCAGATATCTCCATTTGAGAACCACTGGAATGGTATGTTTACTGGGGTGCCATTTCTAGTGTATCTAATAGGTATTCCTTAACATTATCTGACTTACAATTAGTTCGGGGTACTTATTAGTCTTTTCTACTAGACTGAAGATCTCTAAAGATAGAGGAGCTTCTTCTTTTTTTTTTTTTTTTTTTTTTTTTTGAGACGGAGTCCTGCTCTGTTGCCCAGGCTGGAGTGCAGTGGCACGATCTCGGCTCACTGCAAGCTCCGCCTCCCGGGTTCAGGCCATTCTCCTGCCTCAGCCTCCCGAGTAGCTGGGACTACAGGCGCCCGCCACCGCACCTGGCTAATTTTTTTGTATTTTTTTAGTAGAGACGGGGTTTCACCGTGGTCTTGATCTCCTGACCTTGTGATCCGCCCGCCTTGGCCTCCCAAAGTGCTGGGATTACAGGCGTGGGCCACCGCGCCCGGTCGGAACTTCTTATTTTTATTCTTTTTCGTGCCTTGCCTTGTCTCTTTATGTGTAAGTTGAAGCTCAGGAAATGGTTGTTGAATTGAATTTAGATGAAGTAATTGTGCAAGTATATATAATCTTCTCCAATTTGAGTATGAGTTTCATAAACTCAGATAGATTTTACACGTTTGTATAATAATTAATGTTGCTTGACCCCTCCATATATGCCAGACATTACACTAAGCTTCTTACATGAATGCTCTCATTTAATCCTCAGAGCCACTGCACGGGATGACTTTTATTATTCTGATTTTATAGATGAAAGAATTGAGGCCTACCCATTAATGCCTATAGGTAGCAGAACTGAAAGTCTAACAGGCATTCAGAAGTGCAGCTTGTAACCTCACAGAAGATTACTTACTCAACTATCTCCATACCCAACAATCCACAGGGCATTGCGTGAAGTGTTGGTGATGACTCTGATAGTTCATCAAACCAAGATGGTAACAGTCTGTCAGAATGTTATCAGAGTTTCAGCTTGGCAAGTCAAGGACTTTTATTTCTACTGATTGCTTTTGTGAAACAGTAATTTTGTAAATTGCAAGCCATTCATGTTGACTCCAGTAGTCTGAGGCCAGATCTAGCATGGTAAAGCAAGGGAAGGGAATTATGTTGCCTCAAAGAGGCTAGCAATGCTTGCTGATCTACCCATTAATGTGTGTCTCCCTGGTCCTTCCATCCTACTTCCTCCAAAGTTATCTTGTTCACCTTCTTTAATTTTGTTAGCTTCTTTGCCTGGACCAGCAGGTATAAATGCAATCACCCACTGACCCATTATTCACCCATTATCCTTACCATCTGGTAGCCTCTGTGCCATGATAAATATCATTGACAAATGTGTAAGACAAGGGTCCATTCTTCAGGTGCTGAGTTAATGATGGAGATGAACGTAAATAGCATCAGTGATGTAGGATGTGATGGGTGCTAGAAGAGGCACACAGGCAGAGTGTTACCCAAGTTCAGAGGAGGGAAGAGTTACTTCTAGCTGAAGGAATTTGGAAAGACTTAGTGGAGGATATAGCCTCTGCTATCAGCTCTGAAATGATGTATGCCAACGGCAGCAGATAGAGCGGAAAGGGACAAGAGGGAAGGAAATGCCAGGGAGAAAGGACTCTTCAGCTGAGCTGGGTGTTCCTGGAGTGAGTATTGGAGAATGTATTCATCCAAAAGGACAACTTACATGTTTTTATTTCAATCAGAGCTTGTTTGTAAACAGGGCCATGTGAGGCATACTGATACCTTCTATCTGATTTGAAGTGCTGTGGGTTTTTTTTGGTCTATGGGAAGCTGTTGTCTGGTGATATCTAAGAAAGCTTAGCCTTGACAGGTGGGTAAGATTTCAGCCAGATTATGTAGAGGCAGAGATGGCATTCTCATAGGAAAGAAGATACGAACAAATGTGGGGAGATGCAAGAACATGGATGGCTTTAGTAGGGAAAAAATCGGTTATGTAGAGCAGCAGAAGAAAAAAATTCATATAATAAAAACCTTAGAAACCAGGCTAAGGAGATGGACAGAATTCAGCAAGTATCAGAAGTTTAATGAGTATTTTGGGGGTTACATGATCAGAGCTGGGGAGACTGGATTGTCACACCCTAAACAGCAGGACTTTGATTCATTTTTACATTCACAAAATGTAGCAGTGGACCTGGATGAATAAAGGTATACTGAGTGAATCAGTTTTATTGTTAGTATTTTTAGAACAGCTCATAGGAGGAATCCACAGGCAAGTGAGGTTAGTTAGAAGGCTACTGTATTAATACCGAGAAGACATCGTGCATCCTAAATGATGACTCCGCTAGTGGAGATGGAGAGAAGGAGATGTAAACAAGTGGTGAGAGTGGTGAGTGAAAATAGAAATGGCAGGGACAGTAACTGATGGTATGGGGTACAGGGCTGAGGAGATGGAAGAGGAGGATGAGGTTTGTAGGTTACCAAGTGAATGTCAGTGCATGTGAAGGGAATGATGGATTGCAGATGGCAGGGAATTTGCTGAGTTTAGCTTGCAGTGTTTTAGGAGAGGTAACATAGTGATTAAGAGCACAGAATATGAAATTTGTGCATCTTGAATCTGCCTCTCGTTAGCTGTTTGATCACTTAACATTTCGTTTGTTTTCCCCATTAGTGATAGGACGGTAATAATAGCACCAGTGTAAGGTTATTATGATGCTTAACTAAGCTAATATTTGTAAAGCTCTTAGAATAGTGCCTGCCAGATAACAGCCACATAATTATATGTTAAATAAAATCAGATTATTAGGGAGCTTTCCAAATCTGTATCCAAATATAGAATAATGAAAGGGCTCAAGATTAGAACATGAATGGCTTGTGACGCACTTGTTTTTCCTTCCTGATATTTAGGAATTCTTGATTTAAGAATACTCATTTTGAGTTTAGTGGCACAGTATTTCTTTTTCATCATTGGTATTTCCCATTTCATTTTGGATATCAATTTTTGAAAATGTCTGTATGACTTCTCACATTTTCATTTGATAATTTTTGGTGAGGTCTCAGCCTGTTAGTATGCCATAGTGCTCGGAGGCAGTCAAAAAAGTAAAGCACAATGAAGGCTTGGGTTTCATATTGTATCGGTGGTTCCCAGGCAACTCCTGCTAATTACTAATGGAGTGTGATTGTATCTCCATTTCTCTAGTTTCACAGCTATCTCTTTTTCTTTGTTTAATGACGCCACTTGTACTTCTACTTTAAGACTACCACTGAGATTATTAGGTACTTCTGAAGTCGGGGTAGTTACCAGTAAGTCAAAAACCAATGAAGACTGAAGTCACCATATAATGTTCTTTGGGTTTTTGGAGGCTACCATGGCCATATTTGCCTATTTGCTAAATGTTGTCAGTTGGAGAACATTGTTCTCATCAGTCGAGGGACTCCTGAATGTTCTTTGCTGCCATTTGGAAAGTTACTGAGAGAAAAAGAAGGCATCTCTTCAGATTTCCCTGGACAGTCTTAAAGAGGCTTTAAAAAGAGTAAAGAAACTTTAAGTCATCATTCTTTAAAAAGATAGACAATATGGTTAAGTGAGGCTTATTATAGCTAATAGATCAGTTTATGCTAAGTCAAATTTATGATATTGCAGAGTAGTAATTTCATATTATTTTAATCCCTCCATGCTCTATAATAGTACACTGGGACCCTGTTTGTCTGTGTATTTATACTGCTCTATATAAACAGATACTTGGGATTTGGACCACAGTTTGACTTTTTTCAGTAACTATACAGGCTTAGAGTAATTTGTTTGTTTTGTCTAATGTGTTGTTAGTTACATTTTCAGTCTTTCAGTCTTTGAATATGAATGCAACTGTTCAAAACAATGGAAAAATAAGGTTCATTTTATGATTTCCAGTAATAACATTGAAACAAATGTAAGGACCGGAAATGTTTTAAGATAAAACTTTTTTTTTTTTTTAATTAACTGTGGGTCATCTTTTTTTGTTTGTTCGTTTGTTTGTTTGTTTGTCTGTGTTTTCTTTTTTAGTGCTTCCCTTTCCAGCTGTCGGACTGTCTAGGGAGATGTGAGAAAAGGTATCTGACTTAGCCTTGGAGTAAGGCTTACAATCTAGTTAGATAGAAAAGCCTATTATAAACCCGAAGCATTTCAAACACATGGACTTGTTGAATCGTGATGAGCTCCCTGTAAATAGAAAAGGAAATGGAGAGAGATGAGTATGGACTGAAGTAACAAGCCTTTGTTACCAGGAGTGGATAGAATCCTGGTTTGAAAAAGGCAAGTAAATTCTAGGGCTCTTTTAGGTGGGAGGAGCACTCTGAGCCAAAGACCTGAGGTGAGCCAGAGCTGAGGAAATAGGAAACTGTTGCTAGAGCGAGGCTTCTTTGTTACATAGCTTGGAAATGCCCTCTGCCTTCTTTAAAATGAAGCAAGTTGAGTTTCCAGATCATCAAGTTTTAAGTATGCTGTTGGGGGCAGCCTGAGCAGCCTGATGTTGGCAGCCTATTCAAAATGATGAAAGAATCATCCCATTGTTCTATCAGTAGGAGTAAAATGTGGCTGTGAAACATCCCTTGTATGCCTGGGCAAGCTGTCTTCCTCTTTCCTCCCCTTAGCTTGCTCCACTCCCACTACAAAAACAAAAAAGAAAAGGTAAAAGGAGAAAGTAAAAGAAAAAGAAAACCAATAAAGCAGCAGACATCTTTCCTTCCTCTTATTGTCACCTTTTAACTTGATTTAGTTATTCTCTTCACTATCTTACTTTTCTTCTTTGTCCTGTACTGTGTTTATATTTCTTTCCCTTCCAATGCAGATTGAAGCTCTACTTTATTATGACAACTGAAACACCTTAAGCAATGTGTTTGTGTATTCATTCTTATTTTACATTAATCTGAACCACATTTCTTCAGTGGTAAATGATGGGCTTGTTGCTAATGACTTGAGATTTAAATAATTTCCAGAGCAAGAATTGTATGTTTCTTTTGATTTCTTCATCTGGATAGAATACTGCCACTGATGTGAATATCTGATGACTGTCCTGTGGTCCAGATAAATGTATGGGTAAAATAATGTGACGTTTCACCGTGTGACTCTAAGGGAATCCTTCCATGGGACCTAGGTAGGGTCAAGATCTCTATAGGGTAGCGTTTGACACCTTTTGAATTAAGGGTACGCATTTCAGTACTTGTCTAAAACACAACTATTTTTAATACTATCATTCCAGAAAAAAATTTGGAATTTTCTCAATGCATAACCTTAATTTGTTGTAAATTCATTTATAAATTTTAGACTGTATCTTTAGACTAACTTAATAATTTCTCATGGTTGAGTATTTTTCAACATTAAAAAAATGTATTTTTCTATCATTAGTGCCCAAATGAGTTTGTGTTGAATCAGTGGTGGATTATAGGGGTGGGTAGTGGGTGGTAGGTGGGTATATCAAGTTCTGGTCTCTTTCTATAATAATAATAATACATAAAATGGATTACTGTTTGTTTCACTGTTATTTTCTATAACTCTATTGCTTTTCTTGTAGAAAACACTGGTAAATTGGATCTTGCTTTCAAATTTCCTTCTGAAAACCATTCATCCTTCAATTTCCTCAGCCACAGTGGGGATGATTGAATTATTTCTACACTGTTTGTGGACTGCAGTGATTTAATCTGAAAGACTTCCAGATGCTTTGAGAGCAAAACTACTCTATCGTTATAGAATGCTTTGCTCCATGCCTGTGTGGACTGTGTGGTCCTGTTCTACAGTGTATGCAGTTTGATTATTACCCTTTTTTCCCACAGAGTGGAAAGTTTTGCAGTTCACAAAGGTAATTACTTATGACCAAACGGTGGGAGACATCTTTAGATAATTTAGTGGCAGCAGAAACTAACCCCCAAGAATGAACACATTTATCCACATATAACAGCCCATAATGCAAATACTGGGAATTTGCTTTGTTAGCCAAAAGTGAGAAGGTTAAGGATGATTTCAGAAGTGGAGTGCTTGCTGGTACTCTCACGTGACAGAGGAGCCTGCCACCCAGACAGGTGACAGGCACACACCTGGTGGAAGTAACAGCCGTGATTAGAATCTCCAAATTTCCCACTCTTTCAGTCTGGCTGATCTCCACCCTGTATTCTACTGTCTCAAAGGTCTATTTTTCTTCCCAGCAAGCATTACTAGGTCAAATTAAATTTAGAAATGAAACTTGCGAAGCCCAGACAATTGGTAGGTTCGCACTGACATCTTTTTCATGAAGAAAGAACTGGAAATCAACGTATTCATTTTAGGTCTAGGAGCACCGTTTGCTTCATTTAATTTGGTCTGCTTTGCAAAAGATCATGCCCTGGAAGACAACTTGTGGAATTGCCTGTTTTAATCCACCTTCTTTTCCTCAGGATGGTAGTTCACCTCTTGCTCCAGCACTGGCTCTGGAAAGGGGTATTTCAGAGCATTTTTAGTAACTAGAGTTAGTGTAGAAATCATGTGACATAGATTTTCTTCTTTGGTTGGCTTCCCTCCATCAAATTTATGTGATTGAGAAACTAAGACCACATATGGTTCAGTTTTATATTACAGAGGCTGTGTCTGGTTGAGGCCGGTAATTCCCTAGTGTCTTAATTGGCCAAAACATCCAAATCACCAATTTAATCCAAGTATTACTAGAGGGAATATTTTCTTTGGAGTTCCCTGCAGGCCCTTGAACTAAGCAATAACCAGCAAAATCTGAGATAGTTTTCTAACTGGAAAAAGCCTTTGTTTCATTAACTCTTAACTCATGGAATTATTAAGACTGTCAATATAAAAAAATAAAGATTATTAGGTTATCAAATATAAACAATTATTTATTTGTCCTTATAAATAATGACCTCCTCTGAGAAGCTCTTATGATGATATCATCAGTGAAAACAAGGCATTGCCTCTAATAAAAATCATTTTTACCCCCAAAACCACACCTATATTTAAAGGTTATGTCATTATTAAGGATATTTGAAAAGAATGTGCTATTCTGACAGATTTCAAAAGTAGAATTCTAAAACAAAGAATTTCAATCAAGTAGAGCGTTGCTGAAAAAAAATAAGGGCATTATTTGGCCATGAATTTAACCATGAGTTTATTAGAATTTTTAGGCTATAATTAAGACAGTGTTTGTGCTTTTACAAATTAAGTATATTGGAATGTACATGCATATCCCCCACCCACTGGCAGCATGTGGGCAATAGCCTTTGGAAGTGAAACTGTAGGAATGTTTGTGAGAAGATTCTCAGGGTAGAATAGAGTTAGTATTCAATAGCCTGGTGGTCACATCTTTTCTGCACATACTTACATAGATTGTGTGGTCTGCTCTTGGCCTTGTTTTTAAGTTAAAGTTTAATGATGCTTGCTTTAAGATTGCCCTCACTGGTTTTCAGTCATAGACTACTAATGACTGAAGTCCTTTCCACTAGAAAGGGATGACAGGAAAGGTCAAGAGAGAGAGTTGAGAAATGAGAAAGAAAAAACAGAAAGTCATTAAAATTTCACAAGATCAGTACATAGAGATTATTGCACTAGCTTCTACACTGGAGTCCCGAATGTAGATCTAGGAAGCACATGAATTCAATAACTAGTTGTATATATGATATATGATGATGAGTTTTTGTCAAAATCTTCATGAACTGGGAAATTCAGCATAGTATAGTGAAAAATGTAGGGCTTACATTACTCTAGCAGAGACTCTTCTCCTCATCAACTATATATCATCATAAATGACAGATTTAATCTTGGGGTCCATGCTCTGAATATTGGGATTATAATCATTTCCCTCCCTACTCCATGATTACTGCATAAACTTATGTCTGTGAAAGTAGTTTGACATCCAAGTTTTGAATAACCTTACCTCTCCTACTACACATTTTGCCTGATTTTGTAATCATTGCTTACCGGTTTCTTTCCCATTCTAAGCTGTAGACTCCTTGAAGCTGTGTTACTTGTCTCAGAAGCCTTAGCACATAGCACAGCTGGGCTGAATGATTGTTATGAGTGAATGTTTGTATAAACAAATTAATAGACAAAGGAGGATGGTTAATAACATTGGGAGTATGGTACATTCATCACAAGGAATAACGTTGTAACTCTGAAATAGTAATGGCAATGGAAGTGCTTGTTAGAAAAATTTTACAGCATCATTTTCATTGATAAAATTCGGAATGAGTAGCTCCTAGAAATTTGAAATACCTTTACTACATCAACTGGCATAGACTACCCATTCTTGTTTAACAATTAAGTAATGTAAATGCTTTCAGGCTTCAAATTATTATATTGTCCTTCTATTATGTTCTATGTTTATTTCTCATACAATGCCTTGTTTCTGATTCAGTTGGGTGTTACTTCTGTAACATTTTTTTATGAGAAGACGGCATACCAATTTAATAATATAAACAGTTAAACATAACTTCGTAGGGCAATTGAAAATACTGCATTTAGTATTAGGAAAATGTTAACTCTGAAACTTTTAATGGCATTAAATAAAATGTTTGTTTATATCAGCCATTCAAATAAAAACACGATTTTTACTATTACCAGAATAAGCACTTTTACCATTCATTTAATGCTTAATTTGTACGTGAAGAATATTTGGATATTGGCATCTGGCTTGTGTTATCTTGGAGTAGAGAAAACATGAATGGGAGCCTTTCCTCCTCCAGTACTGTGTTGGCTGTATATGCAGTTTTCTCCATGGATGAGATGACTCTGTAGTGTGTGTTTTACACAGCATGCTCCTTAAATCTGCTTCAAAGTGCCACTCCCAGATTTCTTCTGTTTTTCATTCTTTCACTCCAGTCTTTACAAGTCCAGCTGGTGTGGGCATGTACCCACATTCAGTGTGCATGTGTTTTGTGACTCCAATTTAGGCAACTATTTTTGAAATGTAGTCTTTTGTGTTTACTTATTTGTTTGGAAATGCTCAGCATTGCTGGAAAGCTCTGGACATAATGGGATGAGGAAAACCATGCAGTGGCTGAGTTCCCATGGCTGTGATGTGTACTTCAGTAGAGTTTTTGATCGGTTCCTCAGAAGCTTACGTCCAGGGTTCACGAGTCCAAGTGGGCAGACAAGTTATTATTTATTCTAGCTGGTAAAATGCTGGGGTTGTTTTCCTATCTCTTTCCATTTTCCTTTCTTTCCCTTCCCCACACCTCCCCTCACTTCTCCTTTAAAGTGTGATATTGAAGGATTCCACTTAACCCTTATTCCAGGGTTTTAATAATTTCCGGGCAAAGAATTTGAAGAACATATTTGTGGCTTGGTGTGGAATACATACTATACATTCCTGTTGGGGAAACACATGAATGAGATGGCTATTGAATGTATATGTTATCCATTTTTGTGGACTTTCTGTAGTTTGATTTTTAAATCCTGGACTGACTATCCCTGCAACTCAGGATGCTTCTAAAATATTTTAGATGTTCATACTATGGATATCCAAAGTAGCCTTAATATTATCCTAGGGACAATATCATTATAAAGTTACTTGATAATTACACTGAATCACTTAATACATTTCAAGACTAAATAGATGTAACTTTGGGTAATTTGTGTTCTTCTCTCATATACCATAATTTAGAATTTATTATCATTACATTTAGGTAAAGTGAATTTATCTAGACCGTACCAGCTCCTGAGTATCAATGTAATTATATTAACAGTAATAGTTCATGTTTTACTTGCTTACTACACTAATTTCAAGATTGCAAGATCTCTAAACCCCCAAATTTCCTGTTCCCACCTTGTAAATTTGGAGACTCCTCAGGGACTGTCTCACCCTCCCTAAGAAATCCTTCCTGCTCATGTCACCCCTGTCTCTCTGGGGTATGTAATTCTTTCTGCTGCTCAACTGGGAAAAATATTTTGCTGTTGGTGTTCTATATGGAAGAGAGTTACCAGATTAAGCTAGAGATTTTCAAAGGACATTTGCAAAAGTTAATTATACAATTCTTTAATATGGATTTAAAAAAAGAGGAGGAAGGCAATGGGGAAAGAATTTTGTGAGAAGGATTTTTTTTGGGTGAGTTTTGTTGTGAGCCTTACATTTTTTTTTTTTTTTTTTTTTTGGAGACTGAGTCTCACTCTATTGCCCAGGCGAGAGTGGGCATGATCTCAGCTCACTGCAACTTCCGCCTCCCGGAATCAAGTGATTCTCCTGCCTCAGCCTCCCGAGTAGCTGGAATTACACGCGCCTGCCACCACGGCTGACTAAATTTTTGTATTTTTAGTAGAGATGGGGTTTCACCATGTTGGCCAGGCTGGTCTCAAGCTGCTGGCCCACCTTAGCTTCCCAAAGTGCTGGAATTACAGGCATGAGCCACCACGCCTGGCCCAGCCTTACACCTTTACATAGAGTGATGGGACCTTCAGTGGAATGACTTGGAAAATACCATATGATTTTCCCGTAGTTATGGGGGCATAGTGGTCTGGTATGCAACTCATGCTTTGTGAAGCCAATGTTGTCTGTGGCATGTGGAAAAGACAGCAGAACCTGTAACAAATGGCTACATTCCTAATCCAAAGGTGCATGGATCGCAAGGGCCTGTTGGGGAACCCATAGTGGAAATGTTTACCTGGGGTCATTTTCTACAGGGGTAATGCTAGTAGGATAGGGAACCTCATCAGTATGAGGCTGTGAGGAATACCATGGGGTATAGAAGCTGAAGGGTAAGGTGTGACTGGCCACAGGAGAGGCACTGCCCACATTGGCAAAGTCATAGTTGGGGGGGCGCACTAAGGAAGTAAGTCTCAAATAACCTGTGAAAATAATATTCACAACAGAGAGCTGGCCCTAGCCCATCTCCTTGGCCAGAGAAAACGAATCTTTATCAAGCAAGAACTTTCCTTCACTATGCGCCACAGTGATCCTGGAAATGGTTAGTAACAGAAAAGGAGATGTGTGGAAAAGAAAAAGTCAACTAGAATCTACCCTTTACGAAACATAGGTTCTCTCCTTCACCACATGGGGGTGGGTGGATAAGAGATTTAGAGACTTTTTATTTCCTAAGTGTTCAGAAAAACCACGGGGACTGCCCACAGTCTCATCCCTGAGAGCAGGTGAAGGATTGCTGCCTGTCACTGAGCAGATGAACAATGGGAAGTAAAAGTCATGGCTCTTCACATTCCGGGGGTCCTGCTGTTGAGAATGCCTTGCTTTGTTTGACACTATCAGTCCCCTAAGTGGTCTCACTTGGTAAGTGCTGATTTGTAGTCAGTGGCAAAGCATGAGGGTAATACTTTTCTCCTTTTGTGTTAACGTCCTTTAGAAGGATTTTCCCCAGTTTTTTTTTTTTTTTTTTTAAATTCGTTAGTTTTTTGAGTTTTTTTTTTTTTTTTTTTTTTTTTTGAGACAGAGTCACTTGGTAAGTGCTGATTTGTAGTCAGTGGCAAAGCATGAGGGTAATACTTTTCTCCTTTTGTGTTAACGTCCTTTAGAAGGATTTTCCCCAG
>NW_012120709.1:7147996-7164445 GCF_000951035.1 Colobus angolensis palliatus
TTTTTTTTTTTTTTTTTTTAAATTCGTTAGTGTTTTGCAAAGTTCAGGGGAAGAACTCTTGTGATTTTACGTAGAGCTTTCTCTATTTCAAGCCCTCAGAGCTGATCAAGGGACATATTTGACAAATTGCTGCTATACATGCTGTGCTCCCCCCTGTTCTCTGATGACTGAAGCTTGTTTGTTCAAGGAGACTACCTCATTGTCTCTGACTACACTTCTGTGAAATAGTAATGCAGTTCACCAGATATGCTTAAATATGCGTGGAACCCTGGTGGTGGTTTCAACCTGAGCAAGGTACCAGGAACCGTTATAAATAGGCATGCATTAGGGTGTCAGAGCTACCTAGATAGACCTGCAGAACTCTCAGATTCGACATACATGACTTAAAGGGGGAAAGGGCCTACCCACTGTTAATTATTCAAAGATACGGCTTTTCTGTTTGTCTCTTTTTTTTGGAGACAGGGTCTTGCTCTCTCACCCAGGCTGTAGTGCAGTGGCATGATCCTAGCTCACTGCAGCCTCAAACACATGTGCTCAAGTGATCCTCCCACCTTGGCCTCCCCAAATGCTGCGATTACAGGTGGAAGCCACCTTGCTCGGCCTTCCTCACCATTTTGTAGATGTGTAAACTGAGGCCTAACAGTTGCCACATGCCCAGGATGCACAACTAGTGAATGTTCCCCCAAGCGAAGTAATTTTGCACATGTTTGGCTGCAAGTAATACAAAACACAGTAGTGGCTTGAATCATTAATGAGTTTATGGGCCTTCTGCAAGGAGGAATCTGGAAATAGGCAGCCAAGGGTGATGCCTCCAGGAGTGCAGGCTCCTTTGCTCTCCTTTCCTGCCATCCTTAGTCTGTGGCCCTTAACCTCATGCTTGTCACACCGCAAGCATAGCTTTGTGGCAGCTGGCACTTTCTGGCATCAGGTTCATGTTTCAGGCAGGAAGAACAGCGGCTTGGTGGAAAAAAGTCAGTTTATTTCTCTTAAAAAAGACTTCCAAGAAACCTCACCAGGTTAATTCTGCTATCCCTGGACCGGTCAAAGTTACAAACTGGGTTGGAGATGTATTTTAACTGGACACACTGGCAGCTCTAGTGGTGCTGACCAGGGTATGCGAAGAATCTTCTTGGCCTCAAAGGCGCTATCCACTTTGCTGTGATACAGACAGTTCCTCAGTGGCGCCTCCTCTGTCCCTAGTGTGGGGCCAGTGACTGCCAGATCGTTCAGTGATAGAAATTACCCTTTTTCATATTGTGCATGCATATAATAAACTTCAATTTTGGCATTTTCCAGTGGTTAATGATTCCTTTATCTGTTTGCAGTTGTATGTTATTTTCCCCCTTGTTGTCTGATTGGTGATTATTATAAGTTGTTTCTAAAATCTTCTAATCACCCAGATATTCCCTGATTATAAATCACATGAACAAAATCGGCTTGTTCCTTACTGTGAAGTTTATTTTTCACAAAATTCATCCGTTCATTGAAGATGTTTACAACTACTTTGTGATCACAAGACTAAGTCCTAGAGTTCCTGCTTTGGCAGCATTAGCAAGGAGAAAATTCTGATCGAAGCTACATACTTTGGATTCTCCAAAGGTGTGTTTATGTCTTCCAAATATGTGTTCTGTAGGACAGTAGAATACCAATAAAAGCAATATTAATAGGATGTTAATAAGGGCTCAGAAGTCATGGTCAGATTACTTTGAAAACCTCTTCGTTTAGTAGCTTTTATTTTTCTACTAGAATATATCTCAATTTTCAATATTGCACATGCGTGTGTCTCACCAGGAGGAGTGTATTTCCCAAGCTTGACGAGCCTTATACTGAATGCTCTTTGGAAGACACTATCCCTGAGGCAGCAACAAATTGCCTCAGTAAGTAAAAATACC
This sequence comes from Colobus angolensis palliatus, assembly GCF_000951035.1. Taxonomy (NCBI): domain Eukaryota; kingdom Metazoa; phylum Chordata; class Mammalia; order Primates; family Cercopithecidae; genus Colobus; species Colobus angolensis. The sequence goes on from NW_012120709.1 coordinate 7,149,889, forward strand.
AATTTGACAGTAGCAGTTTGGAAAAGGATACCATGCCACTTAAGATTCATACTGGCAACCTGTGAGTGTAATTTGAGTGTTTTGTTGGCTGCTGTAATATGGACAGCACACGCTTTCCTTCTTGTTCTTACTGAGTTCTGTTGAGAACAGAATGATTGCTTCTGAGTATAGACTGTGGAGCAGCAGCAGCAGCCTCACCTGAGCGCTTGGTAGATATGCATAATGTCGGGCTTGCTGCAGACTTACTGTACAAGAAGCTTCAGGGTCCCAAGATCCTCAGGTGTTTCTTGTGTACGTTGAAGTCTGAGAAGCCCTGATCTAGAAAATAACATCTCAACTCATCTGTGATGCCAACATTCTTGTCAGATTGTTGCTGGGGTAGGATTTCAGCTTTTGATGAATGGACAGAGAATGAATCAATTATCTAGTTGGTTTAATGCCAACTATAATAATAATATCATAGAGTGAGCTGTCACCCGGCATTGTTGGGAGATGGAGTACAGGCGAACAATTTGTCAGCTCGGGCAAGGTCAATAGCCTGCTTTGAGAAGCCTTGGTGGTCACCACAGATTACTGTTTCAGAACCAAAGGCAAGAAGGCAGAAGGCAACATTTTTATTGGGATATAATTTTTCTTCCCTTGTCAAAATACCATGAGTAATGTATGGGGTGAAGGAAAGATAGGAAGGGATCAAAGCTGAAAAAAAAGTAAGATAATTTGACTCAATTTAATAAAGTATTTGCAAGTTATATTGAAATTTTCTGTGCTTGGATTTTTGGGTTCATATCTGCTGTGGTGGAATCTTTTTTCCACTATGTTCTAATCATGTGAGCTTGGGCACATTACCAAAGCGTCTGAAGCCTGAATTTCCATGTGTGTGAACTGAGGCCAGTAACACCTACTTCAGCCGGCTGTTGTGATGATTATACAGAGGAGTGGACCCTGTAAAGGGTAGCTCAGTTTACTGTCATCAGTATCCTCATAAACATCATCATTAGGTTATTAAACAAGGTTTTCATTATACCGGGTATTTCTGAGTTCCTGAAGGGAACAAAACTGTTCAAGAAGAGTGCATAAAAGTGAAATTTTATTAAGAAAAACACAGAACTGACTTAAAAGGAATCATCCACATCATTAGGATATTATACTAAAAAAATTAGTTAATAGGGTGGTTTTTTTGAGGGGAGTCAAGAAGATATCTGATGAAACACGTGTATGTTAGTGACTCACCAGCGTTCTGTAAGCACAGATGGCCTTTGTGTAGGAAGTCCACATTCCTGCCATCCAAGCTACTGCTACTGTGGAGGATTTTATTCTTAGTGTTTTTGCTGCTCTTGCTGGGGATTGGTTGTGGGGAATTCCTTGCCTCTGCCAGGGCACGATGGTCTGTAGATAGGTTTCTACTTTTTTCTGGTTTACTGGGAAAGGAGGGAAAAATGCATTCCCAGCTTAAATGCTTCCACTATAAATGGTTTAAATATACCAAGAGTTAACTTGAGCACATGGCAAATATATTACTTCAGTGGGAAAGTGCATTCTATGTCTCCTATACCGTAATCATACTTCAAGATAAAAGCTAATGGGGCAAGGTGAGGGACAGGAACTTCAGAACAAAATCCACTTGGAAATGGAGGAATTCATTTTTCTAATTGGTCAGATAGGACTTCAGTAAATAATGAATTTTTGTGGACTGGCAGGTTGGTCTCTTGAATCCATTGGGTCCTTTTTCCCCTTGTGCAGCACGAGTGTGTCCTGGATGATTGGCTCAGTGGCTCTATGGCCATCAGGTAATCTGGCCCCTCTTGCCACAGATGGCTTTGTGAGCCCACACCCAGGCTGTTCAGCAACGGCATCCCTGTTAGGCACATGAGTTTAGCTGGCGTACTGGGCAGATGGCAAGGATTCAGGCTTATTGTGTGGGGATAGGCTTTTTCTTTACTCTGCAGGCCTGAACAAGGATGGACATAGTTTCCTGACTGCTCTCCTGCAGCAAGCCAAGGGATGTAGCTGATATTCTAGACAGCAGAGCAGAAACATGCAAAGAATCTGGATCTCTGATGATATTTTTGAGCTTCTGGATTAGCCAAACCTGAAGCTGTGCTTACCCGTTTCTCCAGTTATATAAACTGATGTATTTGTTTTATTTAAAACACTTCAAATTGGATTTTCTACTCCTTGTGATTAAAAGCTTCCTACCTCATACACAAATCTGAAAGTCTTCCTAACATGATGTATGAACAAAATATTTCAGGATTTTGTCGTATATGAAGATCAGGAATTCTTTCTTGACTGGAAAGCTCAGTTAAGAGTGTGTTTACCAAAATGCCAGACAAATTTAACAGAACATTGCAGCTAAACTCTTCAGTTTATTATTTTTCACAAGATACCGATTATATTCGCTTGTTAGTTAAGTTCCCTCTCCCTCCTAAGTTACTGCTACCTTGAAACAGTTTGCTTGACCACATGTGGCACCCTCTTGGGCACTACATAGTACAGGATATGAATTGGAAGGAAGCCAATTTATTGGAAAATAAATTCCTTTTACTACAAAAAGGCTGAACCTGAATCCAAGTAACTGGCTCTGAAATGTGACATGGAAGGATTTTGACTGGGTGCTGAACAGCAAGCTGGATTCCTTTTTCGGTGGCAAAGAGACCAGAAGGGAAGTGTGCTGCTTGGCATCACAGCCGACTAGAATGTGGGTTTTGTATCCTGTAAATACAGGCTGCTGACAAAAGTCTAACTCTGCATTTTTGTGTATTGCCCTATCCCAAGTTATCTGAGTATCTGCCATTTTTACCAAAGGTCATTTTGACTCCTGATGTTTTGGCTCTTCTCCGAAATTCAGCATTGAAAATAAAGTTCTTCTCCAGAATGGAAATTGAGGTTTGTACTTTTTGGTTGAAACAAATAGGACCAATTTGTTGCCTAAAAGTTTCTCAACTTTAGGGAGTTTTGATACTTTATTAGAGAATGCTACTTTGTTCATTCTACTAAGTATCTTTTAAACGTTCTATCCAGTATTTTAAGAAGAAATAGAGAAGATAGTATTCTGGTTTTCCAATACTGTATAACAAACCAATTCAAATATTAGTGGCTTGAAATGACACCTTGTATTTACTCATGAATCCACAGTTTGGACAGGGCTCAGATGGGACAGCTTGTCATTGTTTCACTTGGTGTCAGCCTGAGTGGCTTGAAGGCTGGGGTTGCAGTCATATCAAGGCTCATCCACACGTCTCCCGATTGATGCTGGAAAGACTCAAAAAATAGGAGGATGATATATGGTTCTTTGAGCATTTCTTACTGCATGTGATCTCTCCAGCATGGTCCTGCAGGGTAGCCAGATTTCTTACATTGTAGTATGACTTCCAAAACTTCTGTCCCAAGTGAAAGAGAGTTAGGAAGAGCCTGACTTATCCCCTCATGTTGCCTTTTTTGACCTAGCCCCTGAACCCGCATAGTACACTACCATTGTTTCATATATGTTAGAAGTGACTCACTCTGGCTGGCCCATATTCGACAGGAGGGAAATTGGGCTGTACCTCTTGATGGGAGAAGTGTTAATGAGTTTGCAGACATGTTTTAAAACTAGGTAGGTAGATACTTTTAAAAAAAACAACATTTTAAATATCATTAGGAAGTTGTGACAGTTTCTTGCATATGACTGTTTCAAAGGGCTTGTACAAAAATCTTAGGTTTGGAAAATAAAATGTCATCCGATTTCTAATAGTTGACCAGGTTAGTGACCATATTGATTTCTATGTGGTAGGCACTGTTGTTAGCACTTGACATATGTAATCCTATTTACATCTCTCCACTCATTACAGTTATATGAAACACATTCTTAAGATGATTAGTATCCCCATTCTGTGGTTGACAAGACTTACACTTAGAGGGGTTAAATTACAAGCTCAGTCAGATATATGATAGTGGATTTGTGTTTGAACCCAGGGCTATCTATTCCAGAATCAGTTCATATAGCTAGTGTATTATACTTCTACACTCAAAGCATGTCTTTTATGGGTCATCTCTGATTAGTAGAATATTTTCTTTTATATGGATCAAAGCTTAGTCTACCTATGTCCTTTTGATCCATACAGTGTAAATTAGACTTTCAGAGGTCAAGCGCAGGGCACGTTCCTGGTGTTTGGGCTAGGGCGCAGCTTTAGTTTGTGCAGTGAGACAGCTACAGACATCATATCTGGGAGGACACAAGTTGTCCCTGGGTACTCAAGTCAAGCGAAATAATGCAGACAGCAGAATTGGAGAGACATAGTAGGACTTAAATCCTAAAGGCAAAGGTAATAGTGGGCATCAGAAGTTTAAACTCATAGCATGAATAGACACCCATTAGTACTGGGGGCACTAGTAGTAGCTTAAGGAAGTGGGCAGGACTCCAGACAAACTGTAGCCAGACAAAGAATAGAGGCTATAAATGCTATGACCAAGGTATGAACAAAGTGATGGAGGAGGATGACTTGAGGAAGGAGGCCATAACCCATTGTGGGGCCCCCTTCTGCTTTGGACAGAGAGTTCTGAGTCCTTTTTTCTTTTCTCTGTTTTTTTTAATGTTGGATCCAGTATATAGAAGTGCTTATTTTTGATTCTAGGGTGGGTCTTCCTATCTAAAAACATTGATTTTTTAACTTTCCAAAGATTTATAAATGTATGTTGATGATTTTATTCACCCAGTTTCATAAGTAAAACACTTTATCTGAGTGAAATAATATTTTACATTAGATTGCACGTTTTCATATAAACTCTGAAATGTTCAAATAGTGCCGAGGTTCATCTTTCTGTCTACGTATTTTATACTGTTTTACTGGAAAGTCCCATCCCCAAGGCCTTTGGATATAAAAGGGATGGAATTTAACTTATGAGGTTCCTCCTCTTCCATGGTATGTTACTCAAGGTTGCTGTCTCTCAAGAGACCTCCAGCATTACGTTATCTTTACAGTTATACATGCACATCATGATCTTCTAATTTAGCCCTAAAGATTTAATTAATTTAATTTAACCCGAAAGGTTTCTGACTATAAAGGTTTCTGACTGTAACACTTTAAGACCTAAGGTGTCCTTGACTTTGTATCTTATTTGTATGAGTTTTGTTGTGTTGTTTGCTAATACTCATTCTTAAATACTACTTTGCATTGTAACTTTTCTAAACAACCACTTTTTCTTTGTGGGCAAGCTCATTTCATAGAAGATTTGAACTAATTAACATAGATTCTCAGACACACGGAAGGTGTTTGTTGGGAAACTTAGGGTAGCAGTGCTTATCACAAGCATAACTATATTATTTGTATCTTAGGGGCAATGTTCCAGAAGAGATACACTTTAGATCATTTTCATCTCAATTATGTTCCTATTGCCATACACTTTTTTTTATCCTAATTATTTAGTCTTCATTTGGTTATAAGGAATATGGTATATATTTTTATATATTCCGTTGGATCCCCAGTTTATACAATTGGTAATTGTTCTTTCCGACAATTATCTTCTTCCTTGATATGAGCCAGTTTTTGCCAGGAATAAATCTGACTTTGAATTTCACCAGTGTGTCTGAATATTTCTTACCACATGATTAACCATGGAATTCCAACTCACTCTACTCCTACGATTATCTAGTTAATGTGATAATGAAGCCAGCCAAACAAGGAAATCTCTTTTGAGATTTTTGGGTAATTTATCAAAATCAAGACAAAAATAGCAGATAAGAGCATACTTAATAAAGAGTTACAAGTCATTAGAGCTTTGAAAATGACTCATAAGAAGTCAGTCAAATCTTATCCTCTTACAGATGAAGAAACTCAGACTGGTTTATTGACTTGCCCAAGATTACGCAGTTATTAGTAGAATTTAATCTTCTGATTTCATAATCCAAATCCTTTTCCCTAATTGTTCACAGATCAATTCTTAGTCTTATATGTGAACGGAATTTTCTGTTAACTAAGGTAGTATAAAGTGGTGGTTTAAACTGTTACTGCTACCTGAAGGAAGATTAGAATTTTACATTATGCAGGGCTTTTTAAAGGTGGAACACAAAATTTTCCATCATGAACAATCAGCCCTTTTACTAGATGAAATGTCAATTTCTATGTCTGGAATTGACCAGGCAATATTTATGACATATGAAGAGCTCTGAGTTATAGGAGAAATATGAAGTGTAGTTGGAAAATACCAAGTTTGAATCAGTAGGAATCTATGTTTCATTGTTCCCTCTGTTTTTCCTAATAATTTAAAATTAGATAAATTCTGTTATAAAATGATGATGCTGTAAAATTTTTCATGTATCCAAGCTTTTGCTGTTTGCTGAAGAGTGGTTAGGTTTCTCTTTTAAATATAAAACCTAATTTGAGATGTGTACGGTTTTTATTTTTTTAGGTTAACTAAATGAAAGATGTCAAAATATACATGCATTAAAGAAAACACTAAGCATATGTAATGTCTGGAACTTAAACACCTCACTATTATTTTCAGCCTGTCCTTTTTTTTTAACAATCAGTTTTTTTTTTTTTTTTTTTTTTTTGAGACGGAGTCTCGGTCAGTGGTCAGTCGCGGGGGCTGGAGTGCAGTAGTGGCCGGATCTCAGCTCACTGCAAGCTCCGCCTCCCGGGTTCCCGCCATTCTCCTGCCTCAGCCTCCAGAGTAGCTGGGACTACAGGCGCCCGCCACCTCGCCCGGCTAGATTTTTAATTTTTTAGTAGAGACGGGGTTTCACCATGTTAGCCAGGATGGTCTCGATCTCCTGACCTCGTGATCCGCCCGTCTCAGCCTCCCAAAGTGCTGGGATTACAGGCTTGAGCCACCGCGCCCGGCCTACGATCAGTTTTGTAAAAAACTGTTTTGTTTTGTAAAAAAAGTTATTGATTACTTTCTGCTTTCTAGTCTCTGGAGGTAAATCCTATCATAAATAAATGACTAGTTCCAGCAAAATATTTTTGGTTTTGGAAACAGAAATAATTCTTATGTCGTGAAGACAGGTGTGTTCAAGATTGTAAATTTCTCATATTTTCATTGGCAGTTACTAAAATATTTACGTTTTCTTTTGAAGTAATTTTAATTTATAGAAAAATTTCAAGAATAGAAAGAACTTTCCTATATCCTTCACCATTTTGCCATATTTGCTTTACCACTCTTTGTCTTGAGACTGTTTCAACCACCATGCTTTTTTTCAACCCTACATATTTAAGTGTGTATTCTGTAAGACACGGATATTCACTTACATGCCTGCAGTGCAGTTATCCAAATTAGGAAGTTTAGCACAGGTAGACTATTATTACCACTGAATTTTTTTTTTTTTTCAAGTTTTGCTAATTGTCACAATTTTGTCCTTTATATATACATATTTTTTTCTCTGCTTTGGACATGAAAATCTGGAATGGTTCTGTTGTCCGTAAGGCTAGTTTAGGTTTTGTCTTTGTCACAAAAAAGAATTTGGAAATGAGATCACAATGAAAGTATAGAAGTTTTATTGTGGAGTGAAAGCAAGTACACAAGAAACGAGTGCAGGCATGCTCAAAAGAATGGGCTGGCTGCAAGGTGGTCAGGGCTTACATACCATATGGATAAGCATAATGAAGGCATGGGATATTTTATAACAAGGGGAGAGGTTTTCCAGGAAATGCACAGGCAGTTCCCAGAATCTGAGTGTCATCCTTTTTTTTTTTTTTTTAACTAAATATGCTTAATTTGGAACTGTCGTCGTATCAGGTGCATGAGGAGAATGGGAGGTTTTTTCCATGGAAATTTTATGGTAATAGGGGCATAATGCAGCCAAGGGTCAGCAGTCAGTTAAGTTTTTGGCCATCTTGGATTTAATTAGTTGTGGCTGCTTTTGTTGTTGTTGTTATGTTTTTATTTTCGCCTAGCAGGATGTCTGCAATTTGTTTTCACTGGTGCAGTCTGTTGTAACAGTTTTTTTTGTTTTTTGTTTTTTAAACTAGGAGACAGGTCCTGTGCTAATCTGTTCGGCTCTGTTTGTGTTGTTTTTAGCCGCCTAAAAAAGATTATGTCCCATTCCCTTGCTAACTAACTGCCTGCCTCAGTCCTGGGTCTGTCTGTCTGTCTGTCTGTCTTTGTTTATTTGTGTGTTTCCCATTGCATTGACATCTTTGAAAAGTTTGGGCTAGTTATTTTGTAGAAATTTCCTCAGTTTGAGTTTGTGTGATGCTTCCTTCTGAATAAATTCCTGCATTTTGGGCAAGAATTAAGGCACCTGGCGTTGCTTTCTCATTACTGTTGACGTAAACTTTGATCACTTGATTAAAGTGGTGTCTGCCAGGTTTTTCCACTGTGGCTTTACCTTTTCTGTCCTTGAAATTAGTAAGTCCTTTGTGAGGAAAGACAATGTGTATAGACGTTGTTTTTTTCAAACTTCTGCTCATCAAGCTAAAGATACCTTAATTATAACATGATAGTGTAGGCTGGGCTTGGTGACTCATGCTTGTAATACCAGCACTTTGGGAGACTGAGGCAGGAGAATCGGAGGAGCTCAGGAATTTGAAACTAGCTTGGGTAATGGTGAGACCTTGCTTCTACAAAAAATCAAAACAATTAGCCAGGCGTGGTGGTGTGTGCCTGTGGTCCCAGCCACATGGGAAGATCACTTGAGCATAGGAGGTCAAGGCTACAGTGAGCCATGATTGTGCTAAGACCATGTCTCAAAAACAAAACAAAACAAAAACACCAAGGAAAACAAACAAAAAGAACCATGATAGTGTTAAAAAAAAACAACAACTACATTTAACCCATTTATAGGGCATATAGTGCTTCATTCAGGATCAGTTGTTGAGTCATCAGTCACTGACAGGGACAAAAATATAGTTGTGTTAGTTGATAGCCCAGCTTAATTCTTAGGAAGGCATTTCAGTTCCCAACTCTTTTCAGTTATTTAGCCTTGCACTAACTTCCATTGTTGAAATTGTTTCTTTTAGTTTTCCTAGTGCCCCAATGAAATTATAACTTTTTTTAAATAGGACAAGGGCCATCCATGTATTATATGCTACTTCTATGTATTATGTGCTCTAGTATATACACTGCATATCATCTACAGAACACAGCTATAATATGGCAGCCTCACATCCCTTAATATCTAGAAAGGTGGTAAACAGGTAGTGAAGGCTAATTCAGTTCTTATGAATTAAATGGAGAATGACTTGACAACTCTTGGCCAGCCATTCTTAGTGACATTTGTGTTCCTAAGATATAGCAGTATCTGCAAATCCTAAATCTGTCTTATCAAGATTTTATGATCTTTTAGATCAGTGATTAATTGAAGACAGTATCCTTTTTTAAAATAAAAAATAATGGCCTGGACTTTCTCTGTAGCCAATAAAGGTGAGTGTGAATTACTATCACCGTGGTAGTGTTGGAGTTATCATTCTCTAGTTAAAACATACTATAACTTCCACACACCAGCTAAATGGAAATGCTCTTGACAGGATCTGCTATGAAGAAAATGGAAAGGAGTAACATGAGGATATGTGGAATAAGTCCTGAGATGGATTAGAGTAAAAGCACCATTGCCCAAGGGCAGAATTAGATACCACTACAGTAAAGAGTGGCTGATTAGGCAGTGGGTTCAGTTTTATGTCAAATAATTGGTGGTTGTTAGATGTGAGGATGATCTGGCTGTGACATCTGTAACCCCACTGATTGCCAGGGTTGATTTGGCTGATCTGGCTGGCTAGCTGGTGTCCCCTTCCACCCTCACCACTCCATGCGCGTCCCTTCCAAAGCTGCGTTCTCAGTCGAAGAGGATGACCATCCCCAATAAAGGAGGACCAGTCTTCTGTCAAGGGTATACAAGTAGCTGCACTCCCCTCCTAGAACCTTCAAGCTATCAAATAACTGGTGATTCTTAAGATACAAGGAGCTAACTAGGGGTTAGAATGATTTCCCAAACTTCTCCTAAAAGGAGACTATAGTTCCAGATCATACTGTCAACTTTTAGATGCGTGGTGTGACTCAGAGAGAGGCCTGAATTTTTATTTTGTGAGACTAGACTTTGAACGAAAAGTAAAAATATGAACTAGTCTTCAAATTAAATGATACCTAGGGCTTATAAAGACAGTAGTGTAATGCTTGAAAAAGGAAAAAACTCTTGAAAGAATGTATTGATTATCTGTATGAAACATGTTCCCCATATTCTTTTAAAACAGCTAAATGTTTCTACATTTCCTACAAATGATGCGTCCCCTACAAAGTAATGTCACAAAGCAGCTCTTCCTTAGTTCTTTGCCTTGGGACACCCGAGGTCCCTGCAACACTTTTGTCAGTAATGGTGATTTTCTATTACTGGAATTTTCAAAGAGGGGGTTAAATTTGAAAATGTTCCTCTGTCCCTTCAGCATTGCCTCCCAGACGTGACTCAAGAGATTGTTCAAGACCTATCACTTTTGAGTATTAAGGATATAAGGGGCTTGATATTCAATGAGTAAAATATATAAATCTGAATTATCTAAATTTAGAAAGTGAATAATATGAACACTTAGTATTTAGTGTTAATTTCCTTTAAGTTTTTTGACCATGTAATTTGATCTTGGAGCATATCAAAAAGGGTACGTATGACCAAGATCCCTCACCACCCCAAAATCACAGATGCTGCCACTTGGAAGGGTTAAAAGGAAAAAGGAGAGGGGTTTATTTTAAAGCAAAGTAATTGAAGCCTTCTGCTTTTAGCATTCCAGTATTTTTATGGTATAATTCATGTAATGCTATCCATTTCTGATGAAGCACCTAATTGTTTCTTAATGATATACAGGAGTGTTTAAAGTTGTAACCAAATTTATATTACATTGTTGATAGGTTATCACCGAGTGAAGAAGAACATCATTTCACTTCAGTTCAGCTAGATAAAAGGCATTACATTAGTGCTGGGTCTGCTATTAAACAATTGTAAATTTTATCTTCTTTGGACTTCCATCTCCTTACTCCTAGAAAGGATAATATTAGCTATGATTGTTCTCAATGCTCCTCCTTAGTTCTAGATTATTTTCAATGTAGTATAACTTTGACATGTGAAGAATAGATTCACTTTATAGGTATGCCATGAAATACAGTCTCTTGATACGTACACTTTTGTGTAATGAGACATTTACTTTATAATTAGATGACATCAATTGTGATAAATGTGAGGCACAACTCAGGTTAATTGAAGTACAAAAATCCTTTCTTTCACCCTGGAAAGAAGTTGCTTTAACCTTGTTAGCTCTGGTCAGTGTAGAATCATAGATAAAAACTGCACATATTTGGATTTACTTGGTGAGTTATTGACAGTTAATACCAAAGGGTTTTTCCATGTTTTTTTTTTTTTTTTTGCTGTTAGTTTTTGGTTTGTTCAGGAGTTGAGTTCAATTGAGGGACAGAACTTCCCCTCATCTCTCAGTGGATTTCACTCTTCTTTGCAGTGACAGTGGCTTTAAAAACCTTGGAAGTATAACACGTTTATGAATAACAATGGCAAGAAGTAGAAAATCTGGAGTCAATTGAGTTATAATATAATTTTCATCCTTTATTGTTATAATCACATTCTGCATTTCTGTAGTAGTCAACAGAGAATTAAATCTAAATTTCATACCATGGTTCTCAAGACCTTTGGTGCTGTGTACCCAGTCTTCATCTCTGACCATTTTCCATTGCCTTCACTAGACTTTCATCATGCTAGCCTTCTTTTCATTTCATCAGCTTGTCTTAGGGCATTGGCACTTGCTCTTCTCTCTGCCCGAAAGTCTTCTCCCAGATCTATGAGTAGGGGTTGGAGTGGGGTGAGGAGTTCTTGTAAGTCATGCCAGAGTTCCAAGGTATGTCCTCACTGAGGCTTTGCATATCCAGTTTAATTCAGTGCCCACTACTGCCGTCATTTTTTGCCACATCAACTTGTTTTATTTTCTTTGTGACTCCTATCATTATCTGATATTATCTTGTTTATTTTTGGCTTATTTGTCTGTCTTCCTGGACTATGTAAACAAGCTCCAGGAGAGATTTGTATTACACTGTAAGTATTTGCTTGAAAACGATTGAGTTGGAGGCATTAATTAATGAATTATGGCCTAGTGGCTAAAGATCAAAGTATTGCAAACTAAGCCAAAAACATCTAACTTCAGTTTACCAGAACTTCATTTGTGAACAATTTTAAGTTCTCACCTGAAAGATTATGACAAATAATAGTGTGTGTGTTGCTTCTGGTTGGACAGCAAACTTCACTGAGCATACACTTACATATAGCTCCTACATTCACCATCGTCTAATACATAAACTGAGAAGGGAAGCATTATTACCATGTTATCTAGATATGAACTTGATCTACCATAAAGTCAAATGAGAACCTATTGAAGTTTTGTCATGCAGGTAGATATAGCAGCAACTATTTTTTCACCAGCCCAATTACTTCTCTCATTAAACCATCCATGGCACTGAAATTCCCAACATTGGATTATTATTCTGTCTTACATTTTCCTGGACAATTAACTTCCAGGACTCAAGAAGCATATTAGCACCTGTCAGTAAATCAGTGTGAATTATCAGAATTACTAGTTGTTAGGAAGCATGGAGCAAGGTCTTCATGAAAGAAGCCATAGAAATCATAAGGTTTTATTGGTAGGCCAGAGAGTGTGATAACGATTGGAAATATTTAAAACTTAGGTTCCTTGAGAGCCCTTTAAAACCATGCAAATAAACGGAAATTAAATAACCTGCTCCTGAATAACCACTGGGTCAACAATGAAATCAAAATAGAAATTAAATAATTCTTTGAACTGAACAACAATAGTGACACAATCTATTAAAACTTCTTGGATATAGCAAAGGTGGTGCTAAGAGGAAAGTTTATAGCCCTAAATGCCTACATCAAAATGTCTGAAAGAACATAAACAGAGAATCTAAGGTCACACCTCAAGGAACTAGAGAAACAAGAACAAACCAAACCCAAACTCAGCAGAAGAAAATAACCAAGATCAGAGCAGCACTAAATGAAATTGAAACAAACAAAAAAAATTACAAAAGATAAATGAAACAAAAAGCTGGTTCTTTGAAAAGTTAAATAAAATGGATAGACCATTAGCAAGATTAACCAAGAAAAGAGAGAGAAAATCCAAATAAGCTCAATTAGAAATGAAAGGGGAGATATTACAGCTGACACCACAGAAATACAAAAAGATTATTCAGGGCCACTATGAACACCTTTACATGCATAAAGTAGAAAACCTAGAGGAGATGGATAAATACCTGGAAAGATACAACACTCCTAGCTTAAATCAGGAAAAGTTAGATACCCTGAACAGACCAATAACAAGCAGTGAGGTTGAAATGGTAATACAAAAATTACCAACAAAAAAAAGTCCAGGAACAGGTGAATTCTTGCTTATTTCTACCAGTCATTCAAAGAAGAATTGGTACCAATCCTGTTGACACTGTATTTCACCAGATAGAGAAATAGGGAAGACTCCTTAAATCATTCTATGAAGCCAGTATCACCCTATACCAAAACGAGGAAAGGACATAACCAAAAAAGTAAACTACAGACCAATATCCCTGATGAACATAAATGCTAAAATCCTTATCAAAATGCTAGTGAACCAAACCCAACAACATATCAAAAAGATAACCCACCATGATCAAGTGGGTTTCATACCTGGGATCAGGGACAGTTTAAAATATGCAAGTCAATAAATGTGATACACCACATAAACAGAATTAAAAACAAAATAAATCACATGATCATCTCAATAGATGCAGAAAAAGCATTCAACAAAATCCAGCATCCCTTTATGATTAAACGTCTCAGCAAAACTGGCATACAAGGGACACACCTCAATGTAGTAAAAGCCATCTGTGACAAACCCACAGCCACCATAATACTGAATGGGGAGAAATTGAAAGCATTCCCTATGAGAACTGGAACAAGACAAGAATTCTCACTCTCACCACTTCTCTTCAGTATGGTACTGGAAGTCCTAGCCAGAGCCATCATTCAAGAGAAAGAAATGAAGGACATCCAAATAGGTAAAGAGGAAGTCAAACTGCCACTGTTTGCTGATGATATGATTGTGTACCTAGAAAACCTAAAGACTCCACCAAAAAACTCCTAGAACTGATAAAACAATTCAGCAAAGTTTCCGAATACAAGATTAATGTACACAAATCAGTAGCTCTCCTGTATACCAACAGTGACCAAGCTGAGAATCAAATCAAGAACTCAATCCCTCTTACAGTAGCAGAAAAACAAAATGCTTAGAAATATATTTAACCAAGGAGGTGAAATACCTTTACAAGGAAAACTACAAAAACTGCTGAAAGAAGTCATAGACAGCACAAACAAATGGAAACACGTCCCACGATCATGGGTGGATAGAATCAATGTTGTGAAAAGAACCATACTGCCAAAAGCAATCTACAAATTCAGTGCAATTCCCATCGCAATACCACCATCATTCTTCACAGAACTATAAAAAAAAATCCTCAGATGACATGATTGTATATTTAGAAAACCCCATTGTCTCAGCCCAAAATCTCCTTAAGCTGATAAGCAACTTCAGCAAAGTCTCAGGATACA
>NW_012120709.1:7165910-7170743 GCF_000951035.1 Colobus angolensis palliatus
TTCTCAGCAAACTATCGCAAGAACAGAAAACCAAATACTGCATGTTCTCACTCATAGGTGGGAATTGAACAATGAGATCACTTGGACACAAGAAGTGGAGCTCCACATACCGGGTCCTATTGTGGGGAGAGGGTAGGGAGGAGGGATAGCATTAGGAGATATACCTAATGTAAATGATGAGTTAATGGGTGCAGCACACCAAAAAGGCACATGTATACATATGTAACAAACCTGCACGTTGTGCACATGTACCCTAGAACTTAAAATATAACAAAAATAGGAAAGGAAAATAAAAGATGCTCTGAACACTTAAAAAAAAAAATCCTAAAATTCATATGGAACCAAAAAAATAGCCTGCATAGCCAAAGCAAAAAGAACAAATCTGGAGGCATCTCATTACCTGATTTCAAACTTTACAATAAGACCATAGTCACCAAAATAGCATGGTACTGGTATAAAAATTGGCACATAGACCAATGGAACAGAAAAGAGAACCCGGAAATAAAGCCAAATACTTACAGCCAACTGATCTTTGACAAAGCAAACAAAAACAAAAAATGGGGAAAGGATACCCCATTGAACAAATGGTGCTGGGATAATTGGCAAACCACATGTAGGAGAATGTAACTGGATCTTCATCTCTCAACTCATGCCAAAATCAACTCAAGATGGATCTAGGACTTAAATCTAAGACCTGAATCTATAATAAAAATTCTAGAAGATAATATTGTAAAAACCCTTCTAGAGATTGGCGTAGACAAGGATTTAATGAAGAACCCAAAAGCAAATACAATAGAAACAAAGATAAATAGCTGGGACTTAATTAAACTAAAGAGCTTTTGCACGGGGAAAGGAACAGTCCACAGAGTGAATAGACAACCCACAGGATGGAAGAAAATCTTTACAATCTATACATCTGACAAAGGACAGAATGTACAATGAACTCAAACAAATCAACGAGAAAAAAAAATCCCATCAAAAAGTGGAATAAGGACATGAATAGACAATTCTAAAAGGAGATATACAAATGGCCAAGAAACATATGAAAAAATCTGAACATCACTAATGATCAGGGAAATGCAAATCAAAACCACAGTATGATACCACCTTCTGCAAGAATGGCCATAATCAAAAAATCAGAAAATAGTAGATGTTGATGTGGATGCAGTGAACAGGCAACACTTCTACACTGCTGGTGGGGATGTAAACTAGTACAGACACTATGGAAAACAGAGTGGAGATTCCTTAAAGAACTAAAGTAGAACTACCATTTGATCCAGCGATCCCACTACTGGGTATCTTCCCAGAGGAAATGAAGTCATTCTATGAAAAAGATACTTGCACACGCGTGTTTATAGCAGCAAAATTAGCAATTGCAAAAACGTGGATCCAACCCAAATGCCCATCAATCAACAAGTGAATAAAGAAACTGTGGTACACACACACACACCACACACACACACACACACACACACACACACAGTGGAATACTACTCAGCCGTAAAAATAAGTGAATGGCATTGGCAGCAATCTGGATGAGACTGAAGACTATTATTCTAAGTGAAGTAACTCAGGAATGGAAAATCAAGCATTGTATATTCTCACTCATAATTGGGAGCTAAGCTATGAGAATGCAAAGTATAAGAATGACACAGTGGACTTTGAGGACTCGGAGGGAAAGGGTGGGAAGGCAGTGAGGGGTAAAAGACTACAAATTGGATACAGTGTATACTGCTTGGGTGATGGATGCACCAAAATCTCATCAATCACCGCTAAAGAACTTACTAATGTAACCAAATACCACCTGTTTTCCAATAACCTGTGAAAATAAAAAAATTAAAAAATAAAACTTAGGTTTCCTGGCTGGATAGTTTTTAGTGAGAGGAGGTGGTAATCGTAAACACACTAGAACAAAGACCAGACAAAGCCTACTCAGAGATAAAATAAACACACTCGAATAAAGGCTAAACAAAACCTACCTGGGGTGGCTGAAGAGATAGAAGCTTTTGAAAACAGATTTTATCCACTTCACAGCATTACGTAGGCTTGCCCTTGTTTTCACCTTTTTGCCCAGTTGTCCTAATTGTAATTCAGTAATGTAATTTTGTACCTTAGTAATGTAGATAATATGTTCCCTGGTTAGTAAACTCAAAGATGACAAGAAGCTGTGTTTTTGACCCTTCATTCTTCCGAGATTGTTTATCAGCCTAATTGAATTTTTGGCAGAGGCTAGCAAGGCCTCATAAGACAGCAGGCCATTGCTTATTTATTTCTAATAAATGGCTAAAGATAGATTATTTTGCCAAATAGCATTTAGCATGCCTATTCTCCCTACTGTATCCACAGTGCTTCTTCAAGATTCATTTCCAAATGGTAACTAGAACTAGAATTTACAAAGAAACAAAGTTCCAGAAGTTAATCTCATCTATTCACCTTTTAGAAGTAGAAGTAAAAATTTAATGAGGTAATTAACCTTTTGTTTTTGTATGTAATAAAAACCTGTAACGTGGCATGCTTAAGTAGAAGCTGGTCTTCATTTGTTATCTATTAAAATCTTCTCTTTCTCCAAAAGAGACAAAGGGTATCTTCATACTGAATCCATGCATTTCTGATTTTTCTTTCTCAATGGTTCATCAGAACACCTCACACTCAACTAGGGTATGCATGGATAGACCATTGTTTGAGACTGAAACTGATATATGAATAGGAAAATGATGTTTAGTTTGTAGGAATGTAAAGTCTGACGTTGTCCATCTTTATCATTTAAGTTTGATTTTGGCATTTTTCACTCTCTAACTTCCTGTCTTCCAAATTCTTTCTCCACCTCCTACCCTACCCCCACTTCCAACCAATAAGCTTATATCAGTAAATAATTGTTGGCTAATAACTGTATGCCTCAGATACTGCTCTCATCTTTGGGGGATACAAAAATAAAAGCTGGAGACATAAACATTTGCTCAAAAATACTCATAATCTGGATGGGAAGACACACTGTGCACACTGTGGTCTGCAGATTACTGGCATCTGCTATGATAGTCATATGATCAGTATCCCGTGGGAGTTTGAAGAAGGGCCTTGAGACTTAACCTAGGAATATTAGGGAAGGCTCAGCAAGGTGGTAAAGCTTGAGCTGAGGTTTAAAGAATGAGTAAGAGGTGTTCAGATAGGGAACAAGTGGAACAGAGAGAAGGATTGAAGAGGTCCAGAGGGAGCTAGGATTTATAAGTCATGTTACATAGTGGCATGCCAGACCCCTGTTAACTTCAATAGGATGACACTAGGTTCAAGCAGCTGAAGAAGAGACCCAGAGCCAACACACAAAACATAGGGCTTTATTACTGGGAAACTTACATAGAGAGTGGTCCAATGACAGTGGGATGGACCAGAAGAACCACCAACCCACTTGTAAAAAGCATGCAGGTTACATAGTATTTTCAGTTAACACCCTCCCACTAACAACCTCCACCTGGACAATTTTTATTGAACCCAAGGCAAAGGCCTCGATCCCCTGAATGGCTTGTGTTCCACTGGACAGGCTTGTGTTCCACTGGAGGGTTCAGATATTCCACATAAATAAGTAATGAATCTTCGGTTGGCCACTCTCAATTCTAGTTTGGAACTCTGAACACACATTTGGGGCATCTGCCATACAGTCTCATTCTCAAGGTATGCTTAAGTTAGGGCTGTCAAGTGCGTCTGCCATGTGCATGGTAGAAATCAAGGCTTTCTCACGTGGGAATGGCAGCAAAAAAGGTTTTTAGGAGGTAAGGAGATGGCTTTTCTTTAAGGGCCCTTGGATACTGGGCTAAAGGGAGTCCTTTTCTATTGAAGGTTGTGGAGAGACGATGAACGCTGGGGAGTGAAATACTGTCCATTTAAAGAGAACATTCTGGCGTCTGTGTGGAAAGTTAAATATAGGTGGGTCGTGAAACGGAGTGCTGAGAGTTGTGTAATTGCTAATTTAACCTCAAGAGATGTGATTGGAGGCAAGCAAAGGCGGTGGGGAGATCCTGGATTGGGCACAGAAGATGAAGGAGAGGCCTTGGTCTAGGATGACTGGAGAGTTGGCTGAATATGGTGCCATTCACCGAGAGGAGATAAATCAGTGGAGTGGAGAAGGCTGGGACCTGCTTTGAGGGTGTGTTTTTGAGGTGTCCGTGGGAGTGAGACAAACCGTTTACAGATAAGGAGCTTGGCAGAAGTATCTGGGTTGGAGAAAGCATTATTGAGCTTTCACTTCACCTGATATCTGAAGCATGAAAATGCATTAGTTGACCCATGGATGGAGTGTAGAGTGTTTTCTTATCTTGAAGTGTAAGATTAAGTTGGTTGAGTCTGTCTTTGCTCCTTTTACTCTGCAAAAGAATTCTTGAAAGGTCACCTGAGTCAAAAGGCTGTTAAGATACACCTAGGTGCTCTCATGATGACATATGAAGCAGGGATTGCGAAGCTTTGGGGTAAGGTACACTAATATCATTAGCTTTGTATCTTTGTGTTACTATGCAAAGCTATTTTCATTTTGATGGTGGTAACATACGTTTCAATTTTACTATATTCCTGAATTATCTGAGAACATGCATTTTTCCCTCCAATATTTTCAGGTTAGTAATTTAGATTAATTAAAATATTCCTTAACTAGTCATATACTTGAATGTGTTAGAACACTACTAAAAGCAGAAAGTTACAAACAGGATGTGATTATTGACAATTTATTTTGTTGTTAGGATTCCGTGTTTGGGGACCTGGTTAACATGGAGATAAGAAGGAGAGTTTTACAACCAGCAACCGTCGTCCTGCTCGTGTAAACTGGGCATCTAGGGAGTTAACTTTTCT
>NW_012120709.1:7171018-7448025 GCF_000951035.1 Colobus angolensis palliatus
CTCCTGCCTCAGGCTCCTGAGTAGCTGGGATTACAGGTGTGTACCACCACACTTGGCTATTTTATTTTTATTTTTAGTAGAGACAGGGTTTTCCCATGATGGCCAGGTTGATCCTGAACTCCTGGCCTAAAAATGTAACTTTTCTTTCCCACTAGATATAGTAGGTATCTCTTAATTTTTTAGGAGGAAAAAGAAAGAGAAGCAAGCAGTTTTTCATAATTATATAGGATGATGCAGGTGGCGCATGGCATAGCGTCACTGCTTTGCCTTATTATCTAATTGTACGCATCATGATAAGTGCAGGAGAGTCTGAATGTCTCAAATGTCTCAAGCTGTCTGAAAGAAAAGTAGTTTTCAAGCTTCATTTTCTGGAGAAGAATCTTAACCTCATAGGCAGTTCTATGAACTGAAAGTAATTCAAGCCATGGCCTCAGGGTAAGACCAAAAGAGGTCAGATGTTAATGATTTATTAAATGATTCTATTTTCTGTTGGAACATACTTTTCACAGATAAGGAAAAGTGTAATTTTTTTAATGTTGTTTGTCATATGTTTTAAAGAGAATTTCTCTAGTATTGACATATCACTCATTCTTCACATGATGTAAGACCTCACATTAAGGGCTGAAAGAGGCTCTCTACTTCCTTGGGTAAGAAAGGCTTTTGACAGCTGTACAGTGTGGAAAACTGGCCCATAGTTTATGACCAGATCTGGATTTGGAAAAGACCGGGGCTGAGAGTTATAACATATGGAACTTATTTGGGAAGTAATTCTTAGCTATGACTAAGAGCCTGTGCTCAAATGCCTGGGAAAGTTTAAAAGAAAATCTTTGCAAAATAAATCATATCTCTTGTTTGCTAAATTGTAGGACGTAGATAACTTATGGGTATTCATGGACTTTGTATTCCGTGTTAAAGCTCTAAAGTTTTCTCTTTTAATTAAATTTTTTTGGTTTTATTTTTAACAACACTGTGATTAAATTTGCTGGCTTATTCAATCAAGGAATTATTTATTTAAAAAGATTATTTTTTCTTCCCCCTGACTCTCAGAGGTCCTTAAAATGTTCACATCCAAACAGACACAAAGCGGGTAGTTTATAGTAAAGATATACTATGTGTGTGTGTATTAGCTTCTGGTGGTGTTTTTTCTTAGCTGTACAGGTTCCAATTACAATGTTTCCTGTGTTTATTTATATCGAGATAACATGTGACATAAACATCCCAAGTAAGTGTTGTTCCAGGGAAAGTGAACTAGGAAAAGGTAATGTTATGCTGCTTACGTTTCTGAAGGAATATCCCTTTTTTCTCATTTCTCAAACTTTAATTGGGTAGAATTATGTGTGAGAAATGCTCCTCCTTTAATAATCTCTTCTTAACCTTCCTGTAGCCGTGCTGATCCTTACCTCACCATTATCTTATTTCAAGTAAGCATTTCATAAGCCAAGAACAATCATCATTATTCTACTCAAGTTGACTTTTTATCACATGCGTAAACATGGCATCAGCACAATTCTGAAACTGTGTTTGGGGATGCAATAGAGAGTGTGTATCACTGTTCAAAAGAGATTTTAACAGGGAAAATATCCACTTTTGAATGTTTAGAAATTAGAAAATATGAAAATAATATGTAGGCTACATGGTTCCACTGTCACTTAAGGCTCCTAGGCTACAGATCTGTACAGGATATTACTATACTGAATACTGCAGGCAGTTATAACACAATGATAAGCATTTGTGTATCTAAACATACTAAACACAGATAAGGTAATGTGTTGTACTACAATGTCACAACAGCTGTGACATCACTAGGTAATTGGAATTCTTCAGCTCCATTATAATCTTACGGGTCCTCTAGTATGTGCAGTCTTCTTGACCATATATGTTGTGTTGTGGTCATAATGTGGCTGTTATGTTTTATGTATTTATTCAAAAAACACCTGTATTAAACAACAAATAGTGGTAAAGAGTGCTAACTACAGAAGATCTCTTTTATCTAGTTATTAAAGCATCTCTTTTAAACATGAACCTATTAACCTATAACATTTCCAATTAAATATATCTTTTCCAATATTGAAAAGATTAAATTCATTTGTACTTCTTTACACTTAAACTTAATTTTTTACATGTAAAACTTTCTGGTTTCTGAGCTTCCCTAGCAATGCTGGCAGAAACTTCTACTCTAGCACTGGTGACAGTTTTAGCTTCGCAAGTCTATCTGGTAGATAGTAGCTTGCTTTCTTTCTGTGTTTTTTTTTTTTTTTTTTTTTTTTGAGATGGTGTCTTGCTCTGTCACCCGGACTTGAGTGCAATGGCAGGATCTCAGCTCACTGCAACCTCCGCCACCCAGGTTCAAATGATTCTCGTGCCTCAGTCTCCCAAGTAGCTTAGATCACAGATGTGTGCCACCATGCCTGGCTAATTTTTGTATTGTTAGTAGAGACAGGATTTTACCATGTTGGCCAGGCTGGTCTCGAGCTCCTGACCTCAGGTGATCCTCCCACCTCGGTCTCCAAAAGTGCTGGGATTACAGGGTGAACCACTGTGCCTGGCCAGGAGATAGTAGCTTTCTATGGTGCTAGGCTGTGAAAGATTCTAAGGATGAACCTGAACACCGAATGAATGATCACAAAATGTTAACTATAAACATTATTTGCTAACAAGAGCAACAGCATTCATGGTACATGCCATTTCTATTTAGTCATATGTTCATAACATTTCACTCAGCAATGAATCACATACATGATATTGATCCCATAAGATTATAATGGAGCTAAACAATTCCTATCGCCTAATGACATCGTAGGTGTCTTAACATCATAGTGCAATACATTATGTGTTTCTGGTGATGCCAGTGCAGACAAATCTCTGCTGCCCATCTGTAGAAGTATAGCACATAGAATTGTGTATAACACATAGCACTTGATCATGATAATGAACACCTTTGTTATTGGTTTATGTATTACTATACTTTTGATCATTATTTTAGAGTGTATACTTCTACTTATAATAGAACATATAAAACAGCCTCAGGCATGTTCTTCAGAAGGTATTCCAGAAGAGGGCATTGTCATTGTAAGAGATGACAGCTCCATGTGTGTTATTGCCCCGAAAATATTCGATTAGGGCAAGATGTGGAAGCAGAAGATGGTGATATTGATGATTTAAACTTGTGCAGGCCTAAGCTAATGTGTGTCTTTGTATCATCAGGTAAAACATAAATTTTAAATAGAAGAAAGTGTATAGAATAAGGATATAAAGAAATAAAATATTCTTATAACTGTATAATGTGTTTTAAGCTTTGACAAAAGAGTCAAAAAGTTAAAAAATTAAAAAGCTTAAAAGTAAAAAATTTGCCATAAGCTAAGGTTAATTTATTATTGAAGAAAAGTATTTTTTATAAATTTAATGTAGTCAAAGCATACAGTGTTTGTAAAATCTATAATCATGTGCAGTAATGTCCTAGATTTTCTCTTTCACTCACCACCCAGTCACTGACTCACCTAGAGCAATTTCCAGGCATGCAAGCTCTATTCATGGTAAGTGCCCTGTATAGTGTGCCGTTACAAAAAATCTTTTACACCGTATTTTACTGTATTTTTCTAGGTTTAGATATATTTAGATATACAAATACTTACCTTACCACTGTTAAAGTTGCCTATAGTATTCAGAACAGTAAGGTGCTGTCCAGGTTTGAAGCCTAGGAGCAATAGGCTGTACCATATAGCCTAGGTGTATAGTAGGCTGTACCATCTAGCTTTGTGCAATGCATTCTACAATGTTTGCACGATGACAAAATCGCCTAACCATCCATTTCTCAGAACACATGTCCATTGTTAAGCAATGCGTAGTTACATATTTGGCTCCAGGCAGTGGTAGATTGGGAAAAACTGGCACTCAGGTGCATGTTATATGCACATGCATGCATACATGTGGCTATGTATGTGTGAGAAATCTGATGTGTAGAGCTTGCTGATTTTCACGGAGTAAATCCTCCCACCTTGGCTGATTTCAACACAAGGTCGCTCACCCAGTGCGGGCTGGGAAGAGATGAGCACAAAGGTTCTGTGAGCCACTGTGAGCCTGCTTTAACACACCACTGGCCCCAGACCTAATTTTTCCTAATTTCTCCCTGTATTAGTTAGATCATTCTCTCCTTTGTTTATGTACATCTGTATCCTGCATAATTCCTTCCTTCTTTCCCTCTTCTCTCCTGTCCTCCTCTTTATTCCCATTCTCCCCTACTAATGCACAACTACAATAAAAAATTTAAGAAATTGCATATACACTGGGATATCTTCCATTTTTCTTAAACACTTGGCAATCTGCTGTTATCAAAATACTGGACAATTATGATTATATTAACATTCAGCTACTAAAATGCAATTGCCATAAAATATGACTTTGGGAATTTAATGAATTCTATTTGCTTTTAAACTGGCAAAGGCTATCAGAAATTTGCTTAAATTCACAAATGAAGAATTTATAAAAGATGAATGATTTTATTTTTTCAATCCAAAGATACTCTTAGTAGGGAATACCAAGAAGGATAGAGCACAATTAGCAAGAAGAAATAGCATTAAGTGGGAGGGAGTGATATAAATTATCACTTTGCTGAAGCTCCCTCCCCTTACTCCCATACACAAAGCCGCTTTCCCCCACTCTAAGTTAGGGGTTAGAACATGTAAATAGAAATATTCTTGGCCGGGCGCGGTGGCTCAAGCCTGTAATCCCAGCACTTTGGGAGGCCGAGACGGGCGGATCACGAGGTCAGGAGATCGAGACCATCCTGGCTATCACAGTGAAACCCCGTCTCTACTAAAAATACAAAAAAAACTAGCCGGGCGAGGTGGCGGGCGCCTGTAGTCCCAGCTACTTAGGAGGCTGAGGCAGGAGAATGGTGTAAACCCGGGAGGCGGAGCTTGTAGTGAGCTGAGATCGGGCCACTGCACTCCAGTCCGGGCAACAGAGCAACAGAGCGAGACTCCACCTCAAAAAAAAAAAAAAAAAAAAAGAAATATTCTTGAGGCCCTAACTAGCTCAGCTTGGGATGTACAGTGTCTCTGATATTTGAGGTGGGAGAATGGGAGGAGGTATATTTTCATGAACATGAGGATATTGACATAAATAAGGCAACTGTGTAATGGGAATATTTTTGGCCATATGAACAAACATAGGAACATCACCGGAGTGGCCTAGTTGTGCCACCAGAGGTACAAAGTTCAGCAGACCCTGATGTTTCCTTAGAATATGCGAAGGTAGAGAACCGGCTGAAGTAACCTCACCAGTATCCCTGAAGAACATTTTTACCTAGTCAGATGCAGGAGTGAGTATTTAACCTGTTGGAATGAAACAACTTCAGGGTACTACGTTTCTTAAATCTCCCTTTGAGAATACAGGTTCTGAATGACGTAACTTAAATGTCTTCCTTGTGTGACCTTTGAGTTAATATGGTCTTTTAAAAAATTCTATAAAATTGCTTTCTTAAATTTTGACCTTTTGGTCAAAATAAAGAAAAAGTATGTTTTTAAAGTGAATGTATATACAGGTCATTTGGAGTATTATTTTAAGCAGCTTTGAAGATGCCAATTCTAATTTGACCTTTCACATATCTTGACATTTATAGTTGAAAAGAAGTTTGACTTTGTTTTCTGTTTTTAGCCTCCAATATTAAAGGGTTATAAATGAAAAAGCAGTAATTAGGCTGGTAATAAGTAGATAAGTGGGGAGGCAATGTTATGGTTATGTCTAGTATTTGAAAATGTTTCTACAATGCTTAAATGTTTAAAAAGTATTCTTACTTTAATCCCCCATTAGAGATTGCTGAGTAGAAAGGAATAAAGCAAAAGTAGTTTAAGAACAAGAAAGATACAATAAATAACCTACCTTTGTGGTTCAAATAACTTAGTACACAAATAGTTTAATTTTTTACCACCTAGAGTTATGATGTTAATTACATCACAGTGGATTATATGAAATTTTACAATCTACTCTCCTCTCCCACTTTCTCTGCTAGATTCTGTGAAAATGGTCAATTCCTTCTTGGTGGAATGGTTTTCCATTCCTCCACCTTATGAGTATAGATGGTTTTATTAAAAAATAGCAAACTTTAATTTGATTTATATATTTGTCACTAGTTATAAACTCTAGAAGTAGAGAGATTGCTTGCCATTTTACCCCTATTATCTACTCTTCTGCAGTTAATAAGCTTTGACATCAAGTATGTGCTAGTGAGATATCACTCTTATACTAAAACTCCAATAGCAGCTTCCTAATTCATTGAAAAAAAAAAAATCTAGAGCACTGCAGTTGGCCTACTCAAAAGAAAGAATTTAATAGGGGGCAATTCATGCTTTATTAATAAATTCTTATGATCATTAGACATAAAGTAAAAAATTTAACCTTTATAAGCAGGCCATGAGATAAGGACATATTATCATCTTTATTATATAGAAAAGGAAACATAGTTTGAGTAACTTGATCAAGATTGCATAGTTGTCATGGTTAGGCCAATTAATTTAAAATAAATGGGAGTATTCTCCTGAGAGTGTATTGCTTCTACTTATCTTCTGAAAGAGAAGAGGGTATTCTCCAGAAACAATTCTCCAGAAACTTAAGTTAATTTTCCCAATATATTTCCATAAGAAAAGTATTATTGCTGATAAAAATTGAGAAAGATGAAAGTTACATTAAATTCAAGTAAGAGATCTAACTGATGAGGTCCAGTGGGGTGGGATTCATAGTAGAACTCTTTCACTAAGTAGATCCAAAACATTCAAATGCTGAAGTAGCAAGTGACATTCAAGTCAGAATCAAACGAATGACAAGTATCCAGATAGCCTTACATAGCATTGTTTTTAGATGGCAGTATGTTTTTTTTCAGTCATTTGCTCACATTAAAGGGTATGAAGTAATATGTATTTAGTCTTTGACTTCTGATTATTTATTAATGCAAGATGTGCTCATGTGTCCATCCTCTATACCTCATGTGAGTTTTGGCCATTGAGATCTAGTTTAGTAGTGCTGTGGATTTACTGACCTAGAGAAGAATGTCTATATTATGTAGCTATGGAGAGTTAAATTGGCCAGTACCTGGGAGTGAATGCCAGGCTAGCACCCCAGTTCCCCACCCCTTGCCAGAGCCTTTTCCTAAGAAGCTGTTGAGGAAGGAGGAACTAGATACAGTTTGGGACAAGGCAGAGAAGAGATGCTTGCTTGTAATCAATCAGAAATTAGAACTGTGATGTGATTTTCAGCTGTGATGTGATTCAGTTGTAAATATGAATGGGAAAATAATCCATTCTTTTACATCGAAGACTGTGTAGATATCTTCTGCATTGATTATGATCGTTTCACTTATTATTACATACCTTTATGGTCTTTCCACTTTGTATTGATTGTTTATATTGACATCTCAACAGGAAATTATTTTTGCAATGAACTCTACCATTTATGTTTTTTGTTGTAAATGGTGTAGCCTATTATAGCCTTAAGCAATTGCTTTAAATAGTACTTTAGAATATCAGAAGTATTGCTTTAAATAGTACTTGAGAATTAATTAAATCTTTGCATCAAAACTGAGTGTTTTATTGCTTTGAAAATGAGAGGTAAGGAACTGTAATTTTTAGGACATTCTGATGTGTTAACTAATGAGTTGCAAGATAAAGGGGCATATAGTCATTAATTAGTGATGAGCTTTGACTGGCACCAACATCACTGGATTTTAATCAAAACCTGGAAAGGGAAGAAGTGTAAGAATAAAATTGTTAAGAGACGTACCTTTCAGATTTATTTTATTCCATTGCTACTTTTTTTTTTAGTGAATAAGTGTGGCAAGATTATCAGCAATGAAAAGCAAGCCCTGGAAGTTCCTATAAGATAGCATTTGAAAATGCATGATCCATAGAAAATTATAATTCGTGATTATGTGGGGGGTAAAAAAAGGAAATCCAAACATATTTGGAGAATCATTCTTCAAACCACACGGAAACGTTTCTAGCCATTACTTTTGAATGATTTATGTGCACCCCCTTGTGGCTGTTTATTAGAACCACTTGAAATAGCAAAAGAAAGTGACAGGAAACTTAATTGCCTGGCTTAAATAACCTACCCACAGTTAAAATGCATGGTAAATGCTATATTGCGAAGTATTACCCAATATCACATTTGCTTTTCTTCTACTGAAAATAAGTGAAATTACCAGTAATTGTTTTTTACTTTAAATGTGAACCAACATCTATAAAAATAAGTTGCTTAAAGCCAAGGTTTAGGTAATGGCTAGTAATTATAAGTTAATTGTTTCTTAATTACCATAATAAGGCATCTTTAATAATTTATCTTATCAATATCTAGGGAGAGTATTAAAAATTTATTTTGTATTTTTTCTAAAGCATCTTAGTAAGGTCATGCAAAGTTGCACATTCCACAGATACTATGGGATCCTGAATCTCCTGAACTTTGACTTGATTTTTTCCCCCAAGTATTACCCTTCTGGAAGGAGTTTCATCAAGCTTGTTTTGTGAATCCGGATGAAAGAGTTCCATGTGAGTGAAAATTGCATTTCTCTAGATTTATTGTTTAACTGTGCAAGGTTTGTCACCATGGTTGTACTCTAATTCACATTTTCAATCAGGGTTTTCTACCCTTCATATGACATTTTCCTTTCTTATGCAGCAGCAGCAGCAGCTCTTTTAATCCTAC
Source organism: Colobus angolensis palliatus (assembly GCF_000951035.1). Taxonomy (NCBI): domain Eukaryota; kingdom Metazoa; phylum Chordata; class Mammalia; order Primates; family Cercopithecidae; genus Colobus; species Colobus angolensis. Next base: position 7,179,713 of record NW_012120709.1, read on the forward strand.
CAAAATGTTAACACCTTCTTGGCTTCAGGATTACTTCAGAATTGGAGGGATTAATCCATATGAGTGACCACTGTGGAGGGGTAAAAGTCATGTATTCCCGGGGGAATGTATAAAGATGAGGCTCACAAGGAGCCACATTGGTTTGTAAATCCACTCAGTGCCTTTTGAGTGCTGGCATTTTCCATTTTGATCTCTTGAATTTAAATTTACATATTGTGAACAGCAGCCACTGACTGCGTACAAAAGTGGCATCATATTTTAGAGGTAGAGCCAGGCATTTGTTATAATGGTTTATGGAAAAACGTGGGGTTATCTACTACTGCTAGGCCTCTGGATAAGTTCTGTTATTAATCTGGATTTCAATTTCTAGCTTTGAATAACTACATTTTAAATCATTTAGGGGAAACTGTAAAGACTGCTTAGGACAGCTAGGAAAACAGAGTAGATATTCAATTCTTTGAAGAAGTTAACATTTATTGAGAGCCTTCCGTATGCAAATCTGTGTTAGTGATTTTTTTCAAAATAATTTATTTTGCTTTTAATTTTTATAAAAACTTTAAGAAGTACAGGGATGAAACACTGTGTGTTATCAGTTTTGGCACTGAGATTCAAATGAAGCTGAGTCGAACTTTAACATTCATGTTTTTAATACAGTCCACATCATTTTTTAGATGTTTGATTTTATTACCCATAAAATATTAACTTTAATCTCTATATTGTGAAGACCTTAGTGTAGTATTTGACACATTAGAAACACTCAAGAAATCATTTCTGTTGTTCTTTATCACCCTGTTGGATGTTTTCACCCCCTTCATTTTTTTTTTTTTTTTTCTGTTTAATACCTTTGCCACTTATTTATTTCTTCCTTTAGTTTCATGGTAAGAGAATGGGATAAGAAGGAAAAAAAAAAAAAAAAAAAAAAAGCAAATCCGAATAACCCAAGAAATGTGAAAGAAATAGAGATAGGAAATTATACTTAGCTCACAGGGTGGCTGTTAATTATTCTGTTTTGTTATATCATCTGGCTTTTGCTTTATTTTGAAGTCCTATGTATGTAACAGCGAGAGAAGGGGTTTAGCAGAGACGTAAACCATTGGATGTGAATGTGAGTGCCAAGGTCTTAGTATATGACATCAGCCCATCTACCCCCTTTCACAATCCTTTCCTTCCCAATAAAAATCATCCATTCATATTTATTAGTTCTGCCAATGTGAGATGGGATTTTCTGACATAATATTTCTTTGAGTCTTTCCATGACATCAGATGTAATTGGAATAAAGTGAAATTAATCGTTGTCTTGATTCTTTCTCTACCAAGCATACTCCCTACCTCATTTGCCCCAATTCTGATGTGTTACCAAAGTTCCAGTGGCTGAGGCCAAAACCTTAGTTTCTCCATTGATTCCCCTCTCTTTCTCCTTCTATGCAATTTGTCATTGAGTCCTTTTGTGTCTTCCATAGAACAGTCTCTGGAATTCCTGCTATGCATCTGTCAATACTACAGGAACCCAGCCTCCTTCCTTATCACTTCCAGATTTGAATTTCTCTCCCAGCCATTTAGCTGGCTTTAAATACATTAGCTCATGCTTGTGAAGGACTTATTGCAATTTCCAGCATAAAGTAAACATTCAATAAATAGTAGCCTTTATTGTTGCTATTACTCCAAATTACACAAAAGTACTGATTGATATTGTCTTTCCCCTTATGCAAACTTAACTTTAAAGGTGGAGTCAGCTATGTATTGCCTCTGTACAATCTGGATGTGTGTGTGTGTGTGTGTGTGTGTGTGTGTGTCTATGTGTGTGTATGTATGTAATTGGGGGTTTTAATGAGGGCAAAGAGGTTTTAGAGAGATAATTAAAAGTGAGCTATTTTACTGCTATTTCTAATAATCTCTTCCCAGTAGGACACCTGCACAGTCTATCTGGAGGTATGTCTGTCTGAGCTCAGGAACGGGGATTAGGTGATGGATGTCAGTGGTATCTCCAGTTGGCTCTCATTGTCCGGGACAAGATTTTTTGCCTATTAATCTAATTTCTATGCTTTCACAGCATAGGATTTTGGTCTTCTTTTCAAGATCTGTCATTCTCATTTTTCTGCAAATCGAAGATTAACAGGATCATGGATAGTGGTGTCAACACGCTAGTTTTTATTTTTTATTTTTGTATATTATCTGTGTACATTTTTAGATGATGGACTTTAAGAAATTAAACTTGACTAGAGACAAACCAGTTTGATGAAAATAAGGAAAGTGACACTTTTATTGAAATGCATTTATTTTGATATAATTTCAAACTTACAAAACAGTTAGAAAAATAGTACATGGAGCACCTGTATACCCTTTAACCTATTTTAAAGTAGAATAATATATTTTAAAAATAAGAGTTTTTCTCTCTTTATCCTGGTATTTGCTAATTATGTAATAGGTTTTGTTCAGTTGTCATAATCGTAGAACAAATTATAAATTTTGTGACTGGGCCTCCTCTTTATTTTAATGCTTTCTAAAGGCTGTTTTTTAAAAGAACATCCCCTTCCAGAATAATGGTATCCTTAGGAATTTCGGTCTGCTTGCATTCAGTTGCTGGTCTTCATATCTTGTACTCCCATTGCAGTAGTCTTACAGATTAATATAAAAAGATGTATTTGTTTTAAAGTTTAAGTAAATCTCAATGTGGAATTTGGGGCTAAAATATGTTTTCATTGAAATGAAATCAAATGCTATTTTAGTCAGGTTAGAAACATTATGAGAATGTTCAGGCAAACCTCAATTCCTCATTATGAGGAATCTAATTAAATAGGGGAAAAAATAAGCCTTATTTTGCAGCTGTAGAATTCTGCCATTTTAATGGCAAAATAGAAGAGCTTTTATAAGGTTTAATTTTAAAATGATGCTTGAACTGGCTACATTAAACCAGTGTAATTATAGATACTTGTAAATTTAATACCCAATGTGCTGTTTCTTAGTTAAGTCTTAGAAGAAGAAATTTAAGTATTCAAACCAAGATTTCACCACAACAAGTACTTATTTTCATATGTTTCACATTGTTATTAGGATCAAGGGAAATAATATGTGAAAACAGCTTAATTATAAAGTAGAAAAACTGTATATAACATGTAAGTTGTTTTTATAGATGCAAACAAAAACAGTCTATTTGATACGATGGATAAAGCAGCCATTTTTTCAATGTTGTTGGCATGAAATTCTGCAAGATTTAATATATGTGCATTTTTTGTTTCAGATCCAAAATGCTAATGATGTATTAATTGCACCACTTGAGAAATTTCGAAAAGAACAGATAGGTGCAGCAAAAGTAAGTGTTACATTTTATTATTCTTTAGATATTCTCCTGATAATTAAAGATGACATAATTTCAGATGTTAACATTTTTGAAATTAGAATGACCTTTTAAAAAATTTTGCACATCATTTTAAACTTTTTGCATAGAGCCTATTACAAAAGACTGGACTTCTTTTAGACATAAAAGATATTATTCTACTGAGTAGATAAAAAAGCATGTTATAAATGAGTTCTTCCTATCCCAACAATTGTAGGAGTTAACTATTTTGAAGACAGGGTGAAATTATGAGGAACTCTCTTCCTAAATAAATTAAAAATTAGGGACTGGGCACATTGACAATTCAAGCAATGATTATATGAGAACTTTTAATATTCTTTGTATTTCTTATTAATAAAAATATGTGTTTGTGAAAACATTTAGAAATGTTTGTCACAAAGCCTTTTTGTTAATGTTTAATTGACTATGGACAATTAAATTTTTTCTGATTCTAATAATCTGAAATTTGCCTGCGTCCTCATTCTTAGAGCCTTATTTTAACCACTTGTGCAATATCATGGGAGCATATAAAACTTAAGGTTTCTAAAATAGAGCTAATCATCTCCTCTCCCATCCTACCCTCATTCTTACCCTGTTTGAGTTTTCCTTTGAGTCAATGTCATATCCCTTCCCCATTCAAGCAGTGCTGTCCATTCTAATGCAGAATTATTTCTACTCCTTTCCTCCTTACCTCTGTCTGAAATCTTTGAAATAGCCTACTAATTGATCTCCATACCCTCCTTCTAATATATTAACAAATTTTCACCATCTTCAATTATGTCATTCTTCCAATGATGAAACCTTCTGTGGTTCTGCTTGACAGTTTAATTTTGATTATGAAAGCTTTGCACAACTTGGAATTTTGAACTTTGCTACCTTTCAGTATACCCCACCAGCAGGCATAATTTTCTGTTCACCGGTCTCTGTATATACCTGACACTAATCATGTCTTTGCCCAAACTTTTCCCTCTCTCTGGAATACTTCTTACACTTCACTTTTTGAAGTCTTGCCAGATTTCATATCCCAGCACCAGAAACAAGCCTTCCTTATATAGGCCTTTCTCATGCAGATGTTCCCCTTCCAGAATCTATTTGGTTTCCTTTTCATAGGATTGAATAGCCTTTACACATATTTCTCATAAGAAATTAACAGAGTTTGCCTTGATAAGAATTTTATGTACATTTCTCCACCAATTGTGAGCAATTTTCAAGTGAAGGACTAAAATCAGAACCATTTTTATGTTAATTAATTCAGCAAATATTTATCACTCTCATGGTTGGCTCACACGTGGCATGCATGGTGTTTGATCAGATGAACGGATGTAGCTGTAAACAAATCAGAGATGATTCCTGCACGTATGTCCCTATTATCTTTCGTGAAAAACAGACATAGAAATAATTACAAATGTATTGGGGATTGTGATGCAAAAGTACAGAGTGCTTTACAAGGGCATAATTAATGGATCTGAACTTGTCCAGGAAATCAAGAAATGTCTTCTGCAAGAAGTTTTAGGTAGAGACCTAAGTCATGAGGAAGAAAAAGGGGACACAATGGTGAGAAGGGACAAAAACTTACAAATATTCCAAAAAAGGGAATGGAATATGGGAATGAATAAAGGTTCTCTTGGTGGAGGAGGGAAGAGCCTCGTGTTTTAGGAAAAGAAAGTCCAGTGTGTTTGGAGCACAGTGGACCCTGGAGGCAGAGGCCGCGTGTGCAGCTTTATAAATGGCTCACAGTATTTTACTCCCTAGCCTAAGGCCAGTGATAAGCAATAGAAATGTTAGCGGGGGAGTGATATCATTTGTATTTTAAATGTCATTCTAGCTGCGTATCACGCATGGATAGGAGTAGGACAGACTGCCTGGGCAAACCAGTGTTGGGGCTGGCGGTTAGTGGCTTTAGATAAGGAGGGTGAAGTAACTGTGGGGACAAGGAGAAGTAAGAAAGCTGTTTTGGAGGTGAAAAGACAATAGTAGGAAGTGGGTTACCCCCTGGAAATTTAGGAGGAGGAGGTTTCAGGAAAATGTCTCTCTGGATTTCAGGTTGCATAACTGGGTAGTTCTTGAACCACTTACTGATATAGGCAACATTTATGTTGGATGGCAATGATGGTAAGCTGAGTTTTTAGTCATGATGAGTGAAATTTAGGCTCCTCTGAGACATCCATGTGATGTTGAATTAGCAGGTGTGTGTTCAGATCTGAACTAGAAACAAACACTTGGGAATTCTGTCTTCTAGGTGTTTGTTAAAGTCATGGGAGTAGATTAGATCCCGTTAAGAAAGAATAGAGCGAGAAGTGAAGAGGACCTAGGACGCTTATAACCTAAGAACTGTCTCAACACTTGATGTTTAGGGAAAGAAAGACAGGAAAGGAGGCTGAGAAGGAAGGAACAAAAGAAAGAGGAAATGACAAGAATATGGTGTCCTAGCACAAGGAGAGTCTTTTCAAAATTAATAATAGCTAATTTTTATTGGCAGGGACGTTCAGTGAAAATCTGTGACCTAATTAAATAGTCACGAGCAAACTATGAGGTGGGTACTGGTGTTATACCTGCTTACAAATGAGGAAAATGATGGGGTGACCTGCAGCAAATCACAGAGCTGATCTGAAATCACAAAGCTGATCTGAAACAGTCAGCATGGTCCCCAAATGAAGCCATTTTATTTCAGAGCCTTGACTTACAATATTTCACTTCATCAATGTTGTTTTTATAAAACTGAATTAGAACTTTGTGAAAAATTATTTCCCTAGTACACATATTCCAAGTTTTCTAGCCCCAAAAAGAGTAAGTTTCATCTGTTTGGGAATTATCTTTTTCTTACATGGAGGTTTAAGTTATCTTACAGTTGCAGTGGCAGGAGTCTTAATAACATTTTATTTTGTTTTGTAAACATCTTAATTGCAGGACAGATCAACTGAGAACACCCATCAGTATATACTATGCCTTTACCTATTCACTGGAAGGTTAAATTTGTGATTAAATGAAGCCGGTCTTGAGTATTAACATTATTCATTTAGTGTTTTGGTGGTGGTGATTCTGTGTATTTTATCTGCCTGATGCATTTAGTACTAAATTATTTCTAAGCTACCAAGTCGTTCTTGCTTAGTAAAGTGAATAGTGAATTAAAAACAGGCATATTTGACCGGGTGTGGTGGCTCATACCTGTAATCCTAACACTTTGGGAGGCTGCGGCGGGTGGATCATCTGAGTTTGGGAGTTTGAGACCAGCCTCCTGACCAACATGGAGAAACCCCATCTCTGCTAAGAAAATACAAAATTAGCTGGGTGGGGTGGTGCATGCCTGTAATCCCAGCTACTTGGGAGACTGAAGCAGGAGAATTGCTTGAACCCAGGAGGTGGAGGTTGCGGTGAGCCGAGATCATGCCATTTCACTACAGCCTGGGCAACAAGAGCAAAACTCTATCTCAAAAAACAAAACAAAAAACAAGCAAACAAAAAAAAATAAAACAACAACCAAAAAAACAGGCATGTTCTTCCCAAATACATGTATAGATCAATTTTCTTTTGGCATTGTGGAATAAACATACATGAAAGTACTTACTTTTTTCTATTACTTCACTCCCGTTTACTTAGGTATTTTCTTATTTGGTGCATAAAGTTAATTCTAAAAGTGACACTCCGCAGCTTTTCAGCCTTTGCCTTGAAGATTTCCCACAAGCATGTTTGGGCTGATTAGCCAGCTGGAAGGCAGGGCCGTTGATTAAGCATAGAATCTTCCACTGCAGTCCGCGACCTCTTCAGCTTGGTCCACACAGGCAAAACAGAGTGGAAAATGCTGAGTCAAAGTGGCCTTTGCCTTACAACCAGATGATCCTATTTAACTGCAGTGGATAAGATCCATGGACCACAAACATTTCCTTTGTAGTGTATTCTATGGCACTTTGAGACACCTGATACTTCACTGTGAAAGTAAGGCTCTTGGTGAGTTACAGTTGTGGGAAAGAAGCATCGTGCATCCGTGAGAGGCATTAGAAAAGATTAGTAATGGGGTCGTTGAACTGAAGGACAGAAGGAAGTGGGTTCTGCTGTTTCAGATACTTGGAGATTAGGAGAATTATCTATAAACAGTTGTCAAGGATGTATTTATTTAAAGTTTCTCAGTAAGTTGGTATATTCAGAATGAAATTGTGTTACAGGCCAGACATATTACATGTATCAGAGGCTTAGATTGAATGTTTGGTTTCTCCTAACCCACCGCTGCTTTAAGTTCTAGAATACTAGTGGAAAGTAGGTATTCAGAATGCTTGATGTCAACTCTATGAATTTCCACCATAGGCATATATCCATAGTAGTCATATTAGGTTGATGCAAAAGTAATGGCAAAAACGACAATTACTTTTGCATCAACCAAATAGTATAGAGTGAGATGAATCATAACTGTTTTTTGGATGCTTTTTGAATAAATTGACAATTCTATTTCCATTTCCATGACTGTATTGGAAACTTCGTTGTTCTCAGAGTTAATTGATTGTAAGGTCCTCTCTGTACTTTATATGCCTGTTGCTATGTAGACCAACTGACTCCGAAGTATAGATAGAGCTGTATGTCTGAGGTTTTTTGTTTGTTTGTTTGTTTGTTTGTTTTTTGAGATGGAGTCTCAGTTTGTCACCCAGGCTGGAGTGCAGTAGTGCAATCTTGGCTCACTGCAACCTCTGCCTGCCGGCTTCACATGATTCTCCTGCTTCAGCCTCCTGAATAGCTGGGACTACAGGTGCCCACCACCATGCCAGGCTAATTTTTGTGTTTTTAGTAGAGACAAGATTTCACCATGTTGGCAAGGCTGGTCTCGAACTCCTGACCTCAAGTGATCCACCCGCCTTGGCCTCCCAAAGTGCTGGGATTACAGTCATGAGCCACTGTCCCCGGCCTTTGTGTGAGTTTCTAATCAAAGATAATACACTGTGGAAAAACAAATGGATGTTTATAAACATACATACATACCAGAGTATTACATATGTTTAGTGATGGCACTTGCACTAAGGAGGCCAAAGGCTCATCTTCCACATACAGATGTATATTATACAGAAACAAACTGGGAAGAGACGTGGTGGCCCAGTGAAGATCAGAACTCAGTTTCTCAGACCAGAAGCCTTCTACTCCCTAGAGCAACTCTGTTGTGAAATACTTCATTTTCTTTACCTTTAACAAGTAAATGGTTTAGTGTGAAATATCTTAGTTATCAAAAGGTTTTCAAATATGCCCAAACCTACCCGTTTAACCAAGCATAGTTAATATGTTTCCCTTACTTTTGAAATTCCCCTTGATGCCCAGGGTCCCCAGTACACAATAGGCAATTAATGCTGACTTGTTTCATTAGAGATAAGAAACTTGGGAAATACTGCCCATGAAAGTTAAAGGATACATTTTTATTTCTATGAGAAATGTTCTGTGAGACATGGGTTTTTATTTTTAATAAGACTTTAGTAAAAATCATATGAACATTCTTTATGGTTTTTATATAGAAATCAACAATATATTGCTAGTCATTTTATAATAGAACTTGATTTCTTATATTGTTTTCATGTTGAAGACTGGAATGGAAACCGATAATTCTGGTCCCTTTGTTCTGTCCATTGCAGAGTTTGTTTCTGTCTCTGAACATTTGTTTATTATTTTAAACATGCCTTATATATGCAGTTATTTTAGCATGTAGTATCCAAAAAATCTATACATAGTTGTCACAATTCCTGTTTCAGTCTTAGATTTGTGTTATGTGAAAAGTGACTGCAGTCTAACTTGTCTGAAAATAAAAATAGCTTAGAGAATCTAAGAAGTATTACAAATGCCTCACTCAACTCCAGCAGAGTTGCAGGATACAAAATCAATGAAAACAAGCAGCTTTCCAATGTAATACTATTAATTAACTATCCAAAAGGAAAATTGAGAAAACAATCCCCTTTATAATAGCAATAATAAAATTAGGTGCAAAGTTAACAAAGGAAGTAAAAGATCTGTATATAGGCAGGTTCCTTGGAAATAGATTTTGTAGATTCAGTTCCAGACCACTGGCCTAAAACAAATATCCCAGTGAGTCACACATATTTTTTATTTCTTAGAGCATATAAAAGTTATATTCACACTATACAGTAGTCTCTTAAGTGTGCATAGTGTTATATCTAAAAATCAACATACATACCTTATTTAAAAAATACTTCATTGCTAAAATATGCTAACAATTATCTGAGCCTTTAGTGAGTTGCGTTCATTTTTCTGGTGGATGGTCTTGCCTCGGTGTTGGTAGCAGCTGACTGTAAGGGTGGTGGTTGCTGAAGGCTGGGGTGGCTTTGGCAGTTTCTTAAAAGAAGACTACAGTGAAGTTTGCTTCATAGGTTGACTCTTTCATGAAAGTATTTTCTGGAGTGTGCGATATTGCTTTTTGATAGCATTTTACCCATAGTAAAACATCTTTTAAAATTGTAGTCAGTTCCCTCAAACACTGCCTCTGCCTTATCAATTAAGTACATGGAATATTCCAAATCCTTTGTTGTCATTTCAATAATATTCATAAGGAATAGATTCTATCTCAAGGAACTAGTTTCTTTGCTCATCCGTAAGAAGCAATTCCTCATCCTTTAAGTTTGATCATGAGATTGCAGCAATTCAGTCTTGTCTGCAGGCTCCTCTTCTAATTCTAGCTCTCTTGCTGTTTCCACCACATTTGCAGGAAGTTCCTCCACTGAAGTCTTCAGACACCTCCAAGTCATCCATAAGGATCAGAATCAACTTCTTTCATGAATCATAAATATTGTCAATGGCTTCTAGAGTGGTGAATCCTTCCAGAAGGTTTTCAGTTGCCTAGATCTATCAGAGAAATCACTGTCTTTGACAATGATAGCCTTATTGTATTAGTCTGTTCTCACACTGCTATGAGTAACTACCTGAGACCGGGTAATTTATGAGGAAAAGAGGTTTAATTGACTCACAACCAGGTACAGGAAACATGGTTGTGGAGGCCTCAGGAAACTTACAATCATGGGGGAAGGGCAAAGGGGAAGGTAGCACCTTCTTCACATTGCAGAGCAGGAGGAAGAGAGAGAACAAAAGGGGAAGTGCTACACACTTTCGAACAACCAGATCCCATGAGAGCTCACTCTCATGAGACTAGCAAGGGGGAAATCTGCCCCTATGATCCAGTCACCTACCAGCAGGCCCCTCCTCCAACACTGGGAATTACAGTTTGACATGAGATTTGGGTGGGAACACAGAGCCAAACCACATCAGTTATGAAATGTATTTCTTTAATCATAAGACTTGAATGTCAAAATTACTTCTTGATCCATGGGCTGCAGAACAGATTTTATGTTAGCAGGCATGAAAGAACATTAGTCTACTTGTATATCCATCAGGGTGATCAGGTAAATTGGCGATGAGTAGTTCTATATTTAAAGGAATCGAATCTTTTTTTCTTAGCAAAAGTCTCAAGAGTGCACTTAAAATATTAAGTAAACTACACTGTAAAAAGATGTGCTATCATTCAGGCTTTGTTTAACCTTTCTAGAGCACAAGCAGAGTAGATTTAGCATACATCTTAAGGGCCCTAGGATTTCTGAATGGTAAGTGAGCACTGGCTTCAACTTAAAGTCACCAGCTTCATTAGCCCCTAACAAGAGAGTCAGCGGTCCTTTGATGCTTTGAAGCCAAACATTGACTTCTCTTCTCTAGCTATGGAAGTCCTGGATGGCATCTTCTTCTAAGAGAAGGCTGTTTTGTCCACATTGAAAATCTGTTGTTTGGTGTAGCCACCTTCATCTATGATTTTAGCTAGATCTTCTGGATAACTTGCTGCAGCTTCTACATCAGCATTTGCTGCTTCACCTGAGACGTTTATGTTAGGATATGGCTGCTTTTCTTCCCCATGAACCAACCTCTGCTAGCTTCAAACTTTTCTTCTGCAATTTCCTTATTTCTCTCAGCCTTCATGGAATTGAAGCGAGTTAGGACCGTGCTCTGGATGAGGCTTTGGCTTAAGCGAATGTTGTGGTTGATCTTCGGTCTAGACCCCTAAAACTTTTTCTTCATATTTGCAATAAGTCTGTTTTGATTTCTTAACCATTTGTGTGTTCACTGGAGTAGTACTTTTGATTTCCCTCAAGAACTTTTATATTCACAGCTTGGCTGACTGGCACAAGAGGATTAGCTCTTAGCCTCTGTCAGCTTTCAACATACCTTCCTCACTAAGCTTAATCATTTCTAGCTTTTGATTTGAAATGGTAGACATATGACTTTTCCTTTCAGTTGAACACTTGGAAGCCATTGTACGGTTACTAATTGGCCTAATTGTGTGCCAGGGAAGAGGGAAGCTGGAAGAGAGAGAGACAGAGAATGTCCAATTGGCAAAGCAGGCAGAACACATGCAGTATTTTTCAGTTAAATTCACTGTTTTATATAGGTGTGAGACCATGGAGTCCCAAAACAATCACAATAGTAGTATCAAAGATCCCTGATCACAGATCACCATGACAAATATAATAATCATGAGAAAGTTTGAAATATTGTGAGAGTTAGAAAGTTGTGACATAGAGACATAAAGTGAGCGTCATTTAAAAAATGGCACTAATAACCTTTTCAGACACATGGTTGCCTCAAATCTTCAATTTGTAAAAAATGCAATATCTAATGTACAATAAAACAGAGTAATAAATGAGTCACGACTGTCCTTATAGTTCCCTTTATTACAACTTCTGTCAGTGGCACTTATGTATATAAGGTTGCAGAATTATTCACTTTATTTGATCATCTTTTTTAACAGTAATAGTACTTGACCCTTTATTTTAGTTAACTAAATGTTGCCCTAGGCACTTTAATTGTAAACTTACTTAATCCTCACAACCAGCCTATTAAATAAGACACCTGTTAAACTCATTGTATAGGTAAAGAAACTGAAGTGAAAGGAAGTTAAGCAAATGGACCAAGGTAATCTGACTAGTAAGGAGTAAAGTCAGATTTTAAACAGAAATGAGATAAAACGTATAGTTCTTTAATAGCACATTTGGTGCACAGAAGACATTCCTCTTCTCCTTAAATAAGGAATACTGATGAGCTCATTTGGAGTGTCTTATAATATCAGCAGCAAGTTCTATATTGTTATCTTAACTTGAAATCAAACCCTGGCACTTACTAGAAGTATAAACTTAGACATTCTAGTTGCCTTTTCTAAGCTTTAATTTCCCCATATGAAAAATGGAGAAAATAATACAACTACCTTCATAGGATTGAAATAGCTTAGACATTTTATGTAATTTGTTTAGCACAGTTTCTTCCACATAGTAAGCACTAAAATGTTAATTGTTTTTATTTTATAATTATTCATAATTATTGCTGTTATAGACTTTCTGTCAGTGTAACCAAAGTATCATTGTAAAAATGATGAAGTCATTGTGCGTGTAAATTAGTTTGCCTTATTTTGTTTCATGGTCACACTTTATCAATATTAAAAAATCAACATGGAGACGACAACAACAAATCTGGGTTAATTTTTGAATATCGATAAAGTGTGGTTCACAGGGGTACCTAGCAAGAAGGCATCTAGATGGACATTACTTATAACTAATGACACTATACAGCTTATTGAACACTATTAGATATAGTGTTCCATATATAGCACTCTTTATAGCACTCTTATAAAGTAGAAGGTATCATCATTTTTCAGATAGAATGATGAAGGAGCATTGCCAGCGACCAAGAGATGAATATATACTGGAGGTGAAATTTGAATCCAAGTTCTTTTATACTTAATTCAATAACCTTGGCACTATACCATACCTGCATCCCTTAAAGGAATGTAAATCTTTCCTCTTTTTTTTCCCTTTGTAGTTCATAGTGTGTTTTCTCCAACTTGACGACATCCTTGTGAGGTATCAGCCCTGACCCCATTAACACCAATGGAAGAACAAACCAAATGACATCTCCTGGAAACTGTTAGTCAGTAGTTATTTCTGCATTTAATGTTTCTATGCCAGTCATTGCAGATGCTGAGCAGCTACTTAGGACACTGAGGCAGGAGAATCACATAGAGTTAGAATTTTAGATAGGAACGCAACCAAGAAGTCTTTCTATTGGAAAGTTTTTAAATTCAAATCAATATATGTATATCACTATATATTAAATATATGCATGCATACATCCTTATATAGATTATTATAGCTTTAAGTGGTTCTTCTATGCTTAGATAGGAAAATAAGCTCTTATAATTTGATTGTACTCACATTATAGATAAGATTTCACTATTTTACCCTCCTAATGATGCCTTATTTTACTGCCTAAAGACCAATACTTAAACGAAATATTTTAAGCTTCCCTCAAAATTTTATTTTTCCAGAAGATCTTTATGCTATGTTTTTAGGTCAAGTATACATTTTTTAAAAATTAATACTATTTGCAAGTGCCATACATAAATAGTTATTGGCTGTGCAATACAGTGGAGCCTCATTTATGTCATTGTTGACATCTATGTGAGAGATCTTGAGATTGAAATCTTGCTATACAATAAGATTGTTTTCATTTTTCAGTGATCAACACTCTCGAGTGAGAGTCCAGCCTGTTTTCTTGCAATGAGATCCAGTTACTTATAGTAAATCTGGAGGAGGGAGAAATCTCAGTTGACTGAAGAAAATGTTCTAGGTCTCTTGATTTTAGTAGGGCCAATAGTGAGGAGTTAAGCTCTGCTTGAAACATCTCCATAGCACACAATTTCCCTGTGAACTTTGTATCTTCTCTACATAACAAGGGGGTGTTCTCGGTTTAAGAGCTGGTGCTTTTATCTGTAGGTACATTCTTTCCTCTACCACATTTCCCTGGCTGCCCTGATGCAGAAGAATTTGCTATAGACAATTTATTCTAAATGTATTTCATGATACCTAGTTTGGCCCTGACATTGCTATACGTATTACTATTTTTACTTATAGCTTCTTTGTTCAGGGTCATTGAGGTTCCAGTAGTCTTTGAAATGGTCTGGAAGCTATATGTTATTTCTGCTTTTCAAACTTAAATGGTGAGAAATATTCCAAAGTACTTAGGAAACCTCATGTTGACTTCCTTGGAAAACATAAACAAGTACTCAATAAAATTGGAAACATTGTATTTCACACTTATGTTTTAGAGTTCAAAGTTACAGATACAAACAGGAGTATGTTTCAAGTGTTTGGAATCAATAGATTTGTAGGGCTCATCCTTTGATGTTAACCACAGAGCTTTGATAAAGTGACAACAGTCAGTGAGTTAAGCCATTCTGTGTTTAATTTTATTCTGTAATTGTTGATTGGCTGTTGAGAAAACACAGATATCAGAGTTTATTATCAGAGTGATCTAAGAAAGAAGGTTAAAAAAAAGGATTTTCCAAATAATTGTAATAAAATACTTTTGTATACCTTATAATCTATTCTTTGGTACTGTTGTAAATAAATTGTACCAGCATTTGAATTTTAAGTGTTTTATTGGGTTGTTCATACTACCGTCACCAACATTCTATGTGTATTAAATTAGTATTAAAACTTTATAATATACATGGAAGTAATTGGAAACCCTCTAAGGACTATGAATCAGTGAGGCAAACATTTAAAATCTGTCTATAGATTTAAAAATTAAATTATGAACCTCAGTGTGTTTCCAGTATAAAAATTAACTAAAACCGGCTGGGCACGGTGGCTCATGCCTGCAATACTAGCACTTTGGGAGGCAGAGGTGGGTCGATCACTTGAGGTCAGGAGTTTGAGACCAGCCTGGCCAACTGGTGAAACCCCGTCTCTACTAAAAATACAAAAATTAGCCAGACATCGTGGCACATGCCTGTAATCCCAGCAGGAGATTGAAGCAGGAGAATCACTGGAACCTAGGAGGTGGAGGTTGCAGTGAGCCGAGATTGTGCCACTGTACCCTAGCCTAGGTGACAGAGGGAGACTCTTTCTTTAAAAAAACAAAACAAAACAAACAACAACAGCAACAACGAACCTCAGCCTATTTCCAGTATAAAAATTGTCTAAAACCGTTTTTTACATCAGAAATACATAAAATTTTCATGTCTGTTCTACCAACAAAATGTATTGACCACCTGTTTGTCAAAGCTGCCCCGATTAGAATCTGCAAGGAAGTGTCAGCATTTGCTGAACATCCCTGTTAGATTAATTTGTTCTGTATTTTAGATGGAGTTTCAGTCTCACTGACCAGGCTGGAGTGCAAAGGTGCAATCTTGGCTCACTGCAACCACTGCCTACTGGTTTCAAGAGATTCTCCTGCCTTAGCCTCCTGAGTAGCTGGGATTACAGGCATGCGCCATCACGCGCAGCTAATTTTGTATTTTTAGTAGAGACAGGATTTCTCCATGTTGGTCAGGCTGGTTTCAAACTCCCGACCTCAGGTGATCCACCCACTTTGGCCTCCCAAAGTGGTGGGATAACAGGCATGAGCCACCACGCCCAGCCTGGTTCCTTCATTCTTAACGTGACATTGCTCCTATTTACCTAACTCTTGTTCTGTATAAACAGCGCCTATTTTTCAGTGTTCTTGTTGAAATTTAGCAATGAAAATGGAATATGGAGCCCCCAAAGAGTATCTGGATTCTATAGCATTTTTAAAAATAGTATATTTATATTGATCAGTAAAATTATTTATCTTATTGCTCATGTCATATTATTTATTCAGACGAAAATAAAATCGCAGCAGCCCTTAAGGTGCAGCTTTTTGATCCTTTCCTTGCCTAGTAGACGTTTTGGTGAGACTTTTACTGTGTTTTAGTTTTTGTCCTCCATATTAATGAGAATTTTTTTTTTTATTTTTTTTGAGATGGAATCTCACTCTGTCACCTAGCTGGAGTGCAGTGGTGTGATCTCAGTTCATTGGAACCTCCGCCTCCCAGGTTCAAGCAATCCTCCTGCCTCAGTCTCCCAAGTACCTGGTATTATAGGTGTGCACCATGCCTGGCTAATTTTTGTATTTTTAGTAGAGATGGGGTTTCACCATGTTGGCCAGGCTGGTCTGGAACTCCTGACCTCGGGTGATTTGTCTACCTCAGCCTCCCAAAGTGCTGGGATGAATGAGATTTTTTTAGAATGTAAATTTGATCGTTTAATATACTGACAGGATCTGCTCTTCTACCTTATTCTCCTTTCCCAGTCTTGAGTCAGGAGAAATTTGATTACCATGCCATCATCTCTCTCATGTTGTCACTGATACAAAAACATTCAATTGGATGGTGTTGATCTACTTTGTAACAAGCACATTCCTCAGCACTGGGGGATGCAAAAATGCCATATGACGCTTGCCCTCACGGACCACACACTGGAGCAGAAGAAACTCCAGAGAAATAAATAATTATGATTTAAAGGCATCACTGATATACCTGAAGTTTGCCCATTGTATCTTTCAAGCACAGTGGGAGGAACAACTCACTCTGGCTAACCAGGGGAGGCTGGCAAAGATCCCTGTAAAGTTATACCATCCAGTAGGTGCAATATAAAGACTGGTGGAAATTCTCCAGTCAGTACAGGGGAAAATGGCATCCCTGGCAAAAGAGAAGACAGGGAAAGGAAGTGACATAGTGGTATAAAAATTTGAAATTTGTTACGTGGCTTAGAAGCTTGATATATACTGGTGTGATTGCAGCTGCTACATTTAGCCTTTTTTTCTCTCTTTTTGGAACATGAACCACATTAAGAAATATATTTTACATCACAATTTAGCAAGTCTATGTGCTAACATACTTCTGTTTCTACAAGGGATGTATTGTGGTATTTTCTATTGCATTCTACTTTAATTTAGTTCATTTAAAAAAAAAATGCTGATTCTAACCCATGAAACTCAATGTATAACCTACCAGCGTGTTATATAACCCATGGTATGAGTAAATACCAGGCCAGAGTTTAGCGTGTATATGTAAATGGAGAATGAAGGCAGAATTAGTGAGAAATGAGACACGAAATAGCCAGCTAGGGTAGAAAAATGGAGAGTTTTGTGTCACATCCAGTTTTTTGTTTAATGATAATGATGATCAGGATATAATTGGTATTAATAACATGTCAGGCAGTCTTCTAGGTGGCTCACATATATTTATTTATTTAATCTTTACAATAAATCTGTGAGGTAGGGCCTATTATTTTCAGCCTCTTTTTACTAATGACTAAACTGAGCCACAGAAAGGACAATGTAATTTGCCTAAGATTAGGCAGATATTAAGTACCAGAGCAGGGATTGAACCCAGGCATTTTAACTCTAAGGCACATGCCTATCACCCACATACTGTATTCATGAGGGCTGTCCAGTCTTGACTCTGCATTTCAAGAAGACAACTTATGAGCAATGTGAAAGGCTGGTGTTGAGAAACCACCCACCAGCCAATAATTAATAATTATTTACATTAGAATGTCCACAGTTGTCTTTGTTTTGTGTTGCAGAATACCTGAGTTGGAGTAATTTATAAAGAAAAGAGGTTCGTGGTCCTGCAAGTTTGGACTTTCAGGTGCATGGCACTGGCTTCTGCCAAGGGCTTTTGTGCTGTACCATACATACGGATGTTCAGAGCTGGATGTCTGTGCAAAAAAGGGACTAAACCGGAGGAGTCTTACCTTATAACAACCCTCTCTTGTGGGAAGTAATCTATTCCCATGAGAGTGAGAGCTCACCTAGTCCCAATAGACAGCACTAATCTATTCTTGAGGCACCCAAACACCTCCCACTAGGCCCCGATTCCCAGGACTACTACCCTGGTAATTAAACCTCAGCATGAGTTTTGGTGGTAACAAACTACATCCAGACCATAGCAATGATAAATTTTGTTTACCGTCAATGTCTGTTACCTGCCAGACATTCAAGGCTTGGACTCAAATACAGTATCAGCAGGGGAGCAGGTGTGGACACCTCGGGCCTGTGTCAGATCACAAAGGTCTTTGACTGTAAGCTCCCGCTGAATACCATCAAGCAAAGGGCAGACTTCTGGAGCCCCCGTCTTTTCCATGGAGTTCATAGATGAGCCTCTTTGTTGGCCCTCCCGTTTTCTTGGGGCACCACCTTTTGCCTTTTTCATTCTCTACCTTGATTCTGCAACTTCTGGAATTGTAATGTGTTTATTTTTGCGCCAGATTAGTTCTCCAGTCTGCCATACCTTTCCTTTTTAAAATGTATTCCTTCCCTTCCCTTTGGGTAGGATAGGCTTATTGCCCCATCCGTAAATTCCACTGTTATCCAGTCCCCAAAAGAAGTGTGACACAGGATAGAGTGAATCCAGTGCTATCTTTAACACTTCTTACTTACCAGCTCAAAGCATGGATCTCAGGACTCAGATGACTGTTCTCTTTTACCTCAGGATGAGTTTTCCCCCCTGCAGTTAAGGGTGACTTTTGTTTCCATCCTGATTTGCAAATGTTAATTTCTATGTTTTAAGACAAGGGTTGGCAAACTGCTGACTAAAGCTAGTCCTCTGTCTCTGTCTCTCTCTCTCTCTCTCTCTCTCTGTGTGTGTGTGGCTCATGAACTGTGAATGGTTGTTACATTTTTATTTTTTATTTTTTGTTTCATTTTGATTTTTTATTTATTTTATTTTTTATTTTTGTTTTCTTTGCTTTTAAAGTTTTCAGACTTTATTTCACGGCCATCAACACAGGAACGTACTGGAGTTAGTAACCCAGTGCCCAGCCTCCCCACCATCTGCTCTATCAGGTCCTGCTCCTAGGAGGACTGGGCTAGGGCTGGGGCTAGGGGTGGGGATGGAAAAGGATATTGCAGTTTAAGACAATTCTGGCTTCGGAGCCATGCCTGCCACCCCTGCACCTGCCCCTTGACCTTCAGACACTGGCTGGCCCCTGGTCATTCTGAGACAAGGATGACCATCACTGACACTGGGGGGAGGGTTTGCAGTGAGGCAGCCCTCAGTCACTCTCGGCCGAGACCGGAAGGATGAGACCCACCACTTCAGTGGTCAAATGAAATCAACACACGAAGAACACGGCTGGTGGCCAGGCCCAGATACCCAGGCAGGCAGCAGAAGTCAACCCCATCCCACAGTGGACTCCTCTCAGTGGCCCATCACAGGGCCTGGGGTGTGGCAGAGGGATATGGCCATGTCCAGGGTGGCGGGGTGGCTGGACAGGGCCAACTGAGGGTAACTAAAGAGTAACATAAAGAGGGTAAATGAAGAGTAACATTTTTTGACAAGCGGAAACTGTAGAATTCAGATTTCAGTGTCCATAAATAAAACTTTATTGGAACATAGTGTCTCTTACTTGTTTATGTGTTCTCTATGGTTGTTTTCTTGTTGAAAGAGCACAGTTGGGTGGTTGTGTAGTAGAGCATGTGACCCACAAAAGATAAAATACTTAACTCTTTGATTCCTTATAGGAAAAATTTGCTCACCGCTGGACTAAGACCTGAAACAAATTTCAGTCCTTACCTTTGCAAAATACCTTTTTGATAGCATAAACTTTATAACATGTGTTTGATAATTTGGCTTCCTATGTTGGAAAACCACAGAGTTTACAGCAAGATGTAACTTGAATTTGACCTTGAACAAATTCATGGCTGAAAATAATATTCTTAACACAGACACCACAAATTTTTATTTCAAGTGTTTTTATTTTCATGGAAACCTTTTACATTTGAAGAAAATTTGTGCATTCTTAGTTTAGGGCTGTAGCTTAGCACACAAGCAATATAGAAGAGAAAAATGAGGAAGAATCGTTTTTGCTTCTGTAGTTGAATGTATTTAAATATTTAAGAGAAGGTCAGGTAAAAACACTTTACAATCACATGCTTTTATTTAGTTTTCAGAACTGCTAAACATGGTGGACAACCCTCCTCCTAACAACGTTTGTTATTTTAAGTAAGAATGTGGTGAATCTCATCATAGATTTGTCTGTATGCATTGTTTTTACACTGTACAAAATCAGCCAATTAAAAAGAGGAAAAAATATTTTGTTTCCTTGGGATTGTTCAGATAAGTGAACTCATTTGTTAGCCAGCATTATTGAAATTTGTGGGTATGTTTGTGTAGACTCAGCCCTAGAGCAAGCAATATATTTGCAACTGGACAAATACATTGAGAGAAATCTGGTAAGCTCTGCCATTTATATTCATCATAGTAAACAGCTCACTGACTTTATTAATAGATTTTACTTAATACAGCTTCTTACTGTTCTGTATTTAGAGTTGATTTTACGTCTTTCTCTTCTATATACAGCCAGTAATAATCTGAAGCCAAATTTAATGCTCTCCAGAGACCATGCAACCCACGTTTGCATCAAGAGCCTGGTGATTTACGGACTCTGAGTTGGAGAGATGACCTCTACAATTACTGTAGAAACCCAGTGAGAAGTGAAGTGAGCTCACTGTAGAAAGATTTCAGGCATTGAAAAAACTTGCCTTATTTGGTAAATGTGGTTAACTGGTCCCAGCTGGTAATGCTGGTGAGCTCATTGTGAGATGTATTGTTTCTTAAAGCCAAATTCTTGTATTTTTAAAAATCTGTTAGAATTGGAGTATTAAATAGTATTTGTTCAGTTTTTCTTGATGTTCTAGGAAGTAAATCAAATCAGAAACAGTAGAGTTCCATTTTGAAAACTAAAGCTCAGATGCAGTGACACTTAAAATATTCCCTGTATATCTTTTCTTGTCTCTTATGTTGCGTACCTTACTTAGCCTCTGGGGAATTTGGGGTTTAATTTATGCCTTGAAATATAGGACTCCTACGGGAATCAAATTTATGTGGCCATGTGCGCTTTACTATACTTCTTTGCTCATGTAAGTTTACTCTGTGTATTACACTTCTAAGATAGAATCTGTTAATTACATTTTCTTTAATGATCAGTAGCATTTCATGCTTGTAAACAAAAAGACTATGGTTTCTCATGTCTTCTACAAAATTCCTACTTCAGATTTGTCTGTGTCTTGAGTCTGGCTTTCCAGAGATTCAGTTTTTTCAGAGGAAAAAACACAGGCTTTAAGTCAAGGAGACCTTGATATGAATCCTGGCTCTGCTGTGTGTGAACTTGATGACTTCAGGACAACTCCTTAACTGTTGTGACAGTTAAGAGGTGTTACCAGGGTGGGCGTGGTGGCTCACGCCTGTAATCCCAGCACTTTGGGAGGCCGAGGCAGGCAGATCATGAGGTCAGGAGTTCGAAACCAGTCTGGCCAACATAGTGAAACCCCGTCTCTACTAAAATACAAAAATTAGCCTGGCGTGGTGGCACATGCCTGTAATCCCAGCAACTCGAGAGGCTGAAGCAGGAGAATCACTTGAACCCGGGAGGTGGAGATTGCAGTGAGCCGAGATCGCACCACTGCACTCCAGCCTGGGTGACACAGCGAGACTCTGTCTCAAAAAAAAGAAAAAAAAAGAGGTATTACCTGTCCATCTCAAGTGTTGTGAGATTTAACATATGAATATGGGAATGCCTGGCACAAAAATGGTAATACATGCCAATTTCCTATTTCTTCTATTTCTTTTTCTCTTTTTTTGAGACTGAGTTTTGCTCTTGTTGCCCAGGCTGGAGTGCAATGGCACAATCTCAGCTCACTGCCTCCGCTTCCCTGGTTCAAGCGATTCTCCTGCCTCAGCCTCCCAAGTAGCTGGGATTATAGGCGTGAGCCACCACGCCTGGCCTATTCCTTCTATTGCTATTTCCAGCTTTTCTTAGGCCTCACTTTCAACTGTTTCCTTTTGGGTTATATTGATATGATTTGGCTGGTCCTCTCTGCCCAGTCACCCATTCTCCATGCGGTAGTAGGAGGGAAAAGGTCCTCTATAGCCTTACCATTCAAACTGTGGTCCAATTACTAATGCTTAGAAAGATTCCCCAGCATTTTTTTTCTCCCAGGGACCTGCTTTAAAAATGTAATTTCATTTGTTTGTGGGTGAGGGAAAGGAAAGTGGTTTCCTAAAGTAAGTGCTTTCTTTCTAACTTAAACTGACAAATACCCACATTCTCTCATTTGAGATCATAAAAGTAGCTCTGATCCCAGGGGACATGTGGAGATTAGAAAATGAGCAAAGGGAAGAGGAGGAGAAATGAGTAAGTCAGTGGCAAGACCATCCTTTCCCTGCCGAATTATATTATGTTTTCATTTTATCTTGCACATGTTCTACTTAAAATCCTATCTGCACCCATTATAACACTGCTTCCTGACATCAAACGAAAGATGCCTCCATGGACTTGCTTAAAGCACAAGGAAACAAGCTTATTCTTTGGGGGGTTACATATATATATAAAGTATATAAAAATTCTAGAAGATAACATCAGAAAAGCCCTTCTAGAGATTAGCTTAGTCAAGGAAAGGAGACATGAACAATTTTTTTTTTTTTTCAAGGAAAGAAGACATGAACAAATATTTAGTGTGGTTTAGTTTGAGGTAGATAATATTTTAATAAAAAATTAATAATGCCTCAAAAGGATACGGGGCCAGCAGCATCACTTAGGATCTGATTAGAAATGCAGAATCTTTGGTCCCACTCCAAGCTTGTCAAATCAGTATCTGCGTTTTAACAAAACCCCTAGTTGATTCAAATGCATAATACAAAGTTTTAGAAGCACTGCTCTGTATCACTTTTTTGGTATCCACATCTCTGATGAGAGTAATGCGGTCCTTTCTATTTGGGGGTTATCCCTGGGTTTTGAAGTACTGAGTGACTAGAGAGATAACAGAATGGTTAAATAATCTGTCTCGCTGTCTGTGCTTAACTGTCAGTCAGTTCCCTGCACATGTGAACTTCTCCACCTGTACCACCCATCTTCTCTGGCTAGATTCTAATTGTAAATTACGTCCTTCAGGGAAGGACGTTCATTCTTTATTTGGTGGGTTTTGTTTGTTTATCTGTTGGCAAAAGATAGTACTCATCAGTATCACTGTGGGTTTCTCTTGGGACAGAAGGTGGCAAAATTGGATGTTGTCATTTCTTTTTTTCTGATTCCTCTTCCCACACCCACGTCTGTTATTTATAACATCTACTTTGCCTGCCATGCCTATACCCTATGAGCTGCCACAGGCCTGCCTCATCTACTCTGTTCTTACCTTTCTTCACTGTCCATAATCACCATTTCCTCGCCTCTTCCAGTTTCTCCACTGTATGTTTCCCTTGGGTCTCTTGTAGTTTTCCTCTTTTATCATTTCTTCTCTGTCCTCATTATGGTTTTCAGGTGAGAGTGTTGTTTGGCAAAAGGAATAAAGTTAAAAACAAAAATCTTCTGGGTTCAGATCACCAGACCGCTGCTTCTCCTGGATTCTTCGTGGGTTTTTATAGTCATTGAACCCTCATCCCTTTCAACACACAGCCTCAAGCTGGGTTATAATTTTTCTATTCATATGCCAGTGTTCATCTTTCAGCTGAGCTACTGAAGGACAGATTATTCATTTTTGATATCCCTAGTGCCTGGCACAGAGCAACACAGTATAAATGTTTTCCTTTTAATTTTTTTTATCTCCATCAGTTATTGGTGATCAGGTGGTGTTTGGTCACATGAGCAAGTTCTTTAGTGGTGATTGGTGAGATTTTGGTGCATCCACCACCCAGGCAGTATACACTGCCGTCAATTTGTAGTCTTTTATCCCTCACTCCCTTCCCATCCTTTCCCCCTAAGTTTCCAAAGTCCACTGGGTCATTCTTATGCCTTTGCATCCTCATAGCTTAGCTCCCAATTATGAGTGAGAATATATGATGTTTGATTTTCCATTCCTGAGTTACTTCACTTAGAATAATAGTCTCCAATCTCATTCAGGTTGCTGTGAATGCTATTAATTCATTTCTTTTTATGGCTGAGTAGTATTCCATTGTATATATATACCCCAGTTTCTTTATCTACTCGCTGATTGATGGGCATTTGGGTGGCTTCCACCATTTTGCAATTGTAATTTGTGCTACTACAAACATGTGTGTAAGTATCCTTTTCACGTAGTGACTTATTTTCCTCTGGCTAGATACCCAGCAGTGGGATCGCTGGATCAAATGGTAGTTCTTCTTTTAGTTGTTTAAGGAATCTCCTCCACACTGTTTTCCATAGTGATTGCACTAGTTTACATCCCCACCAGCAGTGTAGAAGTGATCCCTTTTCACCTCATCTATGCCAGCATCTATTATTTTTTAATTTTTTGATTGTGTCCATTCTTGCAGGAGCAAAGTGATATCACATTGTGGTTTTGATTTGCATTTTCCGAATCATTAGTGATGTTGACTATTTTTTCATATGTTTGTTGGTCATTTGTATACCTTCTTTTGAGAATTTTTTATTCATATCCTTAGCTCACTTTTTGATGAGATTGTTTTTTTCTTGCTAATTTGTTTGAGTTCATTGTTAGTGATGTTGACTATTTTTTCATATGTTTGTTGGCCGTTTGTATACCTTCTTTTGAGAATTTTTTATTCATGTCCTTAGCCCACTTTTTGATGGGATTGTGTTTTTTCTTACTGATTTGTTTGAGTTCATTGTAGATTCTGGATATTAGTCCTTTGTCAGATGTATAGATTGTGAAGATTTTCTCCCACTCTGTGGGTTGTCTTGTTTACTCTGCTAACTGTTCTTTTTGCCATGCAAAAGCTCTTTAGTGTAATTAAGTCCCAGCTATTTATCTTTGTTTCTACTGTATTTGCTTTTGTGTTCTTGGTCATGAAATCCTTGCCTAAGCCAATCTCTAGAAGAGTTTTTGCAATGTTATCTTCTAGAATTTTTACAGATTCAGGTCTTAGATTTAAGTCCTTCTTCCATCTTGAGTTGATTTTTGCATAAGGTGAGATCCAGTTTCATTCTCCTACATGTGGCTTGCAATTACCCCAATACCATTTGTTGAATAGGGCATCCTTTCCCCGCTTTATGTTTTTGTTTGCTTTGTCAAAGATGAGTTGGCTGCAAGTATTTACGTTTATTTCTGGGTTCCCTATTCTGTTCTGTTGGTCTGTGTGCCTATTTTTATACCAGTACCATGCTGTTTTGGTGACTATGGCCTTACAGTATAGTGTGAAATCAGATAATTGATGCCTCCAGATTTGTTCTTTTTTTGGCTGTGTGGGCTCTTTTTTGGTTCCATGTGAATTTTTGGATTGTTTTTTCTAGTTCTGTGAAGAATGATGGTGGTATTTTGATGGGAATTGCATTGAATTTGTAGATTGCTTTTGGCAGTATGGTCACTTTCACAATATTGATTCTACCCATCCATGAGCATGGAATGTGTTTCTATTTGTTTGTGTTATCTATGATTTCTTTCACCAGTGTTGTAGTTTTCCTTGTAAAGGTGTTTTACCGTCTTGGTTAGGTGTATTCCTAAGTTGCTTTGTTGGTTTTTGTTTGTTTGTTTTTCCTTCCAGCTGTTGTAAAAGGAGTTGAGTTCTTGATTTGATTTTCAGCTTGGTCGCTGTTGGTGTGTAGGAGAGCAACTGATTTGTGTACATTAATTTTGTATCCAGAAACTTTGCTGAATTCTTTTATCAGCTCCAGGAGTTTTTTTGGAGGAGTCTTTATGGTTTTCTAGGGATCCAGTCATATCATCAGCAAGCAGTGACTGTTTTGACTACCTTTTTATAATTTGGATGCCCTTTACTTCTTTCTCCTGCGGGATTGCTCCGGCTAGGACTTCCGGCACTATGTTGAAGAGGAGTGGTGACAGTGGGCATCCTTGTCTTACTCCAGTTCTCCGAGGGAATGCTTTCAACTTTTCTCCTATTCAGTATTATGGTGGTTGTGGGTTTGTCGTAGATGGCTTTTATTTCATTGAGCTCTGTTCCTTGTATGCCAATTTTGCTGAGAGTTTTAATCATAAAGGGATGCTGGATTTTGTTGAATGCTTTTTCTGTGTCTATTTAGATAATCATGTAATTTTTGTTTTTAATTATTTGTATGTGGTGTATCACATTTATTGACTTGTGAGTGTTAAACCATCCCTGTATCACTGGTATGAAACCTATGTCATCATGGTGGGTTAGCTTTTTGATATGTTGTTGGATTCGGTTAGCCAGTATTTATTTCTTTATTTATTTATTTAACAATTTTCGTATCTGTGTTCTTCAGGGATATTGGTCTGTAGTTTTCTTTTCTGGTTTTGTCCTTTCCTGGTTTTGGTATTAGGGTGGTACTGGCCTCATACAATGATTTAAGGATTCCTTCTTTCTCTCTCTTGTGGAAGTGTCTGTAGGATTGGTACCAATCCTTCTTTTAATGCCTGGTCGAATTCAACTGTGAATGTGTCTGGTCCTGGACTTTTTTTTGTTGGTAATAATTACCATTTCAGTCTTGCTGCTTGTTCTGTTCAGGGTATCTGTCTGTTCAGGGTATCTAATTCCTCCTGATTTAAGCCAGGAGGGTTGTATCTTTCCAGGAATTTATCCATCTCCTCTAGGTTTTCTAGTTTATGCATATAAAGGTGTTCATAGTAGCCTTGAATGATCTTTTGTATTTTTGTCGTGTCAGTTAAAATGCCTCCCATTTCATTTCTAATTGACCTTGTTTGGAGTTTCTCTCTTCTTTTCTTAATCTTGCTAATGTTCTATCAATTTTATTTATCTTTTCAAAGAATCAGCTTTTGATTGCATTTATCTTTTGTATTGTTCTTTGTTTCAATTTCAAAATGATCTTTTGGGTTGGAATCACCAGACTGCTGCTTATCCTGGACTTTCTGTGGACTTTTACAGTCATTGAACCCTATCTCTTTCAACACACAGCCTCAAGCTGGGTTGTAATTTATCTTTTTACATGCCAGTATTCATCTTTCAACTGAGCTATTAAAGGACAGATTATTCATTTTTTATATTCCTTGTGCCTAGCACAGAACAACACAGCATAAATGTGTTTTTTTGTTTGTTTGTTTGTTTTTTATTTTTATTTTTTGAGACAGAGTATTGCTCTTGTTGCCCAGGCTGGAGTGCAGTAGTGTGATCTTGGCTCACTGCATTCTCTGCCTCCTGAGTTCAAGCAGTTCTCCCGCCTCAGCCTCCTAAGTAGCTGGGATTACAGGTGCCCGCCACCAAGCCTGGCTAATTTTTGTATTTTTAGTAGAGGTGGTGCTTCACCATGTTGGCCAGGCTGATTGTGATCTCTTGACCTCCAGTGATCCACCCGCCTTGGCCTCCCAAATTGCTGGGATTACAGATGTGAGCCACCATGCCTGACCTTAACACAGTATAAATGTTAATATTGTTATATGTAATATCTGTTGTGTTATTAATTGTAAAATTCTGAAAACTAAAGGGTTTAGAAACCTTTTTGGAAAACTTCATAGACAAGACTATAAATGAAATATACTAGAAATAGGGACAGATTTAGTGCTTTGGGTCTACAAGAAGGAAAGTAGGGGGTTTCCCTGGATCTTTATTGGGTGCTAGAATAGCTCCAGAGGTGAATGTGGTTCTCATATTGCAGTGTATTTTTAGAAGATGGTATCCAGGACAGTTTATCATGTCTAGACAATATTGAAAAATTCGATGCTAGAATTTAACAGTTAGGACAACAGTTTGTGCATGGTGTTCATCCTCAAAATTCATTTTATGAATCATGCTACCTTAGGCATAATTAGAATAAGACCTCACACACTGGATTTTCCCCCACTCATTCTTTTAATTTGTACTGTGTGATTGTGGCAATGTATGTGGTCTTCCCATTGGATTCTCATTATTTCTCTGTGTAATTTCATAACAAAAAAGTTATCAGTCTGGGATTGCTGTCAGCTGATTTTTTTTCTAGTCACTGAGTTGCTCAAGTTACTGTTTCAGCAAAATCAGTAGCAACTACAGTAATTTAAAAATAAAACTATTTTAAAAGCAGTGAAGTATTTTTGTGTTGTTCTTCTTGCTGTTGGTTTAGAATAAGCCACATCAGTCCTTCAATTCTTAACTGTTCCAAAATTCAATGTAAGGTCTCGGTGTAGCATTCTTTCTTTTACTCTGTTTTATTTACTATCTGGGGGCGAACACTTAGTAGCTAGGAATTTATTTTAATAAGCAATATTGTAAATCTAATAAACTCAAAAGACATCAAAAGGACTCAATGACTAGCTAGCAAATTGGTAGAAAATGATAAATAAGAGTCAAAATCAAATCATGTAATGATGATGTCACAAACATGAAAATATCACTGGTGAAGCAAAGCAGAGCTTTGTAGCACATTTCCTGATATTTAGTTCAGTTACTTTCTCCTGCCTCCGTGCCCCCACAACCCCATCCCCCACTACCCCGCCGTCTACTCCCCTGTCAATTCTTTTATTCCTTTATGATTTTACTATAATAAAATTTATCATTCATATTTCAGAATACTTTCAAATTATTCTTGGGTACTCTCTTCCAGAGTATCTGCAAAAGTAGATAGAGAGCCTGGGTGGTCACATGGCAGTGAAAATAGGAAACCTTTGAATTGAGTATCATTTTGGGGAGGGTCCTTGCAGATTTGAATCCAGTCCATTCTCCCTGCCTGCTCCTTCCTGACCGTATGCCTGAGATGTGGCTGCAGGGAGAGGCTAACCTCAGAACACCTTTTCTTCCCCACTGAGTATGTGGCGTATACCCAGTTGCCAGGTTAGAACTGGCAACATCCAGAAATGGCCTGATTTGGTCACAGGTTGGGGAGATAGTATTTAGTGGAGTTGGCATGTATATGCTGATCTCACCCCAAAGCCTTACTCCCTGTGGCACTAGTTTGAGGGAAGGAAACAGTTTAGCAGCCACTTACTTTCCCTTTATGGCTGCCAGGGTATGGGACAAATTAAGTTAAACAGTTAAAGTACTGGGCTGCTTCTATTGGATATCTCAGTTAGAGCCAGAAAGTTTAGGGAATTTAGTGTATTGGTTTATTAACTGAGTTGATTTTCTGTTGAATCTTAAAGAATCTTCCTTGTCAACAATTTCTTTAGGTTATTTATATAGCACTTCCCTTGCTGCCTTAAAAATTGTGCAAAGCAAAGAGTCAAATTCCATTTATCATGGAATCAGTTTAAATCCCGTCTTTTTCACTGGAGTATCAGATGCTTTTTGTAATTTCTTTCAGTTTAAAAACCAATTATTTGCTTTTGACTATGTGTCTGTATAAATTTGAAATGGATTCTAAAGTCTAATTCATAAAGAGATTTTGCAAAATTATGTTTTTGAACATTTATTTAACATGTTCTGTCATTGATTTATCAAACACTATATATATGTTGGCTAATTTTAAGAAACGAAAGAAACGGATCTTTGTCTGGAAGCTATAATTCCCAAGTTAACTTCAGATCAAATTTTTATAATTTTATTGCACATACATGAATGCAACTGCAAGAATTAATAATAAAAAATTTCAAAATAAGATGACTGGTACCAAAATGAAATTATAAGTTAAGGTAGACAGAGATTGAATTACCTAATGTAAATCCTCTTCAGATTTTCACAGAAAGAACTAAGTGCTGTGGGACAAAAGGTGTACTGTTTCCCTGTAATTGCATTGTGTCCTAAGTAATACTTGATGAGCTATGTTTGCAGCCAAGAGGACAAGTTGAGCTTTATTTACCTCTTTCAGTGCGTACTATCTCTTGGATGTGCTCAGACCTTTAGAAGCCAAGGTCTACATTTTTTATTTGAAGTCTTTATGACTTTATGATTGGATAACCTTGGGCAAATCAACATCAGAGTTCATAGCTGTCTCTTTAGATTTTGAAGGATTCAAATGAAATTTCTACTGCAAAATGTTTTGTGAAATCTGAAGTATTATCCAATTGTTAGTTATTATCTTACAGCTTGCATTTTTAAAAACAAGAATTTCATCGATTTGTTTCAATCTAAAAGTGTAGCTGTCATACAGGGAACAGACTTCCTTGAATAAGTGTATGAAAAAAAATTCCTGAAGGGGCTAACTAAGCATCTGTGGGAAACAATACATTTCTTTATAGAGTTGGACTAAATGACCTCCTCTTCGTTTTCTTCAAACTCCAGGGTTCTCTGATTGCTTAGTTTTGTACATTATTAGTTATTTAGATAGATTTTCCCTTTGCTATCTCTTTGTTTAGAAATTATCACAAGATTTAGAAATAGCTCTTTATTCCTTCTAATTTTTATAATCATCACAAAGAATTAGCTTTTGTATCTGGACTAATTTTACTTAGAACAGTGATGCCCCTGTTCCTGTTTGGAGGTTACTTATTGTTGCAATAATTGATGTATTGCATGTGCAAGTTAATTGTAAGAAATGACTCTTCATCAGTGCATCTCTTTACTAGCTGACCTAATTAAGACCAAATTAACAATAAGACTGTAAAGGTTTGCAAGATTCCAGTAGTCATTTAACTTCTTTGAGAAGAAATCAAATATAGTGGGAGGAACACTGAATGAGGTTTAGACTTTATGTTGACCCTCCCTGATTTAAAATGAAGGAGGTCTCTTTCTGTGCTTCGTTAAATTGGATAGTTTAAAAGAAGAACACTAGAAATAATGAAGAACTAACACAAAGCTGTGTTTGTGAGCCTTTTGTCATCCCTACCATGGACCTGATACTGTGCTGAGTACTGACATGCAGTCACCTCACTTATCAATGCATGTCAGTACTCAGGATGGTACTGTAAATATTGGTAAGATTCCAATAGTCCTTTAACTTCTTTGAGAAGAAATCAAATGTAATAGGAGGAACATTGAATTCGGTTTAAACTTTATGTTCAATGCATTTCCAGTACACAGAAAATACTATGCATTAAGTTATTTGCCGAGCATTCTGTCTTCTCTGCTGTGGACCCAGTACCATGCTGAGTACTGGAGATGGCATTGATGAGTGAGATCATCCTTGCTGTTGAACTGTTCGGTCCAGGGTCAGTGGAAGTTCAGCCCTGGTTCTCCATAGCTGTTCCTCCTGTGGCTGGTTCATGTACAACTAACCAATGAGGTCTAATGGCATCCTCCAGGATATCTCCTCTGAGATTTGCAGATCCCTCTCATAACCTTTATCTAAACTACTTGAATCAAATTCTTTCATCTTTATTTTCTACTTTTCGAAGTGAGGTTAAGTAATTTCTCTGGGTCTTTCTAGCTTAAAAACCCTTGAAGTACCTACATGGTAATCGTAACTATTTCATTTGAAGCATTCGTCTGACCAAGATATGAGCTATCGTGCAGTATAACTGTGTGACATTAAGTGATGGACACAGAGATGTCCAACGCGAGTTTCCCTTCAGGATGGCCTTTTAACTCCTGCCACTCACAAGGATGACTGCAGGCAGTCTGCAGCTGTCAGCTCCTCCTGGGCTCTTCAGTTGCAGAAAGCTGCCTCCCCAAGGGCACATCTTTCCTGAGACAGGCCATAATTCAGGCAGCCCAAATCCAGTGGTTGATAGGGGCAGGAGCAGAAAGGCCCAGCCATTTAAGCTCACTAGGAGGCAGCTGTCACAGGCAGTGCTAGCTCCAGAGATCCCCACTGAGTGAGCCTGGGCTTTTCCTTCCTGCGTCACAGCTCATCTCTACCTCTATCCATTCCTGCTTCTGGAGAACCCATCTGGCAGCAAGGAGGTTTCTAAGAATGCTCTTTGTTACCCGCTCAAGCCCTGTATTTTATTTAAAAATTGTTTCATTTATTTAAAAGGCTGTTTTCAGAGTAGCAGCACCTTCTTCATGGTGGAAGGCTAAATACAGACAGATAGGTAAGTATTTCACATAAGAAGGTACGGTTGACTGTGGAGCAGAACACCCCAAACATCAATTACAGCGTCATATCTTTGACTGTCATGAAAAACAGCCTTTCCTTTAAAAAAAAAAAAATGCTTTTCCATAATTTAGCTTGACATGTATCCCCAGGCCCTGAAAAAAAACTGATAGTTTTGTTTCTTGTAAAGTGCCAAAATGAGAATTCAGACTTTCATTTTGGAGAAAAGCGGGATTTGTAAAGTGTTGCATGGGGAAGAATGGACTAGTTAACCTAAAACAAAGTGGGGGATATGGGGATGTGTATGTGGGCTGGGGGTTATATGTACTTATGTGTATGTTCCTAAAATTCTTTGGCCAGTTAACTAAAATTTTCCAAGTGCATATGGAAAAAAGTAAATTGCCATTCACTTTATGACATGTCAAAAGATGTTGTTGTTCAAAGGAAACCAATTTCCCATTTTTATTATTAAAAAAGGCTTAAAATAATAACTTGTTCCAGATAATTTACCTTTTAAGATAATAAAATAATTGATTCTAATACTCTTTTTAGAGGAAGAGGGATTTAATATGGTTCTTGAAGAACGTGTAATGCTGTAGGAGGAACAAGAGCACCTTCTCCAGGATAGGTGGAAGGGCACTGGTAAAGTAATGGTGGTGATGGTCGCGGTGGCACTGACGTGGTTCCATTGTCACCTTGTTGTCCTTGTGTGTTAGAATCTATTGGGTGTGATGCTTTTTTGTGTATTTTCTCATTTGTTTCCTAGTACAGTTTCAGTATCACTACAGCAGAAGCTGATCTGTCCTCTGGGTTCCAAAGCATCTTGTTGAAATTCTTGTGGCATTAACTATTGTACTCTGTATTTCACATTGTAGATATTTATGTGTTATATCCTCTCCTCTACTTAAGCTTAGCTTCTTTGGAACATAAGTCATGTTTTAAGTAGCACACTCAGAGGACAAAATAAGTGTTCAGTGAATATTTAGTGAATCACTAAAGTGATTGTGCTGGACAAGATGATTATAATCTTGTTTTTACAATAGAATTAAGTGAAGATTAAAGAGTGCTATGGTCTGAATGTGTCTCCCCAAATTCTCAATCTCCAATGCAATAATGTTGACAGGTGGGGCCTTTTGAGAGGCGTTTGGGTTATGAGGGTACCATCTTCATGAATGGATTGATGCCATAATACAAGGGCTTGATTGAGAGAGTCCTTTCTTTTTTCCCTTTTGTACCTTTCGTCATATGAGGACACAGAGCTCCTCCGCGTGGAGGAGGCAGCATCAAGGTGCCACCTTGGAGCAGTCCTCCCAGGATACCAAACCTCCTACTGCCTTCATCTTGGGCTTCTCACCTTCCAGAACTGTAAGAAATAAACTTCTGTTCTGTCTAAATTACCTAGTCTGTAGTATTCTGTTATAGCCGTACAAACAGACTCAGACAACGAGGTTAAATGAGTTTTCCCATCTTAGCACATTTAATAAGTGATCTGTTCGACACCCTGGTTTTCTAATTTAACCTAGTCCTTTCTTTCTGTTAACCTATAGGTATTTAAAGATGGGAAACTCTTTCTCTGGAAGATGAGAGGCAGACTAGTAACTGACAGAGTTTCTGTGTTCTCTTCTGTCTCTTTCTACTTTTGGCAGTGCTCCTTGTTCACTCACAGGTTTGTGCTAGTTTTCTTATATCCTTAACTCTTGACCCACCTTGTTCACCTTCCCAAGTCCTAACCATTCTTCAGAGACCAGCTTCTTGGATCTGGGTCACGGTATCAGGTAACCCAGGGCACGTCTTTTGGACTTTGCCACAGTAGGCAGTAGGCAGGGTTGGTGTTCTCTATCAGAAGTGAAGTCAGGAAAGGAATGGAATGTTAAAGAACAAATGCACAAAAATAAGGCACAAAATCTAACGGAAGATCACTAGCCGAGGCTTAGAGGAACTAATGAACAGGGCAGGCATCTGGATGACAGCTATTTTGAGGAATCTGTGGGCAGGTTTTCCTTAGGCAGCCACATCTTCTGAAGGTCCACGTTTGTGCCTCTCAAGATGTCCCTTCATGGTCTAAAATGTATTCAGCTCTCTCAGCTGGCTCCTGATGCTTAAAGTTTGACTTCCTCAAACTGTTCCAGGCTGCAGTGATCTTTCAGAAGTTCTGTTGCATTTGTTTCCTTTCATGGTTTCATTGGTTTTTTTTGATGGCTTTCTATATTATCCTACAAGTTCCATGAGGATTGAGTATTTATGTGCTGAGAAATGTACTAAGTAATTTACAAGCAGTTATCTCATTCCATCCTTTTAAGGGCTTCATTAAGTACTGTTGATATTCACATTGTACAGATGAGGAAATCTGAGAAATAACCTCTTAAGGACTCCGTAGATATTAAGTGATGAAATCAGGATTCGGAATGAGAGTGTTTGTCTGTCATTAAAGGCTGTACTCATAATCTGTTATATTATATCAAATAGATATAACTTACTATTCCCAACAATATTTATTTTCTTAAATTATAAGGCAGATTAATGTTTTTAAAATAAAAATTTGGTTAAAGTGCTGCTTCAAGTAACCTGTAGTCTATGCCTGTGGCAGAGACTAATACTTAATTAATTTTAGGTAGGTTTTATTCTCACATAGTCCTTATGACTGAAGAATGGGCTATTCAGTTATTATCAAGGATACTAGCTAAAATAGTGTCATGTTTAGAGTGCCATGGGGGAGGGTTCTGTGTGTTTTGAGAGAGAACTCCAAGTCTTGGGGAGCTGCACCTGTTTCACAGGCATTTCACGCCATTACTGAGGTTCTCTCCAAGGGGCTGTTGTTTTTGATAATGAGTTACACTCAGCATCTTGAGGCAGATGAGTCAGGGATGCCTTTCCTTGTCCACATGTAATTCCTGGCATTTTGGTTATTTCTGGACCAACTGAGTAGATGATTTTTCTGAGGCGTGTGAGATGGACGCAACCTTGAAAAAGGGAAGCATTGCCAAAAACATGGCTTTGTCTGGGTTTCGAGCACATGTTTCATAGGATTTTTATTCACAGAAGAGTCAGAAGACTCTTGTTTTGTTCACAGGAACAAAAGTTTGTGTGGCCCATAGCAAGCTCCTTATGTCTTTCTGTCCTTGTCCCTCCTCCCCCTTCAGTTGCTTCTGTTTGTTATAGTCTTCAAAGTGTTCAGTCTAAAAACATTATTTTAACCATCCATATGTCAGATAGACCTTTTTAAAAATATATATCCTTACAGGTTCAGAGATGAATAAGTCATAGGAAATAACTTAAAAGCATCAACTTTTTTTTTTTTTTTTTTTGAGATGGAGTCTTGCTCTTGCCATCCAGGCTGGAGTGCAGTGGCGCAATCTTGGCTCACTTCAACCTCTGCCTCCCAGGTTCAAGCGATTCTCCTGCTTTAGCCTCCCAAGTAGCTGGGATTACAGGCGCCCACCACCATGCCTAGCTAATTTTTGCATTTTTAGTAGAGACAGAGTTTCACCATGTTAGTCACAAACTCCTGACCTCAGGTGATCCACCCACCTTGGCCTCCTAAAGTGCTGGGATTACAGCTGTGAGCCACCATGCCCGGCCAAAAGCATCAACTATTGAAGGGTGCAATAGAGACAGATAGTTTATATCTATACCATAGTAAATGCTGAGTTAGAGGTACACGTAGGTATGAAGTGCCTCGTGGACATAAAGTGCACTTGATCTAATGTGGAAGTCCAGTCTCCAGAAAGATATTGAGGCAGGTCTTGCTGGATGAGTGAGAGCTAGCAGGGGAAAGGAGGGCTACCTAAACAAAGAGCATAGGCATAGTAGGCAAAAGATTGTAATGGTATGTGAGAAGAACTTCAAGCACGTTGGTGTTAGTAGAGCATAAAATATGAAGTTCCAAGTATTGGAGATGAGACGGAAAAAACATGGAAGTGCTACATTTATGGAAAACCTTGCTTGCCTTGCCAAGAGGTTTGAGTTTCATTCTGTGGTTTTGGAAACTGTTTATACAAAGAAATGTAATAGTAAAAACTCTATTTTAAATTAATTATTCTAACTAAAATATGGATAATGAATAGGGAGAAGGAACAAGACCTTAAGGAAGATCACATGGGTGTTAATTAAAACAGTTTAGCTATCTTAAAGCCCTAAATTATTGCAATCATTTTGAAATATAGAGAAGTCTGTTCTGAAGACCAGATGCTTTGGTAGCTCTTGATGGGATCAAATTATAATCAATAGCAGTCTGCTTCTTGAATATTGTATTTACTAAAAAAATCCGTTGTGTTATACTAAGTCAATTTCTAAAAAGTGACACTCTGGTCTTATCTTTAATTCACGCTGTAAAATCTGGTGGGTTAGGCCTCTGTTTAGAGAGTTTGATATAAAGAAACCATTCTTATAAATACAAATGGAACTGATTACATATGATGTCTGTCTAGAACCAAATAAAGAAGATAGTGGCATCCGTGAAGATGACATTATAGATGCTTCTAGAAAAGTCTTTAAGAAAATATGAGGTTTCTAGTCAGTAACCATAATTTCTGAATACATTAGCTATTGAGTGTTGCCTGCCCTTAAAATAAAAGCACATTTTCTTTCTGGTTTTCCATGTACAGATGACTGAGCTCTCAGGAAGAAGACCCTTGGCTCGCTTGGTCACATTCATTAATTGTTATTACCTCATGTCTACAAATAGAATTTGATATACTAAATAATTGAAAAATTCTTCTCTCTGACTAACCTAAATATCTCGGATTCAGTCCATTTCCTTCTGTTGCTTCCTCACTGGAGATGGAGAACAGGTGGTCACCACGTGACACACTCCGATTTTACAAGCAACTAAAAGAACTTGTAAGTTGTTTTCTTCACCTTGGATTTCCCTTTCGGTGCTCATCATATATTCATCAGAATGTCAGAAGTATTTGAATAGTGTCATTTCCATGGAGAGTTGAGGGCTCATTTTATGAGAAATGACAGCATCCTTACTCAGAGAAACATTTAGGGATGTGTGTGTGTGTGTTTATGTGTGCGTGTCTGTTTCTTTTGAGAAACAGAAAGAAGTAGGGCTTTTGAGTCTCAGTGTTTTAGATTTCGGCTTTATGTTATTGTAAGTTAATTTCATTAAATGTTTCCAGTTTGTTGTAGGTTGATGCCAGATCTCATGATATGGAGAGAAAATATTTGAAGTATAGGAAGGAACAAATAGATAATGCTTCTTCTTACCCTTTGCATTAAAATGAACTTTCTAATTATTTTTCAAGTATTGTTAGTAATAAAATTGATTAAGTTAGGGTAAAATTGTTCTTTGTATTTATTTTGGCAACAATGAATGGCTGAAAAGCCATAAATAAGACTGAAGGTGAGGAGAAACTTAAAATCACAAATAATTGACAAACAGGACACGTTGTCACCTTATTCAGTTTACTTAACTGAAAGGAAAATTTCAAGTTCAATTTTTTCAACATAAAACTGAATTGCATTTGAAGATTTATTTAAATCTATAGAAATTATAATACCTAAAACTTAATTTGTATCAATTGGTATATTAAGAGTTGGAAGAAAGAATGATAAATTATTAGTAATAATTAATTTGGAGTTTTTGGTGACCACAGAACTAAGCTTTTAGGAATTTTCCTAATTCTAATTGATAAATTCCTTCATAAAGAAGAACCCTATTTCTCAAGTCAAGCAGTAAACAGATTTGATAGAAATATTTATTTTAGGTTTTCTCTAGTTCATAAGTTATTTTCACGACTTAGTTTTTAAGTCTCAAAACTGCAATAAATTCATTATTAAAAACTTTAGTTAAGTAATTCTTGAGAAATAATGAATCACCCCATGCCTGAGAATTAATCTCACATTTTACCCACCAATGGCTATTTTATGTTTTCTTTGCAATCCTTTGCAAATGTAAGAAAAGATTAAGCATTGTTTAAGAGTGAGGATTTTTGAATTTTAGACAGGTTGTATTCCAGTGAAAATAAAGTAATAGAAAATTTTCAGTCAGCTATACTTCTACATTTTAAAGAAATATCAGAATGTATTCTGCCAAATAGTTCTTCAGGATATTTGAGTTTAATGGTGTAAGGTATGACCAGCCCTCACTCACGGACTTGGCATAGTTATAACATAGTCTTGACTTCCGTGAGCTGTACAAGTGATGACATGGGTAATATCACAAGAGACAAGATAGTGACTTGACTTACAGACTTCATTTTTGCAAGTGTTCTGGTCATGTTTATGTGATGTGACAGAGGGACTTATTGATTATAAAGCCATAGTGAAGGATAACAAAACATCAGCATTCACTGAGTGCTGAAACTGCACAGTAAAGTAAAATGAAAAGAAAAGGTATATTTTTGTGACTGAAAATTGAGATGCATTAAGTTTGTGGACTAAGCCATGTGACTTGAAAGTAGCTAAGTGGCATCTCTACCACCCAGCCTTCTCTTTCAGCTACCAAGCTGACAATTTTTATGATGATTTCCATAATGCACTGGTTATCATGTTTGCCTCACAAGCTGACCATTTTCAATGCCAGCACCTTTTGCTTCTTCTTTCCTTCCTTTAAGCCTTTCGTTGCTCTCATCACTTAATGTGAAATTTTGATAATGAAAGTTTATCATTGAAATCTACAACCCCAAACTAAAAAGGACAAAGCAGTGCTAAGATAGCTGTTGAAAAGGCAGTAGTAGATATTTTCTACAATTCCCACCTTTCTAACTGTTAATATTGCTACCAATCGATGACCTTATTGCATCTGGGGTCATTTGCCAGCACACAGGGCTGCAGCACCCATGGCCATCCCTGTGAAGTGTTCCTCATGGGAGACGTGCCTAGGAACAGCTTATATACAGGACCACCAGAGAAATAACTGTTTGTGCTTTAAGTAATCAAATTCTTACCTATACTCTACTCAGTTCCAGAATGTTTTCTAAATATACAGTCATGTCATCTGCAAGCAGGGACAATTTGACTTCCTCTTCTCCTAATCGAATACCCTTTATTTCTTTCTCTTGCCTGATTGCCCTGGCCAGAACTTCCAATACTATGTTGAATAGGAGTGGTGAGAGAGGGCATCTTTGTCTTGTGCCCGTTTTCAAAGGGAATGCTTCCAGTTTTTGCCCATTCGGTATGATATTGGCTGTGGGTTTGTCATAAACAGTGCTTATTATTTTGAGATATGTTCCATCAATACCTAGTTTATTGAGAGTTTTTAGTATGAAGGGCTGCTGAATTTTGTTGAAAGCCGTTTCTGCATCTATTGAGGTAATCGTGTGGGTTTTGTCATTGGTTCTGTTTATGTGATGGATTACGTTTATTGCTTTGCGTATGTTGAACCAGCCCTTGCAGCCCAGGGATTAAGCCCACTTGATCGTGGTGGGTAAGCTTTTTGATGTGCTGCTGGATTCGGTTTGCCAATATTTTATTGAGGATTTTCACATCAATGTTCTTCAGGGATATTGGCCTAAAATTCTCTTTTTTTGTTGTGTCTCTGCCAGGCTTTGGTATCAGGATGATGCTGGTCTCATAAAATGAGTTAGGGAGGATTCCCTCTTTTTCTATTGATTGGAATAGTTTCAGAAGGAATGGTACCCCCTCCTCTTTGTACCTCTGGTAGAATTTGGCTGTGAATCCATCTGGTCCTAGACTGTTTTTGGTTGGTAGGCTATTAATTACTGCCTCGATTTCAGAGCCTGTTATTGATCTATTCAGAGATTCAACTTCTTCCTGGTTTAGTCTTGGGAAGGTGTATATGTCCAGGAATTTATCCATTTCTTCTAGATTTTCTAGTTTGTTTGCCTAGAGGTATTTATAGTATTCTCTGATGGTAGTTTGTATTTCTGTGGGATCAGTGGTGATATCCCCTTTATCATTTTTTATTGTGTCTATTTGATTCTTCTCTCTTTTCTTCTGTATTAGTCTTGCTAGCGGTCTATCAGTTTTGTTGATGTTTTCAAAAAACCAGCTCCTGGATTCACTGATTTTTTTGAAGGGTTTTTAGTGTCTCCATCTCCGTGATTTTTGCTCTGATCTTAGTTATTTCTTGCCTTTTGCTAGCTTTTGAATTTGTTTGCTCTTGCTTCTCTAGTTCTTTTAATTGTGATATTAGGGTGTCGATTTTAGATCTTTCCTGCTTTCTCTGGTGGGCATTTAGTGCTATAAATTTCCCTCTACACACTGCTTTATCTTTGTTCTCATTGGTTTCGAAGAACATCTTTATTTCTGCCTTCATTTCGTTATTTACTCAGTAGTCATTCAGGAGCAGGTTGTCCAGTTTCCATGTTGTTTTGAGTGAGCTTCTTAATCCAGAGTTCTAATTTGATTGCACTGTGGTCTGAGAAACAGTTTGTTGTGATTTCTGTTCTTTTACATTTGCTGAAGTGTGCTTTACTTCCAATTTTGTGGTCAATTTTAGAATAAGTGCAATCTGGTGCTGAGAAGATTGTATATTCTGTTGATTTGGGTGGAGAGTTCTGTAGATGTCTCTTAGGCCTGCTTGGTAAAGAGCTGAGTTCAAGTCCTGGATATCCTTTTTACCCTTCTGTCTCCTTCATCTGTCTGATATTGACAGTGGGGTGTTAAACTCTCCCATTATTATTGTGTGAGAGTCTAAGTCTCTTTGTAGGTCTCTAAGGACTTGCTTTATGAATCTGGGTGCTCCTGTATTGGATACATATATATTTAGGATAGTTAGCTCTTCTTGTTGAATTAATCCCTTTAGCATTATGTAATGGCCTTCTTTGTCTGTTTTGATCTTTGGTGGTTTAAAGTCTGTTTTATCAGAGACTAGGATTGCAGCCCCTGCCTTTTTTTTTTTTTTTGCTTCTATTTGCTTGGTAGATCTTCCTCCATCCCTTTATTTTGAGCCTATGTGTGTCTTTACACATGAGATGGAGCTCCTGAATACAGCACACTGATAGGTCTTGACTCTGTATCCAATTTGCAGTCTGTGTCTTTTAATTGGGGCATTTAGCCCATTTACATTTAAGGTTAATATTGTTATGTGTTAATTTGATCCTGTCGTTATGATGTTAGCTGGTTATTTTGCCCATTAATTGATGCAGTTTCTCCATAGCATTGATGGTCTTTATAATTTGGCATGTTTTTAGAGTGACTGGTACCGGTTGTTTCTTTCCATGTTTAGTGCTTCCTTCAGGAGCTCTTGTAAGGCAGGCCTGGTGGTGACAAAATCTCTCAGCATTTGCCTGTCTGTAAAGGATTTTTATTTCTCCTCCACTTATGAGGCTTAGTTTGGCTGGATATGAAATACTGGGTTGAAAATTCTTTTCTTTAAGAATGTTGAGTATTGGCCCCCACTCTCTTCTGGCTTGTAGAGTTTCTTCCGAGAAATCCACTGTTAGTCTGATGGGCTTTCCTTTGCTGGTAACCTGACCTTTCTCTCTGGCTGCCCTTAACATTTTTTCCTTCATTTCAACCTTGTTGAATCTGACAATTATGTGTCTTGGGGTTGCTCTTCTTGAGGAGTATCTTTGTAGTGTTCTCTGTATTTCCTGAATTTGAATGTTGACCTGCCTCTCTAGGTTGGGGAAGTTTTCTTGGATAATATCCTGAAGAGCGTTTTCCAACTTGGTTCCATTCTCCCCATCACTTTCAGTATGCCAATCAAACATAGGTTTGGTCTTTTCACATAGTACCATATTTCTTGGAGACTTTGTTCATTTCTTTTCACTCTTTTTTCTCTAAACGTGTCTTCTCTCTTTGTTTCATTAATTTGATCTTCAATCACTGATACGCTTTCTTCCACTTGATGGAATTGGCTATTGAAGCTTGTGTATGCGTCACGAAGTTCTTGCGCCATGGTTTTCAGCTCCATCAGGTCATTTAAGGTCTTCTCTATGCTGTTTATTCTAGTTAGCCATTTGTCTAACCCTTTTTCAAAGTTTTTAGGTTCCTTGTGATGGGTTAGAACATGCTCCTTTAGCTCGGAGAAGTTTGTTATTACTGATCTTCTGAAGTCTACTTCTGTCTACTCGTGAAAGTCATTCTCCTTCTAGCTTTGTTCCATTACTGGTGAGGAACTATGATCCTTTGGAGGAGAAGAGGCAGTCTGGTGTTTAGTATTTTCAGCTTGTCTGCTCTGGTTTTTCCCATCTTTGTGGTTTTATCTACATTTGGTCTTTGATGTTGGTGACCTACACATGGGGTTTTGGTGTAGATGTACTTTTTGTTGATGTTGATGCTATTCTTTTCCGTTCATTAGTTTTCCTTCTAACAGCCAGGTCCCTCAGGTCTGTTGGAGTTTGCTGGAGGTCCACTCCAGACCCTGTTTTTGTCTGGGTATCACCAGCGGAGGCAGCAGAATAGCAAACATTCCAGAACAGCAAATATTGCTGCCTGATCCTTCCTCTGGAAGCTTTGTCCCAGAGAGGCACCTGCCTATATGAGGTGTCTGTCGGCCCCTACTGGGAGTTGTCTCCCAATTAGGCAACACAGGAGTCAGAGACCCACTTGAGGGAGGCAGCCTGCCTGTTCTCAGAGCTCAAACGCCACTCTGGGAGAACCACAACTTTCTTCACCATTGTCAGACAGGGACATTGAAGTCTGCAGAAGTTGTCTCCTGCCTTTTGTTCAGCTATGCCCTGCCCATAGATGTGGAATCTATAGAGGCAGTAGGTCTTGCTGATCTGCAGTTCGAGCTTCGTTGTTTACTTTTTGTTACACTTTGTTTACCTACGCAAGTCTCAGCAATGGTGGATGCCCCTTCCCCAGCCAGGCTGCCACCCCACGGTTCGATCTCAGAGGGCTGTGCTAGCAGTTCGCAAGGCTCCATGGGTGTGGGACCTGCCGAGCCAGGCACGGTAGAGAATCTCTTTTTCTGCTGGTTGCTAAAACCTTGGGAAAAGCACAGTATTTGGGCAGAAGTGTCCCATTTTTCCAGATACAATCTGTTATGACTTCCTTTGGCTAGGAAAGGGA
Organism: Colobus angolensis palliatus; assembly: GCF_000951035.1. NCBI lineage: Eukaryota > Metazoa > Chordata > Mammalia > Primates > Cercopithecidae > Colobus > Colobus angolensis. The sequence goes on from NW_012120709.1 coordinate 7,222,550, forward strand.
AATCCCCTGACCCCTTGCACTTACCGGGTGAGGTGATGCCCCACCCTGCTTTGGCTCACTCTCCGTGGGCTGCACCCACTGTCCGACCAGTCCCAATGAGATGAACCAGGTACCTCTGTTGGAAATGCAGAAATCACCTGTCTTCTGCATCGATCCCACTGGGAGCTGCAGACCAGAGCTCTTCCTATTTGGCCATCTTGGAACAGACCCTCTTTTTTCTTTTTTAATAAAACTAGCAGAAAAGGGGATTCCATAAGCAGATATTCAGTCAAAGGCAGTTCCTGGAATTGGCTCATGTGGCTAATTCTGTAACGTTGACCAAAACACTTTAACCCTTTGAAGAATGGGGCAGTCATTTTTCTTTTCAATTTTAAAACTAAGCAGTTGTGCTGTTTAATGCTGATTTTGAGAAAGGTGTTGTGTTTTAGTCTAGATTCCATCCTCTTGCTGACTGAGTGGCCTATAATTAATTTTCGTGAACCTCATTTTTCCACTCTTTAAGATGGGAGTCAGTTTAAGCATAATCTTCCAGAAATCCTTATTGATAGGAAAATATATAAAATTGGATCAAGAGAATAAGATTGTGGATGAGCCTGCAAAGCTCTTGAAAATGTTTTATTTTTCTTATCATCATAGAGATAACACACTCAATAAAGATGTTAACTTTCATATACATCTTAGGACTATTTATATTGGTATTGAGCCCAGTTTATGTCCTTCAGGGCTCTTTGGTCTTGCTCAGTAGAACACCCTGAACTAGGAGTATCATATCTTATCCCTTTCACATGCTCAAGGCCTGGCTCCAGTACAGACTCCTGCTGCAGTGGGAACCGCAGCATGTATGGTGCAGAGGCTTCAGGGCACATTGGCTCCTCCCATCACATCTAGACCATGGATGGAGTACTGTACTGTCACTTCTGGGCTCTGGCGTCTCCCATGACTGCTAGTGGGCCAGGTGACACTGAAAGGCAGGAGAGTTCTTGTTCCATGCGGTGAATTTTGATCAATTATGAGAAGGAACTGGCAGATAAACTTGCTTCTTGCTTACTTACCCAGTGAACAGCCCCAAGGTGTGTTGGTTTTGGACAGCATGAATGGAGATGTGCCACAGAGGTAGAATAGCTAGCTGGCTGGCTCCTCATGCTGCTGTGGCCAGCTCAGCTGAGACCACTTGTATTTACCTTCCTTCCTTGTCTCACATCTCTATTCCTCAGTCTTGCTGTCCAAGATGCGTGCATGCGCGCCTGCGCACGCGTGCACACACACACACACACACACACACACCAAGCTTTAGCAGGCAAGCTTTGCCTCAGGCAGTGTTTTCTTGGAAATTTGAACTAAAGCAGTATTATATGTAATGTAATATAAAAGTTTAATTTCTACTGCTATTGTTTTTACCTTAGGAATGAGAAAAAAAATACATCTGTTAGTTTTAGTCAGATCCAGTACTTGTTATAAGTGGTCTAAGTAGTCTTTGTTTTGCCTAGTATTTTATCAGTTCATATTTGTTCATCCAAGTTCTTTGTCATCCTAGAAGAGCAGAGAAATCCAAATGCTTGGCATGGAAAAAAGCTTCAGTAACTTTAATTAGGAAATCTTCAAATTCACCCAGGGTGATTTTCCAAATATCTTGTCTGGTATGCAGAGTTATGTAACCCTAGTTTTATTCTTAATTTGATGTCAGAGCCATCAGCTTGTAGCCACTCCACACACTGTCTGCCTCCTAATTCTAGTCTTCCTTGTCTTCCCATAGCTACAAGAGGAGATTGACAATTGGATGCTGTATTAGTCAGGGTTCTCTTACAGGTACAGAATATATGTATATGTAAAGGGAAGTTTATTAAGTATTAACTTACATGATCACAAGATCCCACAATAGGCTCCCTGCAAGCTAAGGAGCAAGGATAGTCAGCCTGAGTCTCAAAACTGAAGAACTTGGAGTCTGATGTTTGAGGGCAGGAGGCATCCAGCATGGGAGAAAGATGTAGGCTGGGAGGCTAGGCTTGTCTCTCCTTTTCATATTTTTCTGCCTGCTTTATATTCGCTGGAAGCTGATTAGACTGTGCCCACCAGTTTAAGGGTGGATCTGCCCACTGACTCAAATGTTCATCTCTTTTGGCAACACCTACACAGACAGACCCAGGATTAATACTTTGTATCCTTCAATCTAATCAAGTTGACACTTAGTGTTAACCATCGCAGATGCTGTCATATGCTCTCAACATCATTCTCTTTCTCTCACAAGGTTTAAAGCACCATTACAAATACCCAACACCCCCTCTACTTCCTACTTTTCCTCTCTCATCTCCTTTTTTTTTGAGACGGAGTCTCGCTCTGTCGCCCAGAATGGAGTGCAGTGGCTGGATCTCAGCTCACTGCAAGCTCCGCCTCCTGGGTTCACGGTTTTTTTTTTTTTTTTGATATGGAGTCTTGCTTTCTCACCCAGGCTGAAGTACAGTGATGTGATCTCTACTCACTGCAACCTCTGCCTCCCAGATTCAAGCGATTCTCCTGTCTCAGCCTCCCAAGTAGCTGGAATTACAGGTGCCTGCCACCATACCCAGCTAATTTTTGTATTTTTAGTAGAGACGGGGTTTCGCCATGTTGACCAAGCTGGTCTCGAACTCCTGACGTCAGATGATCCACTCACCTCAGCCTCCCAAAATCCTGGGGTTACAGGCATGAGCTACTGTGCCCGGCCTCTCATCCCCTCTTTCCTTAATCTCTTTCTTTGTTCACTTTTCTTTCTTTCTTCTCTCTCTTCTTTCCTTTGTCCTTTTTCTCCTTCATCTCCCACCTTACCTCTCCACTTTTTTTTTTGTTTGTTTTTTTTTTGAGGAAATGAAGTGCTGTAGTTTTAATCTGTTGCTTCCTCAGATTGCATTTTACTTTGCAAGGAACTTGGAACTGGGAACTAGACGAATTTAATTTTGATTATCTGCCGCGCCTGTCATAAGCTCTATGACCTTGGTCAGATTACTTCTCTCTTCCTTGATAATGTTTTCATGCTCATAAAATGAGGATTTATTATTCTTACCTTGTAGAATTTGTATGTGGAGTTCTGGTATGCAAAGTACTTTACAACCACTGTTAATTGTTCTCCTGGTCTTGGTCAGCACTGAGCATCAGTACCAATCACAAAATGGGTATTTACTAAAAGGTCAAGTTAATGAATGAATTAATAAAAATCTACTTGTGAGCCAGGTGTCAGCATACTTTAGGAAACCTTCTCTTCTCTCCATTCTAAGTTTTGTTCATTCTCACCAATTTTTCAACTTTTGTGTTTCTCCTCCTCTCTTGCTATGCCATCTCCATTTTTTATCCTTTTCTTCTCATTTTTAAAGCAGAATTCAATTATTGAAGAATTTAACAATGCCTAAAATTGAAAAAGGAAAGTGAATATATTATTTAAAAAAGTGAAGATAAATGTGAATCAGTAGCTTAAAAATTCACAAGTATTTGCCTTCAGGTATCAGAACGTTGGAATAGAGATAGAGCAGAGAGCTGGCTTAATTTATAATTTATATGCCTTCACATATGATTAGGTTGTTGAAAACTGTGTGTGTCTTTAATAATTAACTTCCACCTATGGAAGATGAATATTTAGCATCCTTACAGTACCACGACCACTACTACTTCAAACATATTTCCCTTCCTGCTACCTTCCAAATATATATCATTTGATTACATTTTTAAAAAGATCAATGCTCGTTGTTCACATAACAATAAATTATGGTTCATAGGTGAACCATATCAGATTCTATGATTACTTTCTTTGCATAAGTTTTTTTCTTGGTGTCAATAATTGCCTTACTTTCAAATTTTGCTTAATTTTCTGTTTCCAAGTACAAGGATGTAATTACAAAACAAATCTTGGGCTGGATGCAGTGGCTCACACCTGTAATCCTACCACTTAGGGAGTTCGAGGTGGGTGGTTCACTTGAGGCCACGAATTTGAGACCAGCCTGGCCAACGTAGCAAAACCCCGTCTCTACTAAAGATACCAAAATTAGCTGGGCATGGTGGTGCATGCCTGTGGTCCCAGCTACTCAGGAGGCTGAGGCACAGGAATTGTTTGACTTCCAAAGCGGAAGCTGCAGTTAGCCAAGATGTTGCCACTACACCCTGACCAGGGTGATAGCCTTAATATGTTTAAACGTATCACATACTACCTTCTCCAGTTCGTTTGTTTAGAGACATTTCTCCTGTAACTCTCATCTTAGCTGGTTGCTTTAAAGTTCAAAGCCTTACTTGTCCATCTAATTTTCTGGAAGATCATATTACCATTATTTTGGGAGTTCCCTGTGACTCTAAACTGAAAAAACTCTTGTTTTTTCAGATCTTGTGCCCAACGTCCTTGATTTAGTCCCTCACGTGAGCAAAGCACACCCCTCAGTTTTCTCCTGAGAAATGATACAGAAGCAGTAGAATTTTTGAGGCGTTACACGTTTGTAAATATTTTTATTCTACCCTCAACCTGGAATGATAATTTAACTAGAAATAGAAAGCTAGGTTTGAATGAATTAGTCCTCAGAAATTTGAAGGCTATGGATTTTGATTTAATGCTTCTTTTATGCTGTTGAAGATCCATTATTTTTCTGATTTCAGATGATTTTTATGTAAGCTCCATTTTCGTATGGGTTGCTTTTCGGTTTTCATTTTATCGATGTTTTGTAAACCTTTTATGATGATATGCCTTTTGTTTATTTTCTCATTCATTGCACAGTGTACATATTGGGTCATTTTGATATGGAAACTTTAAAAAAAATTCATTCTGGAAATTTTCCTGAAAAATTTTTTTTGACAATTCTCATCTCTCATTAATCAGATGGGTTTCTGATATTCTTCATGTTTTACAACTCTATTTTCTGATTTTAATAGCCCTCTTCCCTATTTACATTTAATTTCTAGAAATTATGTTGTTTGATATATCTATTTGTTTTAAATTTTTCTACCCAGAAATGTGTTTTGAGATCCATCAATATTTAATATTTCTCTCTGACTTCCATGTAGCACTCCATGGTACACATGGCCCCAGGTAATGCCTAGATAACATGGGGTGGACTGTGCTAGCAACTGGCCCTTATGGGAGTCAGAGGTGGTGATGCTGCTGTGGGCTGCCACTCTAGGCAAGGAGTACATCCCACCATCAGAGGAAGAAGAAGTCTAAGTAGGGGAGGTAGTTGGAGCTACCTCTAATCCTCTTATGTATTTTCAGGGCCTAGCACCATGATAATTTATAAGAATTCCTCATGTTTTTGGAATACAAACAGCTATTGGTTTTTATTATTACTTAAGTTGAAGGATTTCTCAAAATAGTGCTTATTTAGATAATGGCTATACTAACATGATAACATAAATAGTTGCTTGGGAAATTTCACAATATCCTATGTGGCAATTAATAATATTGAGACTTGAAAATATCATGAATCAATATTAATGGTATTTTCTTTTACTACAAAGAAATGTAGAAATATTCACTTATTTTTTAAAACTTATAGTAACATTATAATGAAGGTTGCTAATTAAAGTATTTAAACAAAGCTTTCTAGTAGTCTTTTATAGAAAAATGTGGTTAGATAACATTTTCATAATTTATGTCTACTTATGATTAAGTATGGTAAAGTCTGTTCTTCATCTTTGGTACTTGCTTGTGGTCAGTGGAAGACATTGGATTGGCGTCTTTTAAAACAATAGTGTGTATTCTGGGCTTTTAGTGTACCCATCACCTGAATAGTGTTCACTGTACCCAACAGGTAATATTTCATCCTTCACCCACCTCCCACTGTTTGGAGGCTCCAGTGTCTGTTATCCCACTCTGTATATTCATGTGTACCCATTTTTTAAATTTCGTTTATAAATTAGAACATACAGTTTTTGGCTGTTGCTGAGTCATTTTTCTTAGGATAATGGCCCCCATTTCCATCCATGTTGCTGCGAGAGACATGTTTCATTCTTCTTTATGTCTGAGTAGTTTCAGTATTCCATGGTGTATGTATATCACATCTTAAAAAGCCAATTATCCATCGATGGGCATTTAGGTTGATTCCATGAGTTTGCTATTGTGAATGCTGCTGTAATATGAGTGTAGGTAACTGTTTGATCTAATGATTTCTTTCCCTTTGGGTAACCCCACCCAATACTGAGATTGCTAGGTAAAATGGTAGCTCTATTCTTAGTTCTTTGCAAAACCTCCATACTGTTTTCCATAGAAATAATTTATATTTCCACCAACAGGGTATAATAATTCCCTTTTCTCTGCAGCCTCGCCAGCATCTGTGGTTTTCTGACCAACCATTCTGACTGATGTGAGATGGTATCTCATTGTGGTTTTAATTTGCATCTCTCTGATGATTAGTGACATTGAGCATTTTTTCATATGTTAGCTGCTTGTGTGTCTTCTTTTGAGAAATGTCTGTCCATGTCCTCTGCCTAGTTTTTAATAGGATTATTTGTCTTTTTCTTGTGGAGTTGATTGAATTTCTTGTAGGTTATGGATATTAGCCCTTTGTTGGATGGATTGTTTGCAAATTCTTTCTCGCATTCTGTAGATCGTCTCTTTACTTGTTGATTATTTCTTTTGCTGTTCAGAACCTTTTAGTTTAATTAAGTTCTATTTGTCTTGTTTTGTTTTTGTTGCATTTGCTTTTGAGGTTTTAGTCATAAGTTCTTTCCATAAGCTAGAGTTTTTCCTAGTTTTTTTTCTAGGTTTTTTTTTTTTTTTTTTTGACAGAATTTCAGAGTTTCACTCTTATTGCCCAGGCTGGAGTGCAGTGGTGTGATCTTGGCTCACTGCAACCTCCGCCTCCAGGGTTCAAGCCATTCTCCTGCCTCAGCCTCCCAAATAGCTGGGATTACAAGTACCCGTCACCATGCCCAGTTAATTTTTGTATTTTTAGTAGAGATGGGGTTTCATCATGTTGGCCAGGCTGATCTCGAAGTCCTGACCTCAGGTGATCCACCAGCCTTGGCCTCCCAAAGTGCTGGGATTACAGGCGTAAGCCACCGGCACCCGGCCTTCTAGGATTTTTATAGTTTCAGATCTTACCTTGAAGTCTTTAAACCATCTTGAGTTAATTTTTGTATATGGTGAGATAAGAGATTGGGGTCCAGTTTCACCCTTCTGCATATGGCTGTCCAATTTTCCAGCATCATTTATTGAATAGGGTGTCCTTTCCCCATTATGTATTTTTGTCAGCTTTTTCAAAGATCAGTTGGTTATAAGAGGGTGTATTAATATATTTTTATCTTTGTGATATGCCTGAAGTCTTATAAATATTTGACATTTTTAAAATTAATACAAACCACAATTTTAAGAGTAAAGCTGACTCTTGGAGTTTGTGCTACAGTAGTTTCCTTCCGTTCCTCATTTGAGTGTATAAAATGTACATGTGGCCTGACCATGGTTAGTAAGTAATAATGTGAGCACTATGCCCAAAATAAATGCAGTGTAGATTAGAAAGCCAGCTGATTGCAGCCCCAAATGTAGCTTACTTTTCACCAGCTAGAATTGGGTCTGAGAACTAATTCGCCATTTTTGAGGATATATTTTATTTAGTCGGTAGCTGCCTTCTGTCTCTGTGTCTCCTTTCTCTGTCTCGCCATCTTTATCTGCATAGACATATAGTAAGTAATGGCAGCAACCATAATACTAAAAACAGTACTACGCTTTATCTTTTATCTTTTTTCTTTTATCTTTTATCATTTATCATTTATCTTCTAGAACACCCAGTTCTACCTCACTCTTCATCTTTTTTTCCATCAAGATTGTTATTTTATTGTGGCTTTATTTTAAATGATTGATTAATTTAAATGCACTTACTGTGGGTTGACAGAAAACGTCCCATTACAGTATGAAGTCTCTATTTTTTTAATAATGCCATATCAATAAGAAAACAGTGATCATGAACAGCATTTAGGAACAATTCATGAGTTTTTTTCCCTTCCTTTAGCAGCACTGATCTCAGAGAAAATTCTTAGTTTGATGTCCACAACAAGTAACACAAGACACAAGAGGTAGCTATATGGGGTTACGTTACTAAGTCCAAATAAGACTTGGCTTACATGAGCAGTAAATCATGGCTTTTGGAGGAGATGTGAGTTGCAAGGTAAAGTGCTTTTTGTTTTCTAGAGCATGCTTCCCTAGATTATAGCTGTCCTTCATGTGGCCTAGTCTTTTATCGCAGCTCTTAAATTTTATGCTTAAACTGAATGTGCTTTTGTTATCGACATCATTGGAACCTTAGAGATCTTTTTTTCTGGCCTGGTGGTGTGAAGGGGCAGGGTTTGAATAAGAGTCCAGGAAGTGGTTCTCAGAATGATTTTTGTATTGCCAGAAATGCTGATGTATTGGCCCCAAATTAACATTTCCAAAAATGTCACCCTACACAAACTGAAAACAAAGATACAAGTGTCGTCACCACAGCTGTGCACTCTCTTCCTGAAACCAGTTTCTTCCTCTTCTGTGAAAAGTGAGAAATTTTAAGCATCTATTTAAAGATGAAAGGGAGTCAGTTTTCTGTACTATACTGTAACCCAGCTGGTTGCTCACTTAGTGGATTTGAGTTAGGACTGTTTGTACAGATTTGTCCCTTGTACCATGGATAACAGTTTGTTGAACAAATAGAATGTCTGTGAGGGTCTGTGGTGGCCACTATTATAAGAAGAAGAATTTCACTTATTAAATATTTATTGAGTATTCATTAGGTATTCCATTTTAAGGTAGATGGGGGTGTATACATAAAATCTCTGCTGTAAGTAGAACATGAACCATATTAGAGACCCATATATATATAACTACATGAACATTCAAAAGGGAGAGAGTTGAAAGAAGGGAATTATGAATGGCATTTATTTGAGCTGAATGCTAAAAGTAGATATAATTTGAATGTGTGGAAATTGGAAGAAATGATCATTTACGTCAGAGGGAATGACCTAGAGAGAGAAAAGAAAAAAGGATCATGGATAGGGAGCTAGTGAGAAAGAACTTTAGAAAGGTATGTTGCAGGGTAGTTGTGGGCATGAAGTGCCAGATTAAAAAGTAACATCCACCAAGCACAAGATGGGAAATTCACCGAGGTATCTGCTCCAACAGTGAGCGGAGAGGACTAGCCTCTCTATCCTGAACCTTGGGCCTCTCGTTTCCTTTGGGTCAGCTATTTCATATTTTGTAATGTGAGTTTCTTAACACACCTTTTGTGATGGAATTCTACTCATTTTCCAGTTGTGTTTATCTTAGTAGGACCACATTTTCTCCTTAGGTAGTAAGAATTATTTGAATAGTTGGATTTATTCCCTTCCCCCATTTATAGATGGTAATACTTTAATGTACAAACATCTCAGTACTTCTTACATGGTCTAAAAGTGATGTGAACTCTTAAAGCAGAACCTTACTTACTCTTCCTTTTCAGCTCAAGTTTACCAGCTCACTTTCTAAAATTCCACACATGGAAAGGATTATGATGGGTGCTTGGAAGTATAACCGAGAAGAAAGTTAAGAGTGCCAATGGATCAAAATAGCATTTTCTAGATAGATAAACCTGAATCTGACAACCTCAGAACAGCAGGAAAATCCCTTAAGCTGGAAGATTTTCCTTCTCTTTAATTAGGTTCAGTTAGGTTCAAAAACCTTAATTACTTCTACACTTGACAAAAACTGCAATTACTTCTGCACCAAACTAATACTTCCCTCTCTCCTCTTTTCCCTTCCTCTATCCACCCAATCTATTCATTGATTATTTTTAAGTAACCTCTTCTAGGTATTTATGCCAGTAATGAAGCAAAGCATTATGTGTTACAAACACATAATGAACTTGTTTTAAAACAAAATCAGTTCCAGAATCTCTGGAAGGAGAAAAATAGGAATCTGCATTCTGAACATGCTTATAAACACCTAATTTAGGTGATCCAGAGGTCACAGTTTCAGAGACACTGAAATAAAAGAAAGGAATAGTACATCTTTGGCCAATGAAATTTATGATTGTAGTTACTTAGTATTTGTTTCATATGGACTTATAAATGGAAAAGACATATCCGGTGGATACAGTATTTATAGTTGTAGAAGATTATATGCCTAGGTATGTCCTCTTCCCTTCAATGTTTCATTCAATTTGCATTTCTGTGGAAGCATGCCATAGGATAAAAGGTAAAGCTACTCCCTTCTCGCTATTCCCCCTCCCAGTTGCTCCCTAAAACTCCCACATATCAGGAACAAAGGTCAGCTATTAGAGTTATGTTCAGAGTTTATGGTACAGAGGTTGTTAATCCTTTCGATTTATTTGACTTTGAATTTTCTTATTTAATTATTTGAAACTACCAGCATTTAAAAATCTTTTTCTCCACGTCAAGAATGAGTCATTTGATATTTCAGGTGTCTTCTGTGGCTGAGAAATAATATGATTCTGTGAAAAGATTCCATGTGACTGGTTCTCCAGACATTATATATTGACTCATCTGAATCAACAAAAAGCCTAAGAAAGACATTTTTCTCTTGGTCACATCTCAGACCTACTGGATCAGAATATATTGTTAAGAGTCAATTATAGCGCTCTTGGTGGGATTCGCTGTAGCCAGCCTGGCCCCTACCCATACTACAGTGCCATTTGCTCCAAAGGAGATGTGACTTGCCTTTTTTGTTTATACATGTATTTCTCACTGCAAGATGGAAAGCTTTGTTGAGAGCAGAGTACATACTGAAATGGCTTGTTTCACTTCCGTCTTCCTATTTTTACTAAATTAAGGTTTTACACATAGTTGGGACTATCTTTATGAAATAATTACATGGGACTTTGATGGGAATGGTGAAAATCAGTGTTTTCTGGATGCTCTGAGTTAAATATTTTTTGTTGTTATTGCTCTCTTTTAGGATGGAAAGAAGAAGTTTGACAAAGAAAGTGAAAAATATTATTCTATCCTTGAAAAGCATTTAAATTTGTCTGCAAAGAAAAAGGAGTCTCATTTACAAGAGGTAAGCTTTTCCAACTGAAATAATGGAAAAGGCATTAAGTCATATAAAGTCAAAATTTCCGAAGGTAAAATTATCTCAAAATCTGCTACTATTTAATAAAATAATTATGATAGCAATAGCTAAATTAATTGAAAACTTACTATGGACAATACTTTAAACACATTGTAACTGTTCCAAGTGAAGGATTAATATCTCTTTCAACAATGAGAAAGGTTGAAACAAGATCTTTTCCTTTTCTTCTTTTTGAGCATTTTTAAAGGGACAGGATCTATTAAATTCATGTTATGGCCTTCATATTAAATTTAAAATACCTGTGACATTGATTTTAAAGCTTTGCTTCAGCATTGGGAGAAAGATAGATACACAGCTACATGTTTTGTTTTGTTTTATTCCATCTTATTTTATTTTATTTTTGAGATGGAGTTTGGCTGTGTCGCCCAGGCTGAAGTGCTGAAGTGGCGTGCTGTCAGCTCACTGCAACCTCTGCTGCCCGGGTTCAAGCAGTTCTTGTGCCGCAGCCTCCTGAGTAGCTGAGATTACAGGCACATGCCACAATGCCCAGCTAATTTTTGTATTTTTAATAGAGACAGGGTTTCACCATGTTGGTCAGGCTGGTCTTGAACTCCTGACCTCAAGTGATCTGCCTGCCTCGGCCTCCCAAAATGCTGGGATCATAGGCATGAACCACTGTGCCCAGCTGCTAGCAATTATTTTATATCAATTTTCCTTAAGAGCAAATGAATAAATATTTTGCTCACATCAACACATCTAAGCAGTTTGTTTCTTCCCTCTGTCCGAAATATATTTTATTCTTCCCATTGGTAGTGTTTTAACTGTAATTCATAAAGTACAGGCTAGTTCTTTTACTAAGGAATAATGTAGTTCCAATTTCAGTGTCAAAGTATGTCCAATAAATAAATAAATAAATAAATAACCAGACTCCCTTGCCATTGTTACCTTGAGAACAAAAACAAAAAAATGTGAAGCAGCCATCATCTCTCCTCTGTCTCCTGGTGTACACTGAAGTGAACACCATTAGTAGGGTGTTGTTGGGTAGCTCACCCGCAGCTCACCACTGTTGCCTAAAAAGTGATCAGGAACCACATGCAGTGTTCTTTAGTCTCTTCCTCCTCTCTCTTCACTTACAGATGTTGTAGTCCAGAGCCTCTTTCCTGATCCTTCTGCTAGGAAAACCTCCTCCCTTCCTGAACTGCTTTTCAAGTTCAACCTGTTCTTCAGCTCTCTTTATCCCTTTTCTTATTTCTTCTACCTCTGAGTTCAACCAGAAGGCATGCTTGACAACTCAGAGTACCACAAAGTTGCTACAGCCTCAAAAAGAAATAGGAGTGTGATTTTGGCATCTGATTTCCTTTTTTTCCAACAGGCATATGTTCTCATCGACAGTATCAAATTTCTTTATTTAAAGATATTCAACATTGGGAAGTTTTGTTTTGCTTAATATTAATATATGACTTAATCAATATGCTTTCTGTTATTAACACATACTATTAAAAATAGTATAATTTAATATATAATTGTGTGCTTGTGGAAAGATTTTGATACTAAACTGATGGAAGACAATCTGCCATTAAGAAAAACTAGATTTCTATTTTAAATTTCTTGGACATATTTAACCTTACTGTATTTGGTACTGCTTGCTGTAATTTAATACTGTGTTTACATGTACCAAATGTCTTAAATGATCATGTTAAGACCAAATGTCTTAATACCTTGCACTGGAATAAACCTGAGAGAGAAGGGGGTTATGGTATGAATGTGGATGTAGTCATGTAGAGAGACACTCATCTAATTATCACCAGTACATCATCATCTACCATCTAATTATCACCAGTACATCATCATCTACCATCTAATTATCACCAGTACATCATCATCTACCATGCCCAGGGCTATGGCCAGGCACCTTTTTACAAATTGACTAAAGGAAAATTAAGCGTGGTCTTTAGAGACTCTAAAGAACTTTAGGTTCCTGATAAATACGAGAAGTCATCATTGGAAGATACTGCTTAAACCGTCTTAAGGAAATGATAACATTATCCTGATTTTAAACTGCTCTAGAGAATATATCCCAATTTTCCCTGACAACTTAGCTCAATATTTATTACTTGCCTTGCTCTAACAGCTTAGGCTATGGTAAAACAGAAAATACATTCTAGTTTCATATTTAAGTGGAGGCTGAAAAAGATAATAGCATAGTAACGTCCTCCCCCCCACCTCACTCCACAAGTACACAGACAGTTCTTTTCCAGGAGATACATCCTAGAACACAACACAACTAACACATTGTGTTAAGGTAGCTTCTCAGGGGTATATAATGTAGACAAGGCAAAATGTAGCTTGGGTCCCCCCCCTCCCGCCCCTCTAGGAATCAAATCTGTTGTAGGGAGATGCTGCCATAAACATATTTAATTCTGTGACATGGTATTGAAAGTCATCTGCTCCTTTCTAGAACAGCTCTGGTCCTTCTGTCAGCCCCAAGCTTATTAACTTGTTCTCATAAAGGCCCTGTGTGCCTTCCTACCTGCACAGCTGACTCCTTAATCATTTTGTTGATGAAAAATAAGTGGCTGCCCGTTTCCAGGACTGAATTGAAGGGTCATCTTTTATTAACAAAATCCCAAGACCATCAATTAGGCCATTGGAGTAAACAATTGGAGAATCAGAAGCAAACTTTTCAAGATTATAGGCTTTATAGTGGATGAAAAGAAGTAATATTTGTTATGTAAATAAATAATTCTTTTCTAAGCATAAAAGGAAGGTATCATAAAGGAAATGTAGAAAGACTTGAATGCATAAAAATAAGTAATCTGTTTCAAAAGGCATTAAACCAAATTAAATGTCAAACCATTAGGGAATGTAAACAACATATGATATGGGGTTATCATCTCTTATATACAAGAAGAGTTTGCCAATCAGTGTCAGAAAAGTAAACACTTCAATGGAAAAAATGGGCTAAGGACGCAAAGAGGCATTGACTAAGGAGGAAATATAAGTTATAATAAATATGGTTAGTTTGAGTGCCACATGTATTTGAAAATGCAAATAACAACATGTCATTTTCAATTTGATAAAGATAATATCTATTGTTAGTGAAGGTGTAGGAAACTGGGCACACTTTTGTTCTCATTCTTAAGGTGAATTTGACATTGTGTTTCAACAAACCTGAAACATGCTAGGTAGTTGAGACGATTTCTCTTGGTAAGAATTTACCCCAAAGAAATTATCAGAGATAAGCATAAAAATTGTGTAGATATTGTTTAAATATTGATACAAGAATTATTCGTAAGTTCAGAAATTTAGAAATATTTGAAAGGGCACAAAGAATGATTGGGGTAAGTATACAAATGTAACTTGACCAAAAATGGAGTGTGATATGTTGAAAGTTTTATTTGGAGAATCATTTAAAGACATTGAGAAATAGTCATACAAACAGGAAAAAAGCAGATTGTAAATCAAAATATACAGTATTATACCAGGCTTGTTTTAAAGGAAGTTTGTGTGTGTGTGTGTGTGTGTGTGTATGTGTGTGTGTGAGTGTATGTGTGTCACATCAAAATATATAAACAGTGGGATTGCAATTCTTACTATCTTCACATTTCTCTATCATAGTAACAAATAATGAATCAGCTTACAATAACAAATATTTTTATATTTATAATTAGGAAGAAAGTAAAGAGGAAATAGATTCCCTTTAGACATCCAGATTTTGGTTTTTCCACCTATCACTAACTACTCTTTCAGTAGGTTCCTCTTGAGGCACCTCTTAAATGAAGCAAAGTCCTTAGGCATAGTTCTTATATCTCTATTCTTATCCTTCAATTTCTGTCCCTGAAACCTCTTCTACTTTCACATTGTTTATAACATCTAGATGAACATCTCTCATGGCATGATTTTGTCATGCCTGACTGTCTTTGCACTGTCCTCTGGCTGATTACCAATACTTTAGATTGACCAATTTCTAGTGAAGTGCGAAATCTTGCACCTCACCATCTTTTACCAAATTTGCTCCCACCTGTCATTTTCTCAATTATCTGTTAATGCTAGCATTATTTATTTATTTATTTATTTGTTTATTTATTTTTGAGAACAAGTTCCACTCTGTTGCCCAGGCTGGAGTGCAGAGGTTTGATCTTGGCTCATTGCAACCTCTGCCTCTCGGGTCCAAGCAATTCTCATGCCTCAGCCTCTCGAGTAGCTGGGACTACAGGTGTGTACCACCATGCCCAGCTAAGTTTTGTAGTTTTAGTGCAGGATTTCACTATGTTGGCCAGTCTGGTCTCAAACTCCTGACCTCAAGTGATCCTCCCACCTCGGCCTCCCAAATTGCTGGGATTATAGACATGAACCACCATGCCCAACCTAGTAGTAGTATTTTTTTGTATCAAATTTATCTGTGGTTTTTTCCTTGCTTCTCACACTCACATCATTCAGCTTCTCTTTCTTGCTGGGGTGCACCAGACTCCTTCACCATTATCAGATAAGAGATCTTTTTATATTCACACGTACCCAGGCCACCACTTAATGTATTCTGCGCTGTCCTCCTGTTAATCTTGAATGTTGCTTGTTTCTTGTCAACCTCCTTCTCAAGTTTTTGTATTGCCTATACGATGAAATCTACACTCATTCTATTTTTTTTCTGCCTTAACTCTCATTTCTGTCTCCTCCAGACAAAACCTTTAGTCACAAACCTTTTGTCCTACCTAAGCATAACGTCTCTTTTCCTGACTGTATCACGTCACTCAAACTCTTCGTTTTATCTCTTCCTCGTTCTTCAAAGCCAAACTTAAATCTTTTCTCCTTGGGAAATTGCCGAGACCAACTCTGCTGGGGAGACCCTAACCCAGCAGCGCTAGAGGAATTATAGACACACACACAGAAATATAGAGGTGTGAAGTGGGAAATCAGCCTTCACAGCGGAGAACCCCAAATGGAGATTTACCCACATATTTATTAACAGCAAACCAGTCATTAGCATTGTTTCTGTAGATATTAAATTAACTAAAAGTATCCCTTATGGGAAACAAAGGGATGGGCGGAATTAAAAGAATAGGTTGGGCTAGTTAACTGTAGCGGGAACATTTGTGTCCTTAAGGCGTAAATCGCTCACGCTGTAGTTTGTGACTTAAGAATGCCTTTAAGCGGTTTTCTGCCCTGGGCAGGCTGGGTGCTCCTTGCCCTCCTTCCGTAAACCCACAGCCTTCCAGCTTGGGCGTTAGGGCCATTATGGATATGTCACAGTGCTGCTGAGAGTTTGTTTATGGCCAGTTTTGGGGCCAGTTTATGGCCAGATTTTGGGGGGCTTGCTCCCATCAAGAAATGATTCAATAAATATCACCTGACGCCTTTCCCTCTCTTTTGAATTGAGATAGCTTTACAATAAGCTATCTGCAGAGCCATATGGTTTTCTTATGCAATTAATCTGGTTTCTTTAGGTCCCTTTTTGCCAGGTAAACAACAGTTTACACCTGTTGTTCTGGCCTAAGTATTACTAGTGCTCCCTTTCAGTTTTAAAATTATCTCAGTTCAATTGATGAGATAAAGTAGAGTAAGTAACTCTACTTATCCAGTACAAAATATATAGCACCAGTTGCTAGTGGATTTATAAGCAAGTGTTTGCTAGTGAACCATATGATGAACTTACATACTAAAGAGATCTATTCTAAGTAAAAGAATGTCTTTCTATATCTTATACTGTAAAGAAATTGAACTGTCATATTCCTTAAGTACTGTATGCTCTGGATGACGTTTCTCAGCAGCTTTGGTCTATCAAATTTCAGTGGTCCACATGGGAGGCTATGAAAACACCCTATAAGTAGCAAACAACAAGAGTCATTTCTCTTTTAACCTTTCTTTGCCTCCCATTCCCCTTTTTGGAGGGGGGTGAGTGGGATGAGACTGTGCATGGCAAATAAGTTTCTGAAGAAATGACTTAATACTTTTGTGTTGGGGTCCCTAAGACCACCCCCAGCTTTGGTAATTTGCTTGGAGAACTCATAGGACTCAGCATATAGTCATACTCATGGCTAAGATCTATTACAGTGAAAGGAAATAAAGGGTACAGGGGACAAATTCTGGGGGAAACCAGGTGCAACCTTCTAAGAGTGCTCTCCCAATGGAGACACACAGAGCATGCTCAATTCCCCCTGCAAGAAGCTGTGGCCTGTGAAATGTCATCCACCAAGGAAGTTCATTAGAGACTTGTTGCCTAGAGGTTTATTGGAGGCGTCACATAGCACCTGCTCCCAGGCATGTACCCAAATTCCAAACTCCCAGAGGGAAAGGAGGTGTTTGCATAAACCATATTGTTTGTACAAACAGTTTAGGTGCAGTAAGCCATCTCTTAGCAGTTAGAGTGATGTGAACCCTCCCTAAATAACATTCCCAGACACCAGCCAAGGGCCAGCTTTGTAAGCAAATCTTTCAAGAAACAGCAGTCAGGCCTGCTGTGCTAAATCTTTTCTGCATAGTTCTGTTGACTGGGAAAAAAAAAAAAACATTTTAGACTCTGAAGGTCTCAACATTCTAGTTTGTTCCCATGTGCTCACAACACAATCAACGATGTTATATATATATATTTATATATTTTAAATTTTTAAAAATTTTTTATTTTTTATTATACTTTAAGTTCTAGGGTACATGTGCACAACGTGCAGGTTTGTTACATATGTATACTTGTGCCATGTTGGTGTGCTGCACCCATCAACTCGTCAGCACCCATCAACTCGTCATTTACAACAGGTATAACTCCCAGTGCCTTCCCTCCTCCCTCCCCCTCCCCATAATAGGCCCCGGTGTGTGATGTTCCCCTTCCCGAGTCCAAGTGATCTCATTGTTCAATTCCCACCAATGAGTGAGAACATGGGGTGTTTGGTTTTCTGTTTTTGCGGTAGTTTGCTGAGAATAATGGTTTCCAGCTGCATCCATGTCCCTACAAAGGACACGAACTCATCCTTTTTTATGGCTACGTAGTATTCCATGGTGTATATGTGCCACATTTTCTTAATCCAGTCTGTCACTGATGGACATTTGGGTTGATTCCAAGTCTTTGCTGTTGTGAATAGTGCTACAATAAACATACGTGTGCATATGTCTTTATAGCAGCATGATTTATAGTCCTTTGGGTGTTTTTTCTTTTTTTAAAAAAAGTGGAGACAGCATCTCACTATATTGCCCAGGCTGGTCTTAAACTCCTGGGCTCAAGCAGTCCTCCCACCTTGGCCTCTCAAAGTTTTGGGACTACAGATGTGAGCCACCATATCCAGCCTGACATGATCTTTTAAAGTAAATACAATTTCCAAAATAACTTGTGGAATAGAATAGTGCCCCTATTCTTGCATCCCTTTCACCCAGTAGTGTGCTAAGACACGCTCCAGAGAGTCCTTTTCCTGCATCTCTTTCCAGCTCCCACATTCTGTGATGTTGAGTTTGTGTTTTGAAACTGGCCATTTTGGCATCATTTGTACCACAGAAACCACAAATATTGCAAATCAAGCTTTTCTCCTCAGAGAGCCAGTTGTTAAACATTTATTGACACCTATCCCTCATTGCTAAATTAATTAATTCTTATGCATATAGTGTGTTCCAATAAGCGATGGTAAGAAGAAAAGAAATATGATTTGTGTGGAATGCTGATGTTCTTTTTGTTTGCACCCTGTCTTTCATAAATGATGTCTGGGAGCTGAAAAGTTTTGAGTTCAAATCTCCTACCTGATTTATACATTCTTCACATTTATTAGCTTAAAAATTTAGAATACTCAACTTTAAACGTCTCTAGTGAGTTGCTAGTAATATTGGATTCTTTGTAATCACCTAAGTAAATGCATAATAAGTATATATAATTACAGCTGATTCTTGAACATCATGGGGGTTAGGGGCATCTACTCCCTGCACAGTTAAAAGTACATGTATAAGTTTTTACTCCTCCAAATCTTAATTACTAATAGGTTCTGTTAACTGGAAGTCTTACCAATAAAATCTTTTTTTTTTTTAATTTTGTTTGTCAAACTACCATTATAAATGGCTTCAAGTTTTCTATCCCCAAATTGGTGTCAATGGATACTTAGTACTCCAGAGAGACCCTTCTTTCCATCAGCTTTTGTAATATGCAGCTGGCAACAAGGAAGCTAGAGGTGGGCAAGAAAAGTAAGTCCTGTCTCTCTGCTAAGCCAAAGTCACTTTTAAAGAGTGCATCCGAGGGTGATAGTAGGCAGAGAAGAGGGAAGAGAGAGGCATTGTCTAAAAGAAAATGAAATCACCTCAGTAATACCCTCTTATACTTTGTCAATAGAACCTTATTGCAATCAGATATAATGAATGTGCATGACATTGACATAGCATGATTCATCAGGTTAGAGCCATTGAATTTTTATTTGTCTGTTTATTTGTTTGACTCTGCTACCAGCATTATCTAAGATCTTACCTAATGAAGTGGCTCTCCTGCTTAATATTCTTAGATGCTTCTCCCTCCATTAAAATCCTAATTTGTTATGCAGCATCCAAGATATTTTACGGTATGATGCTATCCTTCTCCCTCTTCTTCTCCATGTGTTCACGCTGCAGTCAAATCCATCTCTTCATGCCTCTTTACTTTTTCAGGAAAATGGCCCCTGCTTTTTTTATATTGTTGACAATTCAGTCAATTGTTCATCTTAAGATTCAACTCCAAATACTACCCTTTTGTCTCATAATTTTGAATTTTATCCATCCTTCTATGATCCCATAATTTTTCATTTACATTTCTTGTATTTTTTTTTTAACTGCAATGGGTATTGTGTACTTATTCTGTGTATGTATGTGTCTGTGTGTGTATCTCCTGCCCCACACACTATATGCTCTTGTAGGCAAGGACTATAATAAGTGCTGTGTTAAACTTTTTGTTTGAGTTACTTTGTAATAAAGATAGCAGAGCAGGAATTGGGTCTCTCTCTAGGTAGAACCATCAGTAATCACCCTCTGGTTTTTCTCTTTAGGCAGATACACAAATTGACCGAGAACATCAGAACTTCTATGAAGCGTCATTAGAATATGTCTTTAAAATTCAAGAGGTCCAAGAAAAAAAGAAGTTTGAATTTGTTGAACCGGTAAGTTTCAGATTTTTTGTAAAAACAGTAGGCTGAAAACAATCTATAGAAAAAAAGTACCCTGTTTTTTTTTATAATATATAATTTTTCTTGAAAATTATGATTGATAAAAATAAAAGGGGAGTAGGGAAGGGATGAACAGGTGGCGTACAGGCGACTTTTAGGACAGTGAAACTCTTCTGTACAATAGTGTAGTGGTGGATGAGTACATTTGTCAAAACCCATAGAATGTGTAGCACAAAAACTGAGCTCTAATGTATACTATGGATTCAGTTAATATTAATGCATTAGCATTGTCGCATCGGCTATAACAAAAGTACCACAGAAATGCAAGATGCTAATAAGAGAGGAAGCTGTTAGCAGGAGGGAAATACAGAGGTGGTAGGGGACAGGTGAGCTGAGGGGGCGTAAGGGAACTTCATTCGTTCCACTCATTTTTTGGCAAACCTAAAACTGCTCTAAAAATGAAGTGTATTAATTAAATAAATTTAAAAAAAAGAGGCTGTGGATTATCTATACATGAATGAGTACACTTTACCAGTAAAATGACCCATTTAGCAAAACTTTAGACAGAGAGGGAAAACCGAAGGCTCTGTTTTCCCCTTTGTTCTGTGCTCGCCTTTCTCACAGGGCTCGGATCTGCTTGACTTTCCTATGAAGTCATTTATTTTTCTAAGTCGGTGTAAAATGTAATGGATTTCCTAATGTAAACTGCATTACAGAAAAGAACAGGTGGCTGGTCTTTATAAGCTTATTTCATTTTTTAGCATTTTTTTCAAGTGATATCCTAATGTGTTCCAATATTGCCTAAAAAGGCATCTTGACAAAGTGGCATGTATGATGAATAAAGGTTTGCTCTAGAGTCAGGTGATCGGTTGTCTGCATTCTTCAATTCCCATGAGATCAGAGGATAGGGTTAATAAATGTATAAGTAATCAGATATCTAATTTAAGCCATTCTTTTCTTCCTATGTCAGTCCTTTAAAAAATCCATTCATAATAAAAATAAAATACTCTATTTCTATGTTAGTGGATATGATAAGGAGAAGGCAAAGGAAGACAACATTGTAAAATGTATTTCACATGAATCATTTTCTAATGGAAATCCACCAGCTGTCCCTTAAACATAATGGAAAACTGAGACAGAGCAGAGGCTGGGGACAGTTATCAGGCCCAACCTGGCTTCCAGGACCTCTTCCTTTAATTGGAGCCTGCTGACTCTCCTGTAAACTAGGCAGTAGGCACATTTGCAAGATCAGCTTTCAGCTAGAAAGATTAGGGAACTGAAGACCACCACTCAGGCTCAGGGATTTAACTTTTACCTTTTATTTAGAATAACAAACTGAAGTTCAAGTTCTGTTTACCAAAACTTAATCCTTCAATCCCCTAGGATTATCCTCTTATATAGCAGACACTTTAAGATCTGATTAAACTTTATATGACCTAGAGAATGTTCTGAAGCTTATCTGGGGCTCATGGACAACTAGCAAGCCTAACGTTTCCTGTTCTAGGAAGATGACCACTACTTATGGATCCTGTTCCCCTTCCCATTGACTAAGTCCCATCCCAGAATCCCACCATGGTTTCTGAAGCCTTGCTTCTTGCTAGCAAACTACTTCCCTAGAGCTTGCCCCTTGGGATTTTTGAATTGCAGCTCTTCTTGACACCAAACCATCTGAGACCCCATTAATTCTGACAGTTTTTCTGTATATTCCTTCCTTGTGTCTTCCCATTTCCTTCAGACACTGTGCTGATCTGCTGTGCTGTTGTTTCTTCTCACACCTGGAATAATCCTTTCACATCTGTATGCCTTTATTCCTCTTGGAAGATGGTATGGGGGTCACTTGTTTCCCTAGGTCTCTTTTATAGCCTATCCTGTCTGGGAACAGTGAACTAGAACATTCTGTAAGATGACGTCAGATGTATAAAGAGGAGATTGTAAAAAAATGTTTGCTCACAGGTGGCAGAAGGAATGGCAAGAATTTATGAATTCCTGTAAAAATATAGTAGAGAAGTAGAAGCCATCTTTCAATTGAAATGTGTTTTCTTCCCTCTACCTTATCCGAAGCTATGATGTCCTGATAAGTCTTCTGTCATGCATACCTTTCTTATGACACCACAGTCAAAATAGATGTTAAAATTGTCCTTCTTCCAAAATATTTTCCTGGCTGCTCTGTTTTTCCTATTAGAGCGTCTGGCCAAACCAAATAGTACTGTCAGTTTGGTCTCGTCCTCATTTCTAGCCTCAGAGTCTCATCCATGGAGTTGTACTTAATATGCATTTGAACAATGAGAATAGACATGGGATCAATGAAGCATGAGTATGTATGTCGATCTTTAGGTTATGCGTTGACAAATTAATTTGGAGGAGAAAAGTTGTAAACCAAAGCTCCCAGGAGCTATAAACATAAAAAGACATGAAAACACTTTAATGTCTTTGCTGTTTTTGTTCTTTAAAAATCCAATTCTTGTTTGTATTGCTATTGCATGTTGCAGAAATCTAGTAGTCTATTCTAGCTTTAGCTCAGATTAGTTTAACAAATAAGCATTAGAGTAAAGCAAATGCCCTGGGGATGGGTCTATCTCCTATAGATTGTAAAAAATCCAATAGAAAATATGAACAGGGGATAGGGACTCATGAAATAATATTCTTACCTTATGATGATATGTTTGAGATTAGTTTACATTAATTAATATCAAGATCATACTGCTTGTCATAAAACTTCTATGCAATATTCATGTGCTATTAAGAATAAATATTCTGGCTGGCGTGGTGGCTCATGCCTGTAATCCCAGCACTTTCGGAGGCCAAGGCGGGTGGATTGCTGAGGTCAGGAGTTCGAGACCAGCCTGACCAATATGGTGAAACCTTGTCTCTACTAAAAATGCAAAAATTAGCTGGGCGTGGTGGCATGTGCCTGTAGTCTAAGCTACTCAAGAGGCTAAGGCACGAGAATTGCTTGAACCTGGGAGGTGGAGGTTGCAGTGATCCAAGATCGCACTACTGCACTCCAGCCTGGGCAACAGAGTAACACTCTGTCTCAATAATAAATAAACAAATAAATAGATAAATATTCCTACATTGTCATTATTCTAAAGAAAAACTAGGTCTGACACATGGACTGAAAGAGGACATTCAAGTGTTATTTATAAATAAGCTACGTGTTATTGTTTTAAAAACATACCTGAAATCAATATTTTTGTTAGTGTTTGGTGTTTTTGAGATGGAGTTTGCCGTGTTGCCCAGGCAGGAGTGCAGTGGCATAATCTCAGCTCACTGCAACCTCCACCTGACAGGTTTAAGCGATTCTCCTACCTCAGCCTCCTGAGCGAGCAGCTGAAATTACAGGCATGCACCACCACACCCGGATAATTTTTTTAGTTTTAGTAGAGACAGAGTTTCACGACGTTGGCCAGGCTGGTCTCGAACTCCTGACCTCAGGTGATCCACCTGTTTTGGCCTCCCAAAGTGCTGGGATTACAGGGTGAGCCACCATGCCTGGCCTGAAATCAGCTTTTTAAACTCAGTTCTCTATAAGCTATACAAGTTTAATAGCCATCTTTTTTCCAGTTTATTATATTTTATATAGAAAGGGATTATAGCTCACTGGTGATTTCTAGACCCATCATTCTGTATGGTAGTAATTACCCATAGCTAGTCTAAGTTAGGATGTGCTGTAAATATAAAATCAACATCAGCGTGCAGAATCTTAGTATGAAAAAATGGACAATAGCTCATTAATACCTCTTTTATACTGATTACAGGTTGAAATGCTATTTTGGATATATTGTATTAAAATAAATTATTCAAATTTATTTCACTTTTTTTTTTAAGTATTTAAAATATGTTTACTAGCTGGGCACAGTGGCTCACGCCTGTAGTTCCAGCACATTAGGAGGCTGAGGTGGGCAGATCGCTTGAAACCAGTAGTTCAAGACCAGCTTGGCCAACATGGTGAAACCTCGTCTCTACTAAAAATACAAAAACTAGCCAGGCGTGGTGATGGGTGCCTGTAATCCCAGCTACTCGGGAGACTGAGGCACGAGATTCATTTGAACCCTGGAAGTGGAGATTGCAGTGAGCCAAAATCACGCCACTGCACACCAGCCTGGTGACAGAGTGAGACTGTCTCAAAAAATAAATAAATAAATAAATAAAAAAGATTAAATATGTTTACTAGTTAATTACACATTGGCTTCATTTGTGGTTCATATTATGTTTCTGTTGAACAGTAGGTTCATCCTTTCAGATGTGTCAACAAGATACGCAAGTTTAGGTTTATGATGGGGGAAGGAGATCAGGGAGGGAGAAACATCTCCTGACTCTTGGTTATAATATTCACCTACTGCTCAGAGCTGCCTGAGGTTTATGAGAACTTTTATGGATTAGAAGAAGCAGTTCTAGAAGTACTCTGAACACAAACAGCTTAAGTAAGAGTTGTGGAGGAGCCCAGAGGTCTCAGAAGTATTTCACGGTACATAAAGGTTTGTGGCTTAGAAAACGGAATCTTGTTATGACTCATCTGCCTTATGATTCATTCAGCTGTAAACTTGTGTATGTGTTGATTATGTCCTTTAAGCCTACTTAGTTGGACGTATGTTTTGTGAGCACCTACTACGTGCTATGTGTTTTCTCTGTGTTAGCTCACATAACTCCATAACAGCATTATTATGAAGTAGTTGTTAGATGAAGAAGCTAAGTTACAGAAAGATGGTTGGTTGCCTAAGGCCACAAACCTAAAGTGGCAGATAGGAACTCAGAACCCAAATCTGAAGTCATGGTTTAGTACCACTTCCTCAGTGGCCGCATAACTAAAGAAATTAATCCTTCCTGATAATATTTGCTCTGGCCAAATAAAATGGATGATTAGAAAATTATATTGTGTAGTTATGTTAGTTCTTTAAAATTAGAAGAAAATAAGAGATTTACCTTTGGTAAGCAGAGACAGAAAGTATAATAGCTAAATGAGTTGGAATAAGATGTAATTTGGCTCCACATCTTACAGCTGTGCAAATATGGCACATTTTACAAATTCTCTGCCTCAGGTTTTTATCTGTATATTGAGAACAAAAATAATGTGTAGTTCCCAGGATCGTGGTGAGGATCAACCAGCACAGGTAATGCGTAGAGCTGTTGTATTGTACCTGGTACGTCGTTAGCATCAATAAGGCACCGGCCAGTGTGTAACTCACTTATACTGTGATTGGCAGATAGGAAAACAACACTTATGAATCCCTTTGTTAGTTGTGGCTTTAAAGCCCCATGTAGCTTTTTTAAAAACATTTTAATTTTAGCCTTCTAAATATACGCGTAGAGTAAATTTTGTAACAGCATTTTCATGTTACAGTACTCCTTTTAGATTCCATTATAGTCTTTTTGTATTAATGTTTAAAGTTAATGCAGAAAATGAAAATATATCATCATATGAAAACTAAAATATAGTGCTTTTGGTGCTCTTCCCTTGGACTGCTAAATGTAGTTTAAATTTTTTGCTGAAGAAAATTTTGCCTAATTTGCTAACATGTTTTAGCTTGTTATTATCAAGAAGTATACTATAAAATACTTTTTAGAGTCTCTGAATTTAAAAAGCTTACATAATTTTGAGAGTGAAATGCTACTGGCTAAGTCTTTTTAAAAAATCCATCCGCTAGTGTACAGATGAGCAGATTTTGAAAGATTAACCTTTTGATGTTTTTTCTTTTTTAATATAATCAATTAGCTTTAATTTAGTAAATCCAAGTAAAAAAATAAGGTAGCCTCATTGTTTTTTGAAACTCTATAGGACTAAAGGTTAAATTTCTATCCTGTTTAAAATCTGTGGGTAATCATTCTTTGAAAATGAAACAGCAAAGCTTTTAAATAGAAATAAAATCTGCAATGGTTCATGGATAAATCTAAAGTTCAGGGTACTGTTATTGAAAATTGGAAATTTGTGATATAATTTAATGAATAGAATTTCATAAAAGTAAGAAAAATGCATCCTATGAGTTTGGTAGAAATCAATCATGTAGCTTCTGCTGGACTTCGTCACCTTGCTGGTGACAGTAACTTCTCTATTACAACTGAGCTGTAAAGATAAGCTGGCTATTCATCAATGCCTCTGTTCCTTTACCACCAAAGTGTACGTCAGGCCTCTTCATCTGAATTCCCTCCTCTTGAATGCTCAGAAATCCATCTTTTCAGGAATTCCAATGATGTTTTTCAGTGCTAAGGTGATGGATGACCACGGCTTTGTTTTATTAATCAGTGCATATGTTTGTCCATTCATTCATTCGTGCTTCTGTCCTCCGATTTTAAAAGTAGTCTTTTCCAGGCCAGCATTGACTGGCCACTTTCCATTCTTGGCTCTCTTTTTATCTTCAAGTTTCTCATTATTTATTTGATTAGATTTGTATATGCTTTTGTTTTCTTGCCATGAACTCCCTTGCACATCTATGCATTAGACTTAAAGCAATCTGTAGTCATTTTGAAGATATCCTTGAAGATGTTTATCTCGAAGTCTCCTCCAGGCAGGGAATTGCAAAGACTACAGATTGAACTCACAGGCCTGACACTTTTACAGTGTGAAAATTGATGCCTTGACTTTGCCCTACTTTTCTAATCTTCTTAGAAGCTTAGATGGCCAAATGTGAAGAATGGAACTAGGTAACATTTTGATTTCTTATAGTGCATTATGGTGCTTTGTGTATGGGAAGTATTTATTTTTATTTTTTAAAAACAACTTCAGAGCAGGCATGGTAGCTCACACGTGTGATCCCAGCAAGTTGGGAGGCTGAGGCGGGAAGATTGTTTGAGCCCAGGAGTTCAAAACCAGTCTTGGCAACATGGCAAAACCCCACCTCTACAAAAATTAATTGGGCATGGTGGCATGCGCCTGTAGTCTTAGCTACTTGGGGACTGAGGTGGGAGGATCACTTGAGCCTGGGAAGTCAAAACTGCAGTGAACTCTAATCATGCCACTACACTCCAGCCTGTGTGAAAGGGTGAGACCTTGTCTCAAAAAAGAAAAAAAAAAAGAACAACTTTATAAAGATATAATTCACATACCACACAGACAACTCATTTAAACTATAAAATCCAAAGGGACTTTAGTATATTCACAGATATGTGCAACAATCACCACAAAAAAATTTAAAGTGTTTTCATCACCTTAAAAATAAACATCACATCCGTTAGGTGTCTTTCCCAGTATACCCTATAACACCTAATCCTGAAAACCACTAATTATTTTCTGTCTCTATTAATTTGCCTACTCTGGGCATTTCATATAAATGAAATTGTATAATAGATGACCTTCTGTGATTGGCTTCTTTTACTCAGATGCAGTTTTCAAGGTTCATCCATCTGAAAGCATGCATCAGTACTTCATTTCCCTTTAGGGCCAAATAATATTTTATTGTATGGATAGACCACATTTTGCTTATCTAAATATTAGTTAATGGATACCTTTTCACTATTATGAATAATGTTATAAACCAGCTGTCCCCAACCTTTTGTGACAACAGGGACCAGTTTTATGGAAGACAAGTTCTCCATGAAAAAATCGGTAGGGAGGGAAGGGTTTTGGGATGAAACTGTTCCACCTCAGATCATCAGGCATTAGATTCTCATAAGGAGCACACAACATAGATCCCTCACATGCGCAGTTTACAATAGGCCTCCCGCTCCTATGAGAGTCTAATGCCAGCACTGACCTGATAGGAGGCAGTGCTCAGCCACAGCTCACCTCCTGCCATGCAGTTGGGTTCCTAACCGGCCGCAAATGACCTTTACTGGTCTGCAGCCCAGGGATTGGGGACATCTGTTATAAACATTTATGTACAAATTTTCATGTAGATACAAGTTTTTCCCTCTCTTGAAGTAGAATTACTGAGTCATATGGTAACTGTGTGTTTCACCGTCTGAGGGACTACCAAAATAACTGCACCCTTTGACATTCCCACCAGTGGTGTATGAGGGATACAGTTTCTCCATGTCCCTCACACACACTTGCTATTATCTCACTTTTTGTGTCTAGCCATCCTAGAGAGGTGAACTTAGATTTCACTGTGGTTTTGATTTCGATTTCTCTGATGACTAATAAGTCAAGAATCTTTCAAATGGTTTTTGACCATTCATATATTTTCTTTCGGGACATATCTATTCAGTTTCTTTGCCTATTTTTAAACTAGGTTATTTGTCTTTTTATTATTTAATTGTAAGAGTTGTTTATGTATTCTGCATACAAACCCCTTATCAGATAAATGATTTTTGTAAATATATTCTTCCATTCTGTTAGTTTTCTTTCAATTTTCATGATAGTGTACATCGAAGCATGAGTTTTTAATTTTGATGAAGTTTGTGTATTTTGTTTTTGTTGTTTGTGCTTTTGGTGTCATATCTAAGAATCCATTGCCAAACACATCATAGAGATGTATTCCTATCTTTCTTCTAAGTGTTTCATAGTTTACGTCTTAAATTTAGGTCCTTGATCCATTTTCAGGTAATTTTTTGTCTATGCCATAAAGTAGGGGCTTCAACTTCATTCCTCTGCATTTGGCTATGCAGTTATCCTAGAATAATTTGTTGAAAAGGCTATTCATTCTCCCTTGTGTGGTTGTACCACTCTTGTCGAAAATCAGATGATGATAGAATATATGTGTATAATAGACTCTCAATTCCATTACACTGATTTATATGTCTGCTTTAGTGGCTGGGATGTGAGGAAAGACTGTGGTTTCAGTTTACCCTTATGCCAATATCACACTGTGCTGATTACTGCTGTCTTATGTTAAGTTTTGGAGTGTTTTTTGTTGTTGTTGTTTTGTTGTTAAGTTTTTTTTTTTTTTTTGACTGGTTGGGGTTCCTTGCAGTGCCCTACAAATTTTAGAATCAGCTTGTCAATTACTACAAAAAAGTCAACTGAAATTCTGACAGAGATTGTATAGAATATGTATGTCAATTTGGGGAATATTACCATCTTAACAATATTAAGTTATCCAGTCTATGAACATGAGATGCTCTCCATTTATTTTGACCTTCCTTAATTTCTTTATACAGTGTTTTACAGTTTTCAGAGCATAACTTTTATACGTCTTTTGTTAAATCAGTTTTCCTAAGTAGTTTGTTTCTTTGAAGCTATTGTAAATGGCATTGTTTTCTTAACTTTATTTTCAGATTGTTCATTGCAAGTGTATAGAAATACAACTGATTTTTGTATATTGGTCTTTGTATCCTGCAACCTTATTAAACTTGTTTATTAGTTATAATAGCTTTGCCCTGGATTTTGTAGGATTTTATATATATGAGATCATGGCATTTGCAAACAGAGATGCTTTTTCTTTTTTCTTTCTCATCTGGATGCCTTTTATTTCTTTTTCTGGCTTAGTTTTTTTGACTAGAAGCTGAAACACAATATTAGAAGTGTCAAGAATGGGCATCATTATCTTGTTCCTGATCTTGGGTGGAGAAGGAACACATTCACTCTTTTATCATTAAATATGACATTAACTGTGGGAGTGGAGTGTTCAGTGTTTTAAGCAGTGATTAATTTCTTAGGAGAGAAGGGTTTATGCTTACAGTTCTTAGTGGTCAAAGATGGTTACTGAATTATATTTGACAACTACCCTTAGTTTGTTGATAAAGCTGGTGGATGGACTCTGTAGAAATTGATTGTGTGGGTTCCATTAAACTCAAGAACAAATTCAGAGCATGATTGGCAGTGCTGCTCTAGGAAGATGGGATGTCTCTAGCACTTTGGGAATTTTAATAAGCTAAAAAAAAGAGGTCACTGTAATAATTGATTATTGTCAGTCAGAAAAGAGGGCAAGCATGTAGGAGTGAATCACATCCTTGTAAAAGCATTCACACTTCAATGGTTCTCAGTTTGAGCAACAGTTGTCTGAAATTACTGTATCTACCACTTAGAGGCTCTTCATCTCAGCAACCCCTTTTCTTAGCTCTTACTATTATCTGCCATTTACATCATCACTGGTAACTTAAGGCTTGACACTTTTGGAACTGCCACATCCATACTGCATTTAGTTAATTGGTTACTAATGGGCTGGGAAATTATGAATGTTTGTTTTTTTAAAAGACTATTGATCTGTAAGTATGGTATCAGTTTTTCCATTTGGTTGGGTTATTGGAGTGACAAGTAATTTGGTTCTATACCCTTGGGAATAATAAAGTGCTATATGAGATTTCCCCAGTGATAAAAGGAACTTTCTTAGTATTCAAACTATTCTGTCTATCTAGGAGTTTGTAGTTGTTATTATGGTTACTGTTATTATTTTAAATGTCAAATTTACTTTTGGGTAAACTGAAACCATAGTTTTTCCCTCACATCCCAGCCATTCGGACAGATTCACCAAAGAAAATGATCTGTGGGAAGTGCAATTCTTAAAGCTTTTCAGGCTGTCCTGTTCAGTTCCTTTCACTTCACATCTTGGAATTTTGTAGAGGATGAAATGAACAAGTATTCAAACCTATAAAACGTTTAACTTTGCTGCCATCTAGAGGCAGGTTTTTCATAATGCGCTCTTCGATGAACCCAAATGCTGCTTCCAAAGACGTGGAATAAAAAGGAAAAGGTGGATGGTTTTTTGTATCTAATTCTTATGAGCCTTCTATAGGATTGTACATTTCCTAGTGGGTGCTCAGCGTGCTTTATGAGATTAAAAGATATTTGTCTGCTGCTAAGTGAATCTGAATTCTGCTAGAAGCTGCCAATGGGTTTATTTTCCTCTTGACTGAAGTTGGCTGCATATAAAATGCTAAGGATATGGAATAGTCTGAATAAGATGAGGGTACCAGGCTCTTACTTTTTAGAACATGACTAAGAATTTAGAAGCAGAGTTTAGTGGGAAATACTGGTTTATCAAAATCTGTGTGAAAATACATCCATGAGAGTTTTGGTTAGGGCGACCCACATGTGAATCTGCAATCACGCAGCAGCCCTTCGCGTGAGGGAGCGTCTCACAGGTAGTTCCCTGGAGTGCACCCAGCATCGTCTCCAGATGTCTAGTCTTTTGAAATAGAATACGCATTGACATTCCTTATCCAGAATGCTTCGGACTAGAAGTGTTTCCGATTTTTTTCATATTTTCGGATATTTGCATACACATCATGAGCTATCTTGGGAATTGGACTCAAGTCCGAACATGAAAGTCATTATGTTTCCTACACAGCTCATACACATAGCCTGAGGATAATTTTATTTTCTACAATATTCTTAATAATTTTCTGCATGAAGCACAATTTCTATATATTGAACCACCAGAAAGCAAAAGTATCAGGTGTGGAATTTTTCACTTCCGGTATCATGACAGTGCTCTAAAAATTTTGGATTTTGGAGTGTTTTGGATTTCATGTTTTCAGATTAGTATTAATACTTTAGGGCTGGAGCATCAAGCCATGGCATAGCAATTTGAATGTATTGGAAACTTCTGTGGCCAAAGAATCATAATTGACCATTTGTTAGAATTTTTAGCAGTGTTCTGGGTGTGGTTCTGAATGGTTTACTTCATGCTTCTGAAAACATCAGTGTGCTTTGTCTTTTTTCCATGTTCTAGAAACCAAGAATATTAGAAAAGATGGATCTCAGGGGATTCGTTGTTTTATAGAAGATTTATCACAGATATTCTTAAAATCTTCTTTACAAGTTTAATTAACTTTTATACTGATGATGCTTTTAAAGCAGCACCTGCTTTGTATGGCATCCAGTTTGTAACAAGACAGTTTAATTGTGGATTAATTATAAATGGTAAAACATGAAACAATACTTCCTTAGCAACTTCATAAACTGTTAGTTGGATGTTTAGAAGACTACTGTTATATATATATATATTTCAAAAGTATTTTCTTTTCTCTCTGAAAAACTCTAAATCTATATATGCAAACCTTGATTAAAGGTTTTTTTAAATCCAATTTAAGCTGCAGTTTTGTTTGTGCCATATTATATGCATTCAGGTAGACTATGTATTTTATTGGATAATTTGATATAGCATCATTGTAATCTATTGAATATTTAGGTTTGATAATAAGTGTTAGATGACGTAAAACTGACAGTGTAAAATATTTATAAAAGGGCAAATGCTACATTTTGGTGCAGTATCAGGACTGTTTGAACAAGAGAAGAAAAGTCCTTAACATATAACAACAAAAATGACTTGAAAATGTTTTCTGAAATGAACATGACTTTGCTTGTAGGAAGAAAAGCATGAGGTCATTGTTTTCAGATAGAACCAGTGTTTATCTGTTGGAAATTGTAGCACATGGGCCTGATGCTTAGCTGAATCTTCCCTGCCTACCCAGACAGAGAAGGTGGCTGCATGTTATTTACATGAGAAAACGGTTTCAAATTGTGTTTTTTCCTTAATTTAAAATAATAAGTTACAGATAAGTTATGAGTGACTTTTCAAAAATGTTTTCTAACTTTATCGCAGGAAGAGGTTGTGGGAAAGATTAGGTTAGTATACAAGTCTGTGAAATAAAATCCCTGTAAATGAAATGAAAATGCTTAATTTTTTTTTTCCAGTGTAACGTTCCATATAACCTGTGTCCTATAATTCCATGGAGAGCCTGTCTTAATTTATGGATAAAAACGTAAATACACATATGAATTTGAGATTAGAAGGTTAGGATCATAGAAATTATGACTTTGTAAAGATTTTACTTTCTCAGAAATGAAAGACCTGTGTTATCTAGTTCAGTGATTTTGCTCACCAATTCCCTCTGAGTTCTTCCCATTCCTTTGCTAAAATGTTGTCTATTCAATACTCAAATCAGTACTGCCACCTTGTGATACTTTTTCTTAATTTCATCTGGCCAAATTCTCATTCCTTCCCTTGGGTACTTCTTATCTGTGATTTACTGGTTTGCTCTTCCTTACATCGCATATCTTTTATCCCCTTGTTTAGATTAGAAGTTCTACCAGGGTGGGATCTATGCTATTATACTTTAGTCATTATCTTAGTGGTCTCTTCTGGATATTTCTTCAATGCATTTGAGTAGCAGAATAGTTAACATGACAAATGTCCTTGATCAGCCTCAAAAGTTAAATTACTGTCTACCAAAAGGGAAATAAAAATCCTTTTGTGGTTTCTGTTTTATAATTGTAAATCTATTGCCTGCCTTGCCAAAGCCATTGAAAATGTATTAGTTTGAGGAATTATAATGAAATACAATTTTCTCCCTATTTTATATCATTAAATGATCATTACAACACATTTTCATGGTTCTTTATCTCTTTATCTTTGCAGCTTTTGTCGTTTCTTCAGGGCTTATTTACTTTTTACCATGAGGGATATGAACTTGCCCAGGAATTTGCACCGTATAAGCAACAGCTGCAGTTCAACTTGCAGAATGTAAGAGTATACCTGTTCTTACTGTCTCTCAGCAAATCTGCAAATCTGATTTCACAGGGCAGCTAACTTATAACCAAGTTAAACCTTGGAGTCTTTCAAATACTTGCCTAAGTACAGTAAAATTCAAGAATTAAGAAAAGCCACTTTATAAATGTATTACAATTTTTTTCTAGCTGCTAGTGGGAAATACACCCCACAAAACCCTAATCTTAGTTAGAAAAATTTATACTAGCAAATTTTATAAAAATATTACCCAGTTGGAGACACCTGAAAGTTTATTAACTTTTGCCTTCATCCAGTGTTCTTACTAATTTACTGGGTGATGCAGGATGAATAACTTTGGAGAGCTAATTTGCAGTATGGTGGCTATAGTTAGTAATACTGTATTGAATACTTGAAATTTATTAAGAGTTTAGGTCTTAAATGTTCTCAGCATACACAGATGATAACTGTGTGGTGATTGATATATTAATTAACTTGATTGTGGTAATTTCATAATGTATACATATTTTAAAACATCACATTGTACATGTTAACTATATAATTTTTATTTGTCAATTATACCTCAAGAAAACTAGAAAAGAAAATACTGGAAATAAGAAAACAAGACCTTAGAGAAGTCTTTTTTTTTTTTAAGATGGAGTTTTGCTCGTCACCCAGGCTGGCGTGCAATGGCACGATCTTGGCTTACTGCAACCTCCGCCTCCCGAGTTCAAGCGATTCTCCTACCTCAGCTTCCCAAATAGCTGGGATTACAGGCAGGCACCACTACACCTGGCTAATTTTGTATTTTTAGTAGAGACGGGGTTTCACCATGTTGGTCAGGCTGGTCTCGAACTCCCGACCTCAGGTGACCCACCCGCTGCGGCCTCCCAAGTGCTGGGATTACAGGTGTGGCCCACTGTGCTTAGCCTGAGAAGTCTCATTTTTAAGAGAGCAAAATTTCTTTATTTGTGAGATGAAGGATTGTACTTTAATAACAAAGATCTCATCTTTCTCTGAAATTGAATATAAAATATGTGCTGTTTATTATTTTCAAATAACAGGTTTGAATGTGGTTTTGAGGCATACAAAATAACTGCTTTAAGACATAAGCGAGAGATCCTTTTGTGGTTCATGGGCATGGTGTCCGGGTGTTCACGCACATGTGTGAGACATGCCACTCTCTGAACCTTGTTACAATCTCAGCACGTTACCAGTCTAATCTGAAAAAATAAATACAAAATAAAAATTTTTTTAAAAATGAGAATTATTTCCATACAGGTCATCAATTTCTATCAGAATTTATTTTGTAAAGTAGTGTGATCAATCCTTTTAGTCTTTGATTGCATCATTATATAAATTCTGATGTTCAAATGCTGAGCAACACTTGCACTGACATAAAAACACACCCAAAAGATGGGCCAACCCATTTCACATTATCAAACCTGACAAATAATGATGTCCTAATTGTTGAGGTTTTACTATAACTGAAACCCTGACTGCCAAGTACTATATAGCCCAAATCATTTGGAAAACCTTTGCTTAATTTTCTACAAAGTGTATGTTTTCCTGCTTATCTGGTTCTTGCCGTTGTGGAAATGTCCAGTAAATGAAACTACAGAGTTAGAATGTCCCGTAAGAAATGTGTAAGGGGGGCCGGGCGCGGTGGCTCAAGCCTGTAATCCCAGCACTTTGGGAGGCTGAGACGGGCGGATCACGAGGTCAGGAGATCGAGACCATCCTGGCTAACACGGTGAAACCCCGTCTCTACTAAAAAATACAAAAAGCTAGCCGGGCGAGGTGGCGGGCGTCTGTAGTCCCAGCTACTCGGGAGGCTGAGGCAGGAGAATGGCGTAAACCCGGGAGGCGGAGCTTGCAGTGAGCTGAGATCCGGCCACTGCACTCCAGCCCGGGCGACAGAGCGAGACTCCGCCCAAAAAAAAAAAAAAAAAAAAATGTGTAAGGGGATTTATTCCCTTGTGTTTTGAGTTTTGGCTTTTATTTAACTTAGATTTTCTAGCAGAATCAATTTCACCTTTAATTCTTTCTATTGTTTTTCCATATGGAATGTATTTAGGCTTTTACAGTTACTATTAAAAGGGAAAATTATAAAAGCTGAAGTATCTTTATGATTTACTTTCACATTAAATAAAATTACATTAAGATTCCTAGGATTCAGGAATAGGAGAGAGGTAAGGAATTGGGGGAAAAATATTAGACCCTTGTGTATGAAAGACAAAAATAATGAAAGTGACAAGAAAATTTTGCTCATTTTGATATTTTTTTTTTCAATGGGGCATAAACTCCTTAGAGTTAGGTGATGGTGATTATTATATCTTCAGAAGCATATTTTTGAGGTAATGCAAAAGAGGTATTCATAGAGAAAAGCCTGATTCTTCCTATAGCTTAAATAAACTTGATATAAAGTGAATAATCTATTTGTTTGCCACAGAAGAAGTTAGAACTTGGAAACCCATTGATTTTTATGAGTTAATTTATATACTCACCTCTTAACAATACCTGTGCTAGTAAATAAAGCTACACGATATTTCTTCAAAAATAGCCTTTGGAACTGTGGTGACAAACTTTTTTTCTTGACTTTTTCAATGCCACATGTATCAAAAGTATATGAACTTATTTTGGTTTTTCCCTCAAAAGAAACTAAGTCCCTATATATCTGTTTTTTACCTTAGATATTTAGGGAATTCAAATTTTATGTAGTGCATCGTATATTTTTTAAATTACCATAGTTTACCCTCTCAGTAATAATGTTAGAGTGTGAAAATAGGAAGAAAGTCTCACACACACACACAAACGGAGAGAGAGATTCAAAGAGAAACATGCAGAAGGTCATTCAGAGAAGTTTTCACTAAATCGGTTCAAAATCAGACCTTGGGACCCAACGTCACAAAGATATAGATGTGGTGAATAGTGCCAAAAGAATCTAGGTCATCTTTGTACGATTTGTAGTTTTGAAACATTTTTCTGGGCCAGTCAGGTGGCTCACACCTGTAATCCCAGCGCTTTGGGAGGCAAACACATTGCTTGAGCCCAGGAATTTGAGACCAGCCTGGGAAACATAGTGACACCCCATCTCTACAAAACATTAGCCAGGTGTGATGGTGTGTGCCTGTAGTCCCAGCTGCTTGTGGGGACTGAGGCAGGAGGCTCACTTGAGCCCAGGAGGTCCAGGTTGCAGTGAGCCGTGATCGCACCTGGGTGACAGAGTGATACTCTGTCTCAAAAATAAATAAATAAAAACTAAACAAAATGTTAGTCTGGGTGTTTCTGAAACTTGGTAGAAAACAATGACTGAAATTATTGTTTCTATTTACTTAAGACGAGGAATAATTTTGAAAGTACTCGACAAGAGGTAGAGCGGTTGATGCAAAGGATGAAATCTGCCAACCAGGACTACAGACCACCCAGCCAGTGGACCATGGAAGGCTATCTGTATGTCCAGGAGAAACGTGAGTCACAAAGACATAACTTCACACCTCTTAAGACTTAGCCATCTATTAATATTTCCATGAGATGTGACTTGGTTAGTAGTATTCCTTCAAGTAGGAGGACTGAAATTTCTTACAGCTTTATATCTACTTTCCCCCCAACCACAACCAAAGTGAGGAAGTTTTTCCCACATTTTGCCATCAGGATGTCTAAGTTGGCATATTGTTGAACTTGTAACTTACAGTCTTCACTCATACCATAACATGAGTTTAGTTTTCGCATTTAATTGAGATACTTAATCTCAACTTAAAGTTTCATGGAAAATTGTAAACCAACGCCTTTATTGGGATGAATCGTCCTGGTGACTGTGATAATAGTTTTACCCTCTGTTGGCATTATTTTATTTAATTTTGTGCCCTGTCAGTTTTCAGGTGTAACATTGGTAATCATGGTAATGTCAAATTGGCACTCCTTACTTCTTGAGGTTTGGAAATAAGTACCAAAACCAACAGAGCACAATTATAATTACCTCACACTGAGGACATTTTTCTCTCAAAAATATTAAAAAGCCATTCAGACTTGTATAACTGGAGTTTTTTGTGCCTGTTACTTGTCATTAAGTGGAACTAGTTGGACTGTTTTGACTACATTAACACTTTCAAACCGGACATGCCCTAAGGCATCATTCTTGTGCTGTTTTTGGTGAAGAAACAGTTGTGTGTGTCTCCAGCCCACCGTGGACCAATGTGAAAGGCTTTCGATACACTTGTATGTGCAACATGATTAAGTGATGCTCATTTGTTGGAGAGCAGGACACACACAAATTTGATCTGATCCAGCAGACTCTGCAAACATGTATTACTGCATGGACTTGATGATAGAGGAACGCCGGCTCAAGAGATCTGGGTTTTAGGATTTTTCTCTGTCCTAACTATCTACCTTGGCCAGTCTACTGTTTTCGTATCTAAACATGATAAAACTACTGATCTTCCTAGGTACTCTATAATTAGTGCATAATAAGTAGCTTTTACCCTCCCCCCAGTTCATGAAAAATTACCAGTCCCTTGGCTTGTCAATAGGGTATATAGATTTCATTTAGGACTCTAAGGAAATTTTTATTCTTTTTTTTTTAATTGTTATGTTTTTTACTCAAGCCTGGAAAGGACTCTAAGGAAATTTTTGAATATTTATTTTAAATGATTTTGTCCAGGTTTGAGAGCCTTCATGTGACAGTACATTGAAAGGAGCTCACATTTCTACCAATAAAATATTTGGCCACTGGAAGAATTTGTTGCCAGTGAGGGAAGTAAACATGCAAGTGATAGAGGAGGTGCCATCCTTGGATTTTTAATTCATTGTAATCTGATTATATTTTGTTTCTTGAATATTTTTCTAGGTGTTACACACTTGCTGAAATCTTTGTGGGCACGCAATATTTTATCCTAAACAAAAAACTTTTAGATTAGCTTGCAATATTATTTTGTACATAATATTCAAATATATCATATTCGGTCCTACTTGGTAGTGAGTGCACCCACTGGGTGGGACCATGGTTTGCCTATCTGTTGTCAAGGTCTTGGACATTTGGGTCAGTCTATAAGTGTAGGCCCTTCAATAATTTGGGGGGTTACATGGATGGACTAAGCACAGTGTTTTATGCACTTACCTGCTGTTGGTATCTTTTGTTCTAAGACGCTTAACTTCTCTGGGTCATTCTAGACTGATGATAAAGCCCTTTGTGGTACTGACCTCTCCTCTGAGTTTTTTTTTTTTTAATTTCTCATAATGGCACCACCCACTGTCGTAGGCTGCAGAAGTCAAGGCAATCCATCCTTAGCACCAGTGTCTCTCTGTAGCCTTGGGACAAATCTGTCTATTCTATCTTCTTGATATCCTTTGATTCCATACCTTCTCTCCATCTCCACTGCCTTTGCCCAGGCGAGACCCTTGCAGTGACCTCCTAACTGTTCCCCCTTTGCCTCCAGGCTTGCACATCATCTAATGCGTCTTCTACAGTGCTTCCAGCAGATCCTTCTAAAAGGCTTCTTCGGTTATGCCCCTGTTGTGATGGACCTTTAGCAGTGTCTGAATTGGAGGGTCTCACAGTTCAGTTCTCCTTATTGATACGCTCTTTGTTGATATTTTTCCTCCCCCAAGACAATTTCCATCTTGATTTGATCTGTATCTGCCTGTATTATTTTATAGCTTTATTGGGTCTAATTGGCATAAATTAATTGCGCCTGTTTAAAACATTTTTTGATAAATTTTGCCATATGCATGCACCTGTAAAGCCATCACTACACTACAACATAATGAACACATTCATCACCTTCAGAAGTTCTCTCTTGCCTCATTATAATCTCTTCCTCCTGTCTTTTCCCACCTATCATCTTCCCCTATTCACTTTGCCAAGGGATCTAAAGAAAAAGGAATATATTTATATGCTTTTGGAATTATTTTTATATGAGGAGCAAATACCCAAAGCCCCTTCTCACTTGGGATCTTTGAAAGTGTTTACAATAAAAACAATCTAACCAGTTTACTAAGATGTATCAATTGTGCACTTGCTATCACTGGGTAGATAAGTTCTTGTGGGGGACAAAAATGAGATAAATGCTTGACTTCAAGTTTTCATTCTGTAGTTCAAAGCATAAGACACACTTACACAATTAGCAGCCAGTTATCAATATCAAATAAATATCAAAGCCATAAATTGAGTGATAAATGGAGATGGATGTGATGGGGTAGGCTTAACTCACTGTTTAGACAGAGTTCCACTCTACCTGAGTATGGGGTGTTTATGTTATCCACCTTAAGGCATGCGTTAAATCACATTCTGCTAGACTTTAGTGTAATCGAAAGAGCCAGGGGTTCCAGAGGAAGAGCCATATTGAGATTCCGTGCCTGTGCTGACCTGTGACTTGTGCCAATAGTTTTCTGAGCTCAGTCCCTCTTCATTTATAAAAGAGAGGGGTTTAAACCCCTATCATAATGATATTACAAGAATTAGAGATATCATATGTAAAATGTCTCCATTCTTGGTAGTGTCAATAATAATAATACTGTGCTTACTATGGGCTCTTACTATTCTTTGCAATTTATATTTGTCTCATTTAATTCTTTTTTTTATTTTTTAAATGAAATCTCGCTCTGTCTCCCAGACTAGAGTGCAGTGGTGCAATCTCGGCTCACTGCAAGCTCCGCCTCCCAGGTTCACGCCATTCTCCTGCCTCAGCCTCCTGAGTAGCTGGGACTACCAGCATCCACCACCACGCCCAGCTAATATTTTGTATTTTTAGTAGAGACGGGGTTTCACCGTGATCTCGATCTCCTGACCTTGTGATCCGCCCACCTCGGCCTCCCAAAGTGCTGGGATTATAGTCATAAGCCACCATGCCTGGCCTGTCTCATTTAATTCTTAAAACAGCTTGAAAATATCATTTCTCTAAAAAGAACAACTTCAGTCACATGCCCTATTGATGAAAGTATTGCCATCTCTTGGTCGCAGGCTGTTTTCTTAAAATGTTCTTTATAATGTCTGGTATAAAGGTTCTTAGATAAAATATGGACACTAAGAAGGTATTCGATGAATGTTCATTCCCCTTCCACACTGCAAATATTCATCTTAGCAACTTAAATGATTACTGGGTAAGATAATTAAACAGCTTTTATTTTGCAACTTTAGAGCTGTAATCAATTTTTATTTTCCCAGACACTTTTGGGGACTTTAGAATTGCTTGTCTAAGAGCATCTGCCCTGGCCTAGTGCCAATCAGCTTTAAAGAAAGCAGCATGTGTTTGCAGCAAACTCGAAGATTAAATGCAGGAGGTTCTGAACTTAAGATGGAGGCAGGAAAAAGGGTCTTTGGTTTAAAATGTCATCAGAGCATTGCAGCAGCTCTATTTTAAAATTATAGCTAATATTGCTTCAAATATTGCTACCTACGTAATGAAGTCACTACATATGAGAATATCTATCCAGTCACTTTCCACTAATTAGCTCTTAAGTCTTTAGGTATTTTTACATCACATGTAACAGAATTATCAACAAGTATTATTAAGTATTATAGTGTGAAATGGTCCCCAAATGGAATTGAAGTTAATTGTAATAGTCTTTTGTGATGATAAAGTGTATGACTGCACCCTGCAGTTTTAAAATCTGGAGTGGCTTAAGTATTAAACTTGATACCAAGGGCATTATTATTAAAGAAAAAAATTAAATGGCTCATGAAACATTTTTCTCAAGAGGTACTTTTTAATATTTCAATTTCTTTCTTTTAAACATGGTTCTGAAATGAAGCCAGCAAAAACATGTGCATAGTAGCTGCTAGAAAAGTTCAGGTGTTAAGCAAGATGGGTCCCTGGATGGAGATGCTATTAATACACAGAAAACAAGCACCATTTTCTTTTTTAAATTTTTTTATTTTTTATTATTATGATACTTTAAGTTCTAGGGTACATGTGCATAACGTGCAGGTTTGTTACATATGTATACTTGTGCCATGTTGGTGTGCTGCACCCATCAACTCGTCAGCACCCATCAACTCGTCATTTACATCAGGTATAACTCCCAATGCAATCCCTCCCCTCTCCCCCCTCCCCATGATAGGCCCCAGACAAGCACCATTTTCAATCCACTCAGCCCACTATGGTGCTTGGGTGCAGGATACCTGGCTTCCCTATGGGAAAACTGAAGGTCTTCCACCATGGTCATGGAAACATTGAACTAACAATGCATTCTACTCTCTGGTAAATTTCCTAAGGAGAATACTGGACAATAACATGGGTGCTATGGGAAAGAGTTACATGGTATTTTGGGGGGAAAAGAAAGTGAACATTACACATACAAGTTCCTTTTCATATAGATAGTGGAAATTATTTTCATTTTAAAGAGTAATTTGAATTTGTTTTTTCCAGATTAGGAGTAAGAGGAAATAACTCTAAGGTCAGTAAAGTCTTAGAACTTAGTAAAGTCTTAGATGCGTGATTCATTCCTTTATTCATTGTTCATTTGTCAATATTGACTGACAACTGTATGTCTGGCTCTGTTGTAAGGATTAGCAATTCATATTCTAGTCAGCTCAACATCACATGTTCCTGCTCACATAGATTCTTAAAATCTTGTGGCAGAGACACACAATAAATGGCCTAAATTAGTGAAACGAATCGTATTTCAGACAGTGATAATCACTAAGAAATGAAAGCAAGAAAGAGAGATAAGTATCAAGGTGAGGGTGTTTAGATCTTAGATATCTCCCCAGGAAAGGCCATATTATGAAAGCTACATTTAGGAAAAGTCCTGAAGGGAGGTAACAGTGCAAGTCATGCAGGTATCTAAAGGAAAAGTAGTCCAGGCCTGGGAAACAGCAACTGCAAATGCCCTTGGGTAGGAATGCCTCCATTGTGTTCAAAGACCAGCAAGCAGGGCAGTGTAGCTGGAACTGAGTGAGCGGGACAGTGTAGCTGGAACTGAGTGCACAAGGCACAAAGCAGTGGGATGTGAAATGGGAAAAAGAATTCGGGAGGCCACTCACTTGGAACCTTGTGGATAATAGGCTCTTTGATTTTTATCGGGAGTAAGATGGGAAGGCACTAGAGGGTTCTGAACACAGGAGTGAAGTGACCTGGCTACATTTTTAACAATATATATCTGACAGTTATGAGAGTAAAGAATACAGGTAGAAGTAAGGAGACCATTTTTAACAATTCAGACTCTTATTCCTCATTCTTCCTACCTCTATGGGGTACAAGTATACCACTTTTACAGATGGAATAACTGAAGTTCAGATCCAAAGTAACTTACAAGTTTTACAAAGTCGGTGTCAGAGCTACAAGTAAAGCTACATTGTCTGATTCTAAGACTCTCTATCCTATACTGCTGTCTCTCTGTTCTTTCTCATGCATGGTAAATGTTACAAACTAGCATGGTATATGGAGATACTCAGTTGTGTATCATAGCACTGGAGAATGTGCAAACTTTGATACAAATCATTTATTAACAAAATCTGAAAATATTTTTTGTTTCCTTACATTAGGTCCGCTTGGTTTTACGTGGATTAAGCATTATTGTACATATGATAAGGGAAGTAAAACATTTACAATGAGTGTTTCAGAAATGAAATCCAGTGGGAAAATGGTGAGTTAGTTTTGTCTTTTGTTTGTTTTTTAAACTGTTTGTTATTTAAGTAATGGAATTAAAAGAAAAAAAAATCACATTTGTTTCTCTAGTTAACATGTACACATTTACAAAAAAATAGAAAGTCAAATGTTTTCTCTCATTTTTATGAGCTGAATGACTTGAAAAGAGTAGCCAGGGTCTTCCTTTAACTTGGCCATGACATATTGATAAGCAGTCGAGTTAAATGTAGGGATCCTTCAGTAGATTACAGAGGTGTCATCTCACATTTCCGGCAGCAGAGTTATTTGTCTATGCTGTTGGTTGGCTAGCAGCCCAGGGAGGGACTGTCAATGGCTGGAGCAGGCTCAGGGATTCTGTGTCTTTCCCCTGGGTGGCCTCTGTGGGAGGCTGCATTTGCTCCTGCATGCCTTGTCCCCTTCCGCACTGCATACTGTTTACCAAAATGCTGGCTAACAAGGTTTCTCAGAAGAAACCAAGAGATGCTCATTTACCCCAAAAGTAAATTGGTCACTGAATGTCTCACATGGCTAGTGAACAATATAGAATACAGTGTACTTTGTTTGAAGAAATGCTGCAGAGAGCTTTATTGTCTGTGGCATATAATCTTCTTGTGATTTAAAGTATGGATATGGCAAATGATTGAACTTGTGAATTAATTAGGTCACAATCTAAGTACCCTAAAGCTGGGAGTTACACTGAAGATAATTAGTCCAGCCTTATTTTAACACATTAGGAAATAAAGTTAGTAGAAAGTAAGTGCCTCGCCCAGATAATTAGTGGTATAGATCATGGCAGAGGTAAATGTTGATCTAACTTAGACACATACTCAAATACGTCAGTTGAAACTTATTGTACTTGGGC
Organism: Colobus angolensis palliatus; assembly: GCF_000951035.1. Taxonomy (NCBI): domain Eukaryota; kingdom Metazoa; phylum Chordata; class Mammalia; order Primates; family Cercopithecidae; genus Colobus; species Colobus angolensis. Next base: position 7,266,394 of record NW_012120709.1, read on the forward strand.
ATTCATCAGAGTCTAGTAATTCAAACTGAAAGGCATAAAATAAAGGAGAACATACCAGAGAAAAAGAAACCTTAGTTGCTACCATCCTGGGAAGTTATTAAGTGCCACAACACACCTAGTTTCTACTCTAATAGTTACTACTGTAAATCCAACTTATGTGACAATGAGTTAATAATGTAAGTAGACCAAGCCAAAGTTCCATTAATAAATTGATGACATGCGCAACCAAATATAGAATTAACCACACATTAGATAAATGTTCCCCTTCAAATAGACTGGCATCTCAGTTACAGAAGAGAATTCCTATGAATGTGGCCTATGTTGGATCTTGTCCAGAGAGTCAGTTTTAGCAGCAGTGGGTTACCAGCAAAACAATCACATGGTATTAGGTTGATGCAAAAGTAATTACATTTTTTTCCCATTACTTTTAATGGGAAAACTGTAATTACTTTTCCACCACCCTGATATATATGATAGCAATAGCATTATATCATGTATATACTGGAACTATATTATTTCGGTAGCTCTCTTGTAAACCTGAGCTAGTTATCATTTAAGGCTCTAATACAAAGACACACACATGATACTAATCTCTTTGCAATCCAGGGAGTTTTGATTAAGAGCAACAAATATTGTATCCTAACAAGCACTCTATACATCCAATTATGGTGTTAAGTGACTGTGTAACTTCATACCTTTTCTAAATCTAAGTATTGAGGGAATGTACATTATAGTATAATTTAACATTGTAAGTAAATATGTTGCAGGGTACTGGACAGGCATGTTACATAATTCTTTTAAATAAAACATACATATGCCATTAATCAACAAATAGTTTGATGTATTATGATCGGACAGCTAACATTAGGAATCAAAAAAAGACAGGGCGTGATTGTGATCTTTATACATAACCTATACTGTTAAACATTTTAATGTGGCAACTTGAGCTCATGTATTTAATATATTTCAATTCACCTTGTCAGCATGTTAACACTATGGTACTCTTCTTGTTTCAGAATGGCCTTGTTACTAGCTCACCGGAAATGTTTAAATTAAAATCTTGCATCCGACGAAAGACAGATTCAATTGACAAACGATTCTGCTTTGACATAGAAGTAGTTGAAAGGTTTGAGCTTTTCTTTTCACTTTATTTTTTTCATAAGCTAAACTGTGTCTCTTTCTGTATTTAAATGTAAACATGAAAAAGCATTCAAGTGTTTTTTAGTCTTTTAAAAAACAGTATACATGTTTATTTCATTCTTGCATGTTGTTATTGCATAATGCTTTTGAAAAAGCAAATCCAATCCAGGATGCTAGAAAACAGTAGCATCACTCAAAGCAGAATCAGAAAAAGCAATGTAAATGACTGTATTAGGAGAAAGTGTATGTAGTGGCCTCGTGGTCCTCATCACCATGAAGAAATCCAATGGCATATTTCATGGCTCCAGGATCAGCCTTTTGGTGGGCTTTTTGGAGCTTGGTGGCCTTGCTTCCAAGGAATAAGATGCAGGTGGGAATATCATAAGCTTCTTTCAGCCAACTAAGTTTAATGCTTCCAGGATGCCTACTGTGTGCAAAGCACTGTTCTGGGTATTCTTTGCCCAAAGTAATGGAAGAGAGATAAATGTCATGAATCTAAGTTTATAATTTAAGTTTATAATAAAAAGGGGTATGCTTCTTCTTGCTCTCTGCTCTGTAATCCATGATCTATCTTTCTTCTCCTGCATTACTACCACAATATTCTGAATCCACTAGCTTATGGTGTGTATCCGTGTATACACCTCGTATACAATGACTTACTATATATGCTCATAAACCATAGCCTATAGCTACAGGCATAACTCAGAGATATTGCAGGTTAGATTCCAAACCACTGTAATAAAACAAATATCATAATAAACTGAGTCACAGAAATTTCTGAGTTTCTCAGTGCTTATAAAAGTTATGTTTATGCTACAGTGCAGTCCATTAAGTGTGCAATAGCATTATGTGTAAAAAATATATATCCCTTAATTTTAAAATATTTTAAGTAATGCGAATGGTCATCTGAGTCTTTAGTGAGTAGTAATCTTTTTGCTGGCAAAGGATCTTGCCTCAATGTTGGTAGCTGCTAACTGATCAGCATGGTGGCTACTGAAGGATGGGGTGGCTATGGCCGTTTTCTTAAAATGAGACGGCAATAACGTTTGCGACATCAATTGACTCTTCATTTCAACAAAGATTTCTCTGCACCGTGCAATGCTGTTCGACAACATTTTACTCAGTAGGGCATCTTTCAAAATTGGAGTCAGTCCTCTCAAACCCTGCCCCACTGCATTGTCAGCTAAGTTTATGTGATATGCTAAATCCTTTGTTGTCATTTCAACAATGTTTATAGCATCTTCACCAGGAGAAGATTCCATCTCAAGAAACCACTTTCTTTGCCCATCCATAAGAAGCAACTAGTCCTTTCAAGTTTTGTTATGAGATTGCAGCAATAAAGTCATATCTTCTACAAGGCTCCACTTCTAATTCTAGCTTTTTTGCTATTTTCACTACATCTACAGTAACTTCCTCCACTGAAGTCTTGAACCCCTCCAACTCATCCCTGAGAGTCGGAATCAATTTTTTTCAAACTGCTGTTAATGTGGATATTTAGACTTCCTCCCATGAGGGACAAATGTTCTTAATGGCATCTAAAATGATGAATCCTTTCAAGAAGGTTTTCAGTGTACTTTACCCAGATCCATCAGAGGAATCACTACTTATGGCCGTGAAAGCCTAATGAAATGTATTTCTTAAATAATAATACTCAGAAGTCTAACTTATTCCTTGATCCATGTGCTACAGAATAGATGTTGTGTCAGCAGGCATGAATATATTATTCTCCATGTAAATCTCTATCAGAACTCTTGGGTGACTAGTTGTATTGTCAATGGGCAGTAATATTTAAATATTTAAATATGCCTCTTTAAGCAGTAGGTCTCAACAGTGGCTTAAAATATTCAGTAAACCTTGCAGTAAACAGATGTGCTATCATTCAGCCTTTATTTTTCCATTTGTAGAGCACAGGTAGAGTAAATTTAGCTTAATTTTTAAGAACCCTAAGATTTGCAGAATGATGTATGAGCATTGGCTCTGACTTAAGTCACCAGATACGTTAACTCTAACAAGAGTCAGCCTATTCTTTGAAGCCTTGAGGTCAGATAGTGACTTCTTTCTGTCTGTGAAAGTCCTAAATGAGGGCATCTTCCAACAGAAGGCTATTGCGTCTACATTGAAAATCTGTTGTTTACTGTAGCCACCTTCATCCATGATTGTAGCTAGATCTTCTGTATAACTTGCTGCAGCTTCTACGTCAGCACTTGCTGCTTCATCTTATACTTTTATATTATGCAAATGGCTTCCTTCCTCAAACATCATGAGGTATGCTAGCTTCATAATTTTTTTCTGCAGCTTATTCATCTCTCTCAGCCTTCATAAAATTGAAGACAGTTAGGGCCTTGCTGTGGATAAGGCATTGGCTTAAGAGAATGCTATGAGATTATTGATTGGACTAATTTTAATAATGTTGTGTCTCAGGGAATAGGAAGACTAAGGAGAGGGAGAGAGATGGGGAAATGGCCAGTCAGTGGAGCAGTGGTACACACAACTTTTATTGACTGTTTACCATCTTATGCCATGGTTAATGGCACCCCAAAACAATGGCAATAGTAATACCAAAGATCACTGTTCATATATCACATGATAGATATAATAACAATGAAAAACTCCAAATATTGCGAGAATCACCAAAATGTGATACAGAGACATGATGTGAGCAAATGCTGTTGGAAAAGTGGTGCTGATAGACATGTACAACACAGAGTTGACCCAAACAAACCATCAATTTGTTAAAAAGCAGTACCTCCAAAGCTCAGTCAAGCAAAGAGAAATACATCAAAGTATGCCATATCTAGTATGGCAATGACCCTATTCCTAGGCTGCTTTAAACTATGTTGACTCTTTTGCCTTGTGTTCTTACGAGTTTTAAGATCCACTTATTAAGTTTCCCCTTGTTTCTCAAAATATCTTTTGGGATTTTGACTGGAATTGCAGTAAAGTTTTCAATGGGTGCGGAATAAACCTCTTTTTGAATATTTTACATATCTTTTTTTAAATTTACTTTTGGGTACCTTCTTTTTATTGTTATTTTGAATAGGATTCTTTTTTATGAGTTGAATTTTGTTTTCCTAAATGGTAAAGATTACTGCATAGAGAGGCTGTTAGTTTATTTATATATCAATCTCTTATCTGACCTACTTGCTGAACTCTTTTAGTTTTAATAGTTTTGTGTAGAGACTTCTGGATTTTCTGTGTAGACAAATACCAACATGTTAGTGCTTTCTCTTAATGTATTCCAGTTATATAACCTTGGAGCACTTTATTAAACTCTGTAATTAGGTTTTTTCATCCGTAAATTAAGGATAATAAGTATCCACCTCAAAGGATTGTTTTTAGGATGAAATGAGAGAATTAAGGAAACATAACACCGTACCTGTCACATAGTAAATATCCAACAAATACTGATTTTCAGTATATTGTTGGTATTACTACACTGGCTTAAATTCTCCAACATCAGATTATCTTGATATATATTCAGGATTCTCATGATCTGTGTTCTCATTTGCAGAAGAGATGTAGGTTATTATTTGTCATTCCAGGTTTTTAATTATAAAATATTTATAATAAAATTTTCATCTCAGTGTTCCTCTTCACAGATCCCTGAATTTTCTGTTTTAAGTAAATTCCTTTTTTATATTTTATATCTTTTCCTCCATATGCTAGTTTACTCCCTTCCTCCCCCTACTTTTTGTTTCTTTCTTTAAGTATATCCTCAAGTAACTATTTCAGAATGACTGCATGTGAGAGAATTATTTTTAAATGAATTCATTTCAATATTGTCATCATGGTATAGAGAAATGCTTTGGTTTTAGTGTCTTTCTAAATATTACCTAGTTATGGTGTGAGGCTTTCCACATTGTTACATATTCATTGTAATTGTTTTTAGTGACTGGACTGCACCACATCCGGGTCGAGTTCTCATATTGTGGAATTCATAGATGGCTTTGAAGAATGTGACTTTCTCATCCTTTTTGATCATTTCAAGGGAAATAATTTCAAACTAGTCTCCTTCAGACTGTTCTATACCAAAAACACTTAATGGTTTTACCACCTGTGATCGTTAGAATTAAAAACATTTTTTGCATGCCCAGTGATTTTTCTGAAAGTATTATACTTCAATCTTTTTCTTTTCAAAAAAAGTTCCTATGTTTTTCTCCTCTCTCTTCATTTCTCTTTTTTTCTTCAAATTTTATCTTTTTAGCTAACTGAGGATTTAAAAAGTAATAAGTGTGTAAATATATAAAATATTTGTTTTTAATAGGCATGGGATCATCACGTTACAGGCCTTCTCAGAAGCTAATAGGAAGCTCTGGCTCGAAGCCATGGATGGGAAGGAACCGGTAAGACTATGATACATTCTATAATTTAGGTTTTATTGTCCTAATAATTATAATGTATGGAAATGCTTTTCATAATATACAATGTTTTGCCTTTAGTATAATTGAAAACATTAAAAAAGGAAATCAGGGGAGTAGAGACTTGTACTGCTTTCCCAGTCTCACTCATGGCACATAACTGTACCTTTCGGACTTATTTTATAAGGGGGCTTTTGGGACTAATTTAAAACCCTAAAATTACTTCTTAAAAAATTACTTACACTCATCACCTTGGCTGCACCCATTAGGTTATCTTATTCCGTTAATAATTATCTCATGTCCCGTCTTTGCAAGGCCTGTACTAGGCATGTGATTAGAGTGATGAACAAGGTTCAGGGTAAGAACTGATTCTGTAATCAAAACCATTTTAAAAGAGTATAGCTTAATAAAACTGCCTGTGGCTTGACATTTTCACTTGCATGCATATCCCCATTTTTAATAGTTATTTTGAAATTGGTATGATAGTCTATTTACAAAAAATAGGAAGACTTACATAAAAAGGAGGCTGAATCATTCATTACTGTCTGTTTTCTTAACACTGTTACTAGATCAGTAGAGGGTGAACACAGAGGAAATAAGAGTCCCCATCCTGTCACCTGTTACTAGATGAATAGAGGGTGAGCACACAGAGGAAATAAGAGTCCCCGTCCTGTCACTTGAGAAGCGTTCTTTAGATGGCAAAGAACCTGTACAGCAATAGTGTCATACAAAGTGTGGTCCTCAGACTTTGAGACCCTCCCTCAAACTGTGCTGCCAGTCCACAGTAAGATCAGTACAGAAATGGCAATTCAGTCTTTAGAAAATCATGTAGCCACTGAAGTTATTTTAAGCCTGTTAAATGGAATTTAAAAATTGGAACTCTGCACTGATTTTTTTTTATTATTTTCTATTTCAATTTTATTATATTTTACACAAATGTTAATAGTAGATTTAAAAGAAAATGCACTCTTTACCAGAAATAGTTGAGAAGCCCTGACTTAGAGCAAATTTAGGGAATAGTTTGTTAACCCAACAGTGTACAAGTTAGGATTGTGTACATTTGAGAACATGCTAAGCAGGAAATTGGAAGAAGGAGCAATCAGGCGAAGTCCATTATGAGATACTTCCCGAGAACGGCACTTTATGCATCATACTGGGGCAGAGAATAAGATGCATAAATCAGATGGAGATAGAACCTTGTCCAGGGCAGCACAGTCACGGATGGAAAGGAGAGGGAAGTGAGGGTGGCTGAACCACAGGAAGGAAGTTGCTTGATGGTACACAGATGGTGCTATGGACCCAGCAGTTGTAGGACCTTGAAATCAAGACACTCTTTTTGTGAATTAATGTACAGATATCACCTTGATAATCTTTTGTGCTGGGTCATTAACTGAAAGTAACTGATGGACATCCTTTGTTTTTTAGATTTATACTCTGCCTGCCATTATAAGCAAGAAAGAAGAAAGTAAGTCATGTTAATAGTTATTTAAAATTTTATTATGTAGTCATTTTTAACACAAAAGCATTATGTGATTGTAAGTATTCTGGGAAAATAGTATAACACCATTGATCTTATGGTACAGCAAATTTGAAATTTTTATTTAAAATGTTTCTCAATGTACCACAAACTACTGGTATTATAGTAACAAAAGTTAATTTTTATTTCTTTGGTGTTTATTTACTTATTTACATGCCTTGCTTTATCTCTGATAGAGATTTGAGAAAGTTGGTATTTAGCTCAATTATTTGTATATTATGTAATATATATAATTATATAATGTAATTATATTTTATTATGTATAATTATGTTAATAAATATATGATATATAATTATATATAAATAATCAAGCTAAATTATATAATTATATATAAATACTATATTTATATATCTATATGAATATAAATACATAAGACAGTAGAGAGCTTCTTTGTCTTATTTTCTCTGCTCCAGTTTTCTTACAGGTATAAGACTGAAGACATAAACACTGCTTGCTGGTTTTAGTGGATAGTAACTAAGAATGTAAAATATAAGGACCTTGTCATTACACATGGCATATGTAGGAAAAGATGTTTTTACTATATTATTATTAAATCATTAGTTTGTAGCCATTCTTTATAAACACAGCTTACATGTTTTCCATCATGTTCTGAATCCTCTTTAATTACCTGCCAACTTCTTGCTACCTTTTTTCTGTGGTTAGTTTAGGGTATTTCCATAAGTACTTTACGTAGTCATTTTATTTGATATTCAAAATTAATTTGTGTATTTGTTTCTAGGGTTATTTTGTATAACTTTCACAGCAATTCCAAGTTTCATGTAATGCAATGGATTTTGTCTTATGATTTCTAAATTTATTTTTCAAACAAACTCAATAACCCTGACATTTACTTTTCTTATTTATTTTATTTTTATTTTGTAATAGAGATGAGGTCTCATTTTGTTGTCCAGGCTGGTCTCTAACTCTTGGCCTCAAGTAACCCTCCCACCTTGTTCTCCCAAAGTGCTGGGATTACAGGCGTGAGCCGCTGCTCCTGACCAACCCTGACATTTAGATTGCTGTGGAAATACAAGTTATAACGAAATAAATAAAAACCAGGAAAGCACTCATTTGGAAGTTATAAATATTGAATGTATAAAAAGCCTATTATTTTATCTGAATTAAATGCTTTCTAGTGATTAACTTCCGAAATTATCAAAAGAAAATGCGTGATGTCAAAGATCTTTCAATAATAATTTAAATAACTTACAATTTTAAAATTATTTTTAAATAATACTTTAACAAATTATTTCCAGTTTTTATTCTCACATTTGCTTCCTTACTGGAATCAAGGAAAGTGATTAGTATAAAATCCTTTATTGCCAACTTTTATCTAATCACAGATACATTAACCAAATGGTGAGAGTTGTGTATGTAGTAAATGTTCATACTTAATGATTCCCTAAAAAGTAATCTGTTGTATAAATTGCATTTGAGAAGAATGTGAAATGTGTTTTCTAACATTAGTTTGATTGTTGATATCCACTATAAGGTTAGTCTTTTCCCATTCAAATTACCCAAGGACAAATCCTTAATGGAAAACAATTACACCTATATACAGTATTGAGTAGGGCTTCTGAATGGTGGCATAGTCAAGTTGATCAGAATATACTGATGCTTAATTAAATGCACCACCAAAACTAATGTACTTGTGACGGAGAGGGAGTCTGCGTCTTCATGCAGTACAGAATCATTCTTCTGGAAACAGGTATCCTACAGTATCAGCCACCGGAAACATCACTGTGCCTTCAATTATAATTATAAAATGGTGCATGTTTCAGAAAAGTAGCAGTCCTAGAGTGCATGTGTTTATATCATTTCTCACACTCTGGCTTTTTGTATGGTGTATTAGTTTCCTACACAGTACTCTGAGCTCCTTGTGACAGAACCCATCTCTTCTCCATAGTCATCAATACAGGCCTTTCCTGAGACATGTGCTGAGCACAGATTTGCTCTTATTCTTCTTATTAGTACCAGTAGGCTTTTATTACCCATGGGAAGATTTTTGGTCATAGAAGAAATATTACAAGCTTCTACTTTAGTGCTTAAATTTATGAATCTTAAGCTTTAAGTTTTATTTTTAATATTTGATTTATTTTAAGCCATATGTTTACTTGAAGCCTGTTTTTAATCAATATACGGATCTTATTTGTAATTGCACTAACTTTTAAAATTAAATCATTTTTCACTTTATTTTGTTTTCACAATTCTAACAGAATTCTCCCATTTGTACATTTAATCAGTCAAATTTCTTTAGACATATCAACTGATGACAAAATCGTAAATTTTATTCTCTCAAAGTCACCCTAACTAGACAGATTTGTGATCCTGACAAATATAATCTTTTAAACACCTATCAACTTTTTAAATCTAAATCACTTTATAAATGCGGGGATTAAGTACTATGTTAAAATTAAGTGTTGTAAACATGCTAAATAAATACATACAAAAATGCATAGTGATTTCCAAAGGTCTTCCTACTTTTGCATAAACTACACTTATTGAAAATTACACTTATTTTTAGCTGTCACACACATGGGGATTCAAATTTCCTCACCCAAACAGAATCACTACCCTATTGAAAAGTCAAGACTGTGGCAGGTGCTACCAATAAAAGAAACCCTGGCTCAAAGGCACAGGATTGGACTCACTTTCCAGAACTTAGCTGCTACAGCTCTGGGGTGGACATTGTGGTATTACTAATTCACCTGGGTGAGGCTTTTTTTTTTTTTTTTTTGAGCTAGAGTCTCACTCTGTTGCCCAGGCTTGAGTGTAGCGGCAAGATCTCAGCTCACTGCAACCTCCGCCTCCTGGGTTCAAGCGATTCTCCTACCTCAGCCTCCCAAGTAGCTGGGATTATAGGCACATGCCACCTTGCCCAGCACCCAGCCAGTTTTTTGTGTTTTTAGTAGAGATGGGGCCTCACCATGTTGGCCAGTTTGATCTCGAACTCCTGTCCCCGGTAAATTTGTGTTTCAGTGATTGTGAAATTCTCATACCTGTTAGGTCTCGAGTAAGTCATGTGAGCTCATTGTGTTAAGTGTTTAAATCAGTTCATATCTTTCTTTTTGTCAGCCCCTCTAACCATTTTTTTGTACATCTTCCTGTTCTTGAGATCTTGTATTTCTTTTTATTTGACTCCTCTAAAAGTAGCATTGCTCAATTTTAGGATGTAAATTCTCCTGTAATCGGTATTGGAAACCAGTACCAGTCCTAATTCACCGGCCACTTTGAAGAGTGCTCGTTTATATCCTCCATAATTCAGATGGTTTCCACTTACTCTAAAATACTCTTGTTCTCCTTTGGAAACTCAGTTTTTGCATAATATGTGCTTGTGTTTTTGAACTACTGAAGACAATGAAGTTTAGGATGGTAAAATATAACTTAGGTAAAAGTTTGTTTTGAATGCCAGCCATTTAGAAGCAATCATAACATCTGTGCCTTCGCTGAAAATCCTACAAGCAACAGTGTAAGAAATACCTAATGTTCTAAAATAGGGCCATAATATGAATTTACAGAGAACAAATGCCATGGAATGAAGAATAAAATTATGCTGTGAATGTAGTTTCATGCTACTCTTTATAAGACTAACATGCAAAAGTCTTCCTACCTTGTATTAATAGTTACTCTTAATTTACCATTTTCAAAGTAGGGATGCCGTAAATGAGACTTGTGTAATTCAACAGAAAGGAAAGCTTGAATCACCTTTATGAAAAAACATCAAATAAAGAACCAAAATATTGGTCAATTACAGGGTATTGAATTTACAAATACTTTTCTGGTTTTAAAATACGCTGCTATATCGTGAAACTGTAAGACTTTGGGAATGAATTTATTTTTGTAGTAGTAATATGTTTCATCAATATTAAACAAGTGCCTTTCAATTAAGATTAGCATTAAACGAGTCCTCAATCACATGCCATTCAATTAAGATTAGCACTAAACTAGTCCTCAAGCCATGCCATGGGGGACATTTTGTAAAAAGTAGCTCATCCGTATGTTTTCCATAGTTCTGCCATTTGAATACATCTTTCAAAGGAACAAATTACATTTTATGACATACCTTTCCTGCCCCAAGACCTCCATCTTGGGACCAGTCATTTACAGAGGCAAAAGCAGTTAACATTTCTTCTAGGCTTTTTTCTCTGACATTCTCTATTGGTGCCCTGAGCCTTGTCCCCATTCAAATATGAGTTTTGTGTGATGGCTTCTGAGCTGGTCCTTCAACCCTGGGTCTGGAGAAAGTGAGCATTGTGAAATAAAAGGCACTTAGGTCTCATTCCCTCATACAGTCAGTTCAACAATATTCCATTGTGCACCTACTCTACTCCAGGTGCTGTGAATAAGAAAAAGGAAGTTCTTTTCCATTGATGTTTCCACTAATAAAAGTCAGTATTTACATGTGTAATGACAAAGTCACCTAACATTCAGTCCTTATATACAAAATTGCAGGGATTGGAACAGAAGATAATCTTGAAATTTCCCAACAGCTCTAAACTTCTGCTTGTATGTTTCAGCTCTAAACTCCTGCTTGTATGTTTCAGTGACTTTCCTCAAGTGTACCTGTGTATCTGTTCTCCACAGCAATAAGCTTTTTTTGCTCCTTATCATTCTATGCAATTACCATCTGTTATAAATGTTCTTGGGCTTCATTTTGTGGTTTAGAGAGTTCTGGAAGTTCTCAGATGTGGCTAGGTTATCATCCTCCTTCTTTACCATATAATCCCCCAATCTTTGATCATTGACAGTTTTCTTTTTATCACAGAGACCCAGGAAGATTGTCGTAGCTCAAGTGCTCTTCATGGGCAGAGCAGAATGAAAGAACAATTTGGGCCAGGGCTGTGGAGAGTTAAACTGCCCATCCTTAAGGAGAAAAGAAAAGGTCCAGCAGGTGTCATGAACATTGATAAATGCACTCATTTATTTTTTATTTATTTCAGTTAACACATAGCATGATATTATTTATCTGTGATAAGGGACCTTTTAATCTGAAACAGGAGATCAGCAAAGTGAACTGAAAAGTAAAGACAAGTGTTGCTTTGTTTTGTCAACCCTGAGAATGTACTGTAAGGTCAAATAGATTACATCTGTAAGGACATACTAGGTTTTGAATTGCTAGTAAATTGAAGGTACAAGGACTTTTGCTTTGTTAGCTCTGTGGAAGACTATTCTTTTTCCTTTCCTCATGGCTGTTTGAATTCTGTTGAGATTAATAGCTTTTGTGCTGCTAAACTGCCTTATCGAAACCTTTTGTAGGTTTCAATAAAAGCTTTATCCCTGAACAGTTTACATAGGGGAAAAAAATAAGGTTTAGACTGAACTTTTGATTGAATATATTAAGTTGACTAAGTTAGTCGGTCTTCTGCTTCTACCCTCGCCCATGAAGGCCAAGTATCATTAATGTTATAGAATTCTAATTCTCATGTTATAGAATTTGATAGTAGTTGTATTCTGGGTATCCCTCTGATTCTCTCTAAAATGGAGGAGATACAGGGCTGGGTTAGGGCTTGGAACTGGGAAAGTGTTCACAAATATAGCTCATGTAAGCTGATAAACTCTAACCCTTATAGAACCCATCGGAGAAGGTACTTGAGCAATCCTGGTACAAACCAGTAACTAGCAAGCCATCAGTCAGTAAGCATGTATTGGCTTCCTGCTCTGGGCCAAGCATTGAACCCAAACCAGCAATCCATATTTCTCCTGTGTAGGATACTTATCCTCCTCTCTGTGCTGTTGCCACAGGAGTACCTTGTCCTCCACCAAAGGAGAATTATCATTAATTATCAGCCTTTTCAATGGTGCCATTTGATTTAGTAATAACCCTTTCCATCAACATTTGAACACTGAAGAGTTCTCAGGTGTTTGTGATTTTTTGTTTTTTGGTTTGTTTTTTGGAGGTTAAGAGGACCCGTTTTAGTTGAAATCACATGAGCACTGATGCATTAAGTATAGTAACCCCTTCGTGGCTTTGGAAAATTGCTCATTTTCCATTACAGAATGTGTTTGCCCCTGACTTCCCTCAGAAATGACAATCCTTGTGATTACCTCATCCATAGTCATTGGAAGACAAACTATTTGAGCCATCTTGTCCTCTTCTCAGACCTCAGCAGAAATCGCTGGGTACTAAAGTGAAGGCACTGTCTATAGTTGATGGTTGTTTGCAAAGCAACCATCCACAGGCCCTGCCACTGCTGCACTTTGCTGCCTTTGTTATGTGAATTGACAAGTCAGTAGTCAAAAGGGATACATTCTAGTTAAGGGAGGAAAAAAGTTCATTATGTGGGGTTGCCTTTATTTCAGTGAGTTTTGCCACAGTGAATTAAGTTATATACAATTAAATCAGAACTGGCCAGGTTATGCTTGGTAATGGATGATCCTCAAGTCTCCGAGGCTGATGACTATAAAGGTTCATTTCTTCTTTGTAGTACATGTCCATATAGGTCAGCGGTGGCTCTCAACATTGTTTTCACCCTGGAACTTGAGTTGGTAGAGAAGCCTCCCTTTGTATCATTGCTGATCCTGTGACAAGGGAAAAAGAAAATTGCAAGCCACATACTGGCTCTTAGTGGCTACTGGGTAAAGACACGTGTCACTTATGTTCATATTTCATTGTTAGTGGGTATCACATGACCAAGCCTGGCTTCAAGGATGCTGAGAAATATAATCTTCTTGTAGGGAGGGACAACAGATATGGGTAAACAGTAATTTCAGTCTGCTATAGTCTGTTTAGCTCTAGTGAGAGGATATGTTTTTTCATTGTATTTACTGAAGTATAATGATCACATGGGGACATTTCTTAATATCCAACTTATTAAATAAGTGACAAAGTGATATATGCCTTTTTGAAAATCAACACTTGTGGCTGACTGTCCCTCAAGCCCCAGTGATTTTAGCCATGTGGGAAGAATGCCTTATTCACGAAGTTTACATATGTAGAGATTTGCATTCTTCTCTAGTCAATAATAATGATAATGATAAGAGCCAATACTTTAAAGCACTTACTATATTCTAAGCATACACTATTCTAGGAGCTTTGCAAATGTTAACTTACTTCATCTTTAAATAGTGCTATGAAGAAGAAACTATTACCTTTATTTTGTAGGAGAGGAAACTGAGGCACAGAGAGATCAAAACCATGCCTAGTAACAGAGCTAACAAGTGAAAGAGTAACTACTGCCCCTCTCATCTAGTTAAAACTAATGACTGACTTCTTTTATAATTTCTTATGTTATATAGCAGTGACGTGTAGACAGGAGCAGGTAGGAAAAAAAACCTAGCATTGAATTCCTCTTGTTCCATTGTTAGGCACTCTTCAGTGTTTCATTCCATTTGTCTTCATCTTACTACAACTGTTTAACTTAGGTATTGTTACTTTGCTCATTTTATAAATGAAGGAACTTGAGTTTATAAAATAATAGGTACATTTCCCCCACCTCAGACATACAGCAGTGATACTAGAGCTGAGAACTGGCCTTAGGTTTTCCTGGCTTTAAACAAAGCTAGACACTATCTCTGCACCATGAAACTACTCTTTCAGTCAAAGCAAAGGATGGGCAAAGGAAACAAAAATTCATGGTTATTTTTGCCAACACAGTATATTCTTCCACATCTCTGAATTGATTGATAATGTTGTATTTACTCACATGACGGGAGCTAAGTACAGGATCCATGGAATATGTCAGAACAGAAGCATCCGTAGAATAACCCTGCAGTTAGACTGACTCTCGGTAAGATTTTATTCTACATGATGAGCTTTTGATATCAGTTTATTAGAAAAGACTGGAATATTGCTGCCAAATATCCCAGTATACTTTGGGGTACAGCCTGGTTATTACTTATTTTTCTCAAAATGAATACTTAAGAGAGAAATTCTGTTTGATATGTCACAACTATCTTCATTATATTTTTGTTGAAAGGAAGTTCTGTTGAAATTTTTAAAAAATGATTGTCTTTTTCTCTTAATACATCTTTTTATTGAAAAGCGGAAGAATGTGACCTCTAGTACCAAGCATTTTAAATGTCAGGAATTTGCAGTTTTAATTGATATAAAAATGCTAGTGTCTTGTTTTTATCTAGGGTTACATTTTTTGTCTCAGTTTTTGTTGTCCTTAAAACTGAAAATTAAATGATTCCTCACTTTTCCATCTTACCTGTTTCCTATATTAAAGAAGTATTTTAAAATATCTGAATGCTTAGTGTTACGCTGGGCATTTTGGGGTTATTGGAAGCAAGCAGTCTCTCCTTGGTGTCCAAGAAAAGCTTCACTGTCATGTGGGTAGGTCATCAGCTGTACTCTAATAAGATGCCATGGCCATTCATTTTTGTATGTTGAGTTCACTGAAAGTATTCACTGAGTTCTGTTCTCTTGACCTAGGACAGTGGGGACAAAGAAATAAATGAACTACTTCCCATTGATGGCAATACATATTTCAGTTTTGACATTTTTATTTCTAGAGTTTTGAAGTTGTTTTTTAGAGTGCTAAACACACACACACACACACACGCACGCACACACATATATACATTTAAATATCAAATAATCCCAAAATGCCTAGTGAATCAAAAATGACAGTTTCTAACTTCTGCCCTCTTTCTCCTTACCAATAGTTTGCATATATATTTGTGGAGTTTTTTCTTAGGAAAATAGAAACAGTCATATATACCCTCAGATTTTTAGATTTTGAGAAAATAGGCCTTATTGTCCTGTCGATTACTTTTTTCACCTAACAACACATAATAAATACCCCTTCGTGGTGGTACCTCTTGTTCCATTGTTAGGCACAGATTATTCAGGCCTTTCTGTCAATCAGTTCAGCTCCATTGGCTTGCTGTGCCTAGAATTTTTTTCAGTTTTTAGTTTGTTGCTGTTACCCTTTCTTGATTTTTATCGTTATTTTTTTGATATATATTTTTTGTCTGGGGGTCTATTTTGAGTTACAAGAATGTTTAATCTACTGTCTTTAAATGGAAGTTAGTTTTAAATTTTTATTGGCTTGAATTCTCATTTATTATTTGAGAATATTTTAAAAATCATGTCTCTACCACATGTGATGAAAATTTGTATCATAGTTCAAAAGTTTTTCAGTTTCCTCTCTGGGTATTAGTTGGTATTTTTAAAATAAATGCTTTCTCTTTAAACAAGTAATCTCATTTGATCTGGCCCCAAAACCCCTTAAAAAATTAGAATTGATCCAAAGAAAATCTAGCCAAAAAAACAAAAATTGCAATTTCAGAATCCTAGGACCTTTTGGGGATGTTTAGTGACTGACAATGCATCTTTTGAATTATTTTAAATATGGCAGCAAAATGAAAAACAGAGCATGGAGCTTAGAATCAGACCCGAGTTAGAATCCTGACTCTAGAGCTTAAAACTGAGAACAGTGGAGGTTTTCAGCAACCCAGGGAATCATCTTGAGACTGCAGAGCCTTTTCTCTACCTGAAAATATTTTGAGAATCATGGGAAAGGATATGTGAAAGGCTTTATATTACAAGTTTCAATACATAATAAGGGTTTATTCTTATTGCATTTGCTCCTATGATTTGAAAAAAAAAATAACACGTAGTAAAGGAGTAATGCTATTTTTAGGAAAAGTGGATAAGATCATTGTAACACACTTTATGTGAAGGATCTTGGCAGGTGGATACAATAACTGTGAGGGTGAAGTTCCCTCCTCTACTTCTACCCCAAAATAAAAAGTCAGCCTCTAACTAAAATATTTGAAAAACTCAGTAAAAACCTCTCTGCTGTTGAGTCATAAAGGGCCAATGAACAGAGCCAAGTGAAGTGGGGCTGTGAGTTCAGCATAAACACCTAATGCGATTTCTCTCTTATTTTCAGTGTATTTGAATGAAGCAGGGTTCAACTTTGTGAGAAAATGCATTCAAGCTGTGGAAACAAGAGGTCAGTGTTGCCTGATCGGTATAGCATTCCTGTCACGTGTCTCATTCTTACATAGAAAACTCTCAGAGTAGATGAATCAATGAAGATGTATTTGGTCATCAACATGGATTAATTTTAAGAGTGATATAAATGTATGTATCAGTATACAAATAGTTATACCTTGAGCTTTAGTTTACCAAAAATCATGCTTTAGGCATACTTCTTTTTTCGATTTTTTTCTAATATAGCCTCACTGTACTTCTTATTGATAAACTGTGCCTTATTTATTACTTCAAGCACCCCTTTGATTTTTTTGATTTTTTTTTTTTTTTTGAGACGGAGTCTCGCTCTGTCGCCTAGGCTGGAGTGCAGTGGCCGATCTCAGCTCACTGCAAGCTCCGCCTCCCGGGTTTATGCCATTCTCCTGCCTCAGTCTCCTGAGTAGCTGGGACTACAGGCGCCCGCCACCTCGCCTGGCTAGTTTTTTGTATTTTTTAGTAGAGACGGGGTTTCACCGTGTTAGCCAGGATGGTCTTGATCTCCTGACCTCGTGATCCGCCCGTCTTGGCCTCCCAAAGTGCTGGGATTACAGGCTTGAGCCACTGCGCCCGGCCTGTTTGATTTTTTTTTTTTTTTTTGCCAATCATTGAGGAGGTAAGATTCCTAAGGAGCTTGTCTTCGCTCCCTTCCTTCCTTATATACTTCTTTTGCTGATTTGTCACTGCCAGAGCTTTGGCACCTTTCTTCACTCTAATCATGACCTCTGTCTTGAAGTCCACTCCAGTTAAATGTTGGACTCACTTCCAGGAAAATTTGGCTAAAGCAACATTCATATTGGGCTTTGGAGTTCCATAAACTTATATTTAAATTTTAAGTGCTGCTACTTTAACGTTTTGAGAAGTAGTTTCCTTGAATTCTCTGAATCTGTTTCCTCATCTCTAAACTGAAGATATAAATGCCATAGGACTTTTCAACATGCAGGAGGACTCCATGACTCTAAAGAAATAGAACATGAGTAATACTGATCATCCCTTCCCATCTCCATTGCTTTTTTATATTCAAATAATGGTGAATAGGCAGCTACACTTTGCTGCTTTGAAGATCTTCAAAGACTTTCAAATCACTGTTCAGTGTCTGCTCTGAGAAATGTAAGTCTGATGGGTGTTTCCAGGATAGCTTTGCTAAAGTTATACTGTGAAATTGGATAAGTAGCTTTCAAATTTTGTTAGGCATATGTCTGAGTTTTTAACATTCTGTACTTGCCAAGCTGTATCGCAAGCCATTTTCTTGTGATTTTCCTTCCTATTAGGTATCACCATTTTAGGACTCTACCGAATAGGAGGAGTGAACTCCAAAGTTCAAAAACTCATGAATACCATATTTTGTAAGTTTTGGATGAAGCAACTTACATAAGTTTTGTGTTCTTATAGGTAATCTAAAGTATAGGCTTCTTTGACTAGTGCGACTTTGAATATTTTCAAATAATATTTAAAGTTCATATTTACATTCAGTTTTTAATGTTTATTTATAATAGATGAACAATGAGAATTTGAGGGGGCATTTTTATAATACTGTATTTTTTTCTCCCAAGTGTCCTTTGGTAAGCTAGAGATACAATAAGATGCATGGATGCTAGCTAGAGTCATTTGGAATCCTAGTTCAGCAACTTACAGGTTTTGTGACCTCGAGTCATTTGCTTAATGTCTTTGTGTCTCAGCCTCCTCGTTTATAAAAATAGGGATAATAATGGTACCTGCCTCTTAAGAGTTGTGAGGATTGGATATGTTAATCTCTGTAAAGCACTTAGAAGCATGCTGGACACATGGTAACTGCTCTGTCATGTTAGCAATTAGCAATAATTTCATTTGGGAGACTTATTTCATAGGATATATCTTGGAGTTTTAGTGCTAGCTTTTTATCAATTCACACAAACAACAGTCCTAACGTTAACTCTTTGCATTCTAAGAAATGAAGACCTCTCTCTTTTGACCTACTTATGTTTGTGCCCGCTTTTCATAATTGCATAAGGAATATTTTGAACTACACAATTTAAACACCTTGTTTTATTATTTCCAGCTCCTAAATCCCCTCCTGATATTGATATTGATATTGAACTGTGGGACAATAAGACAATAACGAGTGGGCTGAAAAACTACCTCAGGTGAGGAGGGTTTAACTCCTAGTACTCTGGATGCAGTCTCTGACTCACCCCTTGGGTAGTAGTAACCATGTGACTTCATGGAGCCTGCGTCCAGAAGCTTCACTCGGTAGCTCAGTTCCCTCACAAAAGGTGAAATAGCATGACATGGTAAGATTTACATTTAGTGTTCTGGAACTTGTACTTGATTTTTCCAATAATAATTTAAAAGACTATATAATATTGAGTACTGAATTAGTATTTGTTGTTTCAGATGAAGTTTGTGTATGGGATTTCTATGTACTTTTTAAAATAACAAATTGGAATGGAAAGTTGTGTTGTTTTGTTTTTTAACTATTGTTCCCATATTTGTTCCTCTGGTAAGGTAATTCTGACACTGAAAAAATGGTCTCCCAGTCTCCCCTCTTAAAACAGTCATGGAAAGAAGTACATTGGTGTCTTCAAGGTCTGCATTTTAGGTCTCTCTGTGGCCCCACTACTGGAACTTTATCAAACTGCCAAATCACCCAATTCTTTTATTTACTTATTTATATATTATTTTATTTTTAATTGATGAATGACAGTCACCTAATTCTTAAAGAAACACTTAAAGTTTAGGGGAGAGTAAAAGATACTACCATTCTAACATGTGCTTTACTTCTCTGTTGTAGGTGCCTTGCAGAACCACTGATGACTTACAAGTTGCACAAAGATTTTATCATTGCTGTTAGTAAGTATACTTGAATCACATACACTTTATAATTGATGTAGTTTTATGCTGCCATACTTAGGCATATATTACTAGTATCAGCTAGTGAAGATTTTTTTCAAGTATTGCTTAAAAAGTTGTTAATCTGGGCTGGGCACGGTGGCTCACACCTGTAATTCCAGCACTTTGGGAGGCCGAGGTGGGCAGATCACCTGAGGTCGGGAGTTCGAGACCAACCTGACCAACATGGAGAAACCCTGTCTCTACTAAAAATACAAAATTAGCTGGGCGTGGTGGTGCAT
This sequence comes from Colobus angolensis palliatus, assembly GCF_000951035.1. Taxonomy (NCBI): domain Eukaryota; kingdom Metazoa; phylum Chordata; class Mammalia; order Primates; family Cercopithecidae; genus Colobus; species Colobus angolensis. The sequence goes on from NW_012120709.1 coordinate 7,286,459, forward strand.
GCCTGTAATCCCAGCTACTCGGGAGGCTGAGGCAGGAGGATCGCTTGAACCCAGGAGGCGGAGGTTGCGGTGAGCTGAGATTGTGCCATTGCACTCCAGCCCGGGCAACAAGAGTGAAACTCCATCTCAGATTAAAAAAAAAGAAAAAAAAAAGTTGTTAATCTGATATTTAGTAATTTATAATGTGGTTTAGAAGCCAATAAGAAATTGCAGAATTAACTGAAATATGTTGACACTTAGCAAGACCTCATTGGGTAACAGTCTGGTGATTAGAAAGAACCATGAGGAATTATTATTCTAATTTCATCTTATTTGAATGACAAGTATCAGTTTCTTATAAGATCAACTAAGCAGGACTCTGAATATGTACAGACAATTATATCCCTGCACATGCTCATGTGCTATATTCCTCAGTCTGGAGATGAGTCAAATATTTTTGGCAGACAGCAGGCACTTCCATCAATCCCCTCTCCCTCATATTTTATTTGCAATGATCACATTTATGTCATTTGTTTAGATCTGTGATTGCCATCATGTGATATGAATAGATATTAATTTAAAATATTAGCAGGAAGAGTTGACATATGCTATATGAGAAGTTAGTAACATGTATTTGTAAACCATTGAGACTGAAGTGCCAGGTACCATCTGAGCCCATCACAACAACTTGTAATAATTAAGAGCTGGCATTTCATTGTTAAGATGTATGAGGTGTGACTACAACCAGATTATTTTTCACAATCGAAGAAAGAAATTAGTTGGGTTAGTTTATTTGCACACATTGTAATGTCACAGGAAATGTGTGCTGATAAAAGTGTCAGATAAAATTGAATGACCTCGGTTTTCAATCCAGTTTTTATGACTAACCACATGATCTCCTATAAATCTACACTATTTAGTTTTCTCTTGAAGCTCTCCACTCTACCTCCTCTTCATAGAAATCTTTGTAGGACATACAGGACCAGAGAAAATATATAATCTGACCTCTCATTCTATGAACTAGGAAATCAGGACCCAAAGTGGGCAAATAATATGTACAATGACACTAATAAATTCATGGCAAAATCAGGGCTGCAAGCCAGATTTTTGTTTTGTTTCTACTCTTAACCCAGAACCCTTTCTTACAGAAATTTTGCTTTATAACAAAGGAAATTTGAGCTACTTGGCTAAAATGGCTCAATGAGCTTACTGTTTCAGTACAAACTTTTGGTCACAAATTTTTTCTCCATTTGCTTCTGTAGCAAATGGTAATTATATTATAATAATAATATTCATGACCATGATATTTAAAATATATCCTTATATATATGAACTCATCTTTTGTCTGGACCTAAAATAGCCATATTTACTAGATGCTAAGTTAAGAAAATTAGGTTATTTGGTTTCAAGCAGCAGAAGTCCAGCTCAGTATAAAGGGGAAGTTATTCAGATCCTGAGAGATATTTCAGTGTATTCCTTGGCAGAACAGAGGTCAGGGTTTCCATGAGCCTGCAACCAGGGACTGCCAACTTGGGATTTGACATTTCTCTACTCACTCTTTCCTGAGGATCTCTCATCTTTGTTCTCTACTGTATTTCTATCATTCTCACTTTGCTTCCCAGTCAGATTTTCTTGGAGTACATTTGGTCACTTCAGCCCTGATTTTACATTGTCTGCCTTTTCACACAGCCAGCAGTACGATCAGATTTTTGATGTCTCCATTCCAGTTGCTAGGTTAGACCTCATGTTTAGCCTGAGCCAGGCTCTCTCTTCACCCCATGTCTAAATAGCTGCTCCCAGATGAAATGGTAATCCCATAATGTGAATCCTGTGAGTCAAGGTACTTTCTGGAGAAAGAATTTGGTACAGTGGGGAATCATCCTAGAATTTATTTGCCGCAGTAAGAGAATGTTAAATGAAGCTTTCTTGTTCTGAAATGTTAGACATTTCTCTAGCAGACATGCCAACATCTTAGCTTTCACTTGGCAGACTACGCTTGCCATAGATGATTCTTGTATTTTACATTTACCATTGTCATTATGGGCTGAAAATCTATGGGGCTTATGTTTATGTAATAATGCTAACATTTCAGAACAGTTCTTCTGTATTGTCTTTATATTTGTAAAATGAGAGGAATGTGGGGCCTCATCTGGTCACACTGGGTTGAATCTCTAGGAGCTTTCTATGGGTGTATTACCACACTACTGTGAAGAAACATCCAAGACTCAGTAATTGGTAAGAAAAAGAGGTTTAATTGACTCACAGTTCCACATGGCTGGGAGCAACTCAGGAAACTTACAAACATGGCAGAAGATGCCTCCTCACATGGTGACAGGAGGGAGAAGTGCTGAGGAAAGGGGGAAAAGCCCCTTATAAAACTGTCAGATCTCATGAGAACTCACTCACTATCACGAGAACAGCATTACCTCACCTCCCACAACACGTAGGGATTATGGGAACTACAATTCAAGATGAGATTTGGGTGGGGACACAGCCAAACCATATAAATGGACTAATACATACTCTAGTGACTGGCACATTAGGAAATCTATAGCAATTGCTGTGGTCATTCACATATCTAAAGGTTTGATTGTGTCTTTAGGTAGTAAAACTCAAGCAGGTGATGAGTATTGGCTGTATCAAAGTGTACAGTTCAGTGGCTAAGAGCATCTGTGTGGAATCTGTAGAAATGGGCTTCTTTGGCTTCTCTACTTCCTAACTTCATGACCGTGGGCGAGTTACTCAACTTCTGCAAGTCATAGGGAATGATAATGATGGTACTACATGCAGCAGTGAGGCATGAGGGGTAGACGTGGTAGTTGTGATTAGATTACTAATATTTACATTGAATGAAATTCAATTGAATGCAATTAAATACAATTGAATTGCAATTAAAACTTGAACATTTGCAACCTTTTTTATGTAACAGAATCTGATGACCAGAACTACAGGGTGGAGGCTGTACATGCATTGGTGCACAAATTGCCAGAGAAAAACAGAGAGATGCTGGACATCTTAATAAAGCATCTGGTCAAGTAATTCTCTAACTTACATTGTTCATTTAACTTATTGTTCATCTGTTAAGTTTGTTCATGTCTTTTTAAAGTGTGTGATTGTGTTATAATATTGGTATTATAATTAGAGTCCATTGAATTTGCTTAAAAAATGGTATGACAGTTTGTTTTTAAGATATTTCTATATGAGTGTGTGTACCTGTATATATTTATTTGCATATAATTATGCAAATAATTATATCCTTTGCAATTGTTAAACTAATGATGAAACAAGTAGATATGTCAACTTAAAAATGAAGGAGTATATAGTTTCTTTCCTCCCAATCCTTTTAGGTGCATTATAAGCAATGAGTTTGAAGACCAGTGCTCTATACTACTGAAGTCAACAGGTTCCCCTAGGTAAAACTAACACTTAACTGTGAGATTCCCTCCATGTATTCATTATTTCACTTGATCTCTGGAGATTTTTCTAACTTTGCTGCTAGTTTATTCATATATTTAAAATCTCTCTTTGTAGATAAATACTGTATTAGCCAGAGCTATCTGCAGAAACAAAAGCAATAGTGTCTGTGTGTGTGTGCATGTACATATATTTAATATATGTGTAAAGAGATAGAGATTGATTGGTTGATTTTAAGGAATTGGTTCACTTGATTATTGAGGCTAACACATCTGAAATCTGCGGTGCAGGCTGGCGGGGAAGAGTTGATGTTGAAGCTTGAATCCAAAGACAATCTTGAGACAGAATTCCTTGTTACTCTGGGAACTCAGTTTTTTGTTTTTTGTTTTTTTTTAAGACCTTCAACTGATTGGATGAGGCCCACCCATATTATGGAGGGTAATCTACTCTACTTAAAGACTACTCATTTAAATGATGATGTCATCTGAACAAAATACCTTAAGAGAAACATCTAGGATAATCTTCAACCAAATATCTTGGTATCATAGCCTAGCCAAGCTGATGTGCAAAATTAATCATTATAAATATTATATCTATCTACTATCTATCTCTATAAATTGAAAGATACAGAGAGAGAGACAAACACATATTTAAGCCCAAAGTGAATTTGCCATGCTGCTGGAAACAAATGTCTAAATCCAGTTTTAAACTTACTTAAGAATTTCCTGTAGCATTATTTAGTAGAATGAAGGATTAATCATTTTATTGTAAATCATGGTACTCATTAAAATGGGAAATATTTTCCATTTTAATGGGAACGTTTTAATGGGAATATTTCATGAGTACCATATTTCCCATTTTAATGAGTACCATGATTTACAATAAAATGATTAATCCTTCATTCTTCATAATAAGTAGTAACCCAATTTATGCTCATTTGAGCCATATACATTTGAAATAAAACTTGAGTATCCCCAGTCTGAAAATCAAAAATTCAAAATGCTCCAAATTCTACAACTTTTTGAGTGCCAAGATGTTGCTCAATTATAATGCTCATTGGAACTTTTTGGATTTGGGATGCTCAACTGGTAAATATAATGCAGATATTTTAAAATCTGAAAAATATCTGAAATCCAAACACTTCTGTTCTCAAGCATTTTGGATAACAGATGCTCATTCTGTAGTGCTACATAAACATATTCATAAATCTCATCTCAACTTGCAGGCTTTTAGATAATGTAAATCTTCCCCCACATATCCATTACCACCACCACTATTTAAAATAAAAAGGAAATCTACTAGGATCAACATCACTTAAAGTTCATCATTAACTATTGACCCATAGCAGCACTTCTTTTAGCTAATAAACATAGGACTTGCTATTGTTGGTCAGTATTAGTTTTGAATTGCGTGAGCTCTTCATGAAATTTAACTATACAATTTATTAGACATTTTCTTGTTGGTCTTCAAACTAATTTTCTAGCAAAGGCTTTGAAAATGTCCTTTGAAAATCCACATGTGTGTCACACAAAATATGTTTGCTTAATTATCCAGAATAATAGATTAACACAAGCCGTACCCTTAAGATGACTCTGTGTGGCTTTGGCACAGGCAATAGCACAGGAGAGTATCTGGCCACTAAAGAATGCTTAAATTACTTTGCTCATCCTTCTCCACCATTCCTAGCTTCTTTCTTGAACTTTCAAAAGGTCAAACCTTGCTCACCAAACAGGAGCTGTGTAACGTGCATTCAGATCACCACAAATTTACTTATAAAAACAGCAAACAGCTAATAACACTCTTGATCCCTGGCTGAAACCTTTCATGGCTGAAAAAAAATTAGGACAATCAACCTAGATTGGAATTCTGAAGACTAAAGGACTGATTCCAAATTTCCATTAATTAACTCTGAGAAACAGTATAAATCATTGAATTCTTCCTAAGAGTCCTTTTGTTTGCTATCTGTGGTGTTTTCTTTTATTCTCAACTAATTTTAAATATTTAAAAGTGTTATTAAATTACAAAAAAATTTGTCGGTGGACTTATTCATTAGGAGCTATAACATTTTAGAAAATTATTATGGAATTTCTTTTGAATGTAAAGTAAGAAGTGAAAGTTGATTTCTCCTAAATTAAAATCTTTTCGTTTTACACATGGATATTTGCTAGTGTTATTACATTTGCCAATTGATGTTTTTAATTAAATAATATTCAGGTGACCAATAATCCTTACTCAGTGCAAATGTAAAACTAAACAAAACTCTTGATTCACTGTTTGGAAAGCCCACTCAGGAGCGCATGACTTTACTTCATGTATTTGAGTACTTTGTTATTAACTATATATATATATATATATATATATATAGTTGTTTATAATTGTTATATATTCCTGTTAGATTGACCCTTTTTTTTTTGAGACGGAGTCTCGCCCTGTCACCAGGCTGGAGTGCAGTGGCATGATCTCGGCTTGCTGCAACCTCCATCTCCTGGGTTCAAGCGATTCTCCTGCCTCAGCCTCCTGAGTAGCTGGGACTAGAGACACGTGACACCACGCCCAGCTAATTTTAGTTAATTTTTGTATTTTTAGTAGAGAACAGGGTTTCACCATGTTGGCCAGGATGGTCTCTATCTCTTGACCTCGTGATCCACCTGCCTCAGTGTCCCAAAGTGCTGGGATTACAGGCATGAGCCACCACACCTGACCAGATTGATCCTTTTATCATTATATTTTATCTTTATCTCTAATAGCATTTCTTTGTTTTAAAATCCATTTTGTATGATATTGTTACGGTTCTTCTGGCTTTCATTTGGTTACTGTTTGCATGATACATCTTCCGTCCTTTTACTTTCAACCTGTTTGTATTTCTGAATCTAATGTATATCTACTGTAGAAAGCATATAGTTGGATCTTATTGTTTTTTAATTCAGTTTGATAATCTCTGACTTTTGATTGTATTGTTTAATCCATTCACATTTAATGTTATTCTTGATGTGGTTGGACCTATATCTACCATTTTTCTTTTTGTTTTCTATATGTTTCATGTTGTCTTTGCTATTCAGTTTTAATTTTACTGCTTTCTTGTCCTAATAGATTTTCTAGGGCTTATCATATACATCTTATCAGAATGTACTCAACTTAATTAATGTGAGCTATAGAAACATTATTTTTACATAGTTCTATTTCCTCTTTCTCCTTTTTGTGCTATCATTAATAAACATGTCATATCTATATATGTTATATCCCAACAATCCATTGTTATACTTATTTATATAATTTTATGCCTCTTAGAGATGAAGTTGAGGGAAGAAAGAGGAACAAGTACGTTTATAGAGTTTGATACATTTATTAACCTTCTTATTTACCATTTTTTAAACTTTTCATTTGTTCCTGTAAATTTGAATTACCATCTGGTATTATTTTCTTACTCCAGTACAGCTTTGCTTTATGCTTTTCATTTGTGCTGTTACTGTCAAATATACTACATTTTTAAATGCTATAGGCCCAACAATATAATTATTAATACATATATATTATTAATATTGCATTTTAAAATCAAAAAAAGGAAGGAGAAGAAATATATATTTATACTCTTTTAATTACCTAATTACCTACACTGGGTTTTTGTTTTTTGTTTGTTTGTTTGTTTGTTTTTACATGTGCATTTGAATTACAATCTAAGGTCACTTGCTTTCAGCCTGAAGAATGTCCTTTAGTATTTTTTGTGATGTGGATCTGCTAGCAATAAGTTCTCTGAATTTTTGTTTTCCTAAAAATGTCTTTATTTCACCTTCCTTTTTTGCAGGTTAGTTTTGCTGGATAGAAGATTCTTAGTTGGCAGACTTTTTTTTCTTTAAGCATTTTGAATATGCCATCCCTCTGCCTTCTAGCCGTTATTGTTTCTATTGAGAAATAAGCTTATTGGGGTTCTTTGTAGACCCCAGTAAGACTTTTTCTCTTAATGCTTTCAGAATTTTCTTTTTGTCTTTGGCTTCAGCACTTTTACTGTGATGTGTCTTGCTGTGGATATCTTTGCAGTTATTCTGCTTGGAGTTTGTTGAGCTTCTTGGATATATAGATTAATGTTTTTAATCAAATTTGGAAAATTTTCAGCCACTATATCTTTGAATATTTTTTTCTACTTCTCTCTTTCATCTGCTACTGGTACTTCCATTATGCATTTATGAGTGTGCTTAATGTCACAGATTTTTTTCTGATGATCTATCTTTCTTCATTTTTTTTTCTTTCTCTCCATTCCTCAGATTGCATAATCTTTATTGATACTTCAAGTTTACTGATTCACTCTTCTGTCAGGTCTAATTTATTGTTGAACCCCAGTAATGAACTTTTCATTTCAGCTGTTGTACTTTTCAACTTCAATTTTCATTTGGTTCTTATTTTTAAAATAACCTCTCTCTCATTATTGACATTCTCTATTTGATGAAACATTGCTACCACACCTCCATACTTCATCTTTAGACATGGTTTTCTTGAGGACTTTGGATATATTTATGACTTCTTTGAAGTCTTTTTCTGTTTAAATCTGACATTTGGGTCTGCTCACAGACAGTTTTTATTATCTACTTTTTTCCTGGTATATCAGTCACACTTTCCTGTTTCTTTGCATTGTCATAATTTTTGGCTGAAGACATGGCATTTTAGCTACTGTTTTGTAGCAACTAATACTGATACTAATACTGATCCTCTCTTGCTTTAATTGTTGTTTGCTTGTTTATTTAGTATCTTTTTTCTTTTCTTTTTTTTTTTTTTGAGACAGAGTTTCACTCTGCCACCCAGGCTGGAGTGCAGTGGCACAATCTCTGCTCACTGCAACCTCTGCCTCCCAGGTTCAAGTGATTCTCCTGCCTCAGCCTCCCAGGTAGCTGGGATTACAGGCACTCACCACCACACCTGATTAATTTTGTATTTTTAGTAGAGATGAAGTTTCACTATGTTGGTCAGGCTGGTCTCGAACTCCTGACCCTCAGGTGATCCACCCACCTTGGCCTCCCAAAGTGCTGGGATTACAGGTTTGAGTCACCGTCCCCAGGCTAATTTAGTATCTTTAGTCAACTATTTTAATGAAGTCTATTTCCTCCTCAGTGTGAAGCTTCTTCTATTATCTCTTCAGAGAATGCAGTCTTGGACATGACCACAGTCACCCAGGGATAACAATAGTTTCAGGAGAGTTCTGTTTGTTTCCTTAGCGGGTCTGTAAAGCTGTCTGCTTCATTTGGTATCACATCCAGCTTGTTAGTTTTCACTAACTGCTAGAAGATTGCTCTGTTGTTTTTGACAACACCCTAGAGCATATCCAGTTAAATTCCAGCTCCTTGCCAGGTCACTTAAAAAAAAAAAGTCTTTGAGATTTGTTATGATGCTAAGAGGGCTATTTCTGTCTCTTTCCCTAGTTATTTCTTATGATTTAGCGAGAGAGTCAGAGTTTTCTGTTCTTATGGACTCCACTCCCTCTGGTAAAATCTTTGACCCGTTGCTCTTGGCACTGGCTGAGGGAGGTAGTCCTGAAATGAGGGAGATTTTGGCACCAATATTCTTGGCCTGCTGCACCTCAGGTAAAGCTATCCATCCTGAGTGTGTGGCTAGTTGGAGGCAAAGAATTCTGTGGGTTACAGAGGCTGAATTGTGAGTGCCTTTTCAGTTGCATTCACTGGGAATTCAGCCTCTGCAACCCACAGGTAGAGGGCCTGAGACATGCTCACAGCCTGCCAAACCCATGAGATACTATATCCCTTGACTTGGGGCTGAGAAAAGAGGGAGCCCTGTCTTCTTGGCCACATATGCCCAGAGTGGAGTTTCAGTCATATTGAGCTGGGGGTGGAAGAAAGAGGGAGCCAGTTGTACCTCAAAAGCCACAGACTCTTGGCTTTTCTTATTGAAAATTAGTGGATTTGCTTGAACAAATATTTCTTTATCCTTTAAGTTTTTTTCTAGAGACTTTAAGTGTTTTGGGGTATGGTTTTAAATAATAATTTTTATCTGTTATGATTTTTTCCTCTGGGTATTGGGTCCATGGGGGCTCCTTATGTTCTACCATTTCCATAAGCAGAACTCTTAAGCATATGATGTTGGTTTCTTTGTGTGTAAACTCCTAGATTTGAAACAATACAAGTTGACAGATCTTGATATACATTTCCTCTTTTAATAAAAGAAAGGGGGCCGGGCGTGGTGGCTCAAGCCTGTAATCCCAGCACTTTGGGAGGCCGAGACGGGCAGATCACGAGGTCAGGAGATCGAGACCATCCTGGCTAACACGGTGAAACCCCGTCTCTACTAAAAATAGAAAAACTAGCCGGGCGAGGTGGCGGGCGCCTGTAGTCCCAGCTACTCGGGAGGCTGAGGCAGGAGAATGGCCGAAACCCAGGAGGCGGAGCTTTCAGTGAGCTGAGATCTGGCCACTGCACTCCAGTCCGGGCGACAGAGCGAGACTCCGCCTCAAAAAAAAAATAAAAAAATAAAAGAAAGGGATATGTTCCAGGAGGTAGCAGTTGGGTATCAGCTCCCTACATGAGTTGAGGGAATAAGTTGTAGAACCTGCTGAAATGGTGAGTAGTGGGAATCTGTAACAGTTGAGTAGCCCAGCAGAAAGAAAATTCAATGAAAAGAAAATCAATCGTCAAAATAATCCATCTTCTGTGCAATGTAGTCATGAACCCACCTCAAAACCAAGTTTTTGAGATTCACAAGTTTATTCCTAATGAGCTTAATATTAATTATATTCCACTTTGTTTACTTTATGGGAACTGTGACATTTTAGCAAGAGTGCCTAAAGCTAATTTCATTTCAGGGAATAATATTATCTTGAGATCATATATGATTTATTATTTCATTTAATTCTCACAACAACCCAACATGGGTTCTTATATATATAATTTACAGATAAGGAAACTGAAACCTAGAGATATTAAATAACATAAATGAGCTTACCCAACTTCCAAGAGATGGATCCAAGCTCTGAATCTAGATAGGCTTACTGCATTTACATACTACTTTCCTGAGTAGATTTTCTAATACATATTAAGCAATTAATGTATAATATTTGATTATATTAAAAGGAAACTTGGAATGAAACTCTTCTTACTGGAACTAAATGCTTTCTTAGCTAGTGCTCTCTATGGCATAAGGAAAACGTCAGTCAGCGTGGCAGCCTCCTCTTCCTATTCTGTGACAGGAGTTCCATGGATAGTCTAAAATCCTAGATTTCCCATAAAATCTTACTTTTGGTTGTAGAATGCAGTTTGTGATGCATGGTCAGTCTGACATAAACATAATCTTGTGTTATACTAATAGCCTGACTTGGAGTAAGATAGAAAAATGAGTAAACTAAAAGATAAGTCAAACGAATGAGGTATCCTCTAAAGAATGTACCTAATTTCCAGAATGAATTAGTGAACTAGTCAAAGTCATTCTTGATAGTTGCTAGGATTACTTTGCTCAGGTCAGTGATATCAGAGGTTTTTTATTTTATTGTCAAGCAAGCAATGATGCTACCGCATCTCCTTGTCTCACTGTTTGCCTAGCACAGCACCCAACACTAGGGAGGCACTCAGGGAAGTTTTGGATGGATGGATGGATGGATGGATGGATGGATGGATGGATGGATGGATGGAACAGATGAAGGAGAAAGAAAAGAAACATGTATTGGCCAGTGATCTATCCCAGGAGCTCAAGGAACCCACTGACTTGCAGTCAGGGGACCTGAATTGAAACAGCACCTCTGTCCTGAATTTGTTGTGACCTCAAAATACATGTTTCTTTAGGAGCTTCTGGGGTTTTAAAAATTTGTACAATAGGAATGTCTGACTTACTGGGAAGATTAAATATAATAATATGTATGAAAATTCCTGGCAATAGGTTCTCAATGTTTGGTGACTCTGAATATAATTGCCACCAGTCTACTCTTAACTGTTCCAAAAGAAGTATAGTAGCATTGAAAATAACAAGCAGCTGATCATCTTTCTAGGGTGATTGTACTTGATTTAGGAAATTAGGGTTTTTTTTCTTTAATTTGTTTTGTCTGTAATTATGTTTTATTTGAGTTAATGTTATCTGTTTACATCTTTTTAGGCCATACTCCAAATGCCAATTGGAAGTGGCTAAAAGTAGGACAATTTGCCTATAATGGCATATTTTACATTTTTTGCACCACAAATTTGATAGAAGAGACTATTTCATAATTTTGAAACATGTAACTTAAGATATTTTTGTTGCTCGTTATTTGCAGAGTATCACTACACAGCCAACAAAATCTCATGACTGTCTCAAATCTTGGTGTCATATTTGGCCCAACTCTAATGAGAGCACAGGAAGAAACTGTGGCTGCTATGATGAATATTAAATTTCAGAATATTGTGGTGGAAATTCTGATAGAGCACTATGAAAAGGTAGGCTGCATTTTCAAGTGGAAGTGTCAAGTTTTATATCTTGCTTTTATAAAGGAATTTTGAATTTGTATCATCTGTGAACTTTACAGTACAATCATTTATTCCTATAAAATGTAAAAAGCTCATAAGTTTTGTATAAATTACCTCTTAATGGGGACTTCAATTTTCTTTCCTTGTTGTTGAGTTTTTAAGTGCTTCCCAAAATCCTTCTGTTAGATGGTTTTCTTTCCTTCTACATAATTGACTTCAGAAGGTTTTCTTCTTTACATTGTATGGTAAGTTTATTACTCCTATGCAGAGAACACTTTAAAATCACTTTGTGGTTGGGTCTATTTTAAGCTTCTCTTTGTATCCCTTTGAAATCAAACTCTTAATTATATAGAGGTAATGTTCTAACTAAACAAAAGAAAAATATATAGGGAACAGTCTTGAAGTCTTTTCTATATCTAGTCCCTAAGGATTTCTTGAAAAAAGTGAGATCTTAGAATAACTATGAAAATGGGAAATTTTGAAAGCTGAATTAGTTGGAGTATTAAGCAAATTGAGCCATTTAAGGTCTAACAATTTGGAATCCTTTTATCTCTGATCTAGTCCTTGTGAGGGAATGACTAAGGCCCTCTCCTCCCCTGGGTCCCTTCCCAGCACCCACAGAAGCACGCCCTTAGTGTCTAAGGGCACAAGCTCTCTCAGAACGCAAGAGCACATGGCTGTGTCCTGTAGCTCTGCTCATACCTTTACCTGCAGCTTGCCACACTCCTTGATAGCTCAGAGCCAACAGCATGGCAGCATCTTCTCCTGAGAAGCAAGGAGCCATTCAGTGGAAGAAATGATACAGAATGAGCCTCAGTTCCTCTCAGGTTATGTTTTTCCAGAGTATGAAGGTGGAAAGATAATATTACAATAAAAACCATCAATATGTCTTGTTCATATTTGGAAGGTTTCTTAAAGTTATTGAAAGATCTTCTAAATTTTACTTTTGGGAAATGGGAGAGAATGAAAAAGAAAACCCAGTGAAAGAAATAATACTCCAGATAAATGGAAAAGTTACAACTGCTCTAGCATACTTATTTTTTGCAGCTGATTAAGTAGTGTATAGTTCAAAGCTTATTTTATGATGAAAGTGGCAATATCACCCTTTTATTGACCATGGTCTGTTTTTCTTATATGTAGATTTTTCATACTGCTCCAGACCCAAGCATTCCTCTTCCTCAGCCTCAATCTCGATCTGGATCCCGAAGGACACGAGCAATCTGCCTCTCTACAGGGTCTAGGAAGCCCAGAGGGAGGTATACTCCATGCCTGGCCGAACCTGATAGTAAGTGCACCCGGCCTTAGGGAGATGCTTTCTTCATTCTTTAGTTCAGCTGTACTTCACTGTATTGGTAATTAGGTAGAAATAGAAGATGTTCACACTGATGTTCTTTCCCTAACACCTCCTCTTTTATCATTTGTATATTCTCTGTCAATAGTTGTACAGTTGCTTGGGTAAGCAAATTCATTATTGATACAAAAGCTGTGATTAAGTACATTGGGTGCTACTTTGTAGCAGGTTTTGTCCTGTTGTCAAAGTGGTAAAGAAGACAGCAAGATAAAGTCTGACTGAAGCTGTCATTTTCTTCCTTCCTTTCACATTATGTTCTCAGAGCATTATCTCTTGGGTATCAGTGCCTGAAAGATAAAAGATAAAAAGCAACAACACACATTATCATTAACTTACAATTCTGAGCCAAGCCCTCAGTGATGTGGGTGTCACCTTGAGACATGGCATGCATTAAACTATGGCCGTTCTCATTTTATTTTATACTCCCCACTCCAATTTTTTGCCCACAGTCAATATTTAATAGAAAATAGTCAATAATAATTATATATTTTAAAATAACTAAAATAATGTAATTGGATTGTTTGTAACTCAAGGGATAAATGCCCGAGGAGGTGGATGCTCCATTACCGTGATGTGCTTATTTTACACTGTACAACACACCTGTATCAAAATACCCCACGTTCTCCGTGAATATGCATACCAATTATGTACCCAGAAAAACTTTTTTAAATAGTTTATTAATTTTTAATTTAGACATATGTGAATGAATGTATTATTATGCTTTATCTGATTTTTCTTATAACTTACTTTTAGGAACATTAGAAAATAAAACCAGCAAAATAGCCAGTTTCTTACATTTCTATATTCTTAGGAAAGGAAAAAAAGCCTTTGAAAATGGAGGTGGTGCCTTTGAATGAAAGAAGGCTGAGTACTTCGTGACTTGGAATCAATCACCTATGATCAGAAAAGTAAAAGAAAGCAGAAATATGTTTTTACTATACCCCCTTTCATTGATTCCTTGTAATATCATGAAGGAATCGTATTTCTCTTCTGAATCCTGTTTCATAAACAAATTTTGTCTGAATTCAAGTTAACCCACTTATGCTTTGAGAAGTAAAGTTATTACCTAAAGGCAGGTAGTTCATAGGTACATATATAATCTTCCTAAAATAGTATTGAAAAATACGTTCAGCAAGTTCAAATGCATATTTTAAAGTCTTTCTCCAGTACCGAGGACAGTTCTCCATACTAGGTAGGGGGCCTACCACTTAAATGGAGTCAGGTGGCCACAGAACACATGGTAAGCTGGAGAACAGAAGGGTTTTGGTGATGCTGTTATCAATAGATAGTTACAGTTGCTTTTATCTCTCTCCCTCCTACTCCTTAGGTGACTCCTATAGCAGCAGCCCAGACAGCACACCTATGGGGAGCATTGAGTCACTCTCTTCTCATTCCTCTGAACAAAATAGCACTACAAAGTCAGCTTCCTGCCAGCCCAGGGAGAAATCTGGAGGGATTCCTTGGATTGCAACCCCGTCATCTTCCAATGGACAGAAAAGCCTTGGTCTCTGGACAACTAGCCCTGAATCAAGTTCTAGAGAAGATGCTACCAAGACAGATGCAGAATCAGATTGCCAGAGTGTTGCTTCGGTCACTAGCCCAGAAGATGTTTCCCCACCCATAGACCTAGTCAAGAAAGGGCCTTATGGGCTTTCAGGACTGAAAAGAGCTTCTGCTTCTTCTCTCAGATCCATCTCTGCAGCTGAAGGTAAGGCAGAATGGAACTTGTACAAGATGTCATTGTCTCAGTGTCCCTTTTGCTGGATTATTTAGCATGGTTAAGCAGGGATAAAGTTAATGGTGGAGAAACTAATGATGCTTATCTACTTGGTTCCTGTGCTTGGATTTTACAACCTAGGCACTGTGACATTTTTCCTGAATCTTTCCATGTCTGTGAAGTGATGTCTTTGTAATTACCATAGATTTTGATCTCCCCGAGTGATGGGTTGCTGTGCTCAAAGAACATTCTGTACCTTCCCATTTGGGCCCAGAGAAAAATGCTTCCTTTTGTTATGCACATGTACTGTGCTGCTGCTATTATGTTGTCTAATAGCACCTTACCTATTTTCTTGGGCTTTCTTTTTAGGAAACAAGAGCTACAGTGGATCTATTCAAAGCTTAACTTCTGTAGGTTCCAAGGAGACACCCAAAGCTTCACCAAACCCAGACCTGCCTCCAAAAATGTGCAGGAGATTAAGACTAGACACTGCCTCAAGCAATGGCTATCAGCGTCCTGGCTCAGTGTAAGTGAGCGTTTGTATATTTGCTGTGTCTCCCAGGGATACAGAGAGGAGCTGAGCGTTTCAGAAGAACTCTTGGGAATCCCACAAGTTAAATATGTTGGGAATACTTTATCTATAGAGTGGGTACAGTCCACTTCTGTAAGACTCTCTTCTTTTCTATGAGTGATGTGGAAGTCTTTGGATGTGTACAGAATCTCACAGGGCAGCACTTCAAGCACTTTCCTTTGAAGCAGAGCTATGACTTAATTCGAGGAAATGAAAATTGATGTATAATACAGTAGTCATAAGCTTTGGAACTAAAAGTGTTCCTGTTAAAAGCTAAATATCCATCTCTCAGCTGAAGAGACTGCCACACATTGACTATAAACCAGGTCCCTGCTCTCCTCACTGTTTTAAAGCAGTGTCTTTCTCCCTTCTATCTTACACCCCCATATCTGAGTCCTCACTGATTTAAACCAGCTAGTAGAGAATGAGGAATATGAAAGGCAAAAGGGGGTACTTCTCATCAAAGGAAATGATGCAGAAGTGTAAAGGCTGATAGGAGAAGGGTACATAGATATGAATAGAAAGTGGGTGAAGAAGAACAATGGAAACCTGGCTAAACAAGTAAGCAAAATCTGGAAATAAAAAGTTTCTCTCCCTTTCATTTTGTTTTCCTGACATTTGCTGAGAATTTCCTAATGCTATCTGAGCCATTACTGTATGTCTTTACATGAGTTATCTCTTTTAAGGTCTGCAGTGTCCTTTTGAAATGGGTAGTATAAACCACATTTTAGAGATGATGAGAACTGATGCTTTCTACCGTTTCCAACCTAGGGTTCTCTGACTTCAATTCTGTGCTCCTTCTGTTTTACCATCTCCATTTTTAACATGATGGCATTCTTCCTGACATCTTAATTATTCATTAAAAGTCCAGTAAGACATTTTACTAAGCCTGTTTCTATAGGAACTATGTCATAAATTCATTACTTCATCCTGTTCTCTGACAAGAACCTTTTGGTCGCAGAGCATGTTCAATGTACGCTATCTCTTTTGGTTGGAAATCCAGTTACAGTGGTATAGGCAAATATATTTGTCAATGTGTCTACTCCCTACTGTGTGTAGTTTTACCCATTAAGGGAAAGAAATGTTAAGCCAATGTATCAGGGAAGATGAGAGAACATAAAACTCCATTCTTTGTGGAGGAAAGAGAAGAGCTTCTGTTTGTGATTGTAAGGATAAAGTAGAAATTCAAATGAGGAAAGTATGTGTTCTATATTAGGTGTAAAATGATCTTTGAGATAATCAAATGACTTGGCTCTGGGAGAAGAGTTTGTCAATTAAAGAAATAAGAGAGATTTTGTTTTTTAATCTAGCTTAGAATATCAAGGAATTTTATAGAGTCTTCCAGTAAATATAGAAACTCTTTCAATTCTTTTCAGTCATACCCGATAGTCTTACCTGTTCAATTAGAACATACCCGTCTGCCCTACCCTTCATGATTTGAAACAAGATGGAAATCACATATTTATTGGCCATATTTTCAGAGTTTGCCCTTTTCACTTTACAGACATATGTTCACATATAAAAAAATACATCAATAGTGTTATAATTAGTGTTTTCATAGCTAAAAGAATGAACAACAGTTCTTTTGTCATGTTGATTTGATTCTTTGCATCTTCACTTGTGGCTCCACAGGAGTCCATAGCGTGCTGCTGGGAGCAGAGTAGAGAGAAAATGTTCCTTTTACTGCTCCCATGGTTTTCTGAGATAAAAAGGATGAGGACAGTGAGAGCCCCAGAGGAAGTAGCTGTAGGTTTATTACAGTCTGGTACTCTGTCAGCTGGAGCTTAGATCTAAAAGTCTCATTGACATTAAAGGTTAAAACAATTAAAATTCCCTTCCAATTTTGGCAGTGGTTGACAACCATTTTTTGTCTTGTTTAACTGGTAATCCTGAATTTCACTTTGAGCAGAACGAGTGTGATTGACTTCATAAAACTTGCATTTTAAATCATTTTTCAGAGTGGCAGCAAAAGCTCAACTGTTTGAAAATGTTGGTTCACCTAAGCCAGTTTCTTCTGGGCGGTAAGTTCTCAAAACCCTTAAATGCATCTAAAAAGAAAAGTGGTGACATTGTTGCTTTGTATTGACATGACACTCTCTGTGACAGCTCCGCCTCTTCCATTATGCAGATGGTCAAATTTAAGTCCACTGGCCCTTCACAGGAAGTCATGTCTGTAAACAGCATTTTCATCTCAGATTGTGATAGTGATGTCTCATTTGCTGAAATCTTCACAGAAGAAGGGCTCTAAACACATACATTTCCTAGAAGATAAAAATTGCTATAATCCTTTATACATCTTTGATGGCAATCGTTTTAGGAACACTTTTCAAAAGCATATTCTTGATTTTTAAAAGTTATGTAACTTTTTCTGGAGGAATCATCATGGACATCCATTGAAAAATATGGTTATTCTTAAGGACCACTGAGATGTTGTAGAGTTAATTGCCCAAGGAGACTTTGTTTTTAGAGTATATAATTTCATTAGGGGTTTTCAGATTTTACATTCCGTTCCACTATTAAAAGGATATGAGTTGTTATATCTTGCTTCTACTAATGTGCTTGCTTCTAAAGTTCCCGCTTTACTCTTCTTGCTTTCACATTTATTCTTCTGGTCTACAGTGGGCTTTGGTTTTTAATATGAATAATGGAATTTCATAAAGGCAGGGGCTTTTCATAATTATTATTTTTTTACTATCAGCTGCTAATACAGGTAGGAGACACACAATGCCTATTGTTGAAAGAGCATATAAATGAGAGAACTTGAATAATAAACCTTGATTTTTCCTTTAGATGTACCAAGACATTTTTGAGCCTTCCATATCTGGCTAATTGAGGCTGTGAAGTAAAGGAATCACAGATATTGTTGTATAGTTGTTGTGTAGTTCCTCTAAAAGTTATATAGTTCCTCTAAAAGTTATTTAACCAAAGAATTTTTATCAACCTGTAAAAGTATGTGGACTTTTTCAGCAAACATTTATAAAGTACCTATACAGTACTGGGCATGGGATAGTTATTAAGGATAACAATAACCTTCAAACTCTTTTTGGTTTTGTTCAAAGCCCAGTGAGGGCCCTCAGGTTTTAGATTTTTTTAACTGCATGGAGTAGAGCCACTTTGGTCTCTTCCTAGAATAATGGTCAATGCCTAGTATTTAAATAGCTGAGCCAAGAGCACGTGCACCTTAACTCTGTCAGCAGCGACTTTATCTTCTTCCTTTTGACCAAGGCATGGTGAAAACTAAGCCCCATGCATGTCACAGCAGACATCATTGCTCTGAGATTGTCTTGATTTTTAGGCCTTAGTGTAAGGGATTTAACCTCGCTACTTCTTCTGTTATGCTGCATAGTTGAATTGCTCACTAGATGGAGCCCTTTTATTAGAAAGCTCTAAAAAGTCAGCCTGTTAAGTAAAAACTCAAGTAATCATAATCAAAGAGGTAATCCCCATAGAGCTTTAAGAAAACAGTCTATGGATGAAGTAAATCAGAAAGCCATCATATAATAAAAATACACTCAGACGTTCAACAGTCAAATCATACTTCTTCTTTTTCTTCTTCTTTTTTTGTTTTTTAGGGACAGAGTCTCACTCTGTCATCAGGCTGGAGTGCAGTGGCGTGATCTTGGCTCACTGCAACCTCTGCCTCCCAGGTTCAAGTGATTCCCCTGCCTCAGCCTCCTGAGTAGCTGAGACTACAGGCGCCCACCACCATGCCCAGCTAATTTTTGTAATTTTAGTAGAGACGGAGTTTCACCAGGTTGGCCAGGCTGATCTTGAACTCCTGACTTCAGGTGATCCACCCGCCTCAGTCTCCCAAAGTGCTGGGATTACAGGCGTGAGCCACTGCGCCTGGCCAATTCATACTTCTTTAATATGTTTTTACATTCTGAATACTCTAAATCAACTTCTAATGGGCATCAGCATAAACTTAAAGCTCACTCAGCTCTACCTTCAGAGTCACAGTCTGTCCGTTCACAATACTTGCGATTTGTGTCACAACTTTTCACTGAGATAGGCACAGGGGAACATGAATGAACTTTAGGTCAGATAGACCCTAGTTTAAATTTTTAGTTCACCACTTTCTAGTTCATGTAACCTCAGAGTTAGCAATTTTGGGGAATCGATTTTCTGTTTCCATACAATGAAGATCATAATTCTTAGCTTGCCACATTGTTGAGAATGTACTCAGTACTGTGTTTGAACATGACAGGTGCCCTGTAGATGGTTTCTACATTAATAACTATTATTATAATTATTGTTGAAACTGCTTGCCTAAGACACTCAAGCCTCTGATTAATATATTAGTGGTATTTAAACACTAACTCTTAACAGTTACCTGATATTGTTTTGTACTCTTAAATAAAATTGAACAACTCATAGAAGTTGAGGGAATTTCCCTGACCCTCTACAATGCCTGTCTCATTTTTGTTTTTTTCCTAAGGAGCTCAAGGTTACCCTTGAATTAGACCTTGAAAGAGATAAAAAGAGTAGAGGCAGTAGGAAGACTAGCCATATTTGGGAAAGAGACCAGTTGGGAGATTTTAGTGGATGGCCTCGAGCAACAGAAAAGTAACCCCTCTGGCATTGCCACAGGCACTTGCAGGTCATTGAACACGTGAGTGATCTAATCAGTGATGCATCGGAACAGATCATTTTCCAGGAGGTTGTGAAGGGGAGAGAACAGTCAACCATTTAGGATGGAACTGGTAAGATTTAAAAGGCCTGAATCAGGAGAGTAGCAAAGGGATGAAAAGCTCTAAGGAGATTTTTATGGATAGGATCAGGATTGGGCTACTGTTTTGATACTAGGAGTAGGGGACAGGAAAAGAAGTTTCCAAGTCTCTGAGACAGTGTTGGAAAGAATGGTGGTTTAGCTTCTGACATTAGCTTGTGCGTATGTAGGAGGAAGGGAAAATTTTGGCCATAGGGTTTGAGGAGGCTGTGAGGGCCAATGAGAGGCAGTTAGAAAAGTGCAGCTAGAACCAGGAGCGAGCATGGAGTTTGATGCCATTTAAGAAACGTCTACACAGCAATTACACTGTATAGGTGTGAAGGTGAGGGTACCTAGCAAGGGGGCTTACTAAATGAAAAAGAACAAATGGCCAAGCATTGGTCTTTGGGGAATGGTTTTATTTAAGGTTCAGAAAAAGAAGAATGGACAGGATGAGAAATCTTGGCCAACAGTAGTAGAAGCTGCAAAAAAAATGATTTAGGAGATCAGGAGAGGACACTGGTTTTAACTCCTAAGACATCATTGGAGATCAGTAAGAAAGCAAGTTCACTGAAATGGGAGGGGCCATGCTGTAAGACTTGTTAAAATGAAGATTCCAGGGTTTTGCCATAGACCTTATAAACCACAATGTCCAAGACGGAGGCCTCGGGAAGCTGCATTTTGGTCAGCCTCCCCACGTGATTCTTATGTACGTGAAAGTTTGAGAACCTTTAGAATAGAGAAAAATGTCATAGTGCCCGGCACAGCCCTAAGCACACATTGGTTATTTACAATTGTTTTCCTTAACCTATAAAATCCCTTTAAGAGCCAAATGTCACTAGGCTGTGTCTTACCATTATAAAGGCATGTGGAAAATAGTATCCTTAAAACCTTCACCTGAGTCTCAATTATACTCAGAGCAGAGATCCACTTTACAGTGGTATAATCAGGCAATCAATACAAATATGCTTTGAAGGTTGAATTGAGAATTAAAAGCATAGATTGAGAATTGAGTGTCTGGTTCATTATAAACAATCAAATGTTTCTGTTGTCAAATTTTAAAAGGCAAATATTTTGCTTAAAATTACAAAGGACAAAAAGCTCCATAAAGTTTTCTTGCCCAGTGAATTTGAGTTTTTATAAGGCTATAAATCACTGGTTTAGAGCACAGTTACATATGTAAGACACACACAAGATGCAGAAATCACCATAACACATATAAGCAAAAAAAAAAATTTTTGTGATGTTTAAAATAATAATTTAATGATTTTCCTTTAGAAAATGTGAAAACTAATGAAGAAGTATGTTAAAACCACTTATAATTTCATCACCTGAAGAAAACTGTTAAAATTTGGTGCACAGCCTTCAATCTCCTCTGTGGCAGTGGTTCTCAAACTTCTTGATCTCACAACACCTTTATAAACTTAAAAGATCAGTAAGGATCCCCAAAGGGCTTCTGTTTTTATGGATTATATTTATTGATATTTACTGTATTAGAAATTCAAACAGAACATTTTAAAATACGTATTTATTGAAAATAAGAATAAGCCTATTACATATGAGCACAAATAACATAATTTTGATGAAAAATGATATTTTCCAAAAGAGTTGAACTGTTTTACATTTTTCCAAATATCTTTAATATCTGATATAATACAAAATAAATGAATTGTCATATACATTCCATTAGCTTCAGAGCAATGATACCTTAGGCTCCTGCCTGCCCCTCTATCTCCCCTCCACAGGTTCTGTTGACCACGCTTTTGAAAACTACTCCTCCGTGATAAACACACAGAAAAGGACACATGGGTGGGGATGTGGGGAGGGTAGAGGAGTTCACTGTATTGTTGCTATCATAGTGCCCAACACACAATAGATGCTCAATAAAATTGTTGAATGAGTAAATAAAATATACATTTTTAACATAAAAAATACTTTGCTACTCACTTTTCCACTTCATTTTCAATGGAGTTGCAATATGCATGTCTTTGACACAAGCAGCTTTAACTCTACGGGCTCAGGTGGAAGTTTTTAGCATTGAGGCGTTCAGTATTACTTAGATATTTAAGCTGGAAACAGCCAGTGTTTGTTGGCTGTTTCAGATTGTTTCATTAAAAAAATCTATGAAAAGAACATGTAATTAATGTTAAGAAATCTGTAACTAGGCTGGGCACAGTGGCTCACTCCTGTAATCCCAGCACTTTGGGAGGCCAAGGCGGGTGGACCACTTGAGCCCAGGAATTTGAAACCCTGTCTCTACAAAAAATACAAAACATTAATTGTCTCGGTGGTGTGCACCTAATAGTCCCAGCTGCCTGGGAGGCTAAGATGGGAAGATCACCTGAGGTCAGGAAGTCAAGACTGCAGTGAGCCTTGATTGGCCTGAGCAACGGAGTGAGACCCTGTCTCCAAAAAAAAAAAAAAAAAAAAATCCCCCAACAAGGGCCCAAAAAAAAAATGCAGGGTTTCTTGGTAAACTGTCACGGGCAATTTAGGATTCTTGCCAAGAATAAATTGGTAAACTTTTTGTCTTACGCATTAACATCATTTCATAGCATGAGTTCTTCAATAGCATTATCTATAGTTGCTGCGTAATACTTCACTAGATTGGTGTGCTCTAATTTAGTTTTTAAGTTCTCTACTGATGAATACTTAAGATTGTTGTGATTTTTTTAAATTTCCACTTTTATATATAGTATTGCTTTAGTATCTTTCTACCTCCGTGCACTCCTACTCCCTTCAGAAGTGAAACTGTCAATAGCATACAAAATGTGTGTATTTCTCATTGTTAAACAGGCCTCTGGAAGACATTGTATCAATTTTGGTGAATTTTTAAAATTTCTTTTATGTTTAAGATAAGCATTGGTAAATTTTGCACACTGACCCAGTTAAACTTTTGTAAATTTACTCATTAAATGCATTAGGCAGCATTTAGCATGAGGAATGAGGCTTGTGGGCAGATCATTTTCCCAATGATAAGGGAAGAAATGGCTTTCAGGACTGTGCGATTACCTCACTCTCCCAAGCAGTAAGAGGCAGGATTTTCAAAATCTTTTTCAAAGAGAGATTAGAATCTTCTGAAGAGAGAGACAATAGGTGACAGTGTTATTTTCACATCCTCTTCAATACACCAAGACAGTAAAAGAGGAAGCATTAGCACCTGAGGAAACTTCACTGTTACAGAGTCTACATTAAATCATCAAAGCTCTCTGCAGAGTTAACACCTGCAGTTATAGCTCTCAGCAGAAGAAAATTCTGTCTAGTCAGTGCACAGATAATTGAAAAGTCATGACAGGTAGTATTTTGTGCTGTGTGGTTTTGATGCATTTAACAATATGTATGTCTTTATTTAGTGATGATAATTATTCTGTATGCTTTTCCCCTCCCTCAACCAGTCCCACAAAATACTATAAATACAAATAAGGAGACCATATATATCTAAAATATTAATTACAAGATTTGGGGTACATTTTAAAGTATAGTTTTGAAAATTAGGCCATTGTAAGGAATATTGTAATCACTTCTACAACTTTGGAGTTTGTTTCCTTATAGATCTCTTTATAATTTATCTTAATGATTCAAAGAAAGATGGACTTATTTTTACTGGAGGAAGCTGTTGCTATTAGAAAATGTGATTTTTTGCAAAAATCTTTCCTTTTTTTTTTTAGGAAAATGGTTCTGCAGTCCTCAGTAATATCCTGATCAAATCAAATGGTTATAGTTGGCTAGAAGATTTATAGGGAAAACGTTTATATTCTACTTGAGACCACTATAGTCTGATTCTTAGAAGTCTTCAGAACCTGATAATGTTCTCACTTCCCACCTATATGCAACCAGCACACCCACATGCATGTGTTCATGTGCACACACACACAGTTCTTTAAAGTCCTGTCCTTCTCTGAGTGCCTCTACTTCTTCAGTTCTTCCTCAGACCATGTTTCACTGGGACGTTGTGCTGTGTGGGCTCAGGGTCACTCCCAAAGCTGCCCTGCTAGCAAGCTGTCTGAAAGTACAGCCTGAGCATCACCTCTGATGAAAAGACTGGAGGCAGGTCCAGAATTTTCCTCTCTACACTTTCCAATCTTCAGATAGTCTTTGGGAACCCCAGTTTAAATGGCTGGATCTCATTCTGGAAGTGTAGGGTTAAGACCCAGGGTTGAGCTCCAACAGGAAAATGAAATTATAATGTAATGTGCTGCTTTGGGAGAGCTGTGGAGGCAAATACTGCTGATGCTGCCTTGCAGGTATAGTGCTGGGACCCCAGGGAGGATAGATAAGGTGCCCTGAATCTTTAAAAAGACTCATCATATAGAAAATGAACCCAGAACATCTTTCCTTTTTCTTACTCATTCATTTAGCTAACATTTACTGAGTTACTACTGAGCATCAGACACTGTTCGTGGAGATTCCATTCTATCTAGGGGAGAAGATAAAAATATCAGCAATAAGAACAAAATACCAGATACTAATACCATGCAGACTTGAAGCAGGAAGATATGATAGTTCCCTGGGCAACTATTTCAGAGAGTATGATCAGAGAAGGCCTGACCTTCAGCAGAGCTCTTGAAATTTAAGATGAACTTGAAGGACATGGCCATGTGAAGATCAAGAGGAAAACATCTCAGGGCGTGGACATAGCTGGCCTGAGGTGGGAGTGAGTTTGGCATGTTTGAAGGAAAGAAAGAGGGCCATTGTGACTGGAGTCAAGTAGGTGAGCAGAGGCAGGGACACAAAGAGGCAGGGGAGACCACCCGGCACCTGACTGCATACAGTTTGTGGGCCAGAGTAGGAAGCCAGTTGAAGGGTTGTCAGGGAAGCAGTGTGATCTGATGGGTGTTTTACAGCTGTCCTCTGGCTGCTCTATAGATAATGGATTGTAAGGGAATCGAGGTTCTAGGAAGCCAGGAAGCCATTCAGCTGGCCAGGTTGGAAATGCTATTGTCTAGGACTCTGGTTGTGGAAGAGATGGTAAGTGCTTGGAGTTGGGATCAGTTGCAAGTCTTAAGGTCATTGAATGTTGCAGATTAAAGGTGACCTGCCTGGTGCCTTGATTAGCAGCCTCAGATGATACCTTTTTATTGTTGGCTGAAATATTTTTGGATCATATCTCATATGTAATTCCTAAATTCTGACTTCACTTGAATAAAAAAGAAAAAAAGAGTATCTGGGTATACTGAGCACAAATTTGCACATAGTGACAGAGGTTGGGAGCTGAGTGGTTAGCTTCTCTTGTTAAGGATGGGTGTACTCTGGTTTGCAAAGCCTCCACCTGTCCCCATCATCTTCCTGATGGTGAAGCTATAGTTGGTTGCCGTTTATCATCAACTTATCCTATTATTTTTCCTATATCATGCCCAATCAACTTACCATATTCTTTAAGCCTTTTAATTTTTGGATCTCACCTCAGATAGTCTGAACATGAAAGTGGGGGAAAAAAAGGCTTTGGGGTTCCTAGGAATCTTGGTTTCTACATAGCTGTAAAAACAGCCTATTTAGCAACTTTAATATTAAACAGTTAAATAATAGCAGTCTCTAAAACCAACCTATATTGTTACAAACCAGGGGTTACCCTGGAGAGCATCGCCTAGAAACACAAGAAAGGTTTCTAGTGTGCTAGTAATCCTTGATTTCTTGATCTGGTAACATGATTGTGTTGAGTGGAAAAAGTACCGATGTACACTTATATATGCACTTTATGTGCATTATGTTCCAATTACAAGTAAAAATGAATAGCATTCTTTAAGAAGAGTTTTAAATACAGATGTCCTTAGGTTGAGTGTTGAGGTTTTGACAAGTTGTCTTGCTCTTTCAGCCAAGCCAAAGCCATGTACTCCTGTAAAGCAGAGCACAGCCATGAGCTTTCCTTCCCACAAGGAGCGATATTTTCTAATGGTAAGTATGTCACTTCCCTCTAAGTTTATCATCATGGGGAGGATGAAGGAATAGCATGGTGGTATGAGTCTCAAGTAGAAGCCAGAAGCCTCAGATTCTATCCCAAGTCCTGCCTCTCATGACGGGCATGCATGAACACATCAAATCCCTCTGGGTGGCGTGCATCTGTAGTCCCAGCTGCTTAGGAGGGTAAGCCCAGCCCAACCCACAAAAAAATAAATAAATAGGCTGGGCACGGTGACTCACGCCTGTAATCCCAGCACTTTGGAAGGCCAAGGCAGGCGGATCATGAGGTCAAGATATTGAGACCAGCCTGGCCAACATAGTGAAACCTTGTCTCTACTAAAAAATACATAAAACTAGCCGGGCGAGGTGGCGGGCGCCTGTAGTCCCAGCTACTCGGGAGGCTGAGGCAAGAGAATTGCTTGAAGCCAGGAGGTGGAGGTTGCAGTGAGCCAAGATCGCACCACTGCACTCCAGCCTGGCGACAGAGCAAGACTCTCTCTCAAAAAAAAAAATAAAAATAAAAATAAATAAAAAATTTTAAAATTCCCTCTGGATCCATTCCTCCCCTGCAGGCATTTGTGTGTATGTGTCTGTTTGTACATGTGCGTGTGAGAGGGAGAGATGGTTTCATTTGACTATGTGAATGCAAAGGACATTCCAACTTTGAAGGCCTGTGACATTGTTTTGTTTGGACATTTAAGTCGAGCGTATAGCTGGCCCTGTATATGCCAGGAGTTCTGCATGCACAGTTTAACCAACTATGGATCAAAAATGTTGGAAAATAAATAGATAAATAATAATACAAATTTTAAAAATATATAGTATAACAACTATTTACATAGTTTTTACATTGTGAAAGGTATTACAAGTAATCTAGAAATGATTTAAAGCATATGGGAGGATGTCTCTAGGGTATATGCAAATATTAAACATCATTTTATATCAGGGACATGAGCATCCGCAGTTTCTGGTATCCACAAGAAGCCCTGGAACTAATCTCCCACAGATATTGAGGACTGACTGTGTGCATACAATCTGATGTGGGACTTTAACCCATCTGTTTATATAATTATTTGACACAAATGTTGACCGAGTGCTATTTATTTGTTTATTTTGCCAGTGTACCCATCAGTGGAACCAGGATGGTTAAAGGCAACTTATGAAGGCAAAACGGGACTAGTTCCAGAAAATTATGTTGTCTTCCTCTAATACTATTTAGTGGATGGCAGTATCTTCATGGTATCCATGGTAACGAATAAGTGCTATGATTTTATCTGACACAGATACACAGGGATCAGCCCACTAAGTGAAAACAGTCCATTTCTATCAAGTTCTTCACCAGCAGACTATGTAGCTCCTTATTAATGGAAAAAAAGATTTAAATTGTTGGCCATTCTTTTTTGGTTGGTTTCTTACTTTAAAATATCTTGCTTCTGAAAAATGTATTTTTGGATAATATGTAACTCTCCACAATGTCTCTTCCATAGCAATTGCAGAGTTTCAAATACTGTATTAAATACTATATTCCAGAAATTTGGAAACCAGAATCTGCTATATGGATTTTGAGATCTGTCCTTTACTGCCTGGCATTCTCTGAGGATCTCTGAAATTGTTAGTTAAAAATGTAATTTAAATTGTTCATTTATTGTTTTTTTTTTTTTTCTTAGAAATATACTGCTTTTATATATGATTGTTTTGCTGGTCCTAAACATTTCAAGGATGTAAGTCTTTAATATAACTTTATTTGTTTTCCAAGTAGATGATAATATTCAACAGCAATAATGTATATGGTATATATGAAGCAAGCAAAATTAAGTCATACACTGACTCCACTGTAAACAATCTGTCCAGAATTCCAGACACCTTCCATTGGTTTAGCACAGGGATCAGCGAACTTTTTCTGTAAAGGCCTGATAGCACATATTTTTGTGGTGGGTTAAATTTGGCTCATGGGTTATAGTTTGCTGACCCCTAGTTTAGAAGGTGTATAAAACTATCTTCATAACTTTGAGAGTTTTATAAAATTTTACATTAAAATATACTGATAAATTATATGCACATATTTTCTACCAGTAGCATTGTAGTGGCATCACAGAAGAATATTTACCAATCATGGGAAAACTGTAAAACTAGAGTATCAAGGCGTACAACTTCACTTCCACTTGGAAGATTGTAAAGTGTCAAAGTATTTTAATGATAATTTAATTTGGACTTTTGAAATGTTCTCCTACAAATGAAAAAGATGCTTGAAAACGTTACAAGGGAAGCTATGCCTTCTGAAGTCTATCCTTAGTTGAAACAGAAAATAAACACAAAGGTACAAGATCCTTAAGTTACTTTGAACCACAGAGGTTGAAATTGTTTTATGATCTTTAGCAGTAATAAAATCTGTCCATGATTTTCTTCTGTGCCTTTTAGTTTACAGTCTTTATTAGCAATTTCAGTCAATTTGTAGAGCATAGTAATAGGTATTTACTGTCCACTTATATATATATATCAGCATCTGGTCATGCACGAACCATTAATTCTATATTTCTATTTCAATAATTCTAATATATTATTTCTATAAATATAATATCTATATGTGGCAAAGAGCCTTTCTTCTCAAGATCCTGAAAAGCTGGTTACCTGACCTTTGAGTGCCACAGTCCTGACCTGCTAGTTCTTGACATCTTACTTCATATTACTTACATTATATTACTTCAAAGTTCCCCACTGTGCAGACTCTCAGGTATTCACTGTATAAAACTCTTTACATGTGATTATAATCTGTAATCTCGATCTCTTCTACTTAATTAATGTTTCTAGAATTAGTAGGTTAAATATACATGTACACACATAACTGTTCCTCAGAAAAGTTATGCTTTTACAAATAAAAAGAATAAGATTAGAATTAACAAGTAGAGAGAATAACTGTTGGCAGAGTCAGAATCAGGAATAAATATCAGTGAATCAAAATAAAAGAATGAAAAATATTCTGTAATAAAAATTAGCAACGTAATGTAAAAGTTTGATAAAAGACTATCTTTCTCTTTTACCTCTCACTGTTGACCTCTGTACACTGTAATACCGTGTGTTGCTGCATCTTCTTGGTCTAGGTCCTTGGTGACCTTAGTAGTAATAACAGCATTGCTGACACTCTAATTGCCCTCTGCTGGAACAGAAGGTAGTTTCCAATGTACCAGTCCCTTAGTCTATACGGCACCCTTGTTTTAAGCATGTTTGCCATCATCTGGTATCCTGCTAGATTAGAATCTCTTAAAAGCAAATTGGTTTTCTTTCAAAGACCAACTTGACTCCAAAGAGAGATTCAGAATCCTACTCCTCCTGCTGCTGCATAAAGAAAATCTCAACCTTCATTTTATTTGAACACAGACCAAAGTGTTCCTGCTTCTGAGTAGTCAAAAGCTAATTCTACGGATGTTCCATTCAGGTTTAAAGCTTTTTTACTGCATAGGACGTGGATATGAAGCCTAACTCCTGTATCTGATGGCAAGACATATGTTGCAGCCACAGTACTGGCTACGGTCCCTTTGCTGAAACAAGCTACAGAAGCACTGATTCAAGTTGCGCTTGTGCTTGAAGTTTTAATCTTCCAGATTTGTGAGGATGGCTCTTTTTCCTTCATAATGGATTATATGTGTAAGCAAGTCACGGCCATATACTGGAGATAGGCTGAAGCTGCTTTTCCCTTAAAGTAAGTTTCCTACAGATAAGGTATTTATGAGCATTGAGAAAGTCAGGACATGTACTCTAAATCACACAGAATGTTAATTCCACAGGAAGGCAATGCCAGACATTGGAAGAGGATCACATTCAACTTCTAATAGTAGTTCAATAACAAAACCTTACCTTTTCAGAAACAATGTGAAGATACATTAGAATTGCCACATTCATACCTTCGAAACATGCAACCTGTGCATCCCAATCACTGCTTACAGTGTAATCAGTATGACAGTGAGATTGAGGGGGTCTAAATTTAAGTTCATCATCTCCTGTGTTATGTGAAAATATCCCTCAGTACAAAACATTTATGTATTTCACAGATGACTCTTTTGTTTTGCCATAAGGCTACCAAGTTTATGGAAACTGGTCAACTGAAAGATTTTTCTGTTGTGTTATGTGTAAACGTCTGAACAGTAAAATCATCTTTGTATTCCTGTAACGTTCATGAAGTATGAGGAAGCGCATTTCTCCTTGTTTGATGTGAGTGGTTTTGCTTGTTGCATGGGTTGCCTGTGCTTTGTAACTTGCATGAACACAACCAGGTTTCTCAACAATGATTTGTCTGCTGACTGTTTTCAGAGATAGTGGAGGAAAAAAAATGTGCCTTAAAAACCCCAAATTATCTAGGTTTCCAAGTAGGAAAAATAAAGATACATATGACTTTTATTATTATTCTATGATAATTAGCTTTATATAATGTGGCACCCTTCTTAAAAATTCACTATGTTGTGAGGCAAACAGATTTCTTACCATAATCTGGTATACCCTGCTCACCTTCTCACTCCTAGCACCATTCTGGTCTGTGTTGAAAAGGGCATCATTCATGTGGTTTCGGTTTAGAAGAGTCCCTCAGAGCTTTCCCTTAAGCAATTTCAAATTGTACTAATACGTTAAATTATGTATTCAAGATGCCTTCTTTAGCATTTAGAACCCCAGCTAGACTTACACTTTGACTAAAGCCAGAGGCAGACCAATTTAGGGAACAGATTTTGTTCTTTGGTTTTATGATACATTTGTAATTCACAGCTGTTAGCATGACCTCACATCACTGCGTAGGACCCTGAAATCGTATCTCCTGGTCAGGTCACGAAAAAGAACAGAGGCTTGACTATTGTCCAGAAGTTACTTCCCTCTTGACTAAAGCTTTCTCCATAGGGTAGACATTGCTATTTAACTTTGCCTCCTACCCTTTTTTGTTAACCTTCCAAAATCAAAACACTTTTAAGAAACAAAGATAATTTTCTGGACAGTCTGTGTCCTGCCTGTCTCCCGTTGATTCACAGATACAATATCGAGCATTCATCAACTAGTCTCAATTTCCTGAACACATTCACTGTATCACTCATTGTCACCATTATCCCCCTGCTTCAAAATGTGCCGGTTCCACTGGGCAGTAACCTTCGGAAAACTCAGGTTTATGAATGATGTGGACTTTTGGAGGATCAAATCAATAAATTGGATTTTTTATTTTTTGAGGGCAGCTGCACTCACTGTTGTAAATAGTCTTACATAAGAATGCTGACAGCATTCCCAGTAAGCCATTGGCAGAAAATTGATCTGCATGTCCTAGACCAATGTTTAGAAGGTGTTCTATGGTTTAGGGGTCCCAACCTGTCATTCCTTTTCCTCTTGGCACTCATGAGAGAGATGCCAAGTTCAGTGTGAATTTTTCTTGGAGAAATGGAGTCTGTGTGCTTACTGAAGAGTCCCAAAAGGCAGAGATCATTTTCATTTATTGCCATCATAAATATTCTCCACCATTCAAGATGCTTGTGTGCAGGGCTACTTGGCAAACGAAAGTGTTGGAGGAGGCAGGGGCTGACGGTGTCAAAACCTCCTCAGTAGGATAACCACTTTCTCCCCTTTGGACCATCTGCCATCTTTCCCCAGTGTTTCCCATGGTGTTTTTGCATCCAGAGTTGACAGCAACTCAATTTTGCCTTGAATTTACTCAGTCTTATAGATTAAAAGTGTGCGTTTTATATAAAAATGCATTTTATATAAAAATATATGGCTACATATACCTATATATATGAAACGCACACTTTTAATCTCTATATGGCAGCATTTTTGAGGTTTTATATCTGTCAGTGCACCCTCAACTGCCTCCTTTTTGCAGAGAATGATCCCCACAAGAACTGGTCTAAGAACACTGTCTGCACATGGTTTATATTTAAAATCCAAGATACCACCACATAACAAAGTTGGGATTTTCAAAGTCCTTGATTTCTGAGCTGAAACCTTAACAATTAGGGAATTTGGCAGGGAAGACACCTGGGTTTTTAATTCAGAATCCTATTTATATACTGTTAAAATTTGAGGTACTGTAGTTTATATAAAGTCAGATGTTTAGATATATTTCAGTACTAGGAGCTTCTTTGCAGTCATTAACTTGACAAATTAAGTAATAAATATAAAAGTGATTGTCCATAAATTATCGTTGAATTTTTTGTTTATTTTGTAGTGTTTCTGTATTTATCTGCACTTTGTGTATATATACACACGTACATGCGCCAACATGTAAATAACTTCATGTTTATTCCTAATCTGAATTGCTACAATATTTTTAACGTATGGTTACACTGTGTTTTAAATTACTTTAAAATAAACTTTGTAAGCACATTTTCATTTAGTCTTTGTACTTGAAGACCCACTGTGTTGAAGGGCAATTCTCTTGGCTTTATGTAGAGAAAAAACAAGGTTTCTGGTACTGTGAGTGATCACTTTGATATGGCTAAATCATAGCAGAATTTGGTGACCTTCTCCTCCCAAATTGGTATTCTGCAAGCTTTGGAAAATGTTAATGTTGATAACCTATTAATAATGCAGGTATCCACCAAGGGGAGAGGGAAATGGGTGATATGCAAAATACTAAATATAACAAGCACACAAGCTTACCTGAAAATATATGTTTGTAAAAGTTTCCAAGTGTACTGTGAATGAAATATCAGCATACACATTCTTCCCATCTATTTTTATTAGTTTTATGACCCTCTTGGTCATGACTTGACTTCTAGGTAAAACTTTGCTTCGCTGCATCAAAAAAAGAGAATCGTGTATTTCTTTTGCATTGCTCCATAGATTATCAGAGTGCAGCAAATCACCTTGCCAAAACTAAGCCTCACAGGTTGACCATTGGACAACCTGGCTTGCTCACTTAGGTTGTAGTTTTCATCAATATCAGAGGAAAAGAGATAAAGTGATGACACAACACCTGTTAAGTTATAAGGATTAGTGTTAACGCCAGTATAGTTAAGCAGGAACGGACTGTTAGGTTAGATATTATAGATTATTGTAGATGAGCTACTGTTTAAGAATGTTGGTTAAAAACGTTGGCGTGGAATCCCCTATAACTGATATTTTAGAATTAAAAATGAATTAGCTTCCAGTGATCAAAGCTGGAATGATGTGAGCAACAAAATAATGCAGTATTGAATGACTGGCTTAGAAAACAAAGTATAAAATGAATATCCATTAATCCACATGGATATCAATGACAATAAATTTCACTTATGTAAAAAAAACGAGGGAGAAGAGACAAATCTTTAGATATTCCAAATCATAATTGGAGTTATAGTTACTCTTCCCTCTAGCAGATAGAATTTAATCCTCTCCTGCTTAAAGGTGAGCTAGACTTAGTATCTCATTTCCAAAATTTAGAGTATGGAAAACTGTCATAACTTTACAGAAAAGAAACCTAGTAGCCACTGTCTTAACCAAGTGGTAAAACTTAATATCAGGCCCGGGCGTGGTGGCTCAGGCCTGTAATCCCAGCACTTTGGAAGGCCGAGGTCGGCGGATCATGAGGTCAGGAGATGGAGACCATCATGGCCAACACGGTGAAACCACATCTCTACTAAAAAAACACATACACACACACAAAACTAGCCGGGCGAGGTGACGGGCGCCTGTAGTCCCAGCTACTCAGGAGGCTGAGGTAGGAGAATGGCTTGAACTCGGGAGGCGGAGCTTGCAGTGAGCCCAGATTGGGCCACTGCACTCCAGCCTGGGTGACAGAGCGAGACTCTGTCTCAAAAAAAAAAAAGACAATATCACTGATACCATGTGGTTGACTTGAACCCCATAATATGTGATGTGAAGAGCACTTCCCCTCTGTGGTTTTCTTTCCCCAAACCCGTAATTCCAGTGTAACCATTAGAAAAACATCAGATAAGCCCAGATTGAGGACGTTCTACAGAATAGATCTAAGCCTAGTACTATTCAAGACTGTGGAGCTCGTGAAAAATAGGTAAATACTGAGCAAATGTCACAGATCAG
Source organism: Colobus angolensis palliatus (assembly GCF_000951035.1). Lineage (NCBI taxonomy): Eukaryota > Metazoa > Chordata > Mammalia > Primates > Cercopithecidae > Colobus > Colobus angolensis. Next base: position 7,320,530 of record NW_012120709.1, read on the forward strand.
AAGGGACTTGGGAGACAGGACAACTAAATGCAATGTGGAACCCTGGACTGGATTCAGGAACAGAAAGGAGACAGTAATAGCTGGGCATGGTGCCTCACGCCTGTAACCCCAGCACTTTGGGAGGCCGAGGCGGGCGGATCACCTGAGGTCAGGAGTTCAAGACCAGCCTGGCCAACATGGTGAAACCCTGTCTCTACTAAAAATACAAAATTAGCCAGGCGTGGTGGTACATGCCTGTAATCCCAGCTATTCAGGAGGCTGAGGCGAGAGAATCGCTTGAACCGTGGAGGCAGAGGTTGCAGTGAGTCGAGATTGCACCATTGCCCTCCAGCCTGGGCACAAAGAGTGAAATTCCATCTTAAAAATAATAATAATAATAATAGATAAGTTGGTGATGTCCAAATAAGGTCTAAACTTTAGTTAATAGTTTAAAAAACAAGGTAACAAAACTACTCAAAACATAGTACTTGAGCTGGGGATACTTATATCATTTTGGGTATTTAAGTGACTTATTAAAGAATTAAACATTTTCACTTGTTCCCCATTAAATTTTGATCTGTGTGTGCAAGATACATCTCCTATTCATCAGTCAATCTCAGACTAGAACAGAGTTGGGCATACAGAAACACAGTAGAGTAAGCCCCTTTCATTAAACGAACAAATTCATTAGCAAAAGAGCATTCATTGTAAACCCTTTAATAATTGAAAGAATACGGTTGTGGGAGTGTGTTTTTGTGTCTGTGTCAATTCTCCCAGGAACAGTGGGATCATTCTTCAACATCCATGAATATATGGATCTACTCTGGAGTTATTTATATGTTGATGGGGTAAACAACCCTCTACACACATGAACATGTCTTAAGGGCAGAGGTTAAACAGATTTTCTTCTGTCATTACCAGACCTAGCAACACTTGATTGAGCTGAATGATATGGGGGTGATGTTGAAGAACTCAATTTTCTAAACCATTAAAAAATATTCCAAATTTGGAAAATTAAGCTATATTAAACTTACAGTTGAAGTTTTTGAACCAAATAAGTTGTGTTGTTAACTTTGAAATTGTGTACAGTCCAAAACTGAAGACAAAATTCTTTTCAAGTTTCTAACATGACAGTTCTTGCTATTAGGGGAAAAAGGAGGGGGCTATAGATAAGAACATGGGTGATAGATAAGAACATTTGAATCTTTTTTGAATAAGATACCCTGGGGAATGCAAATCCCCAAAATACTGGTTGACATGCTTGTAAATGCTGTTTCTGGGTATTTGGGGTAAATGAGCCAAGCATAGCATTCAGCTAGACTCAATTTGTTGACAGAAATAAGTTATCTGGAATATTCTACCTTTCCAAATGCCAGGAGCCAGTCTGCTGAAAAGGATTCTCTGGATCAGCCTGTGCTAGAGGGAGGAAAACAAAAATATGTATTTCTAATCCTCATAGATGTTTATTTTCATCATATCACAGATTTACAGACTCTTTTTTCTTTTTTTTTCAAAGAATGGGTCATAAGTTGCCTTTGCAATTACCCAATTCAAATGGCTTTCAAACGTATTTTTGGAGCAATTGGAGCAGAATCATTTTCTTTAAATAAATCTTGCTTGGAACCCAATACGTTAAAAATATGAGTCAAGCTGCTAGCCTCAGTGCCTTCACGTGTGCTGAAAAATGTCTGCCCTTCACCCATGCAGGTCCACAGATGCGTTTTTTTTTTTTTGAGCCAGTCTCGCTCTGTCACCCAGGCTGGAGTGCAGTGGCACCATCTTGGCTCACTGCAACCTCCCTCTCCTGGCTTCAAGCAATTCTTCTGCCTCAGCACCCCCTTACAGATGTGCACCACCACACCCAGCTAATTTTTGTATTTTTAGTAGACACGGGGTTTCCTCATGTTGGCCAGGCTGATCTTGAACTCCTGACCTCAAGTGATCCGCCCACCTCAGCCTCCCAAAGTGCTGGGATTACAGGTGTGAGCCACCGCACCCGGCCAGGTCCACAGCTCTCGCATCTCCATGGAATGCTTGGAGCTTTTCAGAGCAAGGTTACCAAATAATTTAGTCCAAGCCTCTCATTGTACTAATTAGGAAGTTGAAGACCATATTAACACAGTTTCAGCAGAATGGTGAGCTCTTATCTCCTCTGTAATCTGCTACCAGTTTGTGGATCTGTGGGGAGGGCAGCTTCTCAGAGGGTTTGATCTTTGGAAAGTTTATTTGGAAAGGATATCCTTTGATAAAGGATAACTTTCCTGGTGGGTACACATGGAACAGGAAGGCAAAAGATAAGTAAGACCCAGCTCACGTTGGCTGTTACAACGAAGAACGTTTTTGCGGGGAGGGGATATACAAAAATTTCAGAAAACAGGCATGAAAGGTCTAGTCCAGTGCCTTGCAACTAGTAGGTGTTACTCAATTGTTAAAGACTTAGGGGGTTGAGTGTGCAGCTTTCTAATGCAAATGTTAACAGAAGAAGTGAAATTTTAAGCTTCATTGAAAGAAATCAGTGCCTCCGGTGTATATGATACATAGCCATTAATCAACTGTTTCCCATGCACTGTGTCACAGCAAACTCATCCTTCCAACTACCAGACACTGTCACTGGATGTCTCCTCTGCTCTTTTTATTTTTCCAGGAAAGACAACTAAGGCTCTGGCAGGTGAATTTATCTGACTTATTCATTGTCACATCATTGGTATATGGTAGAGGTTAGACTCAAACTCAGGTATTCTGGCTTGAAACCCAGTAAGTACTCTTTTCATTGAACCACCTCTTTACTACACCGAGTGGAGTATGGTAAGCTTTGGCTACCACACTTGAAAGAGGTATTTGGCAAACTCAACCTTCTCCAGAAGAAAGACGAAGATGGTGAGAACCTTATCATATGAAAATGTGTGAGACCTGAGCGTCATTACTGACTGAACTTTTGACCTCTTAAAAGCTATTTAGTTGCAGAATTTCAGACCTGAATCAGAATCAGCTCCCCAGATGATATGTATAAACAATGAGGTTTGAGAAGCACAGGTTTAGCAGAACTATGAACAAGTTCTTTGGGACTATCTGAGGGCAATTTTTTGATGTTTGAGGGCAAGATATGTCTAGCTACTCCAAAAGCCAAAGGTCACTGGGAGAAGTCACAATGATTGAGATTTAGGTTCAAAAACATAATTATATTGCCACGTCTTCCACAAACAGAACTCAGGAAACAGCTTTCAATCACAGGGAGTGTTTGAGTGGGTCTAGATGACCGCTTGTCAAAATTTCACAGAATAGAGAAATTCAGTAGGCATCTGAACACATGAAAATTATTGTGTAGGACCTATTCAAGTCATTGGAGATCCTGAGAAAGTTAGATATATTTCCTCTTTTCAAGAGATCCGTGGTTTATTGTGGTAACATGTACAGATCAATAAAATATAATACTATAAAATGCTAAAAAGATTAAGCATTGGGTGCTTAGGATCCTGAGATAGTGCACTATTCTGAACCTGGGAAATAGCAGAAATGATGGAAAAGATAAGTAGGATACAGACAAAGAAGAGTGGATGATTTTACCTGGGTGGATGATGTTATCAGCCAACCAAATTTTGGCAGAAGTGAAAAGCCAACAGGAATAAGACCCCAAAGCCAAAAGGAGCAATCCCACCCAAGACGGGGGATTCCACATCACATAGGGGAAGAGGCTAATAGAGGGATAGGGGAGAGGGAGGGGATAGAGTGGGTGAAGGGAGTGTTGGGATGAGCTGCGTTTATTCTTTCAACCAACATAGTGCCAAACACTGTTCTGGTTGTTAATAACTTAAAAATTAGACATGGTTTTTGTGCCTGAAAAGTTCATAGCTCAATGAGGGAGACAGATATGTAAGTTAAAGACCACAGTACATTTATTTTTGTACCTATTAACATATTTTAGGATGACTACAGTTAACAATAACCTATCGTATTTTTCAAATAGCTAGAAGAGAATCATTCCAGCTAGAAGAGAGTCTTCCCAGCAGAAAAAATAGTAAATGTTTCCCCTGATTTGATCATTACACATTATATGAATATGTCAAAATATCACATGTACCCTGAAAATATGTACATCTATGTATCAATAATTTTTTTTCAACTCACAGTACAAATGAGGTATGATAGAGGCACAAAGTATAAAAGGGGCACACAGTAACCCAAGTTCAGAGAGGAAAGAAAGAGGATTAGAGAAGGTTTCACACCCAAAAGGAACCATCCTAACTAGACCCTGAAGGACAGAACACCAATAGAAAACGAAGACAGCTAAGACCCACTGATTTCAACAGAGTTTCTGACAGATTAAATCTAATTCGGAATGACCAGGGGTTTGACTGCTTGCTGAAGCATGTTGGCCTGTGAGTGTGGCAGGATGGGATGAGGTAAAAACGTGCACATTGGCAGCGTGAGGGCCAAGCTGAGAAGGCAGGAAGAGTTTAGGGAGGATAATGATGCCATCAGATTTACCTTTAAGAACACTGGATGGGGGACGGGTGTGAGGGTGAGTGTGTTTTGGGCACTGTAGGAGGGCTGAGGAAGCAATGTTGCATTGACCCAAGAAATGAACAAAGCCAGTTCAAGAAAATGACTCATTTCAAAGATCAAGGTGACATGACATGGCCACTGTTCTGAATGGATAATTTAGGGGATTCAAATGTGGCTCAGGTGTCTATAAGGGTGCTAAGGAAGGATCAGCAACGCAGGCAGTGAAGAAGTTACCAGAGCTGAGAAAGGCAGCTGAAGAAAAGGAAGGGGGCATAGTGAGTGGTTAGAATTAGTAAGTTTGGTGATGTGGGCTGACCTGGCCAGAGCTATTCCTCTTTTTAGTAGCTCTGGAGAGCACAGGCAGCAATGCTTAGAGATTAATTGCTTAATTCCTTTCATAAAATCAGGGGCTTTAACTTGGGTTCCAAAGATGGACCTTAGGGAGGTCTGTGAATTCCTCCATTAAATACTAGGTGCTTTGAGTCTCTATGTGCATATTCCTTTCCAGAGAAGCCTCCATAGTTTTGATCAATTCTCAAAAAACACCCCACATTTGACCCACCTGCTCGCCACACTAAAAAGCACCAAGAGACTGCTGCATACAGAGTGGCTAAAGGCTGTGGCTGGAACGTCTGTCAGAAGCAAGTATCCGCTCTGTGGAAAGTGGGAGTGGAGTTTAACTTGGAGACAACTTAATCCTTCCAACATCTGGCTAAGAAAGCAATGAGGCTCAGCAGACTCAGCTTAAAAGTTCAGGTGAGCCTACAGATGGTGCCTATTCTTGTGATGAGGGAACACCCAATGAGACCACAATACTTACCATGGGGAAATTTGGGCTGGGAGAGCCCGTGGGATTGCAGAGCATTTATACACTACTTCTCAGACTGCTCTCCGGGCCAGGGTTGTGGCCTAGCGGCCGAACAGATTGATTTTTTCTGGTTTGTGAACCCAAGAACTCCATCTGCCAGAAAGGATTTTTTCTGGCTGTTGCATCTCAAGAGGGCTTCATCATCGTCTCTCCCATCCTGGGCCTTTCCAGGAGTTCAGGGCAGGCCTGCCTTCACTCTAGCCAAGGTAATGCACGACACAAAGCTGTGGGATTGTAGAGTAAGTTAAGCTGTCAAGCTTTGCCCGGCCTTTCCTGCTACTCGAGGTAAGTCTTACCTGCTGCAGACCCCCCTTCTGGGTAGGTTTCTAAAGTACCTCGTTTAATTAAGGATGCACGCTCTAGAATTAGAGGCTCTGGGTTCATATCCCAGCTCTGCTACTTGCCATGTGACCTTGGGCAAGTTACTTAACCTCTGTGCCTAAATTCCCCTTGTGTAAATTGAATATAAAAATGATACCTTCCTCAGAAGGCTACTATGGGAATTCCATGAGATGGTATTTACCAGGTGTATTAGTTTTCTATCACTGCTGTAACAAATCACCACAAACAGTAGCTGCAAACAACACAAGTTTAGCATCTTACAGTTGTGGAGGCCTGAAATTAGTTTCAAGGGACTAAAATCAAGATGCTTACTTCTTTTTGCATTTTACGGACCCCTACCCTAAGGTCCATCCTTAGAACCCAGGTAAAAAGCCTTGACTGTATGGGAGGAATTAAGCAATGGATCTCTAAGCATTGCAGCTAGTGCTCTGCAGAGCTACCAGAAAGGGGAATAGCTCGGGCTGGGTGAGTCCAAATCAGCAAGTTTACCAAATGATTCCAGCCGCTCACTACACCACTCACTTTCAGCTCCTTCTTTCAGCTTTGATACTTCCCCAGGGCCTGCATTGCTGATCTTTCTTCAGCACCTCACAGATATCTGAGGGCTCTATTCTTTTCAAGATTCTGGAAGAGAATCTGTTTCCTTGCCTTTTCCAGCTTCTAGAGGCTGCCCATGTTCCGTGACAACCACCACTTCCTCCACCGTCAAGCCAGCAGCATAGCATCTTCAGATCTCTCTCTCTAATGACCCCTGCCTCTATCGCTATGTCTCCTTCCCGCCATCTGTTCCTTTCCTTTCACATTTTACTATAAGGAGCCAAAAGGAACGAGGGTGCACTTTGAACACTTTGCTCGGAAATCTCAGACAAATATTCAAGCTCATTGCTTACAAGTTCTGCTGTCCACTTAACCGTGGGACACAATTCTGCCAAGTTGTCTGCCACTATATAATGAGAATCCCCTTTCCTCTGGTTTCCATAAACAAGTTCCCCATTTCCTCCTGAGTCCTCACCAGCAACACCTGTAATCTTTATATTTCTACTAACATTATGTTAAGATTTAAGTATTCTCTATGGCAACATACATTTTCTCTAATGTGCCCCTCACCTCTTTCAGAACCCTTGGCAGCAGAACCTTTAACATCCGTATTTCTATTAACAGGCTGGTCAAGGTTATAGAAGCATTTTTCTTCTGTTCCTTAACATGTTTCCACTCTCTGCCCACTGCCCAATTCCAAAGCAACATTCACACTTTTAGATATTTGTCGCAGCAGAACTTCACTTCCAAGTACCAAAAATCTGTATTAATTTCTGATGCTGGTGTAACAAGTTACTATAAATGTAATAGCTTAAAACAGTACGGATTTATGAATAACGTTCTGGAGATGAAAGTCTTAAAATCAAAGTGTGGGTAGGGTTGCCTTCCTTCTGGAAGCTCTAAGGAGTGAATCTGTTTCCTTGCCTTTTCCCTGCTTCTAGGGGCCCCCTGCGTTCCTTGGCGCATGGCCCTTCTTGGATCACTCCAGCCTCTGCTTTGTCATCACAGCTCCTACTCTGATATACCCTTCTGCCTCTTATAAAGACCCCTTCTGATTATATAGGGTTCATTTGGATAATCCGATATAATCTTTCCATCTCAGGATCTTTAATCCTATCTGCTTTACACCTTTTGCCATGTGAGGTAATATAGTCACAAACTCCAGGGATTAGGTGGTGAACATCTTCAGTATGCCATTATTCTGTCTATTGTACCTGCTTCTCGGGCTTTTGTTTGATTGGTGGCCAGTGCTAAAATAACTCTAAGTAAAATAGGAGTAAGAAGGTCATCCTTAAATACTTAAACACGGTACATCAGTCACTGTCCAGCTGGAAGACAGAAATCACACCAGTAATTAGAACAGGTTAATATTAATATAAAGGTTTATTAACTACTAAAAGGTGATCAGCTACTAAAGAGCATAACAGAATTTTTTATATATATATATATATGCACACACACACACATGCACACACATATATATATGTATATATATTTTTGAGACAGTCTCGATCTGTTGCCCAGACAGAGTGTAGTAGCACGATCTCAGCTCACTGCAACCTCTCCCTCCTGGGTTCAAGCAATTCTCCTGCCTCAGCCTCCCAAGTAGCTGTGACTACAGGTACATGCCACTATGCCCAGCTAATTTTTGTATTTTTAGTAGAGACAGGGCTTCACCATGTTGGCTGGGCTGGCCTCGAATCCCTGACCTCAGGTGATCTGCCCGCCTCAGCCTCCTAAAGTGTTGGGATTACAGGTGTGAGTCCCTGTGCTCAGCCCTTAACAGAGAATTCTAAGGAACACAGAAACAGCAATGGCGAAAGCAGTTGCTATCCTAGGGCAAAGGGAAAGTACCAGGGGACTAGTAACTTAATGAACCCCTTGAGGGCTGACATACACACCTTATTGGAGAGGGCACGACTACCACAAGATACACAGCATACTGGTTGCCAAAAACTTCCTAGAGGGTATGAGTTGGGGCTGACCATTTGTGGCGGGAAAATTAGAGGGTGACAGCTGGTTTGCCAGGACTGCTTAGGTGAGTGCCACTGGGCCAGGTATATCTCATCTGGTCACCATCCCTTCTCTACCCTCTATTGACCAAAAGTGTAATGTCACACCAGCTGACAATGGAGAAATGTTTTCCGGGTTCAGCTCCAGTGTCATAAAGTGGACAAAAAAGGATGTCTTTGGAACTGAAGGCAATAAACTGGTAAATGACACACATGCAAAGACTGTTTATTTCAAATCATCAAAATATCGGAGTCTTTTTCTATTAAGTTAGAAATCAAACAAGATTACTAGCTATCTTTGCTATTAATCAAGACTGGAAAGTTTTTACAAATGTGGTAAGATAAGAAAATGAAATAATTGGTATGTGTGTTCCCTAAAAATAGATAAAATTATCCTTATTTTAAGAAGGTATGATTATGTACCTAGGAAGCCAACACAGTCTACTGAAAACAAACGAAACAGGCTGTCGGAATTGATAAGAAAATTTGGTAGGGTGTATAGGCAAAATTTTACAAATTTTTGTATGTTCCTTTTTATCTGCATAACACCATGCTACTGTTCAGCAGAAACAGCGAAGTAGAATTATGACGCCCCTCTTCCTCAACAAACCTCAAAAATTTCAAATAAGGAAATTATCAATATGATTCTAAAATAAACATTAAAAAAATGGAATTGTATAAAAATGAAAACGTGAAAAGATGGAATTGGAGTTAGAAAGAGTACCACCATGGAGAAATCTGACATACACCACCTCAGCCAGGCAATCAAGGTCAATATTAAGAAAGTCATATTGATACGATGTACCCTTCATATGTTCTGGTGAGAATGACACTTTACTTCCTCCCAAGATAAAACCCCAGTCTAATTATGAGAAAAATACCAGACAAATCCCAATTGAGAGACTTTCTGTAAAGTACCTAACCAGCATTCCTCAAAAACAACAGCCAAGAAGAGCCTAAGGAGACATGACAACTGAATGTAATGTGGTATTCTAGATGGAATCCGGATGCAGAAAAAGGACATTTGCTAAGAATTAAAAACATCCAAAGAAAGTATAGACTTTAGTTAATAAGAATAGATCAATAGGCCAGGCTCACACCTGTAATCCCGGGACTTTGGGAGACTGAGGCGGGCGGATCCTTTGAGGTCAGGAATTCACGATTAGCCTGGCCAACATGATGAAACCCTCTCTCTACTAAAAATACAAAAAAAAAAAAATTAGCCGAGTGTGGTGGTGGGCGACTGTAATCCCAGCTACTCCTGAGGCTAAGGCAGGAGAATCACTTCAATCCAGGAGGCGGAGGTTGCAGTGAGCCGAGATTGCGCTAACACATTTCAGCCTGGGTAACAGAGCAGTCTTTAAAAAAAAAAAAAAAAAAAAAAAGAACGTGTTAGAAATGGATCAAGACCGTTTTTGAGGAAGAAGAGTAATAGCAATACTTGTACTGTATGATTATTAATATAATTTAAAGTTACAGATATTAAAACAGTACAGTACTGGCATTAAACAAAAATTTATTTAGAAAAGCAAAATATATTCAACTATATGCAGAAAAATAAAAATGAAATTTAATAATTCGAAGTTATTGTTTTTGCGTAAAGTATGAATGGGATCTAATTTTATGTTCTTTTACATTTGTTGCCAATTATTAAATTAACCAAAGTTTATTAAATTAATTTTATTTAATAATACATTTAGTTTATTTAAATTACTTCTATTTAACAAATAACACATTTAATTTATTTAATTAAATTGTATTTAACAAATAATACATTTAATTTAATTAAATTTTATTTAATAAACTACATTTAATTTAAATTTTATTTAATAAACGGTTAGCCAATGTTTATTAAATTACTTTTATTTAGTAAACATTGGTTAATTTAATAATTGGCAATAAACGCAAAGGAACACAAAATTAGACCCCATTATGCAAAAATAGAATTTAAAAAATCTTTACAATTAAAATAACAGAATTAGAAGAAGTATTAGGAGTTCATTTGTATAAAGGAGAGAGTCTTAAGCAAGAAACTAAAAATTAAAAGAGACAATCTTAATGATATAAAAATTATAAAGTTAATATAGACAATTATGTCATAAAGGAGAGATATATTTTAGAATGGAAAAAATATTTGTTAACACTTAGAGATGATATCCTTAATATCCAAAGCACTGTTTTAAATTAACAGGAAAAATAACATAATGAAAATACAGTCAAGAGACACCAAGGATCCATTTAAAGAAAAGGAAATATACATAACATTCAAACAGATTTTAGGTTTACTAAAGAAAATGCATATTGAAATGACAATATAGTACCATTTTTCACCTGGATGATTACCAGATCTATAGAGATGACAACTAGTTCTGTGGAGGTGGCAGGGAAATGTGAATTATGTGTAAATTACTTCAACATTTTGATCTAAAATATTTAACAAAATTTAATAAATTAAAAATGCTCATAATTGGAATACTGGACCCCAGTAACCCAATTTTGAGGAACGCGTATTACAAAAATATAAGCACTAGTATAAAGACATAAATTCAAAAATATACAACACATATATGTATTTTTACATATATACACACATATATGCAACATATATATGCACACATATATGCAACACTATATATATACATATATTTTTAAACTAAGGTCTCACTTTGTTGCCCCAGTTGTAGTGCAGGGGTACGATCATGGCTCACTACCACCTCAAGCTCTCCTCTCACTTCAGCCTTCTGAGTAGCTGGGACTACAGGCACACACCACCATTTAAACTTTTAGTAGACAAGCGATCTCACTATGTTGCCTAGGATGGTCTTGAACCCTTGGGCTCAAGCAATTTTCCCACCTCAGCCTCCCACTGTTCTGGGCTTACAGGGCTGAGCCCCCACCACCCAGCCAGTATTTTATAGTTTAAACAGTTTATAAGCAATAAGTGTATAAAAGATGCAATATTCTTAATTTTCAGAACTACGTTTAAATTCAGACCTTAAGTCTCTGTCTTGCTTTCTCTAAGACAATTTGATTTAGATGCTTTTGATAAATTCAGTCCAATTAAACATTTAAAAAATATATTCAATATAATTACCTATTCTTTATTCTCAAGTGGTGAGATTTTTGCTGAGTCTTGAAGGAGGAGATAGAACTAGGATCAGCAAAGAGAAGATGAATGAGTGTGTGTGTGTTTCTTGAGGAAACAAGAGAGGCAAATCCCACTGATTAAACAATAATAGTACCAAACTGATGGTAACATTGAAACAAAGATTATGCCAACTGGTCAAGATAACTCTTTCTTCTCCAACTGGTTTTGAACACCTCCTCCCTTATTTTTATTGCTGCAGCAATTGTGGCTTTCCTGAATGGGTGAGGACAGACAGGCAGACCACACTAGCCTCTGGCTGCTGAGAGATACATCATGTCCCCAGGGGATGTGATACCTTGCAGAAATTTGATATGCTTATTTCTCCAAGTACGAAGTGTCCATTTTCTTCCTTCCCAAGACTAAGACACAGTAGGTAAATATTTTTTATGTTATTTAGAAGCCCCTACATTTTTGTAGTGTTTTAATTTTACAAGTTACAATTCATGTATGTTTACTTTTAAAGTCTTTTTCCAAGTCTTGCAAGATAGGAGATGTAATCATCTCATTAAGGTATGGCCACTAAGACTTGTAGCTGTTTAATGACTACCTAAGGTCACATGACTAGTGTGTGATATAGCTAGGATTTTGCACTTAGGTAATTTTAAGGCAACTTCCATACTCTTTTCACTAAAGCAGTGTTTCTCAATCTCAGGTGTTATGTATCACCTGTACAATTTTTGCTACGTCCAGAAACAACCTTCATACTATTTGCTTAAAACAGTCAATTAAAATCTAGAACTGCTACTCATTTTTAGTTTCATCATAGCAATATTGATGAAGTATGGTTTTGATGTGCTAGCTATTTTTTTCCCAATATATGTTAAAAATAAATACATAACTATGAAGTCTGTTTAAGACAGCAATATTACCTTAACAAAATGCTTCTTAAAATGGAAGCTTTGAGTTGAATTTTCTTAGTAATTATGAAACTTGAATAATGAACATAGTGGAGAATGCCTGCAGATTAACTTGCCTCTGCTTTGCCTGTTAGAGTTGTGGGTAGGAGTAGGAGAGGCAGAAAGAATAAAAGTTCTAGATTAAGCCTGGTAAACATGGTAGGCAGTCTTCAAGAAATGGCAGACAGAATTCACTATCAATTCCTTTTCTCCCTGTATGTGTATGCCTCTCCACCCATCAAGAATTGGAACAATTAACCCTCCTCCTAAATCCAGGTTGGCATTATGACTTGCTTTAGTCATTCTTGACTAATAGAATGTAGTGAAAATGTGTTTGCTCTTGTCCTAGTCTTTAAGAGTTTTTGAAGCTTGGAGAAACCATTCTCCATGCTGTAAAGATGCTTAGACTAGTCTAATCAATAATGAGAAGCTATGCAAGGGAAGGAGAGAGGCCACATGGTAGAGCACCAAAGTGTCAGACATGTGAATGACACCATCTTGAATCTTCCAACCCAGCCCAGAAGTCAGCTACAGGCATGACTCCAGACAACTCACATGGGGCAGAACTGCTTAGCTGAGCTTTCTCAAATTCCTAACACATAAAATTACGGCCAACATGGTGAAACCCCGTCTCAACTAAAAATACAAAGAAAAAAAAAAAATCAGCTGGGCATGGTGGCGCGCACCTGTAATCCCAGCTACTTGGGAGGCTGAGGCAGGAGGGTCATTTGAACCTGGGAGGTGGAGGCTGCTGTAAGCCAAGATCGCGCCATTGTGCTCCAGCCTGGGCAACAAAAGTGAAACTCCATCTCAATAAATAAATAAATAAGTTGTTTTAAGCCACCAAATTTTAGCATGGTTTGTTACATAGCAACAGATAACTGAAACAGTGATTGTGGGTGGGGGAGTGGGGCACAGCATTGGAAGTTCCTAAGCTCTTCTGCTTTGTATCTGGGTGTGGTAGAGAATTGGTTATTTGATGGTGTTCTCAATGTTTTCTTTTCCTCTCACAGTAATAGGAACTGCTAATTTTTAGCTGGAGACATAGCAGCTGAAAATAACGGTTACATTTCTTAGTCTCCTTTGGTGTTAAATGGGACCATGTGAATAAGTTCCAACAAATGTGTTAAGAGAATAAATATGTACAAACTTCCTTTTTGGTTGTTGAAGATAGAAAACAAGTATGCTCCATCCTGCTGCTTGGAAGATGAATGATTTCATACCACAAAGACAGGTGCATTTTGCTAAAGCAACAAACTAGAAGTCTGGTTCCCTGCATGATTTCATGGAGCAGAACTGCCATACTTCTAGACCATCTGCTTGTTATATGAAAAAGAAACTTCTATTATATTTATAATCTCTGTTTTCTGTAGTACATTTGATTTAGGTAGATCATGTTCTTGGAAGCAGGGATGTCTACAAGAAGGGATGCAAGGGCCATAAACCCAGGGGCTTTCCTGAGAGATTTACATAAAGCCAAGATAGCTGTCAAGGAGATTGCTTGGAAGTAGGGGTGATTGTCTGCTTAGCTTGGGAGAGTTAGTTGCTAACAAGCACAATCTCACAGGTAAGGAGGAATTGTGTCCTTTTGCTGAGTACACATGACTTCAGTGGGTGTTAAATTCAGAAACTGGATGCTGAATCTTCTCCCCTTCAAGAGTCTGCCTAGCCCCCTGCACTGTCATTCCACTGAAGTGTAGAATACCTGGTTTGCATCTATTCATGATCTATTTGTGTTCTACCACACTGTGAGTTCCACACAGCCATATACTATGGGCCCAGGGCAGGAACTCTATATAAACTGTCTACTCAAAATCTCATCCTCCCTCCTTCCAAAATCTAAGAAAACTTAGATTTTGTTTAGGGCAACTATTTGCCCTTTATTTCTCAGATAGCCTCCTTTGCAACGTGGGGGCAATCTGATATAGTTCCTGCTAATGAGATTAAGTGAAAGTCCTAAAAGGGAAATTACTGGGAAAGTTTGTTTTCTTTTTTATGACTTCCCTTTTATTATTCCTGCCTGGAAAATGGAAGAAAAGTTGAGGGTAGAGGTACCATTCTGTGGCCACAAAATGAAAGCAAGAAGGATCCTGCAACATTGATATCATCATGGAATCTGAACTGGTTAACTCCAAATTGCTTGTTTTGTGAGGAAGAACCCTTGTTTGGTTAAGTTCTGTAATAGTGTTTATTTTATAGTTAGCCAAATGAAATACCTTGCCTCCTCATCAGTTTATTAAACCAAACCATTTGCAGAACCAAAAAATATCAATCATCAGAGAAATGCCACACTTAACATATGTGGTGGATGAGTACCACTAATTTCACTTGTCTTTCAAGGAACCAGAACTCTGCTATAGAAGTGTCTATGTTTGTGAGATGTGTCTCACTAGCACATGAGGTATATAAATGTACACATTTTAGACCTCCACTGGGTCGTGTTGCACCCCACTTATATGTTCACTGTTTGATATCACAGATTTAAGAAATTTTTAATCTTAATATGTTCTATGATACTTCTGTTCATAATTCCATGAGAATATATCTGTTTAAAAAGTTATTCATTATAGCAAATGGCCTATAGCAACACAGTTCATCTAGATACAGTGCATTCTATATAATAAATGCTTTCTCCGTACCTATCTACGAATACTTTGCAGAGGCTAGTCTACTTCAGATGGACAAGATGGGATTGTGGGTGGAAAGGCAAAGGAAAACACTGAATTAAGAAAGACTTGGGGGACAATAAGAACAAGGAAGAAGAAAGAGAACACTTAGGGGAAACAGTGACAGAGATAAAGAGCTCTGCAGGAGGCACCCAAACAGGAGATGCAGCCATGAAGCCAGAGACTATTATAAAATGTCAAACACACATGGAGGCTCCAAATGAACAAGAGACCTTTTCAAGTCACAACACCAGAGAATGTCACAGTTGGGTCTGGAATCCTTCCTCCCAGCTCCCAGTCCACTGTTGCTCTCTGCAATTGTGTAAAGCCTGGATTCATTTCTTTTCAGGGAAGGCATACATTTCTCATTATCTTTATATAACATTTCAATTTACAAAATTCTGAATATGAATCATATTCCAGGATAGGTGCTTATTCCTGTGGACATTTTGTTCTTATTGCTTCACTGGTCAATAGGAATTAGAGTTTAGTGCAAATAGGGCTGGTCTTATGAGTCAGGAAACCTGACTTGGATTGCAATCCTGATTAAGCCATAGAGTCAACTAGGTCTTAAGCCTGCAAGCCTCAGTCTCCCCATTAGAAAACAGAGATAAATATCTAACAGTTTTTAGCCATAGACCTAACGAGGTCTCAGGCCCATGAGCCTCCATTTCCCCATCAGAAAATAGAGATAAGTATCTATCTCACAGTTTGCTATGAAGCTTTTTATAAAACAATGTATTTATTTTCCCACAACTTTACTTCCCCGCGAAACTGATGAGTTGAAAGATAGAAGCATCAGACAGCCTTGTAGCCAAGGCAACATGAGTCAGCAGGGTTCCCACACTTGGAACGCCTACTAGGTTAGTCAGGTAATACAAATGTGTGAAGAGGGCCAAGTGAAGCCATGATGAGTTGTGCAGTGCTAGCCCTGAAAGGCACAGACCTATTAAACTCCAACTGATTGTTGTCATACAAAATGTAGGCTTAGATTTTCCCATTTTTAAAGAGATGATAGAAATCTGGGTGTTCATGTGTCTCCTTTGCTTTAAAAATGTCAGCAAATATTTCAGAATGTTGTCTTGTTGGATCAAACAACACGGTTCTGGATGTAGCCCGTGAACTATCAGTTTATGATCTTTGGGTTCCAGTGAATTTTATGGGGAGTTGTGATTAATTTTTCTTTTTTCTTTTTTCCTTTTTGTTTCGTCTGGCTGAGGAATGGGTCCTCTTGAAAGAGGAAACTGTTACAAATATCTGAGGCCCTCATCATCAGTATACCTGCCTCATTTACCATAGAAGTAAACAGAATCCATTAAAAAAAAATCGTAAAAATCCGCAGACTTTTTTCCTGGCAGAGTCTTGAGCACAGACAGCTGCTAAACAAACAGAAGCGCTCAGCAGAATTTAAAGGTGTTGAGAGGAAGTGGCATTATTTTGTTGGAACAATGAGTGAGCAGAGGAAATATTGGCTTCGTGTGTGGAGTAGGGAAGAATGGATGTGACCGGGAAATGGCCAAGAACATGAACCTTTAAAAGAGCTCATCTAAAATAGACTCATTTGGGCTTTACAAACCTGGAATTTTTTACCAAGTGTTTAGTCTGAGATCCTCAGGTTTAAGATCTGCTGGTATCAATGTGAAATTCACTTCATTTAAGTCTTATTAACAGAACCTTTGACCGTAATCTCTGTTTTTAGCTTTGGAGCATCATCCACAGGCCGTGAGAGTTTTTTCCGCTGCTGCTTTGTTGTAGCAGAGAAGCCACATCCTTATGCTGAGGTGGAACTTGGCAAATGCTTCTTGAAACATCAACTAAATCTATTAGCATCAACCTTTGAAAGTCCAGATTCCTTATGGTGCGGAACTGCTTGTTTTGGAGTAGAATTAGAGCAGTTATGGGCTAGGAAGCAGCTACTGCAAAGGGGAGGGATCAGTTCTATTAGGTTCTGACTGTTCTAGTCCCTATGCCAGTTGTTCTCCTTTGGTAATTTCATTTCAGGTGCATAGATTTCTGGGACTCTTCTGACTCAAGAAAGTCTGTGTATGAGCTGTTTATCTTTTTCTTCATATAATAGGAGAAGGGTTGCAACGAAAAAAAGAAAAGAATAGAAATAACAGAAAAAAACCTTTATTATATTTTCTGTATCTATAAAGAACTTTATGGCTTTACCTTTCCGTGGAATTCTCCTGCTTGAATATTTTTCGTTTTCCAAGAGTCACCCTGAACTGACAGTTTTACCATACGTCATTAGATTATTTTACAGGGGCATATAGAGTAGTGGTTATATTCAGAATTGTGCTTTCTGGCTTAAAATCTGGATTTTTAAAATGTCAGTTTTCTAATCTGTAACATGGGGCTATAATAAGATATCTCATAGATTATTAGTATTAAATGAAATAGTCCTGAATCAATAGCAGCTGATAGTATTATTTGTTCCTTATCTGACCCCTGAAAAATAGATGTTTTCCAAATTTTACAGGTGTAGAAACAATGTAAGGAGCTGCAATAACAAAAAAGTACAAATTCTTAAAACCCCTTTATTTCTTTTTCAGAACTAATAAAACTCTATTGGGAAATTACAGGTTCTCGTTTCTTCTTCTTTTAGCCCTAGGTAAGGAATAGAGTTTTCACCAAGACTTGATGATAATTTTCATGTTCAAAGTGATCTGGCTAAAAAATATAAGCTCAATAGCTGTACATTCTCAGGTGCAGGATTAAAAACCACTAAAGGAGATGTTGCTAGCACTGCTGGATGGAATAGCAATGATGAATAAACGGTTTCAACTATCAGATTTCAAAACTTATTTAATGGGCGAAGAAAATAACACTATTAGATATACTTCTTTAAAGGTTTTATATATTTGTTTAATTATATAAAACAATTTAATAGCCATTAAGG
Source organism: Colobus angolensis palliatus (assembly GCF_000951035.1). Taxonomy (NCBI): domain Eukaryota; kingdom Metazoa; phylum Chordata; class Mammalia; order Primates; family Cercopithecidae; genus Colobus; species Colobus angolensis. The sequence continues at coordinate 7,338,383 of NW_012120709.1, forward strand.
TTTTGTAATAGGCAGCCTAACTGGCAGCCAGTGTCTCCAGAACAGTTCAGAGAATTCTTGTTTTCCAAACTGACCTAAAGAGGAAGAGGCAAGACTAATCCAACAAGCAAATGTAGGGCTAAAAGACAGGAGGGAAATGGGCCAGGGGAGTGGCTGAGACCACATTTCCTTCCCTAGCTCAGCCAGTTACTCTTTGATGAACATAATACCTCTGAGCTTCATTTTCTCCTCCTCAAAAATGCAGTGGTAATAAATGCCTATTTTCTATCAGGGTGCTTTTCCAGATGAGATAATGCATATGAAATGGCCTATGTAGAATCTTTTCAAATGTTGGAGATCATTACAAAGACATGGAATTATTATTATTATTTTGTGTTTTACTTTAAGTTCTGGGATACATGTGCAGAACATGCAGGTTTGTGACATTGGTATACATGTGCCATGGTGGTTTGCTGTACCTATCAACCCATCATCTAGGTCTTAAGCCTCTTACACATTAAGTATTTGTCCTAATGCTCTCCCTCCCCTTGCCCCCACCCCGAACAAGCCCTGGTATGTGATGTCTGCCTCGCTGTGTCCATGTGTTCTCATTGTTCAACTCCCACTTATGAGTGAGAACCTGCAGTGTTTAGTTTTCGGTTCCTGTGTTAGTTTGCTAAGAATGATGGCTTCCAGTTTCATCCATGTCCCTGCAAAAGACCTGAATCCATCGTTTTTTATGGCTGCATAATATTCCATGGTGTATATGTGCCACATTTTCTTTATCCAGTCTCTCATTGATGGGCATTTGGGTTGTAATTATTTGTAAATAGTGCTGTAATGAACAAATGTGTGCATGTGTCTTTATAGTAGAATGATTTATAATCCTTTGGTTATATACTCAGTAATGGGATTGCTGGGTCAAATGGTGTTTCTGGTTCTAGATCCTTGAGGAACCGCCACACTATCTTCCACAATGGTTGAACTAATTTACACTCCAACCAACGGTGTAAAAGCGTTCCTATTTCTCCACAGCCTCACCAGCATCTGTTGTTTTCTAATGTTTTAATAATCGCCATTCCGACTGGCATGAGATGGTATCTCATTGTGGTTTTGATTTACATTTCTCTAATGACCAGTGATGATGAGCTTTTTTTTTCATATGTTTGTTTGCTACATAAATGTCTTCTTTTGAGAAGTGTCTGTTCATATCTTTCACCCACTTTTTGATGGGGTTGTTTTTTTCTTGTAAATTCGTTTACAAAGAATTATTAATAGTTCAGCTGTAGTCTGAAAAAAGTGAAGAAGGCATTCTAAGTTAGAATTTTATTCTAATGGTATAAGAGTTCATAGACATGATTTAGGGACCTAAGCTGGATTACACTTTCTATTTCATTGTGAGATTTAATACCTATTTTGTTTTTATTTCTGGTGCATAAAGTCTCAAAAGCATCCGAGTGTTGTTATACATGTAACAATAATCCTATAGGAAATGTAACATTAACTGATAAGTGTGAGGTGGGAAGAAACCTCTGAAGATATTGGATTACAATTTCTTTAAATTCTTAAGCTGTCAGAGCTGTTTGAACCAGAGTGACTCCATCTTGAATAGGGGCTGGGTGAAATGAGGCTGAGACCTGCAGGGCTGCTTTCCCAGGAAGTTAGGCATTCTAAGCCACAGGAGGAGACAGGAGGTGGGCACAAGATACAGGTCACAAATACCTTGCTGATAAAACAAGGTGTGGTAAAGAAGCAGGCCAAAAATCACCAAAACCAAGATGGCCAGGAAAGTGACCTCTGGTTGTCCTCACTCCTCGTTATATTCTAATTATAATACATTAGCATGCTAAAAGACAGCCCCACCAGGTCCATGACAGTTTACAGATGCCATGGCAATGTCAAGAAGTTACCCTATATGGTCTAAAAAGGGGAGGAATCCTTCGTTCTGGGAATTGGCCACCCTTTTCCCAGAAAACTCACGGATAATCCACCCCTTGTTTAGCATATAATCAAGAAAGAACCATAAAAATGGGCAACAAGCAGCCCACAGGACTGCTCTGCCTATGGAGTAGCCGTATTTATTATGGAATAAATAAAGCCATTTATTCCTTTGCTTTCTTAATAAACTTGCTTTCTCTTTATGAACTCACCCTGAATTGTTTCTTGCGTGAGATCCAAGAACCCATTCTTGGGGTCTAGATTGGGACCCCTTTCTGGTAACAAAACTAAGAATCTTACTACTAAAACTTTTCCTGTAGCTTAAGTTTACAGATAGTTCGTGAGCTATTTTAACATAGTATATGTTGTTTAGGAGAAATACCCTCGGCAGTGTCACTAGTTCTCTTTCAACTTTTGTGTCAACTTTCTGTGGTTGCCATGGTAGAAAGGGTCTTCCTAGGAAAGTGAGATTAATTCTTATTAAGAAGATTAGGAAAATTATTATGGGCAAGGAGAAACTTAATTCATACCTTGAAGAATGAAATAGACTTAAAAAGTAAACAGTAAAACAAAGGGTACGTTAAGTACCAAAGGTAAAGTGTAGACAGATTAAGTATCCTGAGACTCATGGGAGATTTTTGTCATTGATTACATTGTTCTTATTTCTCTTTACCTGTCTTATACTTAGAAATTATAACCAATTTAGTATGTCTTATTTGTAAATTGCCTGGTCACATGACCAATTAACATATGCTAAAACTTTCTTTTATGTAGCAGAATGCAAGTGTTAACTGAATTCAGGTACTTTTGTAGAAGCATCTTTCTAATTGAGGCACCTCTTTCTGATCTTTAAGAAGAAAAAAAAAGTCAGAGCTCATAAAAAGCTCCAGGGAGAGTACAGATGGTGGATTTTGGCCAGTGTCATGGAATTCTGAGTTGTGTACTGATTCACTCTGAACTACATGTGGTCTCTTCAAAACCCAACTTATTACACCCACAAACTTCTTAAGGGTAAAAGAAAAGGTTCACCTTAGGTCCCCTTTGAAATGTACTAAGGGTGTGTGTTTTAAGTTCTTTAATCAAAGGGCAGAGGAATGATCTCTAGCTCTTTCCCACCCTAAAGACTGTTATTTGTAAGATGTTTGGAGACTTCTAAAAGTAAACATGAATTGTGGACTGGCTAAAATATTTACTGCCTCATTTATTTCTCCAGATCTCAAACAGACCTCTAAGGAATAAATACAGATTTATGTGGAAGTAGTATCAGGGTCCACCTGTAAATCTAAATGCATTGATATGTGAATACTGAGTTTCATTAGAAAATATTTACATCTTCCCTCATAACTGTAATTGGAGAGACTAAAAAATTAGACTTTCATTGCTCTCAATTTCTAGCTGTAGTCATCATCACCTACAAAAATACAATCCTTTCAAAAAAAGCGCTTCTGTTAGTCTAAATTTTAAGACCACACTGCCCCAAAACTTCTCCCTAAGAAACCTGTGCCTGATAACAGCAATAGCAACATTTGAATGAGACTTATTTTCCTTTAACAGGCAAATGTCACAGGGAGGCATACTCTATTTACTCCTTGGAGTATTGATTGATCAGCTACTTTCTAATGAGACAGTTCACTGAGCGTGTGTTTGCAGGGAGTGTGGAAAGGCACAAGTGTATAGCACATAGCCTGAACTGGGATAGGCTAGTGTAGCCTGGTGCAGACTGAGTTCATGGGGACTTTGCAAACATGTGAAGATGCCCTAAGGAAGGATGGCAGAGAACTAAGAGCAGTTAGCGTTACAAAAGATAAATCTCCACTTATATAACTCTCTCTGGAATCACTCCTGAGTCTTTGGATGCCACTTACGAATGTATTTTTTTTTTTTTTTTTTTTTTTTTTTTTTTAATGCTTTGCAATAGTGTGAATCTGGCTCGGTTTCAGTTGTATTTGTAATATCAACCTAAAAAGCCCAGCTAAGCCAGAGTTACCTCCTTTGCCCAAGTTCACAGTGCACTTTGGGTATAAACATACAAAGATTCATGGGAATGTTCATTGACCTTCAGAGCTAGAAAACAGAGGAGTTTTAGAAGAAGCTGTAATCCTTGCTAATATAATTGAGAAGTTTATTTGCAACATTTTCTTACAATTGCTGTTCCTGGCACTGAGTTACATATGACCTTAAAAAGGACCATAATCTGCTGAGACTGAAACCTCTCTCTCTACCCCCCACCGACCCCCACTTTCTTTCTCTTTTGGTAGGCTGCCCTCAAGAAGTGTGTTGCTTTACTTTATTTTGAGTTTCTTGGCTGCTGAGGTTTTTATGTGGAAAAGAAACATCAAAATAAGTCATAATAGAAGCAGTAGTGTTTTGAGAAAGAATTAGAAATTAAATAATTTTTAAATGATGATGCCAGAGACAAGATTTATTTACTGTGGCATTTTAATATGATATTACATGTTTATTTTTTCAAGTTTTAAGATTGCCTTCTTCAATACTCTTTCTCATTTTTATTATTTACATAATATCTTTTTAATGACACTGCCAAAACATGGTAGTTGTCCTACTTAAAATAAATGTCTATGTCCCTTCTTTTTTTGCTGAATCCAATTTGCTGTGGGTTTTATAATATAAATTTCTCAACTACACATGTAGGCACTTTTTCTATTTTTGGTTAGCTTTTTCATTGCCCTTTTTCTCCAAAGACTTTGTCTGAAGAAAATTTGCAACTATGAGGAGTTTCATGCTGAAACTTTGACTTGCTATTTTATTTTTGGTCAAACTATCCAACCCAAACCTCTATTAGCTCCAGACTGCGTTCCTTTGGTCTATACTGCCTTCTCCCTTCTCTGAACTCTGACACTAGAATTGAAGCCTATGATTTAAGATATATTTATATTATGGCTTAAATTTCCCTGAATTCTTCTCATGTGTATAATATTCTTCATCTCTAACAAGTTCATGATTTAATTGAGTGTGAGCTCTGTTTTTCAGTTTTTTACTTAGATAATCCTACAAGTTCCTGAATGGCACATAACAGAAGCTCAATGTATATTGGTTACTGCGTTAGGGAACAGTGAGGGGACATTTCTTTCTGTCATTATTTCAGGTCCTTGTTTGCTCAGAAGAAATGTTTTCTGTTTCATTCTCTCTAATCATTTAAAACGAATTTAGATTGTCATTCTTTAAAATATGTTTCTATTTTGATGATTATTGGATTTTTAAAAAATAATGGTCACTTTTAGAAGACAGAGTTGTTTAATTCTGTTTCTAAGCCTACTAACTATGTTTTGGAGCATTTCAAAGCAGAATGTATCTTCTAGAAATCATTTATTCATTTTATATGATATTTCTATTCATTTTACATTTTTTGTACTAAGTTTTTTACAAAATAGTGAATGACAAAAGTGAGTGACAGACATAGATGAGATATAATGTTATGAAATTGATCAATCTTTATTAAACTTTATTCTGACTTTTGTGTTTATTTTATATCACCTCTAACTCCAAATAACAAGAAAGGAAAAGGTTACATAACATTTACTAGTGAATAGGTCAAACACCATGGTCAGTGGAGCAGAAATGTCAACTTCTATAATTTCTTTCGATTGAGAAAAAAGGATGGGCAAAAATTTATTGTGCTCTGAAATAACTTGATTTATCTGCAGAATTATGAGAAATTCATTTCAGTTTTTCCATAAATATATATTTGAAGGGATAAAATATGAATAATAAATTCTAATTACATTATAGTTATGGTGTAATAATACTGTGATGCTAACTGAAATGGGAGATTAAATTCACTTTTAAGTTTATGAAGACCAAATTATGGGGAAGCCACAAGTGGGTGTTAGCTGAAAACCCACTTATGTTGGGAGTTCTACAGAGCAATAACATTCTGAGGTCAATCTTGTGAAATGATAAGAAATATACATATTGGTCTCTGCCTCCAGTTCCTAACACAAAAGTTCCTAAAACTCTTGTGATTTCCTAATAGAGGTTCTAGGAGCATCTTTTGTTCTAATATTTGGTGTTTGACCTGGCTCTTGGCACAGAGCTCCAAAATCCCTCAGAATTTCCTCGATAATAAGATCATTTTTTGTTTTAATGAAATGACTCTTGGTGGGCTCCCAGATGTGGGCTGGTTACCAGAATGACCAAACTGTGATTAGAAACTTGGAACTTTGAGCCTCGCATTCCATTCTCTGGAAAGGGGAGAGGAGAGCTGGAGTTAATAATTGGATGATGTTTATGTGATGAAGCCTCCATAAAATAAATCCCTAACATATGGGGTTCAGAAAGCTTCTGAACTGTTGGACATATCCCCAGCTAGGAGGGTGTGCACCCCAACTCCACAGGGCAGAAGCTCCTGAACTTCTACCCTTCTGGACCTCACCCTACGTACCTCTTCATCTGTACCCTTTATCATATCTTTACCTTAAACTAGTAAACATGAGTGTTTCTCCGAGTTCTATGAGCTGTACTACAAATGAATGAACCTGGGTGGGGTTGTGGGAACCTCTGATTTGTAGCTAAGTCAGATAGAAATTGTGGAAAACCTGGGAACCCACCCCCTTTCAATTGAAGTGGGAGCAGTCTTATGGGACTGGGCCCTTAACCAGTGAGGGCTGTGCTAACTCCAGACGGTACTGGAATTCATTGCATCATAGGATACCCAGTTGTCTGCAGACAATTGGAGAATTGTGGGAAAAAACTCCATGCATCTGGTGTCAGAAGTGAAGTACTGACAATGGCATAAGTTCAGAAATAAAAACTGATTTTTCCTCTTAATCTATGAATCAGCACCTTGCTCCAACTCTCACACTCACACCCTAAAGTATGGGGCTCAGGGAGCTTCTCAATTGTTGAACACAACCACAAGCTGGGAGAGTGGCACACCCTAACTGCACAGGGCAGAGGCTCCTGTGCTTGGACCCTTCTGGACCTCACTGTGACCTTGGATGAGTCACAGATTCTCTTGAGTCTCAAGTTCTCTATTTGTAAAATGAAGTGATGGAATTGATTGCTTTCATAACATGTGTTTCATTGCTGACCCCTCTGAGAAGTTGATGAGAGCAATGGAAAACATGTATATATACACAGACACTAAAATTCTGCATAGACTGTGTTGGGATTCAAACTGCCTCAAAACCAGTTGTTGTTGCCCTACGGAGAAAGAATCCATGGACCAGATGATTTTTAGAGGCTTGTGCAACTCCAACATTCTATGACTCTTTGACCATATTTTTGTTTTAATTAAGCTTAAACGGTATACTGAGAGACAAAAAAAAACCCAGGCAAAGGAAAACACATTTATAAGCAATAAAATATTTTAAGTGTAACACATATCTGGGTATAAGGGTTATCAATTTAGATACTAGATTGTGGTATTTGGATGGGTAAAAATAATGAATTTTATATGTGGAAATAAATACATCAGAACTAACAATGCATTTTAACATTAATGTTTTAAATAATATTATTACATCCTTTAGTAGTGCATGTTCTTAATATGTAATTCAAAAATTCCATACAGAAAAATATTTAAAAACAGATCAAAACATAGTGACTTTCAAATTAATATAGAGGGCCTTATTGATTTGAAATACATATTTTGAAGATGATTTTTAAACAACTAAATTTTACATTTATCATGCACTTTGTTAAAATTGACATGTTAAAATCGTTAAAATGATTTTACTATTCTGTTTTAACCAATAAAACTTAAATATTTCTGTTTGACTTAGTTTAGCCTTAGGGTATGGTGTGAAGCTATTTGCTTATTATTGTTATTACTGTGATGACGATGAGGAGGCAGGGCCTTGCTCTGTTGCCGGCATTGAAGTGCAGTGGTGTGACCATGGCTTGCTGCAGCCTGGACCTCCCGGGATCAACTAATCCTCCTACCTCATCCTCCTGAAGAGCTGGGACTATAGGCATGCACCACCACACTTGAATAATTTCAAATTTTTTGATAGAGATGGGATCTCCCTATGTTGCCCAGGCTGGTCTCCAACTTCTGGACTCAAATGGTCCTCCCTCCTCAGCTTCCCAAAGTGCTAGGATTACAGATGACAGCCACTGTGCCTGGCCTATTTGCTTATTATTTTAAGTCATTTAAACAATGAGCTTTTCTGAAAATAGCCGAGAAAGTGCAAATTAACATTTTGAACAGTAATGTCAAATTAAATTTTAGAAAAGTATAGTGGAAAATATGCCTTGTTTTTCAGAACCAAGATTTTATTAAAGGGAATGGATAGAGAGGAAATAGAAAGAAAGACAAAAGGAAAATTGCTTTTGCAGATAAAAACAAAAATTGCTTTTTAAAATGTAGTTAAAATTTAGTGATAATAGAATACAGAAAAAATGAAAAGTTTTAGTTCAGGGAAAACTATTAGGTTTGAAAGTATTACAAATCAAACTAGTGCTATATACTATAGCTATCCAATTTCATAATTAAATGGAAAAAACTAGCAAAAATTATTTGGGGGAATTTTTGTAAGTACCATAAATTTCTTCAGATTATTAATATATGTGTAGAAAATTAAAAGGAACTATTTATTTCTTGCATTTTCTAGTAATTCAATGGAAACATTCAGGTTCAAATTGCATAAAGTTAAGTACAATAACCACTAAGAATTTATAAAACAAAATTAAATAAAAATCTGTTAAACTATTGCCCAGATTGCAGTATAAGAATAAGGCATAGCTAAATAATCGAAAATGAAGTAAATAATACTATAATTTCTAAAAATGTTGAATTTTGAGATTACATGTATATCATACACCCCCATTTTTTCAGATAGGTAAAATAAAGTTCAGAAAGGTTATAGGTAACTCATTCCAACTCAATAGGAAGTGTCAGAACACAGCTTAGAACACAAGCTTTTTCATTTCAAGCTTCCAAACTCTTTTCCCTATATTTTAGCCTTCATGGTAGGTAATGTTTGCTGTCTTTTGTAAGAGGGACCTGACTGTATTTTTCTCTAGATTGCTTTCACTCATGCATATGTACACGCAGAGTTAAGAACAGCCATTTATTATCCCTGAATAATTTCACTGTAAGTCCTACTTAAGTAGAAATAACTTAGGGTAAGAACTTGTTAAAGAAATTAGCTCCACATGATATATGTCATTTAGTTCTATGAAGAAAGTTTTTAAAAATATAAAAATGATGTAAAGTGTGAATAGCCTTGGAATATAAGTTCAGCATTTTTTTGAGTTCTTGAAAGAAACACATTTTGTAGTTACACAGCAAAAGTGAATTCAGCCCAGTTTAGATAGCCAATTCAGATAATTTGGGCACAAATAATAATCCCTTCCTGTCCCTGGATCACCTCTACTTAAGTCAGTTTCCTCGTGACATATGCTTATTTATTGTTTGGAAAACATTCTATTAACTGAGCTACCAGTAAAGATGATTTTCTTAAATTTTGCATGACTTTTAAATATAAAATGTTTTTCTGTTCACAAAATTTGTTTAAAACTGAAGACCTCTTATATAATAGTTATGAATATCATTCTCTATTTGAAGGTTGGAAACTGTAAAAATTCAGGGTATGTGCAAACAATCATTTTTTGACATGTTTTCTAAGAAGCAGCTCTTCGTCTATCTCCCATTGCAGGGTATGGGTCTACACTGACAGCCACCTCTTCTTCAGTTACACAGGATGAAGGTCCATGTGGCCCTGGAATGCCATTCTCCAGATGCACTCCCACACAAACTGCCTTCTCCCACATGCCGTGACTTCTTTACCAGATCAGCATTCTAATTTTTTTGAATATAGGTTTTTGGGCTTTTCAACTGATAAGTATCTATATTGGTAAGCTTAGTATATTTTGGTTATGAAAAATCATACATTTGGTGACCCAAGATTTATTCATTTATAAACTCATTAATTTCATCTACCTATGTTGTAGAATGTTGTGTTGTATCTATTAAGGGTGTTTAGTCATATACTTACCTATTTCTTGGTAAAAATCATATTTGTATAAGATTTTCTTGTCTGTGAAGGAATTTTATAGGCACTATTGCATTTCAATGCAAAGCTCTTTATTAAAATATTTATTTCTGCTTGTTAGATGACGATGCAGAGGCTCAGAATTAAAGATAGATTACTAAAATCACAATGGATTACTTTTCAAAATGGTGACAAACCTATCTTTTAAAACTGCGTGAAGTTCTGCTGTTTGTTTTACTATAGGTATGTATTTGGGTGCTGTTAACAAGTATCTGAAATTGGCACATAGGCCATCTCTGTTTAGGTTCACAGGTATCTATGTTCTGGTTCACTGATTACCTCCATTTTTGCCAGTATACTATAACCTGTTATCAACCAGGTTTTTATTGTTTTTCTATTTTTTTTTTTTTTTTAGAAATTCTTAGTGATAATTATCCTTACATCAACAGAACACTTGTACCAAAACTTGAAAATTTGTCCAAGCTGAATGTAAATATTATTTGGTTAAATGAATATAAATATTGCATGGCAGTTTCCCCCCTCAATTTGAATTTTGTTGCATACTTTAGGGATTTTTACCTTAGTTATTCTATATTTTCTCAAGTTTAGTGAGGAGTTAGTTGATATGTTTCTTACTATGCATACTTTTTAATAATATCATTTAAGAACTTGAATAGGTTCATAATAATGGTTTGTGAATCTTAAAATTTTTCAAAAAACTATTTCTTGACATTGATCCATCTTAAAATTATTCTTTCATTTGATTAATTGTTCATTACTTAGTAATGTTTCAATAAGAATACTGCATCTTGTAATCATTGCGATCATCAGGAAATGTTTAGATTTATAAAAATCAAAATAAATATGACAAGTAAAAATATTTCTCCTGTTCTATATCATCCAGGTTGGTGTAATTTAAATCTTATTTTAACAAAACAACCAATTCTGTACAATTCTCCTAAAATGGCTTTAACAAATTAAGGACTTTAAAATTTAAATGATATATGTATATATATATGTGATGTAACTTCAAAATTTAAATGTGATATATCCTGCATGTTTTCTTTGTCTACAATGTGGCCCAACTTTGTTTTCAACAGAAATGTTTAGTGTCTAAATCTGTCTTACCTTTATATAAGGATTATATGGTTACTTATCTTAACCTTCTGCTACATAAAGATGAAAACATTCAGATAAAATAAGGAAGCTTTGAAATAGGTCATTAAGTCAGCAATTATATCAAAACTATTTAATATAATGAAAATACTGAGAATATGACTTTATCCTTAGAGTTCCAACTATTAAAATACATTCCAGAGCAAGAGGGCTAGGGGAGGGATAGCATTAGGAAAAATACCTAATGTAAATGACGGGTTGATGCGTGCAGCAAACCACCATGGGACATGTATACCAATGTAACAAACCTGCACGTTCTGTACATGTATCCCAGAACTTAAAGTATAATTAAAAAAAAAAAGAAATGTTAAAAAAATAAAAAATTCCTTTCCAAATGATTCAGTGTTAAAGGTTAAATCAGAGGAACTTCTGATTTTCAAGAATGTTATATTTATTATAATTTATATCGCATTCCCTAATATCACTGAATAAAATTTTAAGATATATTTTCTTTAAGATGGATATGAATTTTTTTTAAAAACACTATTATAGTAATTCCTATAGATCTAGGAGCTATCAGTCAACTCTTTAATCCAAAGTGCTATCTTTTGTCACTAAAGAGACAGTTTCCCCAACTGCACAGACCGTGTCAGTTACTTGCAAGAAAATGTTCTGTCTCAGAATATATTTCCAGTACTTAAATCTAAATGCAATTTTTAATCCCAAATTTAGTAGGAGAGGAGTTGAGTTTCTTTTGATCTCTGATGAATTCCTTAGCATAGACTGTGCTGTTGGGAAATTAGAGCTGTTCATGGTTGATTTTCCCAGAACATTGACTGCCCTCTCCCCAGTTTTCTGTGACAGAAACTTCTTTTGCTTTGGAAGAAGAAATGGTGCAAACAATGTTTTTCAGGTTTATTTATTTATTTATTTAAAAAAAAAATTTGTGGGGGAGATGGAGTTTTACTCTGTTGACCAGGCTGTAGTGCAGTGGCGTGATCTCAGCTCACTGCAGCTTCTGCTTCCAAGGTTCAAGTGATTCTTGATTCTCGTGCCTCAGTCTCGCAAGTAGCTGAGATTACCATGCCTGGCTAATTTTTGTATTTTTAGTAGAGATGGAGTTTCACCATGATGGCCAGGCTGGTCTCGAACTCCCGACCTCAAGTGATCCTTCGCCTAGGCCTCCCTAAGTGCTGGGATTACAGGCATGAGCCACTGCACCTGGCATTTTTCAGGTTTAGTGGACTGCTGTGAACCTCTACTTAAATTTCTGTACAATGTGACTCAGGTTTACAATCTGTACTTTGTATAGATTGCTGTATGGGTAGGGAAAATGTATGTAGAGTTCTCTAACGCAAGACCTAGTGCATAATAGGTACTCAAATCAGTGACAGCTAATAAACCAGCAATACTGATTTCATATTGATTGCTGGTCTCTAATAATTAGGAATTGATATTAGCACAGGGTAAAAGAAGTAGGAGAAATGAACTTCTATTAATGAAGAATGAATACATACACTGTATTTAATCGAATGTGATTAATGTTGGATTTTATTTTATTTTTAAAACATTTCATTCACGAGTCAAATTTTATTTAAAAAAATGAATTATTTTAGATTTCTAAGCTGTTCATCATGTGTCAAAACAAGGACTACACAAAACAGTATTTCTCAAAGTAAAGATCTTACTTTGTGTTTCTCATATTATTATTATTATTATTTTTTTGACTCATCACCCAGGCTAGAGTACAATGATGTGATCTCTGGTCACTGCAACCTCCGCCTCCTGCATTCAAGTGATTCTCCAGCCTCAGCCTCCCAAGTAGTTGGGATTACAGGTGCCCGCCACCACTCCCAGCTAATTTTTGTATTTTTAGTAGAGATGGGGTTTCACCATGTTGGCCACGCTGGTCTTGAATTCCTGACCTCAGGTGATCTGCCCGCCTTGGCCTCCCAATGTGCTGGGATTACAGGTGTGAGCCACTGTGCCCGGCCAATAATTTTTGAGATATAAACAATATTGGAGTCCTTTAGTGCCAGCAAAATACAACTTTAGATTTATAATCTAATCTTAACTATTTTATAAATAGCTTTTTCATTATTGTTTTGTTTGGTATATCTCATAATTCAAAAAGTTCTTTTTTTCTCTTTGCATATATTTAAAAACATTATTAAATGGGGAAGGTAGTTAGGCTAGAGCCATAAAATGAGATAAATTTGGTTAGTCCAATCTATCCCATGCAGAAACTATTTCAGGTACAGAAACTGAAAAATTGCGGCTACTCAGATTGATAATTTTGTTGATTAATACCTTATTTTTTCATTTGTAACCGTCTATCTTTGATCTCCTTTGCTGAAAAAATTTACTACTTTGATAATTACTATGCTACTGAATTTCCCATGACCTAAAATATTAAAAATCATTTTTACTAAATAGTTTATATAAAAATTTAGGCCGGGCACTAGTGGTTCATGCCTGTAATCTCAGCACTTTGGGAGACTGAGGCAGGCAGATCACGAGGTAGGGAGATCGAGACCATCCTGGCCAACATGGTAAAACCCTATCTCTACTAAAAAATACAAAAATTAGCTGGGCCTGGTGGTGTGCAACTGTAATCCCAGCTACTTGGGAGGCTGAAGCAGGCGAATCACTTGAGCCCGGGAGGTGGAGGTTGCAGTGAGCCGAGATTATGCCAGTGAACTCCAGCCTGGGCGACAGAGCAAGACTCCATCTCAAAAAAAAAGATAAAAGTTTAATATCTTTTGTACCCTTAATCATTTATCTATTAAGGAAAAAGCCACTTAATTTGGATGAAACACCGAAATAGTGCTTGCTATGTCACACACTAAGTTTATTTTTCTTATACTGATTTAATCTTCATAACAACCCTATGAAACAGGTACTATTGTTATATCCATTTTACAGATCAGAAAACTAAGGCAGAGAGTGAAAGTATGCTGCAAGGTCACATAGATAGTAAGTGGTACATCATGAAATGAGATTGAGACAGTGTAGCTCCAGAGCATATATTCTTACTATACTGCTTCTCTTATATCACAGCATAATTATGGGTAGCTGACATAATTCAAACATAAAAATACGTTGCTTTTTCATAGAGTACCTAAGTTGTTTAAGCTTTATGAATTCCAAACTACTCACAAATAACTGGTCATGGATCTCTGCATATTATAGTTTACTCTACTTGTTTGGATTCGATCATTTATAAGATGGGTTTAAACTTCATCTGCTTAGGTAAATATAACTTCCTGCCATTGAAATATAGCTTTAAAAACTTGATCCTTGATATTAAGTATTTATTCATGATTAGTGTAGAGAGAGCTATACTCTTAGTTTGTTATAGTGACTCCATACAGTGACATATAGGGACACAAGGGAAAAGTCTCATGTGCGTTGACATCCATAGCCACTTGCCACATTTTCTCTCTATTCATTAATTAACTTCGATTGGAAAAACTCCACCAACCATCAAAATCAAGTATTTATAAAAAACAGCATGTTGTTTCATAGTAAATACGAAGTTTCTCAACAGTATTTACATTTGTAAATCTGAATATGGTGGCATGTTTAAAAACCGAAAACATAGTATTAACCAGGAATAAATAAAGTGTTTATGTGATAGGAACATTTTCATGGCCAAATGATCCAATAAAGCTTTTCAGATTTTCTAGTCTATTCCAAATCCAGTTGATTCAGTAAGAAACAAGTATTTTGACATTTCAAACAATTAATAATATGTGGCATTGTATCAACTCAAACTTACAGCAAGAATCCTGTTCTACTCATCTATCTTTGTGTCTCTAAGACCTATCATGGTTCTGAGGTAAAATATCACCAGGACTTGTTTTCATGACCCTGCTGATGAAAAACAGGTGTAGCTAAGAAACTGGCCCAAATCAGCTAGGACTAGAAATTACAATGCATCTTCATGCTATGAGACACTGCCATCAGCACCATAACACTTGACAAATGCCATGGGAACACCCAGAAATTAACTTATATAGTTCCAAGAACTCCCTGCTGCTTTTCCAGAAAATCTGTGAATAACAGACCTCATATTTAGCATATAATTAAGAGTTGGTATACATCTAGCTAGCCAGCAACCCACGAGGGCTACTCTGCCTATGGAGTAGCCATTTTGCTGGACGCTGTTGTTCCAATAAACTTGGCTGCTTTCACTGTGGACTCCCTCTTGAATTATTTTCTGAATTAAGACAAAAATCCTCCCAAGCTGAGCCCCCATTTTGGGGTTTGCCTGCATCAGTTCCTTATACAATTTAGGCATTTATTTTATTTACTAAAGGAGCATATTTGTATATTTATAGGACTATACTAAATTATACTCCTAGTAATGAAACCAATGTAGTCTGAAATACTTTGTTATTATAAGTAGATTATCATTTGCCTTAATGTCAAATGCATTAAATTTCATATGAAAATTCTTGTATAATACCAACTTTTTAATCAATGTGAATAATCAAAACAGTATCTTATTGAATCTCACTAGGTATCAGTTGATTGTATTTTGTCTTCCTGATTAAAACACTATGTAGTTGGTTTCAACTTAATTGCCTGAGAATCACTCTTTGCTTTGCTAAAATGCATACACAGTCAAGGATATTGTCTCTATAATGCCAAATCTTCCATATCAATATCTCACCTTATGCCACATATAGTATTGTACAAATTGAAATGTTGGTTATAAATTTAAAATGACTGGTAAAGAATGTACTGATGATTGGTACGTGTCTTGTATGTAATTGTATTGAGGTTTTAGATGCTATAATTCATTAATAAAGAGAGATATAGAAATTAGTTTATTCTTTATTATCACACAGAATTACAAGAATTAGAGCTAAATTCACAATATTTTTAAAGAAAACATTATGTGAAGATGATTCATTTCAAACCACCAGCCAATTTAACATAAAACACTTGTCAAGCTGAGTAGACTGTTTTCTTATGTGAACCACAAAATATTTTCTCTGAAATCTACACTTAGTTTAAAAACAGAGATGGGATTTTGCATATTAGCTTGAAAATAAGTATACGATGATGATATTAGGTGCCCACTAGCACCTAGTTTTTACAGCTTCACATTGTCACCCAATCACTGCCAGGGACCCAGCCCCAGGCATACACAGATGAAAGGACGGTTTCACCTTCTCGGCAAAAACCTTCACATCAATTGTCAACATACTCTCAAATGTCTTTCCCATTCAGAAATGAGCAAAGTGTATGACTTTAGACTCAAGAAGTATATAGGGCTAAATATCTTTAAAAGTATAACTCTGGACAGTGTACTTAGTGACCTACTATTTACTCAAAATAGGGTAGTAGCATTAATAACTAAATAGGGCGTGAGTCATGAGAAAAATTCCCTGCATCTCTTGCCAAGTATTAACACTAGTTTTACTAACAAGCAATGGGGTAGATAACTGAAGATTTCATCAACTTCAACACAAAAAAATGTGAATATCTACCATGTGCAAAACAGTCAAAGTATTTTAGGGGAAATATAAAACATTACATAGAAAATAAGTATGTGATGATACCGTTAAAATCCATGATCACCTAATTTTTACAGTTTTGCATCTGTTACCAGCCAGTGCCAGGACTGTCAGGCACACATGGATGGATGAAGAGTCTTACCCTCTTGATAGAAAACCTCATGAATTCCCAAAGCACTTTCAAAGTATATGCTTATTTGAAATAATTAATCTTTGTGTTTTTCTATTTGGCACCTGACCTTTCTCCTGGTCAGTTGGAGGCAGGCATATTGCTCTGAGGAGAACTGGAATTGTTATAGCAGAAAATTCAAAGAAAGTCAACATTCAGCCTTTGACTTCCTCAATTGGTCTTTGAAATCCACAGAAAGGCAAGTCTGCAGATTTGGTCTCTCTCAAGTGAAAAACAATGGTCTAAATCTCAAAGGTATCCTTAAAAGGTGGACTTAAGCATCGAAAGCTACTAGGACTAGATGAGAACTCATTCTAAGACCTGACAGAAGCCTCCAGCACACAGCAAGAGGAAGTGAGGGGCTTTCATGATTCAGAAGAAGGAAGAAGTAGGGCAAAGAGGACAAATGCCTACATTCTAAGACTGAAACTTGAAGGAGGTGAGATTAAGACAAAGGGAAGTCCAGGAAAATCAAGACTTTTATGCTTGCCTGTAAACTCTGCAACATCTTAGAGAAACCTGGATTTAGTGTGGTGGCAGCTGAGTGGAGGCTTAGCAGGCAAGTGGTAAGCCATGGCTCTCCTGAAGGGGCAAGGTGACTCCACAGCAGGGCCAGATGAGAAAACAGCTGGGCCTAAGAGGAATGAGGAATCTGCTAAGCCAGCAAGAATGGAAGTTAGCAAAGTCTCAGCACTCTGCAGTGCTGAAGCTGAAAGAATAGATAAATTCACAAGCCAAAGACTTCAATATGAGATGACAGAAATGGGTTTTATGACTAGGCATAACTAACAAGGGACTGGCATATGGCCAGTGAAGACCTGAAGAAAGAAACCTCCTTCCCACAGCTACCATGTGCACATAGAAAGCTTCTTCCTTCCCAGCTGCTGTCTGGTTAGTGGAACTAAAAAGGAAAACCAGCCCTTGATGGAAATTGAATGAGGTAATCCAAAAATAAGGCTCTTTTAGATGAAAAAAGATGGAAAGATTCTTAAGCGCCAAGTTTTCCCTTCAACCTATTGCTCACCAGTGCTTCCTCCTCAGCTCCAATGCTGTGGAGGGCTCATGAAGTCATGACACTCTACCGAGAATTTAGCTCTTTTTTTGGAGTGGGTATACCATTTTGTAATTCCACTTGATAATGGCATCTGATTATTTTATCATGGCATTATTATTTGTATACAATGCAGCAAGAATTTTGTTTTTAATGTAGGCTTTTAAATGGGCTTTAATGGAACTTTGTTTCACAGAAGGAATCTCAGATAAGGCTTTTTAAAAGCTGAGCCCAGCCATGGATTCATAACGACAAATACCTATGAGTTAGGTGAATTCCTCTCCTTTTGAAGTTTCAAGAATCTATACAAAGAATGTGTTTATTTTGCATGGGTTCAACACAACTCAGTTCCTCTTTCTTTCTCATTTTCTGAACCTTGAGCTGCTCTAGTGTTACCTGTGTATATAGACCTGGACTTTGAGGTTGGACAGAAATGCAAAGGTAGAGATATAGGTGGAGTGGTACAGATTGTTTGGATAGATAGAATTCTGGGACTTGGTAAAACTAAGTTTTGTAGTTTTTGTTCTCTTTCTTGAAAAATCTGTAATTTCAACACATATGCAAAATAATTAGATGTCTGGCCTTGTGTTTGACAATTTATATGGCATATTTTGTCTCTGTTCGTCAGTTCTGTCAATGTTCCTATGTTATATCTTCCAACCCTTCTGGAAAATTAGAGAGGAGGTCATGATCACCTACAACTCCTCATGTTTATGACCATCATTTTCACCAAAGTAGTGCAACTTCCTCAAAAATGCTCTCCCTGCTTCCAGGATTAGTCATCTCCAACTTTATTCTCCATATTCCAGTGGGAGTCTTCTAAAATATTCATATGAATTGTGCTGCTTTCCTGTTTGCAACAGAATCAAGTCTACACTCTTTAACATAGTGTACAAGGCCACTGATTATCTAGACCTGGCTTGCTTCTTCAGTCTCATCACCCATCCCCACCCCACATTCTCTTTCCCCATCAGGTTTGTACATATGTTGTTTGGGATACTCTTCTCTCTTTGGGATCCCTCCTGTTTGGAATACTTCTCTTCTTGCCTTTGGCATCTCCTCACCCTGCATGTTCTGCTAATTCCTAAACTGCTTGTAGATCATGGCTTAGGCTAGACTTTTTTCAGGATGCCTCTGCTAACCCCTAAATTCAAGGTAGGTGCTCCTCTTAGGTGCTCTAGTAGTTCCCTGAACTTTCTCCAGCATAAGCACTCACAGTACAACATTGTAGCTGTCTTTATTCCCCACCCAACTCTAAGCTCGGAGAAGAAGGGAACACTGGTTATCTCCACAATCTGACAGAGTGACTGGCATACAACACAGTAAAGGCTTCACAGCTAGTTGCTGAGGAATAAAATGATGCCTAAAGTAAGACTTTTCAACAAAAAATACTTAAGTTAATGTTTTAGATAGCCCTCCATGTAACTTTTGTAAATCATATTTAATCCTCTCAAAATACAAAGAACTTAGATATTTTCTTCTGTTTCTTTCAAATTTCAGTAAAAAGCTTTTAACGTAAAAAAAAACCCTTTCTGCTGATTTTTCTTATAAACACGCACATCTTAGAAAAGTTAAAATACACAGAATACTAAGATCAAAAGGAGATACTTTATTGGCTAAAGTGAGGAATTCTAAAGTCTGCCATGTGAAAATATCTTCCTATCCCTAATGATAGCAAATACAGGGTTTACTAGTTTAGGTAAATTCTGGAAAGTATTTCTACCTTATGGAGAACAAGCAGAGCCACATCTCTGTTTTAACAAGAATATGGTATGTTTGAGTTAACTTTCCATGTACCTTTTTTGGTTATTCGCATGAATTTTATAGCCCTTAGAAAAAGATAATTGTATGTAATATATTATGACCCCAAAGCTCTGGATCTTAACCTAGTTTAGGAAAGCTACGGTAGAAGACCATTGACTAGCTATTATTTAAAAAGCAATGACATTTTATACTATCAAGTTAAGGCTACACAAAATATATCAAATCGGTGTGGATATAATTGTTATTCATGCTGCTCGGCAGCTTTCATTGATATGTCTTTGAATAACAAAACATTAAGAAAACAAAACTATTTCTTAATAGAAGTAGAGTCTGGTGGATAGATACTTCAAGGTATAAACTTTTCTGGGGGAGGAGAAAATAAAAGGTATTTTTCGTGGCAAAAAGCTTAAAACCACTGCTGTCTAAAATAATTCATAAGAACAAAAACTCAGATTAGTAAACACCATAGACAAAGAGATCAGAAGCTTAACATATAACTGACAAGACAAAAACATTGAAGTGGGCTTCATTTAGAATAATTTATATCTGATAAATTGAATACATCAGTATTTGATGTATTAAGAGCAATTTCAAAAGATAATAAAAATAAGCTATAGCATATGTCCTGAAAACTATTTACAATATCATTTAAATATTGTATTCATACCTATCTAAATATTGACCAGGACATTAATGCCACACTACAGAGTTAATAATCTGTACATTTTCTTTAAAGTAATGGACAGAGTATGCTTTCTTAGCTGCCTGATTCATGTTTCTCTAAAAATGCTTTATCAGTTAAAGTTTTCAACCAGCTTAAAAATAATGCCTCTCCCATGTCTCCATGAGTGGAAAAAAAGCAAACAAACCTGTGTTTAACAATAAGGTCAGCATGACATAAAGCAACAAGAGCCAGTAAAACGAAAATGAGGCTGACATTCTGGGACTAGGCCAGCAGTCCTGCAACAGTCTTCCAGACTCCACAGCTGCATGAGGCTGCGGACAAGCTTGGGCGCAGCCCCTGGGCATGTGACCTGAGCTCTGCCTTGGAATGCAGTCAGCTCCAAGGAGGAGAACAAACCCCTTGGTGTTTTTCTTTGCTTTGGTTATAGGATATTCAGAGAATGTATGTATGAAATCATTTGTGCCATGAACAGCTGCTGTGTTTAACTTACTACCAACACCCCCAAATTCTTAAATTTTCTCCAGTGACAGGGTGGACAAATTATCGAAGAAAATTGTTCTTTCCTGCTTCTTTTCAGTTTTTAAGGCCATATTCATTCTAGGCCTAACTTTAGAAGTGTAGGTTCTATTAGCTACAGCTAGCTGATGGTCTGTAAGGCCTTCTTTCCTGAGTTTATTACTAAATAGGGATGTGATCCAACCTGAACTCAATAATCTGGGCCCAGTTCAGCTTAGATTCATCTTATGTATGTTGACTAATCTGGTTTGGATTATATTTCATAATATGGGTGAGTAGTCAGTTATTTTACCACTTTTTGTTTAATTTTGGATTTAATAAGGACCACAGAGTGTGGAATTATGGTACATTAAATAGTCCGCAGATGCTAGGGAGAAACAGAGATTGTTCTTTTCACTCAGCCATGAATAAGAAAAAAACAAACCACAAAACCTAGGTGATGTTCTTTTCGTTAAAAATCATTTCTTGACTTAGTGTAGTAAGGATAAGCAATTTAGGACTTGATGAACTTTTGCTAGACTATCTGGCTGTGTATTTCCTGTAAAATTTTAAGGGATGTAGAAATTTCCCACATCCAACGGCTACTGAACAGGCATACTTTGGGAACAAGAAACTTATGCCATTACTTGTTTTCTTGTCCACCTCACTTTATCAGTGGGGACTTTATCAGTGTTGAGTTATTGAATACAAAAATAGAGTATCTTTAAATTTGAAAAAAATATATATTTTGCAAGTTTTGAGTGCTTTTTATGCACAAGGCTCTAGGGTTGTAAAAATATTTAAAAGGATTCATATTCTATCCTGACTTCTGATGTGTGAAGGATAAGTATGGATGAGAGAAATTGCCTAGGTACTCACAGCAAAAACTAAAAATGTAACAGCCATTCTACCAAAGGAATACAAGACAGATTAAAGCAGACATAGATTTCTTGTGGGCATCTTACATCATAACCTTCTTAGGGATAGGAAGTTATTTTTTGGGTTGATGACTTCACTGTGATTTCTAAACCCATTGTTCCATTTTGTGGAATTGTTGCCATAGTAAAAATAATTTCAGCATGGGTTTTTGTAGGGGCTGTGTTCTAGTCAGGCTCTTCATTCTAAAAAGACACTTAAAATGTTAAAATCAGTGTCATTATTTTAAAACATCTACAATGAAAAAGTGATGGGCTCTTTAGATCTTTGATAAAACAGGCCCTAAACTCAAAACACTGTATTTTTCAGCAAATAAATTACTTGAATACTTTCAGCCCTAATTTTAAATGAATTCAATCAAATATATCATAGCACATGATGACATAAATAAAACAATGAGACTTTCTAGAATCCTGGTTTCACTACAGAAAATAGCCAGTTAGTTTGATAAAATTATAGCCAGAACTATGGCTTAATGAAAATGAAATAATAGCAATTACTATTTCTGAATGCCTGTGTACATTTTTTTGGTTTCCATTTCTATTCATTATAAAGCACTGGGCAAAGGCAGGTTTAATCAGAGAGGTTAAATGACTTGCTTAATCTCATCCAGCTAGTAAGTGGCAGAGAAGGGGGCACAGTCCTAGGTCAGCTATCTCCACAGTGCCCATCATCAAACACATGACTACCTGTGGATAATTTAAGTTACAGGTTGACAGGCTATGGCTACTTACAAGGCATAGTTTTGGCAAAAAAAAATATTGTTCATCATATTTTCATCTCATCTGTATAGCAATAAATTATCTTAATGTTAAATGTGAAAAAAATAGCATAGCATTGCCTTACTAAAAAGTGTCACATCTTTAAACATTAAACACACAGGCACACAATTGTCACATAACTACTGATAATGGAGGTATAATGCTTTAGACTCAAATGGCTTTTCAAACCTTTTTACGGAAAATATTTTCATTAACTCAAGAATCTATTTCAGTAACCTTCAAGTATTTCCTGATATGTAACCTGTCTTCTTATGATTTAGTGTCATTTTAGAGCTACCAGAAAGAACATGACCTGTAAAATGAAGATAATGGTTATGATGACTAAATAGTAATGGAGACATTGGTAGATAGGACTTTGTAGAGAAAAAGATTTAGAAATTAGATATTTTCCATTTGGTGAAGCCATATTCTTTTTAAAAAGGTGTTTTATTTTTTAAGCTTAGCATTAAATATTAAATCCTAGCATTTAGACATCTACATTGCAGACAGAGATCAACATCGAAGATATCAAACATTTTAACAAAAGCCAAACCTGTGGCTACCACATTCTATTCCCTCATAGTTGAGTGAAATTAGAAAATTTTAAAGTTATGATGGAAATTAAATCTATGCTGGTGAAAATGATTTATATCATCAAAATATTGGTTTAATTCAAAGTAACAAGAATGAGATAATAAAATGATCACAACATCAACTGTTCCCTGAGTCCATCACTTAAGTATAAAGGGCTAATAATATTGTTTTTGTTTCTTGGGGTTTTTTTTGATAGACCTACATTCATTTTCTTATGTCACACAGTTCATTCTGAGAGGTGTCACTCTCACAGAGGTAGATTTCCTATAACTATTATATTTGGGAGATGTTAAAAATACTTATCTTGGGATGACATTTGTGGGGAAAATATACTGAAAGCCTTTTCAATAAGATTTAATGCAAATGAATTACTGACACATAAAGGTGTTATTTAATATTTACTCTAAAGTTAGTACCTTTGTGCTGCACATGTATCAGTAAAATTGTATGTAAATGTTTTGCATCTATCTAGTATATGTTGAGTGTACAGATATTAAAATGCCTACCTATCAGGCACTGTAATTTATACCTACTACTGGACTGTAACTTTCCTGAGTTATATAGTCTTTCTTCAGCTCCAAATTCTCATAAGGCTTATTGGCACATATTTCTTGTGCTAATACCAGGTACTCGATCAATATTTGCTGAATGAAATTAGAAATGAAGAAAGTTTTTATACTGAGGTTTACAGTACAAAACAATTTAAGGCTACATAAATGTGAGAAATAATTGTTTTGTGGAATTTTTCTTAGGGAGAGAAATAATATTCCATTCATTCAGTTTTAAAACTTCGAACAAGAAATCTAAAATATTGTCCTTAAGATACATAAAATACACTTCTTTTCTTCTATTATAGTCAGTAAAGGGAGAGATCTCACAAAGTAGGAAGCAAGGTGGAAAGTTTAAAAGTGATGAAGATAATTGATAGAGATAAAGCATGGGAGAAGAAAGTCATAGAGTCATGGGTACAGAAATATGCAAAAATGTAACCAAAGAATGATCAAAATCTACTGTAATACCAAGACAGAGAGAACATGTCATTCAACTCTCAGTCGACAAACACTATTGTCCACTTTATGTGGCTCTCAGACTCCTAGGAGAGTCACAATTGTAAAACAACATGCTACTGTAACTCAAATGTGCACAAAATGGCAGGTGAACTCTAGGAGAAGGCAAATGACTGCTTGAAAGACTCAGAGAAGATTTTACAGAAATGACATTTGGCTGAGTCTTGAAGGTTGAAACGTGCATATGGAATTAGCATCAAAGGGGAAAATTCTGGCAGAAATTTGATGGTAAAAAGATCTGCACGGCTGAAACATAAGATGAATTCATGATAGTGGAGGATAAGGAGGAGAAAGGTACGTGAATTGATACCTCCCTCCTCCTCCTCTCCCTTTCTTCTTTCCTTTGATTTGAAAAGATGTTAATAAGCTCTGACCAAAAGGAGCAATTGGCAGGAAAGATATTTTACTACTTTCAAAGGTGAGAGAATTGAAAATCAGTAAGGGTGACTAACTTTCAACATGCCACAAGTGGTTAGAAGTACAGTTAGGCCATAATCTTCTGATTTCTTATTTCCTCTTGTAATCCCTCATTAGAGGACAATTCTCCCCCCCAAAAAGGTTATTTTAAAAACCTACAAAACCCACAATACTATTTGTATAATGATATGAATCTACTTATTAACTTCCTAAGAGATTTGTGTTTCCAATCTGGAAAATGGTCTTAACATATGAGTTGTTTTGCCTAGTTTGAAGAACATCAATCTATTTTAGTGGTTTTAAACTCTTTCTACAGTTTTTGCATTAAAAATACTTTTGAAAATCTGATGAAAGTTATGAATTTCATCCTCACACAAATATATATAGACAAAATTTTGCATAACATTTTAAATGTTCATTTTTGGAAATATAATTGAGACAAAGGGAGTTACCTAGAAATAACTTATACAATAGCTTTGTATTATTACATGTAAGACTTTTTTTCTCTTAAGTAGATGATTTGTTAGATGCAAAAGTTAAAAATTCTCACCTACATGGTATGAAATAATATGGATAAGATATAGTTTAACAATTTTAGTACTTTTTCAGTCTTGTAAATTCTTCAAGAAAATATGGGTACATAAAACAGTTAAACATTCTAATTATACTTTATAAAGGAAAATAATTAGGACCTCACAATTTTTCTCTTAAATTTACACACTATGATATGTTATAAATGTAAGGCTTTCAGAAGAACATTATAAAAATTCAAGACCTCATAATCCTGACCAAAACAAAAAGACATACCACAGAATTTAATTCTTTAAAAGAAAAAGATGACATTCACTTTTTATGAAAGAGAAGGGGTTTCACCATCCCTGCCAATATCTTGGGTAATTGTGCAGCAATAACTTCAGACATCATTTCTGGAAATTCAACACTCAGTGCCCGGGACTGGATAAATGTATTCAAGCAGTACAGATGAAGTTGTTTGACAAGCTGTTGGTTTAACAAACGAGTAGAAAACATGTAATAAAAATAATAAATTCATATGCTATTCAAATATGGCAACTTATTTTTCTAACTATTTATAATATAAATACTTCTCAAGGTGTTTTCTTCTTACCACAATGAAAATAACTCCTACCATTTTCTAGAATAATATGTAAAATGTTACATACTCATGATAGAACATTCTGATATTACAGAAAGATTTATTTAAAGAAATGAAAGTTATTCATAATTCCACAGGATAAACTGTGTAAACATTTTGGTATATTACTCAAGGTTTTTTGCCTTTTATACATGTATACAGACATACCCAAATATACACATGATGTTACACATGTTTCATAAATTCTATTTGCTAATCTGGCTGTTTTATATAACATACTGATTCTTTCTATGCCAATAATCCAACATCGTTTAATCTAATTTTTATCAAAGTAATTCATGTATATAGTGTTAAAAGCCAAGTTGTACTACATGATTATAAAAACATAAGCAGCAGCAGCAGCAGCAGCAATACAGCCTTGCAGTTTCCTGATAGACTTCTTCCTATCCCTATTCCAGCCCCGTAGACACAACTACCTTCAACTTTTTGTAGCCTGTGTCTTTTGATATTTATTTCTATATTTCCACTAAAGTTAGTTTTAGTTTCTACTATGGGAAATGAAGAAAATGAAGTTCTCTTATACTAGACACTCTCTTCCTCAACTATGTACATGTTCTCTTCTTCCCAGAGAGAGCTTTTGGCTCAATTTTTAGCTAAAGGCAATATCCAGCATTTATATTATAAAGATTTTTAATGGTTTTCTGCTGGATTGCATCTCCATTCTTATGACTAATTTTTATTTTGCAAAAGTGAATCACCTTGTATTCTTGTTTGCTTTGTTTTCTCTACATTTGTCACAAAGTCATAGTCAAATGCTCCAACAGAATTGTAAAAATCACCTCAATTACAGTCATACTTACTGGTAATCTCTCAGTTCCATTTATTTTTTCTGGAGCTGGTATCCTAGAACCCTTTGTATTACTGCTCCTATCTAGACTAACTACTGCTCTGCACAATTATTGTATTGGGACATCACTTTGCATCTCTCTAGGGGTGGATCTTTGGCTTAGTCCCATGTTTTGTTATAAGACATCCTGTAGCAATTCTTGAGAAAGGTTGTATCTGAAGTAAACTCTAGAAGACCTTGCACGATTGAAAATACTTTCATGCTGCCATTGTACTTGTTTGACGGTTTGGCTAGGTATGAATTCTTTGAAGATTTTCTTTTCCGTGAAATTCTGAAAGCCTGCTCCACTGTCTTCTGGCTTCCAGTGTTGCTGCAGAGAAGTCCAACATCATTCTGAATCCTGATAACTTCTATGTGATCTGTTTCTTTCATTGCTGGTATACTTTAAAATATTCTCTTCATTTCTGGCATGCTACAGTTTTACAATAATGTACCTTAGTTCAATTGTGCAGTGCCTCTACACTGGACCCTTATTGTTAGAAAACTCGTGTATTTCAGTTCCAGCACATTTTATGATTTCTTACATAAATTTCTCTCCTTGATTTTCTCTATTTTTTCTTCTGGACATTCCTATTAACTGGAGGCTAGAACTCCCTGGATACTAAATTTACTATAACTCTTCTTTCTAATTTTCCATGTTTTGATCTTTTACTTTTCCCCAGATTTTCCCTTCCATTTCAGCCCTTTCAGTGAATTTTTAATTTCTGCCTTTGTTCATTTAATTACCCAAAAGTATTTTCTTGCTAAATGTTCATTTTGAAAATGTTTTCTGTTCTCATGTCATGGACGCCATGTCATTCTTATTTCTCTGAGGATGTTAGAAGTTCTCTTCTGTTCTCTGCACTGGTGTTTTTTTCCTTCAAGTGTCTTTTTATTTTGCTTTCTGCCTTTCATTTTAGAGGCTTTACTCAAATAGCTCATAATCTTGGCTGTCTGTTCATATTCAGGAGTAAGACCTCAAAAGTTGACCTGGTGAGTGGATAGCTTTTTTATGCCTTCACTGTCATTTTAATGTGATCTGAACATAGTAGCAATAAAAGCTTGTATTTCATATATCTTGACAAACCACAGATATCTTTTCTTAGTAATCCACTTCTGGTGTTGGGCATTTCTTGTTTGTTTTTCTTTTTTTCCCCTCTGCTATGGTGAACATCCTTGCATGTATATTACATTTGCCTAATTATTTCTTTAAGATAAATTCTAAAACATAGAAACTTGAAAAGCATGCAAATTTTAACTTTTGCTATATATTGCCTGATTGCCCATCCACCAGCAATGTTATTTATAATTCCATTTAAAATGGCATGAGTCTTATTTTCCACATACCTACCTTTGTTTTTACTGTATATATAAAATCTTTTATCATTTTAGGCACAAATATTTTAGAACATATTCAGGAAATGTACAATAATTTCTATCACCTATTAAATTACCCTCAAATTATACAAATACTTGTAAAAGAATATTTGAGTGATCTATATTGAAAATGAAAAAAATATATATAAAGTCTGAGCAGCGTGATCCAAATACTTTTAAAATGCAAGCATTAATCTGAGAAAATCATATAAAGTAAAATTTATATGTAACATTTAAAAAGTTATAGAAAATCAGAGAATAATCATTGATATTCTGGAATCAACCAAATACTTACATCATGCAAGTTATCAAGAAGTTTTGTAAGTTGATAGAAACGCTGTGAGCTAGGCACAACTCCTTTTTGCCTCAAACCAATTGCCTTGATGAGCTCTCTAATGTAGCTTGACCTCATCTCCTCAAACTGGGTTTGACTTCGTAGTCCTTCCAAAGGAACTGTAAGAAGACAATTAAAAGTGGCAGTTATGTTTAAAAAGATGACATTAACAACTTATATATTTCTAAGATATATAAAGATTTCTTCTGATATGTGACTCTAGGAAAAAAACACCTTATATAGGAAAGAGATCGTGTTATTGATAGTATCAGGACATATAAACTGCTAGTTCACTGGAAGAATATAAGAACTAATAGGTATGTTAAAGAACACTTCAGCTGACCTATTTTAGGCCTGTATCAATGGATTGTGCATCTATCTTAGCATTTGCTCAAAAGAGTACCTGGCCTTATTCTACATGCTTCTTGAATACCTGGTTTGATTTAGTTTACAGCTGCATGTAATCTGGGTCCTTTTTTTCCCCTTCTTTTTAATGAACACTTGGCTTGGATCCCTTAGTAAACTTTTGTCTTCTTTATATAAATCTCAAGTATTTGTCATTAAGATTATTCCTAGATGATTTATCTTTTTGTTGTAATTTTAAAAATTGCCTCATTAAATTTTCTAATGCCTTCCTGCTGATATGGGAGAAAAGTATTAATATTTAAATATTTATCTTATATCCAGCCACTTTGTTACACAGGCATATCTTGGACATATAGCTGGTTTGGTTCCAGACCACTGCAATAAAGGAAATATTGCAACAAAGTGAATCACATTCATCTTTTGGTTTCCCAGTCCACATAGAAGTTATATTCACACTATACTAGAATGTATTAAGTGTGAAACAGCATTATTTTAAAAATGAACATACCTTAACTAAAAAAATACTTTATTGCTAGAAAACGGTAACAATTATCTGAGTCTTCCATGAGTCAAAATCTTTTTGCTGGTGGAGGGTCTTGTCTAAATGTTGATGGATGCTGATTGGTCAGGGTGGTGGTTGCTGAAGGTTGGGGTGGCTATGACAGTTTCTCAAAATAAGGCAACAATGACGTTTGCTGCATCAACTGACTCTTTTGTGAATAATTTTTCTGTAGCATGCAATGCTAGCAGTTTGATGGCATTTTACCCACAGTAGAACTTCTTTCATAACTGGAGTCAATCCTCTTAAGTCCTGCTGCTGCATTATCAACTAAGTTTATGTAATCTTCGAAATCCTTTGTTGTCATTTCAATAATGTTCATAGCATCTTCACTAGAAGCAGATTCCAACTCAAGAAACCACTTTCTTCGCTCATCCATAAGAAACAACTCATCTTTCAAGTTTTATGAAACTAGTGCAATTCAGTCATGTCTTCAGGTTCTACGTCTAATTTTAATTCTCTTCTTCTTTTCACACATCTGTAGTTATTTCCTCCACCGAAGTTTTGAACTCCCTCAAAGTCATCCAAGAGGGATGAAATAAACTTCTTCCAAACTCTTGTTAATTTTGCTGTTTTCACCTTCTGCCATGAATCATGAATGTTCTTAATGGCATCTAGAATGATGAATCCTTTCTAGAAGGCTTTCAATCTACTTTACCCAGATCCATCAGAGGAATCACTGTCTATGGCAGCTACAGCTTTACAAAATATATTTCTTAAATAATAAGATACGAAAGTGGAAAATTACCCTTTGATCTACAAACTACAGAATGAATGTTGTGTTAGCAGAAATGAAAACATTAATCTCCTTGCATATCTCCATAAGAGCTCTTGGCTGACTAGGTGCATTGTCAATGAGCAATAATATTTGAAAGTAATATTCCTTTCTGAGCAATAAGTTTCAACAGTGGATTAAAATATTCAGTAAACCATGCCATAAACAGATGTGCTGTCATCCAGGCTTTGTTGTTCCATTCATAAACAGCAGAATAGATTGAGCATAATTCTTAAAGGCCTTAGGATCTTCAGAATGATAAGTGAGCATTAGCTTCAGCTTCAAGTCACCAGCTTCATTAGTGCCTAACAAGAGAGTCAGCCTGTCCTTTGAAGCTTTGAAGCCAGACATTGACTTCTTCTCTGTAGTTATGAAAATCCTAGATGACATCTTCCTCCAATGGAGAGCTGTTTTATCTACCCTGAAAACCTGTTTTTTAGCACAGCTACTTTCAGAAGTAGCGATAATCTTACCTAAATCTTTTGGATAACTTGCTGCAGCTTCTACATCAATACTTGCTGCTTCATCTTATGCTTTATGTTATGGAAATGGCTTCTTAAACCTCATGAACCAACTTCTGCTAGCTTCAAACTTTTTTCTGCTCCTTCCTCACATCTTTTAGCCTCCCTAGTATTGAGGAGAATCAGGGCCTTCCCTCTGGATGAGACTTAGGCTTAAGGGAATATTGTGGCTGGTTTGATCATCTATTCAGACCACTAAAACTTTCTCCATATCAGAAATAAGGTTGTTTTGCTTATCATTCATGTGTTCACTAGAATGGCACTTTTAATGTCCTTCAAGAACTTTTCCTTTGTATTTGAAACTTGGTTAGTTGCTTGGCTCAGGAGACCTAGTTTTTAGCCTGTATCAACTTTTGACATGCCTTCCTCATTAAGCTTAATCATTTCTACCTCAGACTTGCAACTCTTTCTTTTACTGGAACACCAAGAGGCCATTCTAAGATTGTTAGTTGGCCTAATTGCTTTTTTTCTTTTTTGAGACAAGGTCTTGCTCTGTCGCCCAGGCTGGAGTTCAGTGGCACAATCTCGGCTCACTGCAACCTCCACCTCCCAAGTTCAAGCAATTCTCCTGCCTCAGCCTCCTGAGTAGCTGCGATTACAAGTGTGTGCCATCATTTCAGACTAATTTTTGTCTTTTTGGTAGAGACAGGGTTTCACTGTGTTGACCAGGCTGGTGTTGAACTCCTGACCTCAAGTGATCTGCCCACCTCAGGCTCCCAAAGTGCTGGGATTACAGACATGAGCCACTGTGCCCAGCCTTGGCCTAATTCCAATATTGTTGTACCTCAGGGAACAGGGAGGAAAATTACTATTTCTTAAACCTATATTTATCCCCTGCACCCCAAACAAAACTTGGTTTCCATTTCCCCTAGAAAAAAAAGGCCAGAGATACAAACTTATGAAAACCAAATAAGTTAATTCTTTGGTTTTTGAGTTTTCTGGATCTTATACATAAAGGGGACTCTGAAGAGTAATTCTGGCAATTCAGTATGTCTATGCAAATTTTTGTCAATTGAAAACTCTAGTATATACATCGATATGTATATCTAGAACCTCTTTTTTAAAAAAAATTGTATAAATTTAAGGAATATCTGTGCAGTTTTGTTACATGCATATATTGCATAGCGGTGATATCTGGGCTTTTGGTATAACAATCACCCAAGAATGCACATTGTATCCATTAGGTAATGTCTCACCCCCTTCCTACCTTTCCAGCCTTCCAAGTCACCACTGTCAATTATTCCACACTCTATGCCCATATATATGCATTATTTAGCTCCCACTTATAAGTGAGGACATGTGGTATCTGACTTTGTCTCTGAATTGTTTCACTTAAGATAATGACTTCCTGTTCCATCCATGTTGCTGCAAAAGACACACTTTCATTCTTTTTGATGTCTGAATATTCCATTGTGTGTGTGTGTATGTGTATGTATATGTGTGAATACATCATATTTTCTTTATCCTATTATCTGTTGATATACACTTGGATTGATTCCCTATCTTTGCTATCGTGAACAGTGCTGCAATAAACGAGTGCAGGTATCTTTCTGATATAATGATTTCTTTTCCTTTGGGAAGACATGCAGTGGTGGGACTGCTAGATAGAATGGTAGTTGTATTTATAGTTTTTTGAGAAGTCTCCATATGGTCTTCCATAGAGGTTGTACTAATTTTCTGGAGCTACTTCAAGGAGCAGTCATTTCAAACCTTCACAACTCTCTTTAAGGTTACCAACCAATCCCTATATTTCCCTCAGCTGTAAACATGAATATAAATTTATTGTTTCTTAATTTTTTCATAGTAAATCCCTTTACTAAGATTTTAGTGTAATTTTTTTTTTTTTTTTTTTTTTTTTTTTTAAGATGGAGTTTTTGCTCTTGTTGCCCAGACAGAAGTACAGTGGTGCAATCATGGCTCACTGCAGCCTTGACTTCCTAGGTTGAGGTGATCCTCCCACCTCAGCTTCCCGGCTACCTGGGACTACAGACACTTGCCACTATGCCCGGCTAAATTTTTGTATTTTTTTTTATATATGGGGTTTTGCAAGTTGCCTAGGCTGGTCTCAAACTCCTGGGCTTAAGCCATCTGCCTGGCTTGGCCCCTCAAAGTGTGATTAGAAATGTGACCCACTACATTTGGCTTTTAGTGTAATTTTGGAGAGAACAATGGTAAAAATGTTTGTTCAACCTACTGTCTATTCCTGGAGATTTATATTTTCATTTTTAATGGCAAATGAGAGGTTTAAGTTCATAACTACCAAATCATCAAAGTTTTACTTGGCCAATCTTCTTGCATTTATTTTATAAAAGGTATTTTCTACTTGAGATTGAAGATTATTTCTATTTCTTCTAGTTTTTTAATTATTTGAGTGTTTACATTTAACTCAATTATCTGTTATTCAAGGATATAATTTGAGCTACATATCCAAACTGTTTTTTTTCCAAATATAAAACTATTTTTCTTAACATTTATTTGCTTCATACTCATTGATTTGTGGTTTCCACTATACTATATATGTTCTAATATATACTTGTCTGATTTGCACAAAAGTTCAATATATCTCTCCTCCCATGCTGTATTAATTACAGTAGCTTTCTAATTCCATGCATGTTTTTATAATGCTTATCTATTTATTCTAGTTTTAAAAATAGATTTTCAATAGGTTTGTCAAAATCACCCTCTTCTCCCAAAATCTCATTAGAATCTTGATTAGAATCTGTGGAAAGCATAAGTACTATTCATTAAATAGTTTCTTTTTCTTCCTTTTTGTGAAGTGGCAAGTGGCTAAAAATCTTACTCTCTATGGCATGTGAGTGGAAGTTGTACGAATCTCACTTGCTTTTCTTACCTCTGCTCTAGTGATCGCCTAAGTTTCTAAGTGACAACAATGAGCAGTGCCTCCCTGTTGATTAATTCCATTGTTGTTTAATTCCCCAGCATAATGTTGCCTATCCATAAAGAAAGAATTATGTTAAAGATATAAGCCAATTTGGAAGATCTAGGACTCTGTGACATAAGTGCTATAGGATTCATTCCTTCATGCAAAGAAGGGCAGGAGCTAATTACTGTGTTATTAAATGTATTCCAGTTGACTCTCTGGGCCGGTTCTACGTGAATATTCTTTCTCCACCTGATGCTCTGTCACCAAATTAGGCTTGAAATTCCTCGTCCAAATAGGGTTCCCAAGAGAGTTATGTATTGATCCTTGTCTTTGCATAGATTCCATGAGGAAGCCTTCGTTTTAGGGTTTAGCTTTCTTGCCCTTCCCTCCTGATATGCACCCCCCCAGTCATTTGAGATTTGTGCCTTAGAAAGAAGTCCCTGTAACGATGTTGCTGAGAAAGACCTTAGGCTCACCCTCAGCCTGAGGTCTTAGCTCCCTGTGGTTCTTATACAAATCACAACGAATCAAGGAAGCATCAGTTTGTACATGTGAGGGCTGATCCTGCCTATGCAAGGGTCAAAGCAGTTGCTTTTTCTTTCTTTTTAAGCTTTTCCCACCCAGACCCTTGGGGATCCACTGAGGCAGAGGTAAGTATGTTCCTTGGATATAAGAAAAAGTGGAACAGATATTTGCCTGTCCTTCTGGTGATCAGTGCAATGCTTTATAAAACATAATTTCCTCTTTCTTCTGGGCCTATAGCTAGGCTGTATTTCCCAGCCTTTCCTGCAGCTTAAGTGCCTTGGAATGTGGGTGAAAGTGATGTATGATAGTTCCAGATCTAGCCTTCAAAACCTCTCTCACTCAGTTCTAATTTCTAGTCACGTCCAATAGAGGTTTGCAAGCCACTAGGAAAGGGTGGAGCCACTGACTAGAAGGAGCCTGGGTGTTTCTTGCTAACTCACTGGATTGTGTCTGTGATAAAGAAACCACTATTATACTAAGATGCTAATCTTTATAGTTATCTGTTTTAACAATTTATCTTGACATCACAAAAATAATTCTAAACAAAATTATGTGTTTTATATAGTAACTACTTTGGGGATGGGGTGAAAGTGGTAGTAGAAAAGAGTATGGTTCATGCTTATCCAATAACTGCAGTCATGTATCACTGAATGATGGGGATATATTCTGAGAAATGTGTCCTTATGCAATTTCATCATTGCGTGATTGTCACAGAGTGTACTCACACAAACCTAGATGGTATAGACTACTATACACCTAGGCCTTATACCTAGGCTATGAACCTGTACAGCATGTGACTACTGAATACTGTAGGCAACTGTAACACAGTGATAAGTGCTTGTGTAATTAGACACAGAAGGGGCATAGTAAAAATCCAATATAAAAGATAAAAATGGGACACTTGCATAGGGGACTTAACATGAATGGAGCTTGCAGGACTGGAAGTTGCTCTGCATGAGTCAGTGAGTGAGTGGTGAGAGAATTTGAAGGCCTAGAACATTACTATACACTACAATAGACTTTATAAACACTGTACACTTAGGCTACACTACATTTATAAAAATATTTTTATTTCTTTTATAATAAATTAGCTTTACATTACTGTAACTTTTTTACTTTATAAACTCTAGTTTTTTAACTTTTTGACTCTTTTGTAATAACATTTAGTTAAAAACGAAAACACATGGTACAGTTCTCTTTCTTTCTTTCTTTTTTTAGAGACAAGTTCTCACATGTTGCTTAGGCTGGACTTGAACTCCTAGGCTCAAGTGATCCTCTCACCTCAGCCTCCCAAGTAGCGGGGACTACAGGCACATGCCACCGTGCCTAGCTTTCTTTCTCTATATCTTTATTCTATAAGCTTTATCTACTTCTAAATATTTTCTTTTTTGCTTAAACTTTTTTGTTAAAAATGAATACCCAAAACACACATTAGCCTAGGCCTACACAGAGTGGGAATCACCAATATCACTGTCATCCACCCCAACATCTTATCTCACTGGAAGGTCTTCAGGGGCAGTAACACACATGGCGCTATCATCTCCTAGGATGACAATGCCCTTTTCTGGAATCCCTTCTGACAGACCTACCTGAGGCTGTTTTGCGTTAACTTAAAAAAGTAGAAGTAGTGACTCTCAATAGAAAAGTATAGTATAGTAAATACATAAACCAGTACGAATTGTTTATTATCACTACTAAGTACTATGTACTGTACATAATTGTATGTGCTATACTTTATATGACTGACAGCACAGTAGGTTTGTTTACATCAGTATCACCACGAACATGTGATTAGTGCATTGTGCTATGATGTTATGGTGGCTATAACGGGACTAGGCGATGGTAATTTTTCAACTCCATTATAATCTTAGGGAACCATTATATATGTGTTCCATTGTTGACCAAAATACTGTTATGTGGCACATGACTGTAGTTTACATTACTGAATTAGGTGACTATGAAAGAGTAATTAAATCATTTTATCTAAAATAAAAAGAAATTGATGAGGCTATTTTAGTATCATACGGTAGGTAAAAGACTAAAAATATCGAGTAATTTTATTAATGTCTATAACAATATATTGGGTATTTCTTCTTTATACTTATAATCCAAAATGTCTACCTCATATATAACTATATAATCATATTGTTTGCAACTTTTCTAATGAATTAAGAAACTAAATATCTGGCATTAAGTTACTTGAACTCACTCACTTGTATTAAGAAGTAACAATACTTTCATACAGAGGAACTCTTCTTGGCTAACTTGAAGCTTGACAAACTCCTGTGGGATCTGCCACATGGTAAGGCATAATGAATAGAATGATGATTCTTTCATCCGCTGTCTTGCACCACACACAATACACAAAAGAAAAAGCAACAGGAAAAAAAAATAGTGTCTCAGCCAGTTTAGGTAATTTATCAGGGAATATGACTTTGGTAATTACCTTACATATTATTGAGTATGACTACACTTTTAATAAACAAACGCAATATTTGGAGTTTTAAACATCTTCTAAACTTTTCACAACACTGAATTTTTGAGGTTAAGAAATCTTAAAATTAGAAAATTATATTAAATACAGAGTGACCAAGATTAACATTGTTTCTCATTTTTATTATCACATTTTAAATACCTAAACCAAGAAAACAGAGCAGAGGTGTAGGAGTTGAGAATGTGGAGCTGAAGAATGCTCAGAAATGTTTTATTTACTTACAATTTATTTTCTATGAAAACATCTATAATTTTGTGTGCAATTAAATAGGAGAAGTCAGTTCACAGAGCTTACCATATTTTGAACTTTTCTAGGGAAATATACAATGATACAGAAAAGAGCAAAAGAGGACATTGGCAAGCATTAATGAATGGACAAAGTTAAACACAAGTGCTGAAGGCTGAGAAAATTTAATTAAGGCATTTTCTCAACCATGTGTTGTTTTATAATGTCCACATTAGTCAAATGAAGCTAGCAAAAATAATGAAAAGAAAATTAGATTTTGACTCAAAAGAGAGAACAAATCTCACTGTCATTCAAATTATTTGGCAGATTATATAATTCTTCTGAGAGTCAGTTTTCTGAACTGTACAATGAAGAATGCTGATTTCTTAATTATCTCAAGGAATTGTTGGATAAAATATAATGAAACATGAAAATTATCTAAAAACTGTAAAGACTTATAAAAATCTCAGTTATTTGGGATTTAAACATAAACTGGTCTTGCTTTGTAAAACCACTGCTTTCAGTGTGAGTTATATACTTCTAAGTCAGCATTCACCATTAGAACAATACAAACATTACCATGAAAATATGCTTATTCAGTTAAAGGTTACATGTAGAAAATTAATTAAAATTATTTAAATATAAAGCAAATTGGAATACTTATCTTTCAAATTTTAAAATAAATTACCAGTCTAATTTGTCATGCATGAAGAAAGACGTTTTTACTTTTTGAATGTAAGTCAATAACAAAAATATTTCTCATTTATTTTATGATTGTCATTAGTACCAAGCTATGAAATTTTAAATTGATAAATGAAACATTTAAGTTTATCTTTAAATATATTACTTGATACATTCTTGGTGTGTAAGAAATTTGGATTTGATACAGCTATATTTTGAAATGAGAAAAAAGCTCCAAATATCAAATTACCATAAAACGACATTAATATAATCATATCAAGAACACTAAATATGTGATCCTCTATTGAAATACAACTTTCAAAATTATCCTATATGTACACTTATAATAACAAAAACAACAAAAGTTACTACTTACTCATTTAGTATTAGATCAGGTGCAAAATACAGCATCTGCCCACTGACGTGTTTGTAGGATCTCCATCCTAGACCAAACACCATTAAGCTCATCCAAGAATACTGAATGAGAGTTATCTGGTCATCAATATGTAAGTTTCGAAAACCTACAAAACAAATTTAAAAATACAGTGACCATAAAAATGACTGGATTATATAAAAAATGTTGAAAATACATATAAATCTGAAAATAGGTATAAGTAGGGTAATGTTTTCAATCTCAACATATTTTACACTGAAAATCAGAAAACATTAATAAATAACACAGCCTAAAATATCAGCAACTTTGGAAGTCACTTAAAATCAGTCAGTATGATTTAGCATTTCTGGGATTTTGCTAAGTGAATCCATTATCCATCACTCATTCATGCAACACTCATTTAATGAGAACCATTCGTGTGCCAGGCACTGTATAAAAATGAAGATGAGTAAGACTCAATCCTAGCCTCAAAAGAAGCTCACAACTCAACAGGAGAAACAAGCACATGAGTGCTGGGGTAGAGAAGGTTAAAAGGGAGTGCATCAGTCAATCTGGAGGGAAGTCAGGAAAAAATTTCCAGAAAAAAAGAGAGAGAATGCCTAAATGGAATATAATCAGTTTGTTAAATCTCAGTTCTTTGGGATTTAAACATAAATTGGTCTTACTTTGTAAAACCACTGCTTTCAGTTGTGTTATATCTAATTTTCTTTTAACAACCCTTAACTATGTCTTGGGTAGATTCCACAGTCATCAGGTCACTTGAGTTATCTGAAACTTAATCCAGTCTTATTTTAAACTTCCATGTGGCTTAAGAGATTTAGAATCTGTGCATGTGTGTATTGGGGATGTGGTGTGAATGCTTTGGTCTTTCATCCTCTTTTAGGCTGTTCCATGGTGTTGGTGGCAGAAGGATGGCAAGGAAAGGGCAAATGAATCTTGACTTAATCATCACAAGTCTCTCCATGTCTTCCCAATTCTCAAGGGAAGATCACCAGCTCAACAATGAGTAACTTAAACGTGGGAGAAGCAAAGATGTGTTTGGAGATGTAGGCTGGGTCAGATCATCCAAGGTCTTGCATGTCTACTAAGGAGCAATGGGAGTGACATAGCCTTGCAATATAGATAGATCCTTTTTAGCTATGTGGTAGGTGGATTCAAGGGAATAAGCCTGGAGTTAGGGAGGACAGTTGGGAGATACTGTCAAAGCCCAGGTGAGAGATGATAAAAGCCTGAAGTAAGTCAACACATCGGAATTAAGAGAGGAGAGTGCATCAGAAAAATATTTAAAGGGAAAAATCAAAGACATTTGTCAACTGATTGCAGGTAGATGGGAAGAAGAAGGAATCAAATACATCTTTCAGTATTTTTATTGAACCGTAGATGATGATAACAGCATTGCCGAGATAAAGGAGAAGAAACTTGTTAGGGAGAAAATAGTTTTGGATAGGATTCAGGGGTCAACATCCTGATATCAGCTGCACATATGAATTAGAAGTATGGGGAGATATCTGGGCTAAAATTATTAATATAAACTTGAAAGTTATTTATATCTCAGTGTAGCTGAAACAATGAAAATGGATGATTTTTAAAATTAAAGGTATAGAGACAATGTTTTGCTGAGAACATTGTGGTTCTTTCTATAAAGTTATTTTTAAAACATCTATTTTCTCTAAAAATCCACTGACGTTCTCACAAATAATCTGTTTCAAAAGTAAAACCGAAGCAAAACTTAATTCATTAGCTATCAAGAGCAAAAGAAAGTTATTTCCTGACAATGTTAATCATGTCAAGGTAGGTAGCTCTTCTCTTCATAGACTTCAGATCGTCCCATCTTCATGTGAATAGTAGAAAAATTGCTCTTCTCTTCTTAGAATTCCTTAGCCTCAATAAGACCAAAAACTCAAATGTATATTCATAATAAGAGATGCCATAGTGAGCATTTACCTTTTACTGAGAAGGGATGCTCTTCAGTGTCTAACTAAACTTCTTCTCTCCTTCTCACCTTTCCTTGCTCCCCTTCCTCCCCTTCTCCCTCATTTCTTCCCTCCCTTCCTCCCCTCCCTCCCTCCCTTCCTTCCTTTCCTCTCCTCCTCCCTCACTGCTCTCTAATACCTTCCTTCTTTCCTTCCCAACTTTCTTCCACCCCTCCTTCTTTCTCTGTGTGGACAGAGTTCCCCACTGGTTGTAGTTTTGTGAGAGCAAGTGCCCTACCTTCCTACTTTCCCACTGAGAAAGCTGGGTAAAGCTTCTCCTTCTCTGGGCTTGGGGCATAGCTTTGGCCCATGGAACATACTTTAACAGGAATTTGAATCAGAAAATACTAAAGCAAAGACAAATATATGACTATTTATTCTTGATGGTGGTGGTGTCCAGATAATGAGAACCAACGCGAGGATTTGTGATACTTGCTTTTTAGCCCTTCAGATGTGCCTTGGCTTCTGCCCATATTCTAAGTTTGTCCTCTAGCTTCTATTCAGTGAACCCCGGGTGTCCTCTCAGTAAATTATTTTTTTCTTTTTCTTTTGTTTTTAAAAGGGGTTTTTGTTGTTGCTTGTGTGTTTTATAATTAACATAGTTGATTTTTATTACTGGCATCCAAGAATCCTGGTTTACTCAGGTGCAGAAAGACTCTCTAAATAACTAGCCAAAACATTTTCTGACTTGCAATTTTCATAATTTTTAAAATGTGCATATGACTTAAATGTGTCTTCAAGTATAGGTCTACATAATAACTTTGAAAGAAAATTATAAAGCTCAACACAATAAATGTAATACATAAATGCTGCTTGTAAGTCAAATATTTAACAGACTACAAAAATGGGTAATTTTGTGATAAAATTTAGAATCATTTGACAAGAGATCAATTAATTGCCTTAATGTTTGAAGAGGAAGACTTTCTAAAGGGAGGCACATTTTATAAACGTCCCTATTGCTGATCTGTCTTCACAAGTTGGAAGGAATTCAGGACAGAAGACCCAAGTTCCAGTCCTGGCTCTACCACTCACTAACAGCCACTTTGGAAACATCACTTATTATCATTGAATCTAAATTTCCTCATGAGTAAAATCACAATGACAATGATAACTAACTCAGTGAGTTGCTACGAGACAAATGGGTTAATTATGCACATTGTAGAACACTATAGAGATATTTATTATTAGTCTATCAGTGCAACAGAATTGTTCATTGGAGTAATACTATATGAAATCCACCAGTCAGTCTAATGGGAAGTCTGTAATACTAAAACACAATGGCATTAAAAAAATGTTAGGAGGCATTTTATACATTATAGAACCTATAAGAACTAAAGTATAAATGTTAATAGTAGTGAAAACATTTTAAAGATAAATTATGTGTTTGTTCTGGAATATATATTTTCCAGAATATATATTTTATGTTGTTATATATAACAAATTATATATTTCATAGAATACAAAAAATGGGCCGGGCGCAGTGGCTCATGCCTGTAATCCCAGCACTTTGGGAGGCCAAGGTGGGCAGATCACAAGGTCAAGAGATTGAGACCATCCTGGCCAACATGGTAAAACCCTGTCTCTACTAAAAATACAAAAATTAGCTGGACGTGGTGGCACATGCCTGTAGTCTCAGCTACTTGGGAAGCTGAGACAGGAGACTGGCTTGAACCTGGGAGGCTGAGGTTACAGTGAGCTGAGATTGCGCCACTGCACTCCAGCCTGGTGACAGAGCAAGATTCCATCTCAAAAACAAAAACAAAACAAAACAAAAAAAGGCTCATAGAAAGTTACTTAGTTTTAATTAATCAGATGTATCAAAACATTAACCAAGAGTTCACAATAATCTCCACAAATACATTTATTATTCCCTATATCTTTCTCAGTGAACTTTATAACTTTCTAAAAAAGTATAATATTTAAATATTTGACTTAACTATGCTATAATTTTTCACTTCAGGCATTTGTTTTATGTTAACCTTTAAATAGTTTTAAACATTTAAACATTTTAGAAAATTATATAACAATTAAATTGTTCTTTATCCAAAAACAGATCCTGTCTACATGTACATGTTCACATTCACTTTATCCTACTCTTAGTTTTTGTTTTTGTCTTTTTGCTTTTTTCTTTGTTTTCACATTCTGGGACTAGAAATCCAGGCTTATTTTTATTTTATTACCATATTAAAGGCAAATCTTATTATAATAACTTAAAATTTATAAAATTACCAATATTTATAGCAGAAACTATATTTCTGTTTGACAGAATGGAATAGAACTCAGAAAATAACCTTGACTCCACCTTTTACAGTGCTTATCTGTGATAAATGTACAATGTTAAATTGACTTGAACATGCCTAGTATAGAAATGCTGTTTTTTTCCTTATTAACTGTAATATCATTCATTACTTTATGCTGAAACAAAGATGGGAACACTGAGATCAAATTCCCAATGATGATAATGATCAGGCAAACTTAGCACATTTGAGATGACCAAAATGAAAAACCTTCACATAGAGAAGTGATGGATTATCACTAATTGTGTTTAACAAATGTTAAAAAAAAAAAAAAAAACTCTTTTCCTTTTAAGTGACTTGACCTGATAATTTTTGACAAAAGCCCTGTTACAGCTGTCCAATTTTAGCTTAAAGAATTAACAGAAAGTGTATAGTAAAGAGATGGCCTGGGCTGGGAGTGGTGGTTCATGCTGATAGTCCCAGTGCTATGGGAGGTGAGGCAGGACAGTCACTTGAGGCCAGGAGTTTGAGACCAGCCAAGACCCAGTCTCTACAAACCAATTTTAAAAAGCCTGTCCAGGTGTGGCGGTGCACACCTGTAGTTCTGGGGAGGCTGAAGTTACTGGGGAGGCTGAAGCAAGAGGATGGCTTGAGCCTAGGAGTTCTAAGCTGCGGTGAGCTATAATCATGCCACTGCACTCCAGCCTGGGTGACAGAGTGAGAGCCTGTCTCAAGAAAAAAAAAAAAAAAAAAGACAGCTTGTATGACATACTAAGTTCCCCAATCTTACTCCCAGAGTTTTGATAAAATATGTAGGTTTTGGTTCTGTAAAAAATGTCATGTAATTGAAACAGATAATCTACAACAACAATGGCAGAGCATTAAACATCTCAGCAGCTTCTGACACAAAGCATCAACTTTCATTTCAACAAGTATCAATGTTGAGACGCACAAAGAAGCTTCAATACTACAAGTATAACCACCAACATATGTTTGATGATTATTTCTGAATAAGAACTTAATGTCTAACAACCTAAGGTAGTATAATTCTTTGCATATCAATTCTGTAAATTAAATTTCTATAAATATTCTTTAAGCACCTATTTGGGAGGAAGCATTATACTTGCAATTAGGATCAAGATTAGAAAGATGCTGTTTCTGCCTTTAACACTATAGGCTTGTGAGACAGATAGAAAAGTAGAACACAATTGTAACTCAGAGTCATAGTGTTAGGGTTCACAAGCACAAACGAGACAAGGGAGGGTACAGAGTTTCCTCACCCAGTCTAGGAAGGCTCAGAGAAATCTTCCCAGAGGAAGTGACAAGTAATGCGAATCCTGAAAGACAGTTACAGGTCAGTCAAAGGAAGATGTGGGGAAAGAGATGGGCTGCCAGGTAGGAAAAATAATATGGGCAAGAGAAGGAGGCTAGAATTTGATCAAACAGCATTTAGGGAACTAGAACTTAGAGTCGTGTGAAGAGGAATGATGAGAGATAACACTGCAAATTCAGGAGCCAGATCACAGAAAGCCCTTGCATATTGAGGCTATGGAGTTTGGATGCTATTTGGAAAAAGAAATGGAAAATATGATTGATTATAATTGTTTTAGAAAAATGATTCTGGGGGTAGAATAGAGGATCATTTGGGGACCATGTGAAATTGATGGTAATAGAATCAGTTAGAAGGCTGCAACATGAATCCAAGTAAAAAAAGACAAGGACCAAACTAAGGGAAGTAGCAACAGAAGTAGCATGTATAATGCATCATATATTTAATAAGTGGAGTTGATAGAATTTGACAATTTATTGGATAACGGGTGAAGGAGAAAGCGAGTCAAGGATGATACCAAAAATTCTGGCTGAGGTGCCATTTCAAGATATTGAAAAAGGCCTTAGGTTTATGGGGTCATGTTGACTTGGAAGTCATCTGGGGGGAGTTGTGTAATAAGCAGTTGAAAGTTCAGTAGTTTTGTAGAGGGTCTGGCTAATACTATGTATTTAGGAGTCATCACGATATAGTGGTAGTTGAAGACAAGACTATGAATGAGCTTACGCAGACTGTGTAGAATGAGAAATGACGAAAAGATAGAACTCAGAATACAAATTTATAGTGTGGGTGGAAGAACAAATCCACACAGGAGTCAGGAAGTGTACATAGGGAGAGAAACATATCTACCTGGAAGCGAAGTGACAAATGCCTAAGCAAGAGTTTTAGCAAGAAATAGTTACTTTGCCAATAGTCCCAGATGTACGTGAAACACATTAAGGGCTGGAAATATTCATCTGATTTGACAAGTAAAAATTTTTGTTGCCATTGGGAATCATAATTTCAGTGGGATAAAGTGTGAGAAAAACAATTTTTTAGTCTTTGTCAACACATTTATT
The DNA here is from genome assembly GCF_000951035.1 of Colobus angolensis palliatus. Lineage (NCBI taxonomy): Eukaryota > Metazoa > Chordata > Mammalia > Primates > Cercopithecidae > Colobus > Colobus angolensis. Next base: position 7,382,571 of record NW_012120709.1, read on the forward strand.
AAGGCCTTTACCCTCAGTATGCTACTCTCATTTCTCTCTCATCATTTTTTTCTGGACAGCAATAATTTAATTTACTCTTCTGATTCGGGAAGGAAGAGAAAAAAATCCTTTGTCAAGATGCAACGACTGTCACTGACTCAAAAGTTGTTTTGGCATGCTTCAAAAGCAGAAAACCGAGGCAAAATACTGTTTCAATATTCTGATACTAATAACTGTAAGTAGTCTGGTGAAATGACACAAATAAATAAAGTATGTCCTAAAAAATGCAAGGCTTAAAAGTGTCAAAGCATTGACCTAAATGGAGTTTTCACTAAATTAACTGAAATATCAAGACAAAATTTGTGCAACAGAAATGTTTCCCTCATACCCGCTCTGTCACATCAATTTCACTGCAATGTATTGATGTACAGGATGAGGACAATTTAAAGGTGATACTGAATTGTGAATTAGTACTCTTAATTTAAACTCTAACATCTACAGTAAATTTTAAGACCATCCTTGATCAGCCTATAACTTACACCTCTAAGTTTACTTTCCATTATTCAGTTCAAAATAAATTTATTGTCAATGTTTTCTTAGCATTTGGGTGATTAAATTCCTGGAAGGCTAATACTTACTGTAGCAGTGTCTGAGGGACCATATGTACAAATGTGTTTTCTCAATCCGTAGCTACTAAAAACTTTAATTACTACCCTATGGGGAGACTGTATAAAATTTTTGATGTTACTAAGGGAACCCCACACTTGAAAAGGTTGAGAACTATTAATATGCTGGTTTAATGCATTATTCACCAAACCTATCTCATGCTTTTTTATTTCAGCCATACTGTTCCTTCTATCTAGAATGCTTTCTCTTATCATGATTTATCAGTCTTGTTTCTCCTACAAGATGAGGTTTAACTGACATTTTTGTCTCTGAAGTCTTCTTTAGTCCTTGAAGCCAAAAATGTTCTTCTGCCCCCACTTTCATTATATCTGTATCTTATATCACTTTTACATAACACTATAGTTGTTTGGGTATCTTCTCTCTCCCATTGGATTGAATTTTCCTTAATAGAGGGAATACGTTGTGTTCATTAAAAAATTCAAATATAGTTTTGCTCTACATTTCAAATAAATAAGAAAATATTGCCCACTGAAGCTACAGATAAAAGTCAATGTAAAATCATTCATTGGCAATGCATCCTAAGAAATGTTTTCTAAATGTGCTGACATAAGTGTAGAGCATCTTACAAATCTCTATTAAAGAAAATGGGGTGGGGCGCGGTGGGTCATGTTTGTAATTCCAGCACTTTGGGATCACTTGAGCCCAGGAGTTCAAGACCAGCCTGGGTAACACAGTTAAACCCAATTTCAACTAAAAATTAAAAAATTAGCCGAGCAAGGTGGCACATGCCTGTAGTGTCCCGGCTACCAGCTAATGAGGAGGCTGAGGTGGTAGGATAACTTGAGCCCAAGAGGTCCGGGCTGCAATGAGCCAAGATCGTGCCACTGTGGTCTAGCCTGGGCAATAGAGTGAGACCCTGTTTTGAAAAAAAAAGAAAAAGAAGGAAAAGAAAAGAAAGGCAAAGGAAATATGTGAAATATTTTTGAAGAAATATAAACTACCATTATTATAAGAGATCCAAGATAATGGACGAGTATAGACAAAGGAGAAATGAGAAAGCCCTGACCAGGCAATGAGAATTCTCTAGGTGTCTTCATAAATGCCGTCACTTTTGTTATGATGGTCATTCTGTATCAGATCTTAATGTGACTTCCCGAATACAGTTTCCTATTGTGAAAGAATGATCTGATCTGTTAATATATGTTCCTAGCAACATAAGTATTATGTATATTTATATTATGTATATTTATATTATATTTATATTATGTATATTGTGTGTGTGCATGCCTGTGTGTGTGTGTGTGTGTGTCTCACTGTAAATAAGCAAGTTAGTTGACATTCTGGCTTATTAGTGAGGCTCACTTAAAAAAGTCTGTCCTCCACAGACTTACTTTGCACATGAGTGAATGAATGAAATAAATTTCTTTTACATGCAAAACTGATGACCAGATGCTAGGATGTCCTGCACCAAAATGCATTCACACCATGAGCCCGGCCTTGTGGCTTTTCTTTCTAAACCACTGTTTAATTATTAGATATTGCACACAGCAGGTACATAATAGACATTTATTGAGTGAATAAGTGAATAAAAACTGTAAGCTTATTTAAAGTCAATTGAAATCAGTTTTAAGTAGCTAATGATACTAAATTACTTTCTATACATATATCCCTCCAAGTCCTTTCTCAGAGGTCAAATAGTCACTCTAGTTAACTGGCCATTTTCATAATTCATTCAGTAGTGCTATTCCCAAAACGCAAACCATGAAAATATGGTTTTAAAAGTCCACAGGCCACAAGACACTTTGATAATCTCAATGTTTCCCTGTTTGCAATTAATGGAAACAGTATGGGAAATACTAGTGTTGCCATTATTCTGATTTACTAAACAAAAATTACATTTTGCAGCATTAAAAAAGTTGCCACCAAATTCAATGTAAGAGTTTTCTCTCATTCCTTTTTGAGGCTGTGTGGGGGTCAAAAAATTCTGACAGACAACTGTTTCCAGTTAAAAAGGTCACTTAGCTTTTATCCAAAGTGAATAAGTCATCTTTTCAAGTATAACTGGTTATTTTCTAACGTTGCCAGCTGATGCTAGAATCCTTTTAAACAGTAAAGAACCTCCAACATTGCAAACAAAAGGAATATGAACTATATCAACAAAAATCAAAGAAATTATATTTTCCAAATAATAGAACAATGGAGAAAAATTAAACACATGTTTAAACACTCATTTTTAAATAGAAAAAGTTCATCAATGCTATTGGGTCATTTTTATTTATTAAAGCTCTGTCAAGTTTGATAACCACTATGTGATAAAACCTAAACATTCAGAATGTTCAAAAAGTTATTATCTGTTTAAGGCCTTTCAGTGAGACCGAAGTCAGTAAGAATCTGGGCATTTTGATTTTTCTGTAAAATTACTTCATCTCCACTAGAGCACTGAATTCTATTAACTTTTCTTAATATGTATTTTTTTAAAAGATTCAACAAATAGGTATCTATTTTTCTTTCTGTTTCATGTAATTGAATTTTCAGTAACAATTCATCTATTGTATTTCAAACCTTTCAGGTAGAATAATAACTGAGAGTTATATTAAGGCAAATTGGGAAGAAATTATTTTTCTAAAAGAGCCATTGAATTTACTTGGGGACTAAAAGGACATAATATGTTTAATTCTTGATCAGATATTAGAAAAATAATTTGGTCTATAGCAGTACAAGGGTATTACTGATGTGAAGAGAACGTAGTTTTTTAAAAAGTTCTATTCCTAATTATTGGAGGAATGCCTTCACAAACAATTGCTATACATGTATTCTCCTGGCTCTGCAGTCTAAGATTTAACCAAATGAGAATTTCATCCTTGTTATTCTTTCAAGTGCTTGGCTCCTACAGAGCTGTGGTGAGGGAGCAAAAATAGCTGATAAGTAAAGTGACTGAAATTCTTCTGTGATGATATAATCCAAGTTCTCTCTGTTGCTGGGTGATATACTCCCTTTGTCTGCGTAAAATTAAAGGAATAGTGACTAGAGATTCTTTTCTCTGTATGCTATTTTTTTTTAAAGTAATTTATGTTTAGGAATTCTGTTTTCTCCATTTACTTCTGACACCTTACTGTACTCTGAATACTATTTTGATTTCTTATATGACTTTATACATTCAGTTTTCTTTTTTTTTATTATTATACTTTAAGTTCTAGGGTACATGTGCATAACGTGCAGGTTTGTTACATATGTATACTTGTGCCATGTTGGTGTGCTGCACCCATCAACTCGTCAGCACCCATCAATTCGTCATTTATATCAGGTATAACTCCCAATGCAATCCCTCCCCCTTTCCCCCCATGATAAGCCCCGATGTGTGATGTTCCCCTTCCCGAGTCCAAGTGATCTCATTGTTCAGTTCCCACCTATGAGTGAGAACATGCGGTGTTTGGTTTTCTGTTTGCTGAGAATGATGGTTTCCAGCTGCACCATGTCCCTACAAAGGATGCAAACTCATCATTTTTTATGGCTGCATAATATTCCATGGTGTATATGTGCCACATTTTCTTAATCCAGTCTGTCACAGATGGACATTTGGGTTGCCAAATAAGGTTGGTTGAATTAAGGTTTAAAATAAATGGGGCATTTATAAAAGATGGTCAGTTTATCATTTCTGAGCTACCGTAATATCTGTGGTTGAACACGTAAACCTAAGCTATTTCTTATTAGCATAAGTTTAATGTATGCAATTTCTGACCCATCAATAAGACTCAGTGTGTTCTCTATTTGTTTATATTTCTACAACACATATTAGGGTCCCAGACAAATATTTTGAACTGCTGAAACACATACTATCATACACTGTTTTATGTTGTAGTTAATTTACTGCATAGAGTGTTTTAACAATCTACTAATACAACAAACAGTACATTTTTTATTATATGCTGTATATAAAAATTATTATTACCTGGCAATGATTTAGACCACTTGACTACTGAAAGAAGTTGCCTCTCGCCTAGTTGATTAAGACTTGTCAGCAAAGAACTGGAGGTGTCAGGTTTTGAGTTGTCATGTCCTGCATAGATCACATCTGGTTCAATGCTCATTAACAGTTTGATCAGTGGTGGAATCAACTGTATGTCTTGACCTGGTGAAAAAGTGAATCTCTGGCTTAGGACTTGGCTTTCATTCGGAATGCCCACTGGTTGTGGGAGAGCAACAGCATCTAGTGCTCTCATAACTCTGACTTTATTGAACTTTTTAAATTTTCGACCTACAGAGAAGAAAAAAAAGGAGGTTCATGTAAATATATAGAAACTCCATATCCCAGTATAATATTATTTTTCCTAAATCTTAGAATCATAACACTATACATTTTAGCATCAGTCGAATAAAATGAAATGGAATAAAAATGTTAGATATTAAAATTACAAAAAAATAAATTAAAACGTGACGCTTGATTAAAAAAGTTTAGGCCTCAGACTTGGATTAAATAATTAGTTACATCAACAATCAGTGGGTGGGTGGGGTGTGGGTAATTATACCAGTATTCTGCAGGGGTTATGGAGCTGTGTAGGAGAAGATATGAATAAAAAGACAAAGAGTTTTAGTAGAGACTAAACTCAGTATTGGTCCATATTCTGACAGAACAGCCTTGCAAAAGCTAATGCTACAGACTACATTAATTGAAACTTAGTCTATAGTGGTTGTTAAATCTTCTTTGGGGTTTTATTCTTTTAAGAATATGTTAAAAGAAAAGCATTTGTTTGTCAGCCCCACCAAATCTTTTTATACAATTTCAGTGGGTTCATTGATATCTTAAAATCAATCCAGCTCTACTTCTATGAGATCTAAGACTCAAAATTAATAACCCTTTTTCTAAATTAATGAAAGAGGAAGTTTACATCCATGCTGGTCAGATCACATTTGTATTTCTGGATGATTTCTAGAGTTTCTACTTTGATGAATTCTGATATATTAGGGGAAAAAGATGGATGGTGAGATGAATAGAATCTGCTTTATGAGAAATGATTGAAGGAGAAAAGGATGCTTATTTGGGCTGCTGGTAGTTCACAGATGCCTTGAGGAATATTAGAGAAAGTTCTGGTGATGTGATATCAGGCTGGATTCAGCCCCACCTGCTTTGTGCCAGGCAAGGGCTACTTATCAGTGTGAAGTGGCTGTTTAGCCAAGGGAAGGCTGACACCTGCAGTTATCTAAGCAGAGGTTGCAGTCTGCTGGCTTTAGTATCTGATCATGGCCACAGATATGTTTTGTTTGGCTCAGACAATGCTGACCAGAATTATGAGACCATCCGTGAATTACTTAGGTGGCAACAATCTGTTAAAGCTTAGTTGCAATGGTTGCCTTTGGATGGGGCATGGGTATTCCAGTTTGTCCAGTTCCCTCCACAAACTGGTGGTACGCCAATGATCTCTTTTCTTAAGTCTTGTCACTCTAGCCACTTGTTTACCTGGTCTCTGTAAACATTTGTCTCTGCGATTTCTGAACTCAGGGTATTATCATAAAGAAAAAGGATCATACTTGTTCTATAAAACCCCAAGGAATGGCCAGGCATGGTGGCTCATGCCTGTAATTCCAGCACTTTGAGAGGCCGAGTGGGCAGATTACCTGAGGTCAGAAGTTCGAGACCAGCCTGGCCAACATGGTGAAACCCCGCCTCTACTAAAAATACAAAAATTAGCTGGGTGTGGTGGTGGGCACCTGTAATCCCAGTTACTCCAGAGGCTGAGGCAGGAAAATCACTTGAACCCAGGAGGCAGAGGTGCAGTGAGTCAAGATCATGCCATTGCACTCCAGCCTGGGTGATAGGGGAGAAACTCCATCTCAAAACAAACAAACAAACAACAAAATAAAAGCCCCGACGGGTTGAGCTAGAACTTGTAGGAGATGGGAAAACAAAACGATTGCCACAGTTAGAAACAAAGGGGATTCAAAATTATTTGCAGAGATCAAATGAGCTTTCTGGGGGAAGGAATGAGTCACAAAGGGAAGGGAAGGAACTGTTACAGAGTATATAGTATATGCCAGGAATTGTGTGTGTGTGTGTGTGTGTGTGTGTGTGTGTGTGTGTGTGTGTGTGTTGTGTCTAAGGGAAGAAAATGTTAAGAAGAGGGCTAAAGTTTTCCTGTCCTTGACTATAATCTTCAACAAAGGCACCACCTGTTTGTCATCTTTATTTTCTCCAGTGTCTTTTGGCAATACATGTCTGCTAAATGAATGAAAGAATACATTACTGTCTTTTCCATCTCCCACTCTGAAATATCTTGTCTTTATTATCTATTATTTATTAGTTGTCTCTCATTCAAGCTGATAGATGAGGTTTTGAGGGATTGAATCAGAAGCAGAGGTAATGATTTGGGAGAGGCTTAGGTGGAATAAAGCCCCATTTGGAAAATATTTTCTTTGTGGCCAATCTACAGTATGGCTAGCCCTGTACTCTGCCTTCCCTCCTGTTACAGTTCATATTCCTGACATTTCAGTACCAAATCTTAGTCCTTGTCACCCACTCAGGGACTTTTCTCTGAAATCATCTGCCCTCTTGTCTGCATCCTCTAATAGTCCCTCTCACACATAATCTATTCTGTGGAGAAACATAACTCTCTCCATTTCCTCTCCTCCAATTCTCCCTTGAACCTTCTCCAGTCAGGTCATTCCTCTCCTTATCCCAACCAAATTATTCTTGGCAAGGCCTTCAAAGATTTCCAAATGTCAAAAAACAATGGCCAATTCTCAGTCCTGGACTTAACCCGGGTAAGTACTTAACACATTGATCATTTCCGTCATCTTTTAACGCTCTTATTCATTTGGCTTCCACATATTTCATTCTTGTAGTCACTCTTTCAGTCTCTCTGTCTAGCTGTTTTTCATCTTCTCAACTTCTAAATCTTTGAGTACCCTGAGCTCAGTCCTGAGACTTCTCTTAGATAACTATGCTCTCTTTCTAAGTGTCTGCACCTAGTTCTATGTCTCTAATATCATCTAGACATTAATGATTACCAAATTTACAGTCCTAGTCCCAGCTTTTCCCAGAAACTCTAGACTCAACTATCCAACTGTATTCTCAGCATCTCCACTTGTATTTCTTTCTTTTTTTGTTTTTTTGTTTTTTTGAGATGAAGTCTCACTCTGTGCCCAGGCTGAAGTGCAGTGGCACGATCTTAGCTCACCGCAACCTCCGCCTCCCAGGTTCACACCATTCTTCTGCCTCAGCCTCCCAAGTAGCTGGGACTACAGGGACCCGCCACCATGCCCAGCTAATTTTTTGTATTTTTAGTAGAGACAGGGTTTCACCGTATTAGCCAGGATAGTGTGGATCTCTTGACCTCGTGATTCCCCCATCTTGGCTTCTCCACTTGTATTTCTAACAGACCCCTCAAATTAATATGTCTAGAGCAGAACTTTGATGCACTGGCCCAAACATGCATCTTCCAGATTTATAACTAACTTCATCTACACCTGCTCTAGCCCTAAACTCTAGAGTCATTGATACCTCACTTACTTTCTCACCTCGTATCTAATACATCAGCAAATCTGGTGGATAACGATGAAAATATAACCCAAATTCAAATCCCTGTTTCCACTGCTTGCACCATAATTTACATCCTCACAATCACGGTTGGACTACTGTAACATATGCAGCTTTTGTTTTTTGTAGCCTATTTTCTACACAACTTTAAAGACTTAAATCAGACTATGTCATTCCTTGCTTGAATTTTCAGTGACTCCTGATCTTGCTTAGAATGAAGTTAAAATTCTTACCAAGCTCTATAAGGCCCAACTTACTCTTGCATAGTCTTTCTTCTATTCTTCCTCATGCTCCCTTCATATTGATGCCCATCTTGCCCCTGAAGTGTGTTTCTGCCTTGGGGTCTTACACTGACAGTTTCCTCTGCCTGAAATGATTTTTTCCTTGGATATTTGCGTGGCTTGCTTCCTCACCTAATTTATATTTCTGCATATCACCTTACCAGATAGCTTGTTCTTGTCTATCCTGTAGATATTTATAACATATATATCCAGAATATACAAAGAATTATTACAAATCAGAAAGAAAAGGCATGAATAGATATTTCACAGAGGAAGAAAAATATAGACAACAAAACACAACGATATGACTGACCTCATTAGTAACCAGAGAAATGCAAAGTAAGACCACAATGAGACATCATCTACCTAAAATGGCAAAGACACAGAATACAGAAACACACAAAATAATAAAGAGCTGCCATGGAGTATAAAATACCACTTTAAAACCAATCTAGCATTAGCTAGTAAAGCCCAACATGAGCATGTATTACAATCAGAAATTTCATGCCCAGGTGTGCAGGTTACCTATAGAAACTCTCACACATGAACCACCAGAAGACATGTGCAATAATGTTCACAATTGAACTGTAGGTAAAGTACAGCAAATACCAAGTGGAAGCACATGTTAATACATGAGAATAAATAAATGGGAGATATTCATACAATGAAATCATACAGTGTAGAAAAAAACCAGAATAACAGAAATCAAAACAAAAAACACATAAATATAATATTAGGCAGTAAGATCAAATTGCATAAATACACATACCATTTCTATGGGGTAGAAAAAATATCTCAAAACTAAAAATATATTGGTGAGAAATACATAGATATTAAAAAATACTATAGAATAATATAAGAAAAGACCAACTCCAAATTAAAGATATAGAGGTTTCTGCAGAAAGGGAAAGAGGAAAGTGATAAACATGCAATCAGTTTTAAGTGTAGTGAAATATTTATATTTTCCTAAGCCAATTGAGTCTAGAGGTGGATACTAATCATATTGTTTCTATGTCATTTGCTTTATATGTGTTTTTTGTATGACTAAAATATTTTATATTAAAAAGTATGGCTTATTCTTAGGATACAAAATCAATGTGCAAAAATCACAAGCATTCCTTTACATCAATAACAGAGAAACAGAAAGCCAAATCATGAGTGAACTCCTATTTACAACTGCTGCAAAAAGAATTAAATGCCTAGGAATACAACTTACAAGGGATGTGAAGGACCTCTTCAAGGAGAACTACAAACCACTGCTCAAGGAAATCAGAGAGGACACAAACAAATGGAAAAACTTTCCATATTCATAGATAGGAAGAATGTATATTGTGAAAATGGCCATAGTGACCATAGTAATTTATAGATCCAATGCTATCTCCATCAAGATAATATTGACTTTCTTCACCAAATTCGAAAAAACTACTTTAAATTTCATATGGAACCAAAAAAGAGTCCGTACAGCCAAGACATCCTAAGTAAAAAGAACAAAGCTGGAGGTATCATGCTAACTGACTTCAAACTATACTACAAGTCTACAGTAACCAAAACAGCATGGTACTGATACCAAAACAGATATATCAACCAATGAAACAGAACAGAGGCCTCAGAAGTAACGTCACAAATCTACAACCATCTGATCTTTGACAAACCTGACAAAAATAGCAATGGGGAAAGGATTCCCTATTTAATAAATGGTGTTGGGGAAACTGGCTAGCCATATGCAGAAAACAAAAGTGGACCCCTTCCCTATACCTTATACAAAAATTAACTCAAGATGAATTAAAGACTTAAACATATGACCTAAAATCATAAAAATCAGAAAATCATAAAAACCCTAGAAGAAAACCTAGACAATATCATGCAGGACATAAGCATGGGCAAAGATTTCATGACTAAAAAACAAAAGCAATGGCAACAAAAGCCAAAATTGACAAATTGGATCTAATTAAACTAAAGACCTTCTGCAGAGCAAAAGAAACTATCATCAGAGTGAACAGGTAACCTACAGAATGGGAGAAAATTTTTGCAATTTATCCATCTGACAAAGGGCTAACATCTAAAATCTAAAAGGAACTTAAACAAATTTACAAGAAAAAAAAACAACATAAAAAAGTGGGTGAAGGATATGAACAGACACTTCTCAAAAGAAGACATTTATGTGGCCAATAAACATATGAAAAAAAGCTCATCATCACTGGTCATGAGAGAAATGCAAATCAAAACCACAATGAGATACCATCTCACACCAGTTAGAATGGTGACCATTAAAAAGTCAGGAAACAACAGATACTGGAGAGAATGTGGAGAAATAGGAAAGCTTTTACACTGTTGGTGGGAGTGTAAATTAGTTCAACCATTTTAGATGACAGTGTGGTGATTCCTCAAAGATCTAGAACCAGAAATACCATTTGACCCAGCAATCCCATTACTGGGTATATGCCCAAAGGATTATAAATCAGTGTACCATAAAGACACATGCACATATATGTTTATTGCAGCACTATTCACAATAGCAAAGACTTGGAACCAACCCAAAGTCCCTATCAATGAGAGACTGGATAAAGAAAATGTGGCACATATACACCATGGAATACTATGCAGCCATAAAAAGGAATGAGTTAATGTCTTTTGCAGGGACATGGATGGAGCTGGAAACAATCATTCTCAGTAAATTAACACAAGAACAGAAAACCAGACACTGCATGTTCTCACTCATAAGTGGGAGTTGAACAATGAGAATACATGGACACAGGGAGGGGAATGTCACACATGAGGGCCTGTTGAGGGGTGGGGAGCTAGGGGAGGGATAGCATTAGAAGAAACATCTAATGTAGATGATGGGTTGTTAGGTGCAGCAAACCACCATGGTACATGTATACCTATGTAACCTGCACATTCTGCACATGTATCCCAGAACTTAAAGTATAATACAAAAAAAAAAAGTCAGGGGGTTGTTGGCTGGCAAGATGGCCGAACAGGAACAGTTCCAGCCTGCAGCTCCCAACGAGATCAATGCAGAAGGTGATGATTTCTGCATTTTCAACTGAGGTACCCACCTCTCTCATTAGGACTGACTAGACAGTAGCTGCAGCCCATAGAGGGCGAGCCAAAGCAGGGTGGGGCATTGCCTCACCCGGGAAGTACAAGGGGTGGGGAAACTCCCTCCCTTAGCCAAGGGAAGCTGTGAGTGACCATGCTGTAAGGAACAATGCATTCTGGCCCAGATGCTACGCTTTCCCCACAGTCTTTGCAACCCGCAGACCAGGAGATTCCCTTGGGTGCCTAAACCACCAGGGCCCTGGGTTTCCAGAACAAAACTGGACAGCCATTTGGGCAGACACTGAGCTAGCTGCAGGAGTTTTTTTTTCATACCCCAGTGGCACCTGGAATGCCAGTGAGACAGAACCATTCACTCCCCTGGAAAGAGGGCTGAAGCCAGGGAACCAAGTGATTTAGCTCAGCAGATCCCACCCCCATGGAGCCCAGCAAGCTGAGATCCACTGGCTTGAAATTCTCACTGCCAGCACAGCAGTGTGAAGTTGACCTGGGATGCTGGAGCGTGGTGGTGGGAAGGGTGTCGACCATTACTGAGGCTTAGGTAGGCAGTTTTCCCCTCACAGTGTAAACAAAACCACCTGGAACTTCAAACTGGGTGGAGCCCACTGCAACTTGGCAAAGCTGCTATAGCGAGACTGCCTCTCTAGATTCCTCTCTGGGCAGGGCATCTCTGAAAGAAAGGCAGCAGCCTCAGTCAGGGGCTTATACATAAAACTCGCATCTCCCTGGAACAGAGAACCTGAGGGAAGGGGTGGCTGTGGATGCAGCTTCAGCAGATTTAAACGTTACTGCCTGCTGGCTCTGAAGAGAGTAGCAGATCTCCCAGCACAGCGCTCAAGCTCTGCTAAAGAACAGACTGCCTCCTCAAGTGGGTTCCTGACCCCTGTGCCTCCTGACTGGGAGACACCTCATACAGGAGAGCTTTGGCTGGCAATCTGGTGGGTGCCCTGCTGGGATGAAGCTTACAGAGGAAGGAACAGGCAGAGGAAGGAACAGGCAGCAATCTTTGCTGTACTGCAGAGTCTGCTGGTGATACCCAAGGCAAACACGGTCTGGAGTGGACCTCCAGCAAACTCCAGCAGACCCGCAGCAGAGGGGCCTCTTAGAAGGAAAACTAACAGAAAGGAACAGCATCAACATCAGCAAAAAGGACATCCACACAAAAACCCCATCTGAAGGTCACCAACATCAAAGACCAAACGTAGATAAATCCATGAAGATGAGGAAAAACCAGCCCAAAAAGGCTGAAAATTCCAAAAATCAGAATGCTTCTTCTCCAAAAGATCACAACTCCTCGCCAGCAAGGGAATAAAACTGGACGGAGAATGAGTTTGACAAACGGACAGAAGCAGGCTTCAGGATGTGGGTAATAAGAAACTCCTCAGAGCTAATGTCATAACCCAATGCAAGGAAGCTAAGAACCTTGAAAAGAGGTTAGAGGAATTGCTACCTAGAATAACCAGTTTAGAGAAGAACATAAATGACCTAATGGAGCTGAAAAAAACACAGCATGATAACTGCGTGAAGCATACACAAGTATCAGTAGCCAAATCAATCAAGCAGAAGAAAGGATATCAGAGATTAAAGATCAACTTAATGAAATAAAGCATGAATACAAGATTAGAGAATAAAGAATGAAAAGGAACGAACAAAGTCTCCAAGAAATATGGGACTTTGTGAAAAGACCAAACTTAACATTTGATTGGTGTACCTGAAAGTGATGGGGAGAATGGAACCAAGCTGGAAAACACTCTTCAGGATATTATCCAGGAAAACTTCCCCAACCTAGCAAGACAGGTCAACATTCAAATTTAGGAAATACAGAGAACAGCACAAAGATACTCCTCAAGAAGAGCAACCCCAAGACACATAATTGTCAGATTCACCAAGGTTGAAATGAAGGAAAAAATGTTAAGGGCAGCCAAAGAGAAAGGTCAGGTTACCCACAAAGGGAAGCCCAACATGTTAACAGCAGATCTCTCTGCTGAAACCCTACGAGCCAGAAGAGAGTGGGAGCCAATATTCAACATTTCTAAAGAATTTTCAACCCAGAATTTCATAGCCAGCCAAACTAAACTTCATAAGCGAAGGAGAAATAAAATCCTTTACAGACCACCAAATGCTGAGAGATTGTGTCACCACCAGGCCTGCCTTACAGGAGCTCCTGAAGGAAGCACTAAACATGGAAAGGAACAACCAGTACCAGCCACTGCAAAAACATGTCAAATTGTAAAGACCATCAATGCTAGGAAGAAACTGCCTCAACTAACGGGCAAAATAACCAGCTAGCATCATAATGACAGGATCATATTCACACATAACAATATTAACCTTAAATGTAAATGGGCTAAATGCCCCAATTAAAAGACACAGACTGGCAAGCTGGATAAAGAGTCAAGACCCATTGGTGTGCTGTATTCAGGAGACCCATCTCACATGAAGAGACACAACAGGCTCAAAATAAAGGGATGGAGGAATATTTACTAAGCAAATGGAAAGCTAAAAAAGGCAGGGGTTGCAATCCTACTCTGATAAAACAGACTTTAAACCAATAAAGAGCAAAAGAGACAAAGAAGGGCATTACTCTGGTAAAGGGATCAATTCAACAAGAAGAGCTAACTATCCTGAAAATATATGTACTCAATACAGGAACATCCAGATTCATAAAGCAAGTTCTTACAGAGCTATGAAGAGACTTAGATGCCCACACAATAATAGTGGGATACTTTAACACCCTACTGTCAATATTAGATCAACGAGACAGAAAATTAACAAGGATATTCAGGACTTGAACTCAGGCTCTGGATCAAGTGGACCTAAGAGACATCTACAGAACTCTCTACCCCAAATCAACAGAATATACCTTCTTCTCAGCACCACATTGCACTTATTCTAAAATTGCCCACATAAATGGAAGTAAAACACTCCTTACCAAATGCAAAAGAATGGAAATCATAACAAACAGTCTCTCAGACCACAGTGCAATCAAATTAGAACTCAGGATTAAGAAACTCACTAAAAACTGCACAACTACATGGAAACTGAACAACCTGCTCCTGAATGATTACTGCATAAATAACAAAATTAAGGCAGAAATAAGTAAGTTATTTGAAACCAATGAGAACAAATACACAATGTGCCAGAATCTCTGGGACACAGCTAAAGCAGTGTTTAGAGGGAAATTTATAGCACTAAATGCCCACAAGAGGAAACGGGAAAGATCTAAAATTGACACCCTAATATTCCAATTAAAAGAACTAGAGAAGCAAGAGCAAACAAATTCAAAAGCTAGCAGAAGACAAGAAATAACTAAGACCAGAGCAGAACTGAAGGAGATAGAGACACGAAAACGAAAAACCCTTAAAACAAAACAAAACAAAACAAAACAGTGAATCCAGGAGATGGTTTTTTGAAAAGATTAACAAAGTAGATAGACCACCAGCCAGATTAATAAAGAACGAAGAGAAGAATCAAATAGACACAATAAAAAATGATAAAGGTGATATCACCACTAATCCCACAGAAATACAAACTACCATCACAGAATACTATAAACATCTCTATGAAAATAAACTAGAAAATCTGGAAGAAATGCATAAATTCCTGGACACATACACCCTCCCAAGACAAAACCAGGAAGAAGTCAAATTCCTGAATAGACCAATAACAATTTCTGAAATTGAGGCAGTAATTAATAGCCTACCAACCAAAAAGAAAACCCAGGATCAGACAGATTCATAGCTGAATTCTACCAGAGATACAAAGAGGAGCTGGGACCACTCTTTCTGAAACTATTCAAAACAATAGAAAAAGAGGGAAATTTTCCCTAACTTGTTTTATGAGGCCAGCATCATCCTGATACCAAAAGCTGGCAGAGACACAACAAAAAAGAAAATTTCAGGACAATATCTCTGAAGAACGTTGATGCAAAAATCATCAATAAAATACTGGCAAACCAAATCCAGCAGCACATCAAAAAGCTTATCCACCACGATCAAGTCAGCTTCATCCTTGAGATGCAAGCCTGGATCAACATATGCAAATTAATAAATGTAATCCATTACATACACAGAACCAATGACAAACCACATGATTATCTCAATAGATGCAGAAAAGGTCTTTGACAAAATTCAACACCCCTTCATGCTAAAAACTCTTGATAAACTAGGTATCGATGGAACATATCTCAAAACAATAAGAGCTATTTGTGACAAACCCACAGCCAATATCATACTGAATGGGCAAAAGCTGAAAGCATTTCCTTTGAAAACTAGCCCAAGACAGGGATGCCCTTTCTTACCATTGCTATTAAACACAGTAGTGGAAGTTCTGGCCAGGGCAATCAGGCAAGAGAAAGAAATAAAGGATATTCAAATAGGAAGAGAGGAAGTCAAATTATGTCTCTTTGCAGATGACATGATGGTATGTTTAGAAAATCCCGTCATCTCAGTCCAAAACCTCCTTAAGCTGATAAGCAACTTCAGTGAAGTCTCAGGATACAAAATCAATGCGCAAAAATAAGAGGCATTCCTATACACCAATAATAGACAAACAGAGAGCCCAAACATGGCTGAACTCCCATTCACAATTGCTACAAAGGGAGTAAAACAGCTAGGAGTATAACTTACAAGGGATGTGAAGGTCCCCTTCAAGGAGAACTACAAACCACTGCTCAATGAAATCAGAGAGGACACAAATGGAAACACACTCCATGCTCATGGATAGGAAGAATCAGTATCATGAAAATGGCCATACTGACCAAAGTAATTTATAGATTCAGTGCTATCCCCAACAAGCTAACATTGACTTTCTTCACAAAATTATAAAAAAACTACTTTAAATTTCATATGGAACCAAAAAAGAGCCTGTATAACCAAGACAATCCTAAGCAAAAAGAACAAGGCTGGAGGTATCAAACTAGCTGACTTCAAACTATACTACAAGGCTATAGTAGCCAAAATAGCATGGTACTGGTACCAAAATAGATATATAGACCAAAGGAGCAGAACAGTGGCCTCAGAAATAATACCACACATCTACCATCTGATCTTTGACAAACCTAACAAAAACAAGCAATGGGGAAAGGATTCCCTATTTAATAAATGGTGTTTGGGAAACTGGCTAGCCATATACAGAAAACTGAAAATGGACCCCTTCCTTACATCTTATACAAAAATTAACTGAAGATAGATTAAAGACTTAAGTGTAAGACTGAAAACCATAAAAACCCTGAGGAAAAACTAGGCAATACCATTCAGGACATAGGCATGGGCAAAGATTTCATGGCTAAAACACCAAAAGCAATGGCAACAAAAGTCAAAATTGACAAATTGGATCTAATTAAAGACCTTCTGCAGAGCAAAAGAAATTATCATCAGAGTGAACAGGCAACCTACAGAATGGGAGAAAATTTCTTGACAAAGGGCTAATATTCAGCATCTACATGGAACTTAAACAAATTTACAGAAAAACAAACAACCCCATCAAAAAGTTGGCAAAAGATATCCAGAGACACTTCTCAAAAGAAGACATTTATGTGGCCAACAAACACATGAAAAAAAACTCATCATCACTGGTCATGAGAGAAATGCAAATCAAAACAACAATGAGATACCATCTCATGCCAGTTAGAATGGTGACCATTAAGAAGTCAGGAAACAACAGATGCTGGAGAGGCTGTGGAGAAATAGGAAAGCTTTTACACTGTTGGTGGGAGTGTAAATTAATTCAACCACTGTAGAAGACAGCGTGGTGACTCCTCAAAGATCTAGAACCAGAAATACAATTTGACCCAGCAATCCCATTACTGGGTATATGCCCAGAGGATTATAAATCATTGTACCACAAATACACATGCACATGTATGTTTATTGCAGCACTATTCACAATAGCAGAGACTTGGAACCAGCCCAAAATCCCCATCAATGAGAGACTGGATAAAGAAAATGTGGCACATATACACCATGGAATACTATGCAGCCATAAAAAGGAATGAGTTAATGTCTTTTGCAGGGACATGGATGAAGCTGGAAACAATCATTCTCAGCAAACTAACACAAGAACAGAAAGCCAAACACTGCACGTTCTCTCGTAAGTGGGAGTTGAACAATGAGAACACATGGACACAGGAAGGGGAACATCACACACCAGGACCTATTGGGGGTGGGAAGTAGGGGAGGGATAACATTAGAAGAAATACCTAATGTAGATGATGGGTTGATGGGTGCAGAAAACCACCATGGTGCATGTATACCTGTGTAACAAACCTGCACGTTCTGCACATGTATCCCAGAACTTAAAGTATAATAAAAAAATTAGAAATAAAAAATTAAAAAAACATTAAAAAGTATGGTTTATTTAAATATCATGCATTGAAAAGATAAGATGAAGAGTCTAGGAAACAGTATTGTACAATTATTCTCGATGTATACGTAACTGAATCTGGATGATACTATGATAATAAATTTTTATGACAAGTGATATGAAAAGTTTTTGAGAGAGATTTATTAGAAGTGAAAGCTTAAATATAACCTAAAAATAAAAATTTTGAAATATCTCAGCAAAAATCCTATAGAGAATGAGAGCTGGGAGAAGAAAAGCTTGTAAACTTCCTTAGCGTGTTTTAATAAAATAATTTGGTAAAACAGGGCAGACAAAATTATTATTTAATTCTGATATAATAAAAGAGGAATACAGATTTTTGTTTTTTTTTTTTTTTTTTTTTTTTTTTTTGAGACGGAGTCTCGCTCTGTCGCCCGGGCTGGAGTGCAGTGGCCGGATCTCAGCTCACTGCAAGCTCCGCCTCCCGGGTTTACGCCATTCTCCTGCCTCAGCCTCCCGAGTAGCTGGGACTACAGACGCCCGCCACCTCGCCCGGCTAGCTTTTTGTATTTTTTAGTAGAGACGGGGTTTCACCGTGTTAGCCAGGATGGTCTCGATCTCCTGACCTTGTGATCCGCCCGTCTCGGCCTCCCAAAGTGCTGGGATTACAGGCTTGAGCCACCGCGCCCGGCCGAGTTTTGTATTTTCAATAGATTTTTCTGTATCTTCACTATTTTTGTAAACTACAAATGGATTTTTTTTTTCCCAACAAAGTTTGTGCTATAATGTCTTATAATTACATCTTTTCCATTTTCTTTCTTTGCTAGCTTGGTTAAGTTTCCCTTTATTTTCTCATTCCTATTTAACTTATTCTATTAATTCAGAAGTTCTACTTTGCTTTTCCAATTTGCTAGTGTTTGCATTCCCATCCTGAAAAATCTCTGTATTTTTCTTTTATTATATCAGAAGAATCTTTGTAGTTAAGGTGCATTTATAGACAATCGTCTTTATACTACCTATATAAAAATATGGAAGGATTTCTAGAGGCATGCTTCTACTTCAGATTACCAAAATGATGATGACTACTGTGCAGTGCTGGAATCAGTCCACTGGCACTACACTTAAATCCTTTATAGCACTGATAGTGTTTGCCTTCCGTTTTTCAGGATTCACCTCCAATTTCCAGATCAAAATAGAATGTGCCTTTGTATATACTTCAAAGAAAACAAAGATGCTAGACAACAGGAAATATAAAGTGAAATCAGGTATTTTCCAAAAAACAAAACTATACTAGAATTGATTTTTTTTTAACGTATATCAATCATTCAAATAAAGTCAACTACAATGGAGGAAATATTTGAACCCCTCAATTCTAACTTTTTACTGAGTCGAGAAAATAATAGATACTACTGAAAAGTTCTAGTTGGCAACCACAAAAGACATCCCATACAAACACAGAAAAATTTTAAGCAAAGAAATGAGAACGAATACTCTGAGGACCATCCCCAGCTAGCATGTGTGAGATGGTGTTTAGGGTGAACAACCAGACTGATGGGAAAGATATCAGTTGGCTGCAGGCTTCAATGCAGTGAACTCAGGGAACAATGTGAGAGGTGTTGTCTCTGGGAGATGCTGATTCAAAGGCCGGGACTTGGGTGGAAAAAGAGATGCCCATAAGAGGAAAATTATGTGAGGTCTAGAGAGGCAGGTGGTAGCCATTATCCACAGTAGATCTTGCCTTAAAGAGGAAAAATAATTTTTGTTCTTAGAGTATTAAAGGCACAGAGCAGGACTCTATACTTCTAGAAAAGATACCACTGTGTCCTAAATTCAAGAATTTTGCAATTCTTCCGAAGAAGACTGTAGCCTTGTTGGCTGTCAAGTGTAGGAGGAGAAAACAAAAAACAACAAAAATCTTTACTACACAACCCATACTCTCTAGCCCAGAAAGTTATTCTCTTTGCCACGAGAAGTGGTTGAATCTAGGTGGAGGAGGAGGTAGGGGGAGTAGGAGAGAAACTGGCTAACACAACCTTTTAAAATGTGAAGATAAGGCTCTCTACCAAAAAATAATACAGAAAAAAAGAAAAACCCATAAAACCTATAACTGTGGATTTAAAAAAATTTCAACAAAGATAACTATTCATTTAATCATACTTTTATGCAGAAAGCGACTTACTTTTGAAAGAGCTAATTACCTTATACTAGTTTAGTATTTTTACAACTGCAAAATATAAAGCTGTATTCATTTCAGATATGTTTTGTGAGTCATTAAACAAAAATGTTTTCTAGAAGAAAGAAGATGGAAGCAGAACACCTAAAGTAGAAGATATATTACCATCCTTAAGGGAGTAACTATCTTCCCACTCAGTGCTGTACAGCAGTGAACTAAAGCAAAAGTTCACTGTGACCTGTTGAAGGTAGGGAAGTGATTCATTAAAAACAAGAATCATATGCAATGAAGAAATCAAATAACTCAAATATAATTGTTATAATCAAAACATAGCCACCGGAGCAGATAAGAACAAACTGCTCCTAACAAAATCTATGTCATGACATGTCAAAACATATTTATGACCTCTATTATTCTACTGTAAGATTTTATTAAATATTTTTAAAGCTTTCTAATATTCTATCATGTTTTATCTTTTGTTATTCAAATGTTCTCTATGTCAGAAATGAGAATTCTCAACCATATTGAGATATTGGTATAAAAACAGACACAAAGACCAATGGAACAGAATAGAGAACCCAGAAATAAAGCCATGCATTAACAGTCAACTCATTTTTGACCAAGGTGCCATGGACTTACACTGGGGAAAGGGCAATCTGTTCAATAAATGCTGCTGGGAAAACTGGCTACCTATATCCAGAAAATGGACCTAGATCACTATCTCTCACCACATACAAAAATAAAATCAAAATGGATTAAAGACTTAAGTGTAAGAGCTAGAACTACAAAACTACTACAAGAAAACTTTGGGGAACTGCTTTAAAACATTTGAGCAAATATTTTTGTAGTAGGACCTCAAGGCATAGGCAATCGAGGCAAAAATTGAGAAATGGAATTTCATCAAGCTAAAAAGCTTCTGCACAGCTAAGGAAATAACAAAGTGAAGAGACAACTTAAAGAATGAGAGAAAATATTTGAAAACTATTCATCTGACAAGTTTAATAATCAGAATATATAAAGACCTCAACTCAATAGCAAAAAAACCCCAGTAATCCCATTTAAAAATGGGCAAAATGTCTGAACAGAAATTTCTCAAAAGAAGCCATACAAATGCCAACAGATATATGAAAAAATGCTCAACATCACTGATCATTGGGGAAATGCAGATCAAACCCACAATAAGATATCATCTCACCCCAATTAAAATGGCTGTTACTAAAAAGATGAAAAATAAATGCTGGTGAGGATATGGAGAAAAAGAAATGCTCATACACTGTTGGTAGTAATCTAAATTAGTACCGTAACTATGGAAAACAGTATGGAGGTTCCTAAAACTAAAAACAGAACTACCGTGTGATGTAGCAATCCTACTACTGGGTATATAGCTGAAAGAAAGAAAACTGATATATGGAAGAAATATCTGCATTCACATGTTTACTGCAGCACTATTCATAACTGTCATTTACCCCTCCTGTGTGGAGATCTTGGTGCACGAGGGCCCTCTTTATTCCATGCCAAGGTAGATCTCCAGGCATCTGGAGCACCCAATCTCCTGAATCAGGAGCTTAGGATGCCCCTCATGCAGAGAATTTGGAGTTAAGGATGCTTCCGCTTCATATCTGTGTCCAACTCTGGGTGCTTGGGGGCCACCCACTGATTCTTCCTTGGGACTGGTGCTGGTGCCTGCCATCAGGGGACCTGCAGGTGGACCTGCTGGGTCCAAACCTGCCCTTTGTGGCTCCCATCTCCCTGGGGCTGAGCAGGGAGTTCTGACTACCGTGCATTCTATGAATCAGTATCAGCCCATTGCCTGAGTCAACGGAGAGCTTTCGCTAGTAAACAACGATCAAGTATATATCCAGCCACATTGGTCACAGCCTGCTCTTACCTATAAGCACTGCCTATGGGCTTGTGGGATGACCTGCAGAGCCCAGTATAAAACCTGGTAAAAGAAGTACATAGGGCTGTAGAATCAAAGTGAAAAGACCCTACCCAGCATTCTTTAGAGGCACAATCCCTAGAAAAAGGGGAAAAGGGAAACAAAAAAATTATTATTAAAATAATAATAATACCATTATAGGGAAAGGAAAAAAAAAGAAAAACTCCTACCCACATGAAAATAATTACAAAAATTTGAAGTGCCAGTGTCTCCAGATGAGAGGAAACCAGTGCAAGAATTCTGGCATAATGAAAAATCTGATTGTAGTGACATCACCAAGGGATTGCACTAGCTCTCCAGCAATGGTCCCTAACCAAGATGAAAACTCAGAAATGATAGATAAATAATTCAAAGCATGGATTGCAAGGAAGTTCACTGTAATCCAAGACAAGGTTGAAAACCAACACAAACTTCTAAAGCAATCTAGGAAATTAAGAAAGAAATGAACATCTTTAAAATAATCAATAGTAGCTTCTGGAGTTGAAAAACTCACTTAAATCTTTCAATTATATTTTGAAATTCCTTATCAATAGACTGGATCAAGCAGAAGAAAAAATTTTAAAGCTTGAAGGCTGGTCTTGTGAACTAACCTAATCTGATAAAAATAAAGAAAAAAATTATTTTAAATGAGCTGATTTTGAGACATATAAGACTATATAAAGCAACAAAACCTATGAATTATTGGCATTCCTGAGAGAGTAGGAGAAAAAGCAAACAAACTGGAAAATATATTTGAGGGAATAATTCAAGAAAACTTTCCTGATCTTGCTAGAGAGGTAGAAATCCAGAGAACACCTGTGAGATACCATAAAAATGAACATCACTGGCTGGGCGTGGTGGCTCACATCTGTAATCCCAGCATTTTGGGAGGCTGAGGCAGGTGGATCATGAGGCCAGTAGTTCAAGACCAGCCTGGCCAAGATGGTGAAACCCCGTCTCTACTAAAAATACAAAAAATTAGCCAGGCACGGTGGCAGGCACCTGTAATTTCAGCTACTCGGGAGGCTGAGGCAGGAGAATCCATTGAACTTGGAGGGCAGAGGTTGCAATGAGCCGAGATCTCACCACTGCACTTCAGCCTGGGTGACAGAGTGAGACTCTGTCTCAAAACAAAACAGAACAAAACAACAACAACAAAAAGTCACCAAGGTATATATAGTCACCAGACTGTTCAAGGGCAACATTACAGAAAAAAATCTTAAAGGCAGCCAGAGAAAAATGCAGATTACATACAAAGGGAACCCCATCAGGATAATAACAGATTTCTCAGCAGAGGGTTGCAAGCTAGGAGAGACTGGGGGCCTATTTTCAGTGTTCTTAAAAGAAATTTCAACCAATAATTTCACATACTGCCAAACTATGGTTCACAAGTGCAGGACAAATAAAATCTTTTCCAGGCAATCGAGTGCTAAAGGAATTTGTTACCACTAGACCATCCTTATAAGAGATCCTTACATGGCAGTTCTAAACATGGAAACAAAAGAACCATACCTGCTTCCACATAAACACACTTAAGCACATAGCCTGCACACCCTACAAAGCAAAAACACAATAGAAACAACAAAGCAAACAGCTAACAACTAAACAAGGGATCAAAACCTCACATATAAAAATTAACCTTGAACATAAATGGTCTAAATGCCTGATATGGTTTGGCTCTGTGTCCTCACCCAAATCTCATGTTGAATTTTAATTTTTAATGTTTGGGGAGGACCTGATGGGAGGTGATTGGATCATGGGGGCAGATTTCTCCCATGCTGTTGTTGTGATAATGAGTGAGTTCTCAGGAGATCTGATGGTTTAAAAGTGGTAGCACTTACCCTGTCATTCCCTCTCTCTCTCTCTCCTGCTCTGCCCTGGTAAGATGTGCTTGCTTCCCATTTGCCTTCCACCATGATTGTAAGTTTCCTGAGACGATCTAGCTATGTTTCCTCTTAAGCCTGCAGAAATGAGTCAGGTAAAGGTCTTTTCTTCATAAATTACCCAGTCTCAGGTAGTTCTTTATAACAGTATGAGAATGAACTAATACAAAAAATTGGGACTGGGAGAGTAGAACACTGTTTAAAAAGATACCTGAAAATGTGGGAGTGATTTTGAACTGAGTAATGGGCAGAGGTTGGAACAGTTTGCAGGGCTCAGAAGACAGAAAGATATGGGAATGTTTGGAACTTCCTAGAGACTTGTTGAATAGTTGTGACCAAAATGCTGATAGTGACATACACAATGACTCCAGACTGAGGTAGTCTCAGATGGAGTGAGAAACTTATTGGGAACTGGAGTAAAGGTCACTCTTGCTATGCTTTAGCAGAAAGACTGGTGGCATTTTGCTCCTGACCTAGAGATCTGTGAAGCTTTGAACTTCAGAGAGATGATTTGGGGTATATGGTGGAAGAAATTTCTAAGCAGCAAAGCATTCAAGATGTATGTGACCTGGCTGTTTCTAAACATGTATGCTCATATGCATGAAAAAAAGAGATTATCTGAACCTGGAACTTACATTTAAAAGTGAAGCACAGTAAAAAAAAAAGAAAAAAAAAAAAAAAGGAATATTTGCAGCCTGGCCATGTGGTAGAAAAGAAAAAAAAAAAATTTTCCTGGGGAGAAATTCAAGCCTGTTGCAGAAATTTGCATTAGTAAAGAGGAATAAAATGTTAACAGTCCAGACAATGAGGAAAATGTCTCAGGGCATTTCAGAGACCTTCACAGCAGTCTCTCCCATCACAGGCACAGAGTCCTAGGAGGGATTAATAGCTTTGTGGGCCAGGCCTAGGGCTTAGCTACTCTGTGCAGCCTTGGGACATGGTGCCCTGCATTCCAGCTGCTCCAGCTCCAGCTGTTGCTAAAAGGGGCAAAGGTACAGCTTGGGCCAGGGCTTCAGAGGATGAAAACCCAAAGCCCTGGTGGCTTCCACATGGTATTAGGCCTGCGAGTATGTGGAAGGCAAGAGTTGAGGTTTGGAAACCTCCATGTAGATTTCAGAGGATGTATGGAAATGCCTGGATATCCAGGCAGAAATCTGCTTCGGGGCGGAGACCTCATGGAGAACCTCTACTAGGGCAGTGTGAAGGGGAAATGTGGGGTTGGAGCTCCTGCACAGAGGTCCCACTGGGGTACTGCCTAGTGGAGCTGTGAGAAGAGGACCACCATCAACCAGACTTTAGAATGGTAGATCCATCAACAGTTTGCATTGCGTGCCTGGAATAGCTACAGGCATTCAATGCCAGCCTGTAAAAGCAGCTGTGGGGGCTGTACCCTGCAGAGCCACAGAGTGGAGATGCTGAAGGCCTTGGGAGCCCACCTATTGCATCAGTATACCCTGGATGTGAGACATGGAGACAAAAGAGATTATTTTGGAGCTTTAATATTTAATGACTACCCTGCTGGGTTTTGGACTTGCATGGGGCCTGTATCTCCTTTGTTTTGGCCAGTTACTCCCATTTAAAATGGGAGCATTTACACAGTGCCCATACCCCTATTGTATCTTGGAAGCAACTAACTCATTTTGATATTACAAGATCATAGGTGGAAGGGAGTTGCCTTGTCTCAGATGAGACTTTGGTCTTGGACTTTTGGGTTAATGCTGGAACGAGTTAAGACTTTGGGGGACCATTGGGAAGGCATGATTGTGTTTTGAAGAGTGGGAAGGACATATGATTTGGGAGGGGCCAGGGTGGAATGATATGGTTTGGCTCTATGTCCCCATCCCAACTCATGTTGAATTGTAATTCCCAGTGTTGAGGGAGGAACCTGGTAGGAGGTGATTGGATCATGGGGGCAAATTTCCCTCATGTTGTTGTCATTATAGTGAGTGTGTTCTCCCAGGATATAATGATTTAAAAGTGTGTGGCATGCCCCCAACCTACCTCTCCTGCTCTGCCATGGTAAGATGTGCTTGCTTCCCCTTCACTTTCTGCCTTGATTGTAAGTTTCCTGAGGTTGCCTAGCTATGCTTCCTGTTAAGCTTGCAGAACTGTGAGTCATTTAAATATTATTTCTTCATAAATTACTCAGTCTCAGGTAGTACTTTATAGCAGCACGAGAATGGACTAACACAATGTCCCACTTAAAAGTCACAGAGTGGCTCCAGGCACAGTGGCTCACACCTGTAATCCCAGCAATTTGGGAGGCTGAGGCGGGTGGATCACCTCAGATCAGGAGTTTGAGACCAGCCTGACCAACAAGGTAAAACCTCATCTCTACTAAAAATACAAAAATTAGCCAGGCCTGGTGGCAGGCACCTGTAGTCCCAGCTACTTGGGAGGCTGAGACAGGAGAATTGCTTGAACCCAGGAGGTGGAGGTTGCAGTGAGCTGAGATCACGCCACTGCATTCCAGCCTGGGCAACACAGCAAGACACCATCTAAAAAAAAAAAAAATCACAGAGTGGCAAACCAGTTAGGAGAACCAGACTCATCCATCTTCTGTATTCAAGAAACCCATCTCACATGTAATGACAACCATAGGCTCAAAGTAAAGGGTTGGAGAAAGATGTAGCATGCAAACAGAAAACTAAAAAGACTGTTTTATCTTAGATCAGATAAAACAGACTTTAACAACAGTAAAAAAGGAAAAAGAAGGGCATTGCATAATGAATTCATTCAATTCAATAAGAAGATTTAACTATCCTAAATATATATGCAACATTGGCCTCAACATATGCCCAGATTCATAAAACAAGGACTTCTAAGGACCTAGAAAGCCACACAACAATAGTGGGACTACCCTCAAAGCTAGCAGAAGAAAAGTAAGAACTAAAGAGCAGAGCTGAATGAAATTGAGACCCAAAAATCAACAAAACCAAAAGTTTTTTTTAAAGGATAAACAAGATTGATAGACAGCTAGCTAGATGAACAAAGAAAAAAGAGAAGATCCAAATAAACACAAACAGAAATGACAAACATGACATCATAACGGATCCCATAGAAATACAAAAGATCCTTAGATAACTGTTGTGAACACCTTTACACACACAAACTACACTATCTAGAGGAAATGATTAAATTCCTGAAAACGCACAATGTCCCAAGTTTAAATCAGGAAAAAACTGAAGCACTGAACAGACCAACATTGGGTTCCAAATGGAATTAGTAATAAAAAACTTACCAACCAAAAGGAAAGCCCTCGCCAGAGAGATTCACAGCTAAATTCTACCAGATTCACAAAATAGAGCTGGTACCAATTCTACTCAAACTATTTCAAAAAATCGAGAAGGAAAGACTCCTCCCTAACTTGTTCCCCGAAGCCAGCATCACCCTGATACCAAAACCTGTAAGAGATACAGTGAAAAAGGAAAACTATAGGACAATATCCCTGATGAACACAGACACAAACATTCTCAACAAAACTCTAGCAAACCAAATCAAACCTCACCACGATCAAGTTTGCCTCACTCCTGGCATGGAAAGTTAGCTCAATATATGCAAATCAATAAATATGATTTACCACATGAAAAGAATTAAAAATAAAACCATATGATCATCTCAATAGACACAGACACAGTTTTCGATAAAATGCAGTGCCACTTCTTGATACAACACTCAAGAAACTAGGCAACAAAGAAACATACCTAAAAACAATAAGAGACCACAATGACAAACCCACAACCAACATCAGACTGAATGGGCAAAAGCTGGAAGAATTTTCCTTGAGATCTGGAACAAGTTAAGGATGCTCACTCTCACCACTCCTATTAACATTGGAAGTGCTAGCCAGAGCAGTCAGGCAAGAGAAAGAAACAAAAGGCATTTAAACATGAAAAAAAGAAGTCAAACTATCTCTCTTGCATAATACATGATTCTATACCTAGAAAATTCTAAAGGCTCCACCAAAAGGCTCCTAAAACTGATAAATGTCTTCAGTAAAGTTTCTGGACACAAACCTGCAAAAATTAGTACCATTTCCATACAACTATAGCATTCAAGGTGAGAGCCAAATCAAGCAAGTAATCCCATTTATAATAGCCACACACACACACACACACACACACACACACACACACACACACACACACACACAATACCTAGGAATACATCTAACTAAGCAGATGAAAGATGTCTATAAGGATAACTATAAAACATTGCTAACAGAAATCACAGATGACACTAACAAATGTAAAAACATTCCATGTTCATGTATTAGAAGAATCAATATTGTTAAAATGGCCACACTGTCCAAAGCAATCTACAGATTCAATTCAATGTTATTCAATGTTATTCCTATCAAACTACCAATGACATTTTTTCCAGAACCAGAAAAAGCTATTCTAAAATTTATATAAAACCAAAAGAGCCCAAATAACTACAGCAGTCCTAAACAAAAAAAAAGTCAGAGGCATCACATTACCCAATCCCAAACTATACTATAAGGCTACAGTAACCAAAACAGCATGATGCTGGTACAAGAGCAGACACATAGACCAATGGAACAGAATATAGAACCCAGAAATACAGGTGCACACCTACAGCCATCTGATCTTTGACAATGTTGACAAAAATAAGCAATGCAGAAAGAATTCCTTATTCAATAAATGGTACTGGGATACCTACCTCGTCACATGCAGAATAATGAAATTGGACCTCTACATTTCACCATATACAAAAATTACCTCAAGGTAGATTAAAGATTTAAATATAACACCTCAAACCACAGGAATCTAAAAGAAAATCTAGGATATATAATTCTGGATATCAGCCTTGGGAAATAATTTATGACTAAGTCCTCAAAAGCAATTGAAACAAAAACAAAAATTGACAAGTGAGACCTAATTCAACTAAAGAGTTTCTGCACAGCAAAATAAACTATCAATGGAGTAAACAGACAACCAACAGAATAGGAGAACATATTCACAATCTATGCCTCCAACAAATGTCTAATATCCAGAATCTATAAGGAACTTACACAGTTGAACAAGCAAAAAATCTCATCAAAAAAATGGGCAAAAGACTTGAATAGACACTTCTCAAAAGGAGACATACAAGCAGCCAACAAACATTTAAAAATGCTCCATATCACTAATCATTAAGATATGCAAATCAAGACTACAATAACATACCATCTTACACCAATCAGAATGACTATTATTAAAAACTCATGCCAGGCATGGTGCCTCATACCTGTAATTTCAGCACTTTGGGAGGATCACTTGAGCCCAGAAGTTTGAGACCTGACTAGGCAACATAGTGAGACCTCATCTCTACAAAAAATAAATAAATAAAAAGTTTGCTAGGGGTGGTGGTGCATGCCTATAGTCTCAGCTACTCAGGATGGTGAGGTAGAAAGATCACTTGAGCCCAGGAGATTGAGGCTGCAGTGAGCCATAATCGTGCCACTGCACTCCAGTCTGGGTGACAGAATGAGACTCTGTCTCAAAAAAGAAAACCCAAAAAATACAAAACCTAATAAATGCTGGTGAAGCTGTGGAGAAAAGGGAATACTTATATACTGTTAGTGTGAATGTAAATTAGTTCTGCCACCATAGAAACTGGTTTGAAGACTTCTCAAAGAACTTAAAACAGAACTACCATTAGACCCAGTAATCCCATTACTGGATACATAGCCAAAATAAAATAAACTGTTCTATCAAAAAGACACATGCACTCACATGTGCATCACAGCACTACTCACAATAGCAAAGATATGGAATTAACCAAGTGCCCATTAACAGTGGATTGGACAAAGAAAATGTGGTATATATACACCATGGAATAGTATGCAGCCATGAAAAGAATGAAGTCATGTCCTTTGCAGCAACATGGATGTAGTTGTAGGCCAAGACCCTAAGCAAATTAACATAGGAACAAAAAACCAAAAACTGCATGTTCTCACTTATAAGTGAGAGCTAGTCATTGGATACTCATGACCATAAAAATGGCAACAATGGAAACTGAGGACTACTAGAGGAGGAAAGAAGAAGAAGAAAGGGTTGAAAAACTATTGAGTACTATGCTCAGCACCTCGGTACTGAGGTGATGGGATCATTTGTACCTCAAACATTAGTGTCACACAATATACCCAGGTAACAAATGTACACATGTACCCACTGAAGCTAAAATAAAAGCTGAAAAAATAAATATAGCTGCAACAGCTGGAAAAAAATGGTCTAATATGCTCTTTTCCAGAGTGTAACACATACTCATTTATGGTATACAAGCAGTTTTTAGGTGGTACATTGAATATATATTTAAATAGTTAAGAGTTTATTTTAATGTCTTTTAGAAAAATTATAACTGGCATATCAAATCCATGATTTCAGAGATATTATTGCTCAGGAAGAGGCTAAGTAAAACAAAAATATTACTAGACTAATGAGTTCAATAGTGAGTCTGCTTCCTGATAATCCCTACTAACTCTACTTAATATCTTTCCACAGCACTTATCATTATTTGATATGTACATTTGTTGCTCCTCCTCCCACAGTGTAAGATCTATGAGGGCAGGAATTTTGTCCATTTTGTTTGCTGCTATATGCCCAGAACTTAGAATAGTATCTGGTAACTAGAAAGGGCTCAATATACAGTTACTGAAAGAAAGGAATGGGGTGCAAGTTAGAAAATGATTGAGAGGGAAGAGGGGGGAAGGAAAGAGGAACGAAGGAGGGAAGGAGGGAGTAGAGTTAAGCAAATAAATAATATAAAAGGTATGAAAATGTAGCAATAGCTGTGAAGCTCATAGAATATGGTTTGGAAAGCACAGGAAATACAGGCTAAAGTAACAAGCAGTTTGGTTAGAGAAGATAAAGAATTATAGATGCTTGAATAATACGCTAAAGGCTGGGTGCAGTTGCTCACGCCTGTAATCCCAGCACTTTGGAAGGCCGAGGTGGGCAGATCACCTGAGGTCAGGAATTCAAAACCAGCCTGGCCAACATGGTGAAACCTTGTCTCTACTAAAATACAAAAATTAGCTGGGCATGACGGCGGGTGCCTGTAATACCAGCTACTCGGGAGGCCGTAGCAGGAAAATCGCTGGAAGCTGTGAGGCAGAATTGTAGCGAGCTCAGGTTGTGCCATTGCACTCCAGCCTGGGTGATAGAGTGAGACAGTGTCTCAAATAAATAAATAAATAAATAAAGCCCTAGAATATTAAAAGATAACATAAAATTCTCTAGGTTATATTGCTGATCCCCAGGAATATTCTGAAGGTTCTATCCAGAACTCTGCCATTTCCATTCTTTGATAAAATTGAAGAGTCTTTTAAAGTCATTGGGAAAACACTCAAGATTAAAGATCTTAATGGAATCTAAGTGCCAGCATTAGAGGCTCTGCTACTTTCTAAGGCAAGCATGCCAAGGAGAAAACAATGGCTGTGCCAGGGTCAGGATACCTTCAGGTCTTTCTTCTGGCTCCAACATTGACTAGATGTGTGATTTTGTGAGAAAGTTGTATTTTCTAAAATTTAGGAGGCTCCTTAAGACTTCTGAGTGGAAACAGAAATACAAAGAGGTGGTAATTGAGGTGTGGGACTCAAAAACAATTTTAATCTGCTGAGATTGTGGTTTCATTCAGTTAATAGAAAGTTACTGAGCACCTCCTTAAGCCAGGCACTACTGTCAACCTAATCATTGCCCTTAACTTAGGAAAACAAATCTTTAATCAAGAAATTATAAAATTCTATAAGTGATCTAATTACATGAATTACTGTAAAGTACCCAGCATGTTACCTGGGTGCTTAATTTTGGTCCAGCATGTTTGCAAAAACAAAAGAGGTGACAGTTGTATATGTTTTAAACTTGACAAGCATTGTTCTAAACATGGCATTTCCCAAAGGAAAATCCACATAACATCGCCAGAACACAAGCTGTTTATAGTTGGTGCACTGAAAAAGCATTTTTAGCTTTAACAATTATGTAATATTTTCATTATGTTTTTTAAAAGTTATATCTAGATGTAAAAGCCACGATTCCCAGTGTTGTACAGGATGTGGCTAAGTGAAAAAATGCAAGGGAGTAGGATTGTCTTGCATAACCGTGGTTCGCTTCATCTCCCTCACTCCGCTATATTTTCATTCAAACTATCTGTCACTATCTGACATTAATTTTTTAAATGTGTGCTATATTATTGAAAGTTTTAGAGATTCTAATAAAAATATGGGAAAAGGGAATTACTAATATAACTCTTCATCAAATAGATTCCTACCCCAGTTACAGTAATCTTGCTTTAATCAATCACTTGCAGAAGTTAGTAAGCAATGTACCTGACCAATCTGCAGAGTCAATTTTTGAGCCGAAAAGAACGTTAATGCTCTGGTTTTACAGATAAGTAGACTGATGCCCAGGAAGGGCTGTGGTCACACAGGAAATGGGCAGCAAACTCCGACACATGCTACTTAATGACAGGTCAGTGCATTGCCCATAACCTCTACTCATAGGCAATATAGATCAATGGAGTTTTCTTCTCTTAACAGTTTCAATGTGCTGGAAACCTGTAAAGTTAACGGAATGGTATTGGTTGCTTCATTCAGACACTCACATATGCAGAGTCACTGCCAATAATCAAGACAGAAATAACAAAACAAAACAAAGATGAATAAGAAATTACAATTTTCTGACACACAGTTTTATAGTATAAATATTACACAGTATACTATTGATGAAAACACCAGAATTACCTCCAAGGACCATGCCAGCCTGACAGCACTTTCTAAGGCGACATGCTGGGCAGTTTTTTCTGCGGATTTTATCAACGATGCAGTCATTTCTTCCAGCACATAAGTAGTTATGCTGCCCTAAAAAAAAAAATGAGTCAAAATTATTTACAATATCTAAGATTCACTGGAAACTCTATGCAGTGACAACTGAAATAGAGACTAGATACACATCAGCAAGTGCATGACTGAGCCTGCTTCCTGCCTGGCACAGCTGAATGTTGGTGAAGCTATAAAACTGTTCAGTACTTTACCTGTGCCTTTAGAAACCTAAATGAGGTGAGCATAGCTGAAGAATCAATCCTAGGGCTGCTTTAAAAATCTTTTGCAAAAGATTTATGTTTATCTTCTTAATGGTGTTTATCTTCTCAATCAGATTGCCTTTAGATGTCATTTCAAGATTAGCTACACGTTGTCAATAAGCATTAGTTGTATGAGGTGGTCAAACTCTAGTAAAACCTTTCTTTCTGACATCGATGCCTTTAAGAAAACAGATACAGACTAAAGAATTGAAGAGGCCTCTGGAATAGACTTTTAAAAAAAATCTAAATGCTTAGTTCTATTGGAAAAGTTCCAGAGCTGGTTCTCTCTTTAAGGAATCAACGGAAGAGCATGTAAAAATAGGGCACTTATTGTACGGAATTTAATACCTGCTTTATTTTGACTACACATTAGAAAATACCTTGAACAGAAATAATGATAAAGGAAGAACTTAAAACACACAGAAGTACTCAATAAAGAAGAGAAAAATTATAGAAATATAGATAATACACATCACACATCACCCTGGGGTCACTTTGTGTAGAGGAAACTATGGATGCCTTTAAAAAGGTCTGGCACATGAATTTAATATTCAACAATGATTTTTAAACCACGAATATGTTAATAAGGCATGGAACAATCTAATTTATTTAGATTTAACAAAAATAAAAAAATTCAGCTTAAACATGTAAACATTAATTTACTTTCTCTGGCACTCTTTTTTTTCCCAAAAAAATTTCTTTAAAACAGACTATGAGTCTTTTAATATGATCAGACTACTTCAGCCTACTTATACTTCTGAACATGACAAATAATTTTAAAAGATCATGGAATTTTTCTGTAGTATTTTACATTAGTTAAGATTAAAATCTGAGTCTTCTGGCCAAAGTTTGCAGTAAAGGAACTCAGAGGTACCTACAACATGTACTTAATCAAGCTGTACTTAATCAAGCAGGGGAAGGATTAGCCTAAATGGCAAAGGGCAAAAACGCCAAAAGACCTATCTATGTGACAGCTGATATCAAGAAGATTCCTGACCTTGGGCATTTCTGGAAAAGCACAAATACTTTCATAAAGATACATGCCTCTATTAACTTATGTTCATGTACACTCACACAGTAGTGTTCGTCTCTTGTTTAGAGTCCCAGGAATTAAGCTTTCACCTAATAAAGGGTAACGGTGAAGCCTCATATCTATGCTGACTTTTGTGCACATAATGCCGGTCCTACAGGAGGTTAGCAGAGTGTACTGCATGCTACTTTCTGATTTGACTCTAATTTATTTATTTTTTTTAACCACAAGTTATATATTTAGGCTATAGGAGTGACTGTGAGAGCAAGGTGTGTGTAAGTCAGTCTATCAATCGATCATCTATTTAGACCCTATATTAGTATCTCATAAGAAGACAGAACAGAAAATAGCAAGATTTTCTCTTCTTTTTTTTCAGATGGAGTTTTGCTCTTGTTGCCCAGCCTGGAGTGCAATGGCACAATCTCAGCTCACCACAACCTCCCGCTCCTGGGTTCAAGGAATTCTCCTGCCTCAGCCTCCTGAGTAGCTGGGATTAGACACATGCGCCACCACGCCTGGGTAATTTTGTATTTTTAGTAGAGATGGGGTTTCCGCATATTGGTCAGGCTGGTCTCAAACTCCCAACCTCAGGTGATCTGCCCGCCTCGGCCTCCCAAAGTGGTAGGATTACAAGCAAGAGCCACTGTGTCCAGCAAGGTTCTCTATTCTATACAGAAAACAGACTTCAAGAAATAGAGCACACAGATTGTTGTTTGTAATTGTTGTTTGAAGGCAGGCTGTCCTACTCTCTGCTTCCAGGTCATAAATACCCAGGAAAAAGGTCTGATCTAAACACCAGAAGCTGGCATGCTGCTCATCTGTCTCATTTATATTTCTAAAATGGCCTACAATATCACCTCCTTATTCAGTGTCTCATAGAGAGTCCTCCTTACCAACCGTTTTTGCTTTTGCCCTTCAAACAGTTCCTTCCTATCTGCTTTCAAGTCTTGTCCCATCGATTTCCTCCTTGCCCGCCTAAAATCTTTAGTCTCTCCTGTCCAGTGATGTCGTGCTCTCTCATTATTTTTCCATCCAAAAAAGTTCCAGCACCAAAAAAAGGAACCCTAGCTCACTCTAGATTCTCCCAGAATCCATTCCCCCTTTTTTTTGGTCATCAGAGTTGTTGAAAACATCATCCACTTTTGCTGTTTCTACCTAACTTTCTTTATTCCTAGGTGGTAATTTGACTTGCGTAGTCACTATTCTTATAAAATGGCTTAACATCATCAAAGATTTTTTCATTCCTGAATGCTGTGAATGCTTTCCTGATCTTCTGAATCGTTTGCTTCAGGCGATTTCTTTCCCTGCCTGTCCCACTGATGCATATTTTGGGGCCTCTCTTTTCTGACTCTTCATCTGTCTTTCCAGCAGTTCCTTTCAAATTCCCTTTGTCAACTCCTCTTACTTTGCTTAGTCCTTATATGTTATGTGCCACTGCACACACTTTGTGGGTAGTCTCATTATCTGCTGATGGTCCCAAAATCTCAATATGAGCTCTGACCTTCCAGTCATCTTTCTAGGTACCCCAAACTCAGTATCTAAAAAATACAATTTAGTGGTTATCTGTTCAAACTGTATCATGAATTGTATTAGAGAAATTCTGTAAGAACATAAGGAAATTCAAAACAGAAAATAACCTACAATTTGATAATCATGCATCTCTTCTCATTTTTGCTTCCTTCTTGCTACGGTTTGAATGTTTGTGTCCCCTTCAAACTTCATATTGAAACTTAATCAATATGAAACAATATTAAGAGGTGGGGTCTCTGCCTTCATGGATGGAATCAGTACCCTTTCAAAAGGGCTTGAGGGAGCGAATTTGGTCCTTTTGGTCCTTTCTGCCATGTGAGGATGCAGTAAGGGGCGCCATTTTGGAAGAAGAGTGCAAGCTCTTACCAGACGTGGAATCTGTGCCACCTTGATGTTGGACTTCTCAGACTTTAGAACTGTCAGAAAATATTTCTGAATATTTCTGTATTTATAAATTACCCAGTCTAAGGTATTTTTTTATTGCAGTGGAACAGACTAAAATATTTCCAAAGTGTCTATACAAATCTAAATGGTTCTTAATATTTATTTGTTAATATTTAAGTAAATATATTTATACTTTTATAAAATTCTCATTCATTCAACAAGTATTGAGTATCTACTATATCCCAACACTGTTTACTGACTAATCCATGTTTTCCCCTACTAAATTAAAATGCCATCTTAATTGCTGACACTACATTGTAGTACCAAAGAGCAAAGTTAGAGGTCAAACTGCTTGTTCAAAGCTCAGATCTGCAACTTACTATCCACAAATAATAAAAGAACAACAGACAATTATTAAGCACTTACTGTGTGCCAGGCATTGTTATGAGCTATTGACATATATTAACTCATTTAATCATCAAAGCAACCTTTGGAGATATTATTATTCTCATTTTATAGAGAGTTAACTGAGGCATCTAGAAGTTAAATAACATGCTCAAGGCCACACAGTTAAACATTTTAGGTTAATTATCTTGAGAGGTAGTATAGAAAGTTAAGCATATGGACTTTGGAGCAGTACTGTTTAAGTGTGAATGTCAATCTCATCACTTAGTATCTGGATGACATTTGGCAATTAAAATGAAGATAACATTAGTACCTTGGATTGGATCTAGGGAATACGCAAGCTCATGTAAGAGCTTAGAATAGTCTGGCACATAGCAAGTACTTAACAAATGTCTACTATAATTATGATTATCACACATCTAAATCTCAAATATAGTTAGATTTTTCTAGATGTGGTCCAAGAAGTCTATATCTAGTCAATTTATTCAGTTTAAAGGCAACTTAAAGATATTCTGAAACATGCATAAAATTGGGAAATAAGGCCCCAGTATACTCTTCCTAAAGATGTAACCCAGTCAACAATAGATAAGTTATAGCAAACAATGTATGAGGTAGGAAGTCTGGTATGAAGAGACTGATGATAAGTACCAAATAAACTTAAACATAAGTATAAATTTAAATATGAGTATAAATAAGGAAATTATAGTTAACAAACAGAATG
The DNA here is from genome assembly GCF_000951035.1 of Colobus angolensis palliatus. NCBI lineage: Eukaryota > Metazoa > Chordata > Mammalia > Primates > Cercopithecidae > Colobus > Colobus angolensis. Next base: position 7,419,495 of record NW_012120709.1, read on the forward strand.
CAATTCTTGTAAGTTTGGAAGAAAAAATGACTTAGAGGTCCAATATTTAAAGTTTGAGTGGGAAGGAAAATATTTAATAATTAAGGACACTGGCATGAAGTCACGACCTTGAGGGGTTGGCACAACTCATATCATTGTAGACTGCCTGTGACAGACTGGAACAGTTTAAAGAAATCTGGAAGCTCAATTCACTCTAACTTTTCATCATCTTTAACACTAAGTGATGAGCCATCAAAACTGCAAAGTAGATGCATTATCATGCAAACAAAATGTAGGGGGTGTAGTTATAGGTTTATCTTCTCAAGCAATTTTTTTGGCTTAAAGAAATGTTGTAGCTAGCCAGTTCCAACTAGAGCTGACTAAGATAATTTGGCATGGGGCCCAGGCATTGCCTCTGAACCATAATGCATGGCCAGGACTGAGAGCCACCAAGAATGCAATGAATGCAGAGGAAGCCACTCACTACATGTGTCACTCTATCAGGTACCCGGCTGTATATGCGGGTGAAGAAAGGTCAGGCACAAATGCATTAGCCCTATCACAACATTTTCCTGGAAATCTAGAAAAAGATGAAAATCTAACATAACATCAGTTGCTACCATTTTCTTCAGACAATAGTCCCCAGTTTATATCCTGGTTTTGAGAAACACATCCATGTCTAGATCTACTCGCTCACTCATCATAAACCATAAGTTGATGGTTCAAATTGCATATTATTTCTTCTCCTCAGTCCATCATAACATTGTCACTATACAACAAGTGTAAAACAAGTCACTATATTAAAAGACTTGGAGCATTCCATTTGTTAACCATCTTTGCTATTTACCTACATTGTCACCACCAGGAGTATAAGACATTTAGGAACAATTAAAAGCTATAAGCCACCACAAACAGGTTACATGGCATAATGATAAATACGGGAGTTCACTCCAGTAGGAGCCACTATCTAGCTCTCTCCCTTAATATATGCATCATCTGGCCCTGCTGAAACCTGGGGAGCTTAATAGAGCACTACACTTCTTTCTCCTTGCAAAACTGATCTGTTTTAGGGTGGAGAAAGCAGGGGGTGAGTTCAAACTGTTATGTCTTTTCTTTCTAATCACATACTCTTTCCCATATTCTTTATGCTCCAGAGTACTAACATCCTTGGATTACCCCCAAAATCTCTCCTGCCTCTATGACTTTCCTCCCTTCCTTCCAATTTATCAACTTAACAAAATCTCACTCATCTTTCAAGCCTTGGCTTAACTGCTCCCCTCAGCTGGTCTTACCTGACTGCTCTCATAAAGGCTTTAGACATTTCTTCTGTGTACCAACTGCACATTCAACGTATTCCTATTATATACTGTGTGCCTATAGCTACTAGGTTCTATAAGAGTAGGAATTAATTAGTTTGATACTTTTAACTCTTATATCAAATACAGTTTGATAAATATTTGTTAGATAAGTGTATATACAATTATACCTATGGTTTCACTTACATTTGTAAATATAGTTATATTCAACAGTATAAGACATATTTCACTTATTGTCATATATAGTAAATAGTCACTTGCTTCTGAATTTTTACCCCCTTTTATTTTTCTTACAGAATGCCTTTTATTCAGCAATTTCTTGCCTTTTCATATAACAGACCATAATTAAATGTGAAGTTTAACAAGACTATTTTTAACATCTAATTTCCAAGTGTTACTTTTTTTTGAGACGGAGTCTCACTCTGTCCTCCAGGCTGGAGCGTGGTGGGCCGATCTTGACTCACTGCAAGCCCCGCCTCCCGTATTCATGCCATTCTCCTTCCTCAGCTTCCCGAGTAGCTGGGACTGCAGGCCCCGCCACCACGCCTGGCTAATTTTTTGTATTTTTAGTAGAGACGGGGTTTCACCGTGTTAGCCAGGATGGTGTCGATCCCCTGACCTTGTGATCTGCCCGCCTCAGCCTCTTAAAGTGCTGGGATTACAGGCGTGAGCCACCGCGCCCAGCCCCTACTCTTATTAAAAAACATTCTGTGAAAATAAAAGCACTATCAAAATATGATTAGATCACTTTATTTGCCTAGTGACTTACAAAAATTTTAGATAGATGACAAATAAAATTCCATTTTAAAGGAAATAAAATATCTTTATCATAAACAAGAAAGGGACTTACCTGTAAAAGAAGAACTTTATATTGTTTGTGTTGCTTCTCAATATGAGCACAGGTGAACATATTTCACTTACGTCTGGGAGAGTTCACAATTTTTCACGGTATTTTTGAAAAGGAGGGGAAAATCCGTAGTAAAATGGCAGGAAATAATACACGTTTAGTAGTTTAAGGAATGAAATAGTGAAAGTCAATATGGCATGACCTGCCAGTCATGGGCTTGAAGCAACATGAGCTGGTCCATATGATGGCAGTCGTTCTACCACAAACACAGAAATACTGGAGAAAATATGATAGAAGCATGTTGCTTAATTACAGTCTGGAAAAAAAGGTATGTAAATCTCCATAAGCCAGAAAAGAAAAAAGAAATGAAAGCCAGAGAAACAAACTTAACTGGACTCTGTGGTGATCCAAAAAAGTTTCAGATACAGATATAAGAAATGCCTGAAAGATAAGAAATGGGGTTTAAAGCCCATGACAGGATGGGATATATTACTTCAGTCCCAATGGAAGAGAGTGGCAGGGCTGAACTACATGCATAAAAATGTAGAACCTTAAAAGCCTACCTTAGCAATGAAAACAGGACTAGAAAACACTATACAGAAAATGCCAGGAAGCCAGGAATCTGTCCAAAGTCAGGGTGAGGACAAAAATCATTTATGACTAAAAACAACATAAACAAAATAAAATATTGGCCTTTAATGGGAGGTGAATTTTCACTATCACGTGGTATAGGAACCCGGGCCAAGGAACAAAGACTGGTACAGGACCAGTGAAATTGCCAGCGTCCTTGGAGAGGCAAATGAAAAGCTTATCTGTAGGGACATGCAAAAAATAGAAGATTTGTACAAGAATATTTATAGCAGCAGTGTTCATAATAGCCTCAATCTGAAAACAACCCAAATGATCACCTATAGCATAATGTGTAAACAAATGGTTTTATTTATTCAATGCATTATTACACAGCAACGAGAATAAACGTCTAGCTCCATGCAAAATGTGGATGAACTCCGTAAGTATAATGTGTAAAATAAGCAGACACAGAAAAATACCATATGATTCCATTAATATAAAGTTCTAAAAGAGTTCAAAACAATCTATCATGTTAGAAATTGGGATGGTGGTTACTTTTGGGGAATGATTGAAAGGGGCAAAATGGAGCTTCTGGGAACCTAATGATCTGTAAATTTTGGGATCTGAGTGATAACAACATGGTTTCATTTACCTACTGATGAGCTCTACATCTTTAATTTGAGTGCTTTTCTGAAAATATTTATCAATAAAGGTTTCTTTCTTTTAAAAACTAGCTCCAGCTAAGAGGACAACCTAGAGAGTATTGTGTAGGGTCAGTCAGCAGAAGTTCAGAAGCACAGGGTCACAGTCATGTCCGGAGAGAAGAGAGGTGTCTACTGCATTACAGGATTACAGGATTACAGTTACAGCCTCTCAGTAAGGTATCTCCATGAATCTCACCAAAGTATCCCACTAGAGAAAGAGCAGCCTGTAATCTCCCACCAAACACATCACCCCAGTGACAGTAAAATTCCTACTTGTTGCGTAAAATTATGCACTCTGTCTAACTTCTCTTCCCACACCCTGGCCCTGGAAAGGTCAAAATCAGCTGCCAGTGGGTGAGTGTGGGCAGCATAAACAGAAAGGAAGCAGATCTTATTTATTCTTCCCTGTAGGCTTCAAGCTCAAAGCAGTGAGTGCTGAATTGGGGCAAAGAAGAAATCTAAATTTAGAAGAGGATTTGTAAATTTGGCATAATGCTTCCCTGGGCATTTTGATTACTGATATGGTTTGGCTTTCTGTCCCCACTCAAACCTCATCTTGAATTGTAATCCCATAATCCCCCCGTGTTGTGGGAGGAACTCAGTGGGAGGTAATTGAATCATGGGTGTGGTTTCCCCCCATGCTCTTCTCGTGATCATCATGAGCAGCATGATCAATCATGAGAACTGATGGTGTTATAAGGGTCTAGCATTTCCCCTACTGGCACTCATTCTCTCTCCTGCTGCCTTGTAAAGAAGGACATGTTTGCCTCCCCTTCTGCCATGATTGTAAGTTTCCTGAGGCCTTCCCAGTCATGTGGAACTGTGAGTCAATTAAACCTCTTTCTTTTATACATTACCCAGTCTTAGGTATTTCTTCACAGCAGCATGAGAACAGACTAATAAAATCAGTGGAATGAGATGTTTCTTCTGATTAAAATCTATAGGACTGGCCTAAGATTTTATGCAGGAGATGGAAGAGCTAGTCTACAAAGCAGGTTTTGTTGTTAGAGGTAATAATGCTGATTATTTTGAATGCTGAGTATTTTGAATCCACACAAACACACACACACATACACATAATACATATAGAAAAAACAACTAGCAATGATTTTGATTTTGTTAGAAATACAAATGTAAACCAGTAATCCTCAACTAGAGGCAATTTTGCTCCCTTCCCCACCAGGACATTTCACAATATCTGGAGACAATTTTGGTTTATATAACTAGAGGGTAGGTATTATTACAGAGAGACCAAAAATGCTGCTAAACATCCCATAATGCACAGGACATCCCCCCTGCAACAATTATGTGGCCCAATAGGTCAAACGTGTGAGGTTGAGAAATCATGGTATAAATTCATGATCCCCTTTCTTTTTCAAAAAGAGATATTTTCTAGGTCTGTTCACTGAAAATGCCCAGAAGTAAAGACAACTCCAGCAGGAATTCAGATTTTCACATCTAATATAATTTTCATCTAAAAGGAACCAGAGCTCCTTGGGGAAATGACTGATCCAGGACTACAGCAGGAAATCTGCAAGTTGAGCCTGGGATGCTTTGCTGTGACAGATGATTTACTTTTACTGAGGGCTAATAAAAATTATGTCTCATTGACCACTGATAAGTCACACCAACCAAAATTAAAACCATTTGAGCATCAAAAAGAACCAGTTCAAGTGATTAAAACACATTGAATATATATTTTAAAAAACATCAGTACATAATAATATGTAAGAAGAGAAAGAATGAAAGAAACAAGAGGAACTCACTGGAAACCACTGGAGATTACCAGGGCAAAAACTCACAACTTTGAAATTTGAAAATTAAAAGTAAATAATAAGTATGTTTGGCTTTCCATTATTAAATGTATTTTAAGATTACCAAATTGCCTCTTGGAAGAGAGAGAGAACTATTAAAAATATTTATAGCTGAAAAAATCAGAAGGGATAATAGAAACAGAGAATCATCCTTTTGCAATCTCTAATGTAATGGCCACCACTTGTCAAGTCTGAAAAGACAATTAAAATACTCCCCCATTTTCCAACTAGGTATCTGTGTGAGGCCACATTTTCTTCCCATGCTTCCACCAAAACAACATATTGGAACAGATTGACTGCAGATCCAGATATGAGAATCCAGCTGTTTTCTATTAAGATAGACATTAAAATGACTTATAAAAATGTAAAACAATGTCATTCTTGTCATTAAATTTTTTGGTTTGAATAATTAGTGTTTAATGGGTTGGCTTTTTTAAAAATGAGCTAATAAAAAGTTTTAAAACATTATGAGTTTTAATTTCTAACACAGTAAATCCTGAGAGAGATTATTCATGTATACAAAAGTTCTTTGGGCTTGTAGCAATATTTAAGCACATAAGGGGGTCATGACATCAGTGTCTGAGAACCGTTGGCCTGTGTAGGATTCTTGTCAAAATGTTTAACTGGTATATAATTATGTGGGGGAAAAAATCAGACAAAGCCAGATTATGGAACTTTCTACAAAACAGCTAGACTAGACTCCTGAAAAAAATGTTAATGTCCTGAAAAACAAACAAAGGTGGGCAACCTTTTTAGACTAAAGAAAACTAAATAGAGTTGGCAACCAAGTAAAATACACAATTCCTGACTGGATCCTGAATGAAAAAAAAATTCTATACAAAACATTCTGGGGAAAACTGAAGAAATTTTAATACTGGCTGAATATTAGAATTGTTTTATCAATGTTAAAATTTTGGGGTGATAATATTGTGGTTATAATGGAAGATGTTCTTGTCCTTAGGACATGAATTTTGAAGTCTTAAGAGATTAAATGTCATGATGTCTGCAACTTACCTTCAAATTGTTGATTACAGATATTTGCTGTACTATTCCTTAAAGTTTTTTGGTATGTTTTCTAGAATCCAGCATATTCTGAAGATGCATGCAGAATGAGACAAAGGTTGAGACCAGTTTTTCACAGTAGTAATCAGAGGATGGTCATGTAAAGTGGAATGAAGAGTGACTATCTAGCAGAGTGTGAAAGACAGCTGGACAATTACAAACCAGTAAGTTTTAAACTATCTTCATGAAGATCCAAGGATTTTTGATAAAAGTGAAGGAAAAAGGTGTGGGGGGAGGGAGAGAAGGAAAATCTTATTGAGCGTATTAGAGACCAAAATACTAAGAATTTAACTGGTTTATTTCAAGTAACCTTGTAACAAAGTAGATACATAAACATTTAATTTTCCCTAGAACATCAGTCCCCAGCCTATTTTGCATCAGGGACAGGTTTCATGAAAGACGAATTTTCCACGGACTGGGGGCAGTGGAGGGGGATGGTTGGGGGAAGCAGTGATTTCAGGATGAAAGTGTTCCACTTCAGATTATCAAGCATTAGTTAGATTCTCATAAGGAGCACAACCTAGATCCCTGGCATGCGCAGTATGCAATATGGTCTGCGCTGCTATGAGAATTGCATACTGCCACTGCTCTGATGGGAGGTGCAGCTCAGGCAGTAATGCTCACTCACCTGCTGCTCACCTCCTGCTGTGTGGCCTGATTCACAGCAGGAGGTGAGCAGCAGGTGAGTAAAATGGCAGGAAAAATAATAATGTATGTTCAATAGTTTGAGCAATGAAACAGTGAAAGTCAGTATGGTATGGCCCACAAGTCATAGGCTTGTTCTAGGTTGGAGATCCCTGCCCTAGAAGAAATAATAAAGTGCATGGAAATTCCCAAGGATACAGCAGATCTAAATAGTCTTTGGACTAGAATCTAAGACGACACAGAATATGCTGGCTAGAAAACAGACCACTGGGCACTGAACACCAGGTGTGAGCATCTGAGACCTTAAGGACGATCCTGGGGAGGGATACAGCACACTGGTGGGCAGCAGGGCAGAGAATAGCAGCTCGTGTCTCTTACCCCAGCATGTTACTAAACTTCACCCTGAACTACAGGATACTACAGAAATCCCAAATTAGTCCAACCATCAGACAAACAAGTACTTCGGTATTGACTGGGCATATTCCTGACCTCTTACATATATAACAATATATGTTATCTTCACCCAAGAATAGCAACTCAACCTGATGGAATTTTGCCAATCCAAGCATTTAGTACTCAAAAAGGAAATCTAATGTCAACACAATTTCTATGTCTTAGTAGTTAACCAGTTTTATTAATCCTACTTAAATGCATATAGGGTGTTTTTTCTTCGTATGAAAAATTACCAATATATACAAAGTTTTAGCTTTTTAAAATTATATGTACCTGGGATGCAGTGAGTTTTTTTGATCTAAAAAGTAAAATTTTTATTTAACTGCTAAACTTACTTCTGTTATCCGTGTTCTGCCACCTATTGTTAAAAATATAACCTTGAACAGATCATTTAACTTCTTGGTGCTACATTATCCTCATCTATAAAATAACAGTTTAAAAGTTGCTTTGAGGGTAAAATAATGTAGATAAAATCTATAGCACCATGACAGACACAGAATAAATGCTTAATAAATAGTAATTATGACAGTTCAATAAACAAGTATTTCTTGAATATCTACCATGTGCCAACATTGTTCTAGGCGCTGATGACACAATGTAGGAATGATCTCATAAAAAAGATACATAAGAAAGAGTAATTTTCTATAATCAATTAATACTTTTGCTTGCCTTGCTTTTTGGTTTCTTTTTCAGAATCACTGGATATTTATGGGTTGCATAGGTGCTCTCTATTCATCATATCTGTTGTCCAACAGCATAGCGATAAGGCCTTTCCTAGACTTTCATTCAAATTCAGTTCTGTCACTCTCTGTAGCATGATAAAATTATTTAATCAAACTCTTAGTTTTCCCACATATATTATAGAGATAAACATTTTATAATGCTGTTATATGGATTAAGTGAGCTAAATTAGATGAAATGTTATCACAATGACTGGTACATAATAAAAACAATAAATCATAGCATGTAATTTTCACCAGTTTACCAATTTCCCTTCATTCTGAAGTAACTCCTTAAATGTGAATTCTACATAATTGGTGTTATTTCCTGCTCTTTATGACCACCAATATGGATTTTAACTGTTATTGCATTTTAGATCATACTGCAGTAGTTTCTTATCTCATCCAACTATGCTTTTCTCTAATCCGGTTGTTTCCTTATGACACTCAGTCTTGTTTCACAGATACTGTTGTGTTTGTAATAATTCAAAGCAGATTATTATCCAAATTTTTCTTTTCTTTTTTTTCAGCAAATAAATTTTAGGCATATTTTCCCTAAGATTGAATCTGCCTATTACTGATATTAAATGTTACTGGTGTTAAATGAGACAACTTGACAACACTCTAGTGGGGGAACGTGTTAAGTGAGACACTGGCAGTCACCAAAGTTTGTTATGTTTCAGGATATTCATGGAAGGTAGAAGCTGGAATGGGTTGGAGGAGTGGGGAGTGTTGGGAAAAGGAATTAGAGAGGAAAGAAGAAATTGCTAATATGCTAAGAGATGACCAGATTGTTTGAGGATGTGAGTAAGGCTAGAGCTGGCTAAGCCAGGGAGAAGAGTAGTAGACAGTACAATCAGAGTGCAGCAGAGTGCAGATGCTGTAGGGCCTTGAAGGCCACTGTAAGAACTTTGATTTTTCTCTAAAATATATGGCACCACTGGAGACATTGAGGCAGAGGGCTAACATGATCTGACTTATATTTTAACAGTATCACAATGGCTTTTAAGTTGAGGGCAGACTCTCACCCTCTGTAATCTAGGAGGGTAAGGATAGAAATGAAACTGTCAAGAGACCACTGCAATACATCCAAAGGGGAATAAGAGTGGCTTGAAACAAAGTGGTCAGTGGAGGTGGGGAAAAGAGGTCAGGTTCTGGATGTTTTCTGAAGGAGGAGCCAAGTGATTTATAGAGTCCTATTTGGTAGCATATTCCTTTTTTTTTTTTTTTAAAGAAATTAAGTCTTTCATGGACCTCTTCAAGGAGAACTACAACCACTGCCCAAGAAAATCAGAGAGGACACAAACAAATGGAAAAACATTCCATGCTCATGGATAGGAAGAATCAATATTGTGAAAATGGTCATACTGCTCAAAGTAATTTACACATTCAGTGTTACCCTCATTAAGCTACCACTGACTTTCTTCACAGAATTGGAAAAAGCTACTTTAAACTTCATATGGAACCAAAAAAGAGCCAACGTAGAGTAGCCAAGACAATCCTAAGAAAAAGAACAAAACTGGAGGCATCCCACTACCTGACTTCAAACTATACTACAAGACTATAGTAACCAAAATAGCATGGCACTAGTACCAAAACGGATATACAGACCAATGAAACAGAAAAGAGGCTCAGAAATAACACCACACATCTACAACCATCTGATCTTTGACAAACTTGACACAAACAAGCAATGGGTAAAGGATTCCCTATTTAATAAATGGTGTTGGGAAAAGTGGCTAGCCATAAGCAGAAAACTGAAACTGGACCCCTTCCTAACACCTCATAACAAAAATTAACTCAAGATGAATTAAAGTCTTAAATGTAAGAATGCAAACCATAAAAATCCTAGAAGAAAACCTAGGCAATGCCATTTAGGAGATAGGCATGGGCAGAAACTTCATGTACAAAACACAAAATGTAATGGCAACAAAAGCCAAAATTGACAAATCGGATCTAATAAAACTAAGAGCTTCTGCACAGCAAAAGAAACTGTTATCAGAGGGAACAGGCAACCTACAGAATGGGAGAAAATTTTTGCAATCTATCCATCTGACAAAGGGCTAATATCTATAAAAGGAACTTAAATTTACAAGGAAAAAAACCACCTCATAAAGTGGGCAAAGGATATGAACAGACATTCTCAAAAAAAGACATTTATGCAGCCAACAGACATGAGAAAATGCTCATCATCACTAGTCATTAGAGAAATGCAAATCAAAATCACAATAAGATACCATCTCACAGCAGTTAGAATGGCAACCATAAAAATTCTGGAAACAAGAGATGCTGAAGAGGATGTGGAGAAATAGGAAAGCTTTTACACTGTTGGTGGGAGTGTAAATTAGTGCAACCATTGTGGAAGACAGCGTGGCGATTCCTCAAGGATCTAGAACTAGAATTACCATTTAATCCAGCAATCCCATTACTGGGTATATACCCAAAGGATTATAAATCATTCTACTATAAAGACACATGCACACATATGTTTACTGCAGCCCTATTCACAACAGCAAAGACTTGGAACCAAGCCAAATGTCCACTAATGATAGACTGGATTAAACAAATGTGGCATATATACACCATGGAATACTATGCAGCCATAAAAAGAATGAGTTCACGTTCTTTGCAGGGACATGGATGAAGCTGGAAACCATCGTCAGCAAGCTAACACAAGAACAGAAAACCAAACACTGCATGGTCTCACTCATAAGTGGTAGCTGAGCAATGAGAACACACACACATGGACACAGGGAGGGGAACATTACGTACCTGGGCCTGTCAGGGGATGGGGGGCTAGGGAAGAGATAGCACTAGGAGAAATGCCTAATGTAGGTGATGGGTTGATGGGTGCAGCAAACCACCATGGCACGTGTATATCTATGTAACAAAACTGCAAGTTCTGCACATGTACCCCACAACTTAAAGTAAAAAAAAAAAAGAAATTAAGTCCTTCATGTCATCTTTCTAAATAATGTGTTCTTTTTTCTTCCCTTCAATTCTCTTAAATTGAATTATTTCTGACCATGAATCAGCTTTTCATCTACCTTTCCTGAAGCTGTTCTGGTCTTCTCTTTCTAAATTTCTAAATAAAACAATCTCTCTGGAGCTCTTCCAAATGCCCTAATTATTCACATATCTTCTAACTTATAAAACATGAAATTGTATGAAGTATCTATAATAACATAGTTAGCTAACCAGTAAGCTATATCAATAATAACATAGTTAGCTAACCAGTAAGCATTTAGAGAACATAAGGAACTACATATTACATGCAAAATTAAAAAAAAGAAACCACAATCATTTGACCTCACATACCATTGAGAAAGGAGTTTAAGACAGCTACATTAAAAAACATTAAAAAATTACAAAACTATTTGTCAACACAGTTGTTTACATCCTTGTGCTACTCTGATGCAGGATTATAACAGTTATATACATGCAAATGGTTAATTCCTTCCCTCATATCTATACAGTTTATTTTTTTCTTCCTAATTATAGAAATCCTAAATTTATCAATGTTCAGCTTCATTACTTCTTCAAACTCTGTTTAGGTACATCAAGTGACTTAAGATTCTGTGATAATTTTCCAGAATCTCCTCAGTCTCACTTGAAAATGGCTTTGTAAAAAAAAAAAAAGAAAAGAAAAAAGAGGTAAAGGTAGAACTATATGGGTAATTAATTAACATTTTCCTAAATGTTATTTAAGTCTAGGCACCCAAATATGTAAGATTTGAGCCAGCCGGGCGCAGTGGCCGAGCGCAGTGGCTCACGCCTGTAATCTCAGCACTTGGGGAGGCTGAGACAGGCATATCACTTAAGGTCAGGAGTTTCAGACAACCTGGTTGACTCAGTGAAACCCTGTCTCTACTGAAAATGAAAAAATTAGCTAGGCTTGGTGGTGGGTGCTTGTAATCCCAGCTACTCTGGAGGCTGAAGCAGAAGAATCACTTGAACCTGGGAGGTGGAGGTTACAGTGAGTAGAGATTGTGCCATTACACTCCTGGGCGACAGAGTGAGACGTGAGACTCCATCCACAAAAAAAAAAAAAAAAAAAAAAAAAAAAAATTGAGCCTAGGCAAGGTGGTTCATGCCTGCTGTAACCCCAGTACTTTGGGAGGCTGAGTTGGGATGACTGCTTGAGGCCGGGAGTTCCAGATCAGGCGCAACAAAGCAAGGCCCTGTCTTTAAAAAAATATCTGGAGGTTGAGGTGGGAGTATCACTTGAGTTCAAGAGTTCAAGGCTGCAGTGAGCTATGATCATGCCACTGCACCCCAGTCTGTCTCTAAATAATAATACATTTTTTAAGTAAAAAATATTTTTAAAAGTTTTGACTACAATAAGATTTTTAAGTATTTTCAATAAATCTTCCAATCAGTTGCTAGTATCATCTCGTACTTCACAGTGCCCAGTGGTGTGCTTTAGTGAAGGCAGTTTAATTTTTGGAGTCTGCCAAAACTGGGTTTGATTACCAGCTCCATTACTAACTGCCGGGGTATCTTTGGGAAAGTTAACTTCCTTCCTTGTTTTAATTCTTATATCTGAAAAAAGGAGATGGTAGTAACTTCTCAAACAGCTCTTAGCTGAAAATTAAGGGAGATACAAGCATATAGTATCTTATTGTGCTTTGCTTAATTGTACTTCACAAATATCGTATGTTTTACAAATTCAGGGTTTGTGGCAGCCCTGCATCCAGCAAGACTATGGGCATCATTTTTGCAACAGCACATGTTCACTTCCTGTCTCTGTCACATTTTGGTAATTCTCAAAATATTTCAAACTTTTTCATTATCATCTCTGTTATGGTGATCTATGAACAGAGATCTTTGGTGTTATTACTGTAATTGTTTTTGGGTGTCACAAACCTTGCCCATATAAGACAATAAACTTAACTGATAAATGTGTGTGTTCGGACTGCTCCACCAATTGGCCATCCTGTCCTTGTCACTTTCTTCATGATTTCCTATTCCCTGTGTCACAACAATATTGAAATCAGGCCAGTTAACAACCCTACAATGGCCTCTAAATGTTCAAGTGAAAGGAAGGGTTGCATATGTCTCACCTTAAATTAAAAGCTAGAAAGATTAAGCTTCATGAAGGAGGAATGTTGAAAGCCAAGATAGGCCAAAAGCTAGGCCTCTTGCACCAGTTAGCCAAGTTGTAAATGCAAAGGAAAAGTTCTTGAAGGAAGTTAAAAAGTGCTACTCCAGTGAACATATGAATGATAAGAAAGCAAAAAACAAAACAAAAAAAGCCTTATGGCTGATATGGAGAAATGCTTAGTGGCCTGGATAGAGGATCACGCCAGCCACAACATTCCCTTAAGCCAAACCTAATCCAGAGCAAGGCCATAATTCTCTTCAATTCTATGAAGGGTGAGAGAGGGATGAAAGCTGTAAAGGAAAAGTTTGAAAGTAGCAGAAGCTGGATTATGAGGTTTAAGGAAAGAAGCTATTCCTGTAACATAAAAGTGCAAGGTGAAGCAGCAATTGCTCATGTAGAAGCTGCAGCAAATTATCCAAAAGATCTAGCTAAGATCATGGATGAAGGTAGCTACACTAAATAACAGATATTCAATGTAGATAAAACAGCCTTCTCTTGGAAATAAAAGATGCCATTTAGAACTTTCAGAGCTAGATAGGAGAAGTCAATGCCTGGCTTCAAAGCTTCAAAGGAAAGGCTGACTCTCTTGTTAGGTGCTAATGAAGCTGGTCATTTGAAGTTAAAGCCAATCCTCATTTATCATTCTGAAATTCCTAAGGCCCTTAAGAATTACAGTAAATCTACTCTGCCTGTGTTCTGGAAATGGAACAGCAAAGCCTGAGTGACAGCACATCTATTTACAGCATGGTCCACTAACTACTTTAAGCCCACTGTTGAGACCTACTGCTTAGAAAAAAAAAAAAAAAACAAAAATCCCATGAGCTCTGATGGAAATGCACAAGAAGGTTAACGTATTCAAGCCTGCTAACACAACATCCATTCTGCAGCCCATGGATCACTGAGTAATTCTGACTTTCAAGCCTTATGATTTAAGAAACTCATTTTATTAGGCTATCACTGCCATAGATTGTGATTCCTCTGATGAATCTGGGCAAAGTACATTGGAAACCTTTTAGAAAGTGTTCATCATTGTAGATGTCATTAAGACCATTTGTGGTTCATGGTAGAAAGTTAACCATCAGCATTAGCAGCAGTTTGGAAGAAGTTTATTCAAACCCTTATAGATGACTTTGAGGGATTCAAGGCTTCATGGAGGAAATAACTGCATATGTGGTAGGAATAGCAAAAGAACTGGAATTAGAAGGGGAGCCCAACGATGTGACTGAATTGCTAAAATCTCAAAAAATTTGAATGCATGAGGGGTTTTGTCTCATGGATGAGCAAAGAAAGTGGTTTCTTGAGATTCAATCTGCTCCTGGTGAAGATGCAGCAAACACTGTTGAAAGGACAACAAAAGATTTAGGATTTAGGATATTATATAAACTTAGTGATAATGCAGCAGCAGGTTTTGAGAAAACTGACTCCAATTTTCAAAGAAGTTCTACTGTGGGTAAAACACAGCATTTCATACTACAGAGAGATCTTTTGTGAAAGGAACAGTCTATGGACATGGTAAACTTCACTGTTGTCTCATTTAGAAATTGCCACAGTCACCCCAACCTTTTTTTTTTTTTTAAAAAAAGACAGTCTCGCTCTGTCCCCCAGGCTGGAGTGCAGTGGCGTGATCTCTGCTCACTGCAAGCTCCACCTCCTGGGTTCACGCCATTCTCCTGCCTCAGCCTCCTGAGTAGCTGGGATTACAGGCACCTGCCACCATGCCCGGCTAATTTTTTGTATTTTTAGTAGAGATAGGGTTTCACCATGTTAGCCAGGATGGTCTTGATCTACTGACCTCATGATCTGCCCACCTCGGCCTTCCAGAGTGCTAGGATTGCAGGCGTGAGCCACCGCACCCGGCCTATATATCTTCTAAGTATCATACTACCGAGACACTTGGCATCATAGGAAAGGTCAGCAATCTGAAATATATATCCTTTTACAAAGGAAAATGTAAACAGCAAAAATTTACTTAAGGTTTGGGAGGTAGCTGGAGGTAGTTAAAACATGAGACAGTAAACAATTCCAAGTTTGCTATCAGGCACTACCAGCCTAGGGATTTATGGATTGTTACCTGCAATAGGGAAATTCTCACAGGCCTCCACTCTCCTTGAGCCCTTGCTTCCTACTCAGTTGCTAGGCCCTTTCTATTTCCTACTCCTTGCCCCAGCTGCTAGCCTACAATTCCCTAATTTCTATTAAAATAGTACATAGAGAGGTTCGGTTCTTCATACTTTCACCCTCCTTCCCCCAATCCAAAGTGGCCTCTGGATGGGCCTTTGCACAAAGAAACACTCATTGAAGTGCTCTGTTTAACAAAAGATAAATCATTGTGGTCTCCACTGTTAATTACAAAAAAGCTGCCACAAACTTTGAAATTACAATAATTTTTAAAATTTAGTATTTTTCATCTAATGCTTAGTCAGGATTCAGACTTTCTCCTTCCACACACTAGCATTTAAACACCAGGGTTAGCTCTCCCTGTCCTATTCTTCTATAATTATCAGCTCACACCTCTCATAGATATTATCAGACTGCATTTCAATAATGCATTTCAATAAAGTTATGAATTTGGCTTATCCATTTTTGAGTCTCAATATTTAACACAAATCCAGGCACAAAACGGTGTTATTTTTGGTATGAGTTAATAAATAAGCAGATGGCTAAATGAAGTGACAAACCAGAACATCTCAATTCTCAGAAGTTATTTTGTGCACAAAAAATTATATTATTTCAATATCCTGCTGAGGACATTATGTAGAATATAATACAAACAATTTGAAATTAAACTACTTCTCAGAATCCGTGTTATCAGTTCCCTAGCTGTTCTCTCTGACTTCAAGCTCTCTAATCTCTGTTCAAATACATTCTGCATAGTGCTTTGAGGATAATCCTCCCTAAATACTACTTTCAACATCACTCCTTTACTGAGTAAAATGATCATGTACTTCCTATTTCTGAAGATGACTTCTCCCACCCCCACAATTCTCTTGTGTCGCTTTGATTACCATTCTCAATGGGTTCCAATCTACCTATTGAACCCATTCCTCTCTCCACAACCCTGGCTCAGGTCCTTAATGCACCATCCCCAGACTGTTTTCCTTGTCCCTTACCTTTCTGACGTTAATCTTTCCAACATACTGCTGATATACTAATTTTCCTAAATATTAAAATAGGCCACTACACTGCCCAAAAATATTTAGGGGCTTCTGACTCTTTACTCAATTAACTGTAAACACTCCATTGTGTCATTCCACATTTTGTTTGACCTTCTATTTTATAATAATCTTCACCATTCCTTTAAAGCAGTGGTAAGCTAACTTTTTTGGGGGTGGGGGAAAGGGGTCACTGATCTCTTTCAAAAGCTCATGAAATGGATTATCTAGAAAAAAACACAAATAAATTATATATTATCATAAGGGATTCTGATCATGTTCCCTGCTTTAGCCAAATTGTCCTTCTGCTCAGTCTGTAGTTTTTGTTTATAAAAGCCATTACAATTATCGCTATCAAAAATTTCATGCATTCTCAGCAGCCCATCTAGCATGCTCCCCTTTCCATAAAAACATATTTTGGTCTCTCTATTTAAATATGATCTTTTTCCCCTTGAAATCAAAAACACATTTGGTTTATATATTACCTATATTATACTTGCATATGGGATAAACTCCATGATTGAATGAAAACTATATGAAGTTAGGTAATATGGCTTGTTTATCTTTTATAGCTCCCTGCAGAACCCAGCATGGTAGTAAGAATTTATTAAAAATGATAAGAATAGTCTGGATGCCGTTGCTCACGCCTGTAATCCCAGCACTTTGAGATGCTGAGGTGGGAGGATCGCTTCAGGTCAGGAGTTCAAGAGCAACCTGGCCAACATGGTGAAACCCCATGTCTACTAAAAATACAAAAATTAGTGTGCATGGTGGTACAGCCTGTAATCCCAGCTACTTGGGAGGCAGAAGCAGGAGAATCACTTGAACCCAGGAGGCAGTGCAGTGAGCTGAGATTGTGCCACTGCAATTCAGCCTGGGCAACAGAGTGGGAATCTGTCTCAAAAAAAAAAAAAAGATAAGAATAAATGATAAGAATTGTTTACAAAAATGTTCAGGGCTGCTACACAGTAAAAAGTCAGCAGGCACCACTTGCAATCTAGTCTATAAATCATCTCTGAGTACATGTCCAAAATCTCTTAGCTGAAATGTATTGGGCCAGATGTGTTTCAAAATTCAAAACTGTTTGTATTTTAGAAAGATGAAATAGAGCAACACTTAATAAAACATTATATTTATGCAGCAAAATGTATGAATATTTACAGAGACTACAAGATATCCTCATGGGATTTCAGATCAGATTTTGCAGCCAAACAAATTCACGTCAGGTTAGGTATTGTTGACAAGTGACTACAACAAAATTTTTGTTTGCAGTGCTTTTTGAATATTGAGATTGTGTGTGAGGAATTGTGGGCCTGTGTCCATTCTTGGCTCCATCTAGTCAGGAAGGATTCCTTAATTCATGACATAGAGTAACCTCAAGCTTTTGCTTCAACATTCTTCAAGTTTCATGCTTTGTTAGTCTCTTTCAACATTCTAGGGTACCTGAAAGTGAAAAGTGGTGCATACGGTCACTAGACAGCATTAGGGCAGGAGAGGCTAGCTGAGACTAGGTGGGGCCAGTGTGGAGGAAAGTCAGGCACCAAGTTGATCTGTAATCGCAGCCCCTTCAGTAAATACTTGCTTAAAGAATGAAGCTGGGTGCGGTGGCTCATGCCTGTAATCCCAACACTTTGGGAAGCCGAGGTGGGCAGATCACCAGAGGTCAGGAGTCGAGACCAGCCTGGCCAACATGGTGAAACCACATCTCTACTAAAATAAAAAAAAAATTAGCTGGGTGTGGTGGTGGGCACCTGTAATCCAGCTACTCGGGAGGCTGAGGCAGAAGAATCACTTGAACCAGGGAGGCACAGGTTGCAGTGAGCTGAGATCAAACCACTGCGCTCCAGCCTGGGCAACAGAGCTAGATTCCACCTCATAAAACAAAAGATAACAACAAAAAAATAAAATAAAACAATGTCATCAGAAATTGGAAGTCTCTCATTGTCCTGACAGTAAGCACTTAGTTATTTTCTTTAGATAGCTCTCTACAGCTAGTAAGATCAAATGGGTACAATTTTTACCCAGAATGATATTATTCCTTACTTTTTCATAAAATCAAATATTTTAGAGACTTTTTCACATCTGTAATATAGATGTGAAACATTAGATGTGAATATTTAGACAGCTAATTCACTCTTTTCATTGCAAGGGTATACCACAATTTGCTAATCTCTTTTTAACAGACATTTGGACTGTATTCAGTTTCTCAGTATTACAAATTGTGTAATACTGCAATAAACATTCATCTAAAGGTATTCTAGAGTTCTGTGAGGGTGAGTTTCTAGAAGTAGAATTGCTGGGCCAAAGTAATGCATATTTTAATTGACAATACCAAACTATCTTCAGATTCTCCAATGGTCACTGTTATTCATTATTATTCCAGTAATTGAATTACTGAAATTCCCATTATTATTTTAATCAGTAGTGCTTATTAGTGAGTTGAGCCTTTTTCATACTTCTATGGGCTGTATTTTGTGAACTGTCTCAATATTTTTTGTTCATTTTTCTTCCTGTTGTCTTTTTCTTGATTTGTAAAAATATTTTGTATATGGGTAATAATTTCCTTTTGACTTACATACATGTAAGTTTCCTAATTTATTGTTGTCTTTTGACTTCATGAATTTTTTGAGATTATATAGCAAATTGAGCAAATTTTTTTTGAATTCTGGATTTTATATCAAATTTAGAAAGTTTTTCCATCCCAATATTATAAATACATACCTCCATCATCTTTCCATACTTTAGGTTTCCTTTCTTTAAACTAAAACAATTAAGTTGTTGACCCACATGAAATTTTTCTTGTGTATAATAAGCCAGGAGTCACAATATTATTATATTAAAAAAACTATTAAAAAATAAATGTTTCTTAATTACTGTCTCTATTTTTAAAGGCTTTGAATAAATCTTACTAGCTCAATAAACTACCTTTTCTAACTACTGAAGACAAATCTCTGCTAGTACTACTATTATTTGGGGTAAGTTAATTAACTTCCGAGTCTTTGCTTACGTATGAAGTGGAAATGGTAAATTCTACTTTTTAGGATTGTTGTGAAGAATAGAAATATTATATGAAGCATTTAGCATGGTTTCTGTTACATATAGGCAATCAGTAATGACAACTCTTGGTACCTTCCTCTCTAGTTCACTTATAGCACCCTAAGTCTGCAACACACAATTTAATCAAACACTAAATTGCAGTGTTGTCTGTTAATCACTCACTTCCACACACACATTGCAGGCTTCTTGAAATCAAAGACTATATCTTTTGCTGCAAAGGAATACCCAGTGAAAGTTAAGAGCATTGGCTCCAGGAGGGGAGTTCTGCTCTACTGTTGACTAACTGAATGAACCTCATCTGTAAAATGAGGAAAATAGAACCTGTCTCATAGGAATGTTGCAAGTGTTAAATGAGTTAGTACACAAAAAGACATTAGAAGAGTACCTGAATTTAGTAAACACTCAATAAATAACCATTATTTTTACCCTTTAATTTTTATATCTCCTACAAATGCTACAGCATTGTTTTGAGCTCACAGTTCATACTCACTACATGTGTATTGAATCTCATAAATAAATCACTTGGTCATAGGAGAGTAAATATCATGAAAAGTATTTGCATTTTTTCTAAAGAAATAATGATTACTAGTAAATACTATGCTTTAAGAAAAAAGTTATGATTCCTTAAAATGTCATCTAAAGTACATAACACAAAATGCTGTAGTAGCAGTTAAAAACAAAGCTCAAAACCTGTTAATTTTTAAAAATTGAGCATTAAACTTTACTTGTTTTGTAGGAGTTATAATTAAAAGGAAAACACAATAGGCTATTTACATATCACTTATTAGAAAGCATAACATCTCATCAGAGGAGAAAAAAATGTCTTGATGATAAGCTACACGAAGTATGCATTATATAGTTAATTATATGAGGGCTGTCTAGCCACAAGAAGGATATTGTGTTCATCAGCCCATCCTCAAATTAGGTAGATAGGGATGATATATAGAGTATGTGACTTTCTGATGTTCTTAAATGACAATGAAGTTTAAAAGCCAAGGTGTAAACCAGCAGTCCTCAACCTTTTTGGTACCAGGGACCAGTTTTGTGGAAGACAATTTTTTCACAGATGGTGTGGGATGGTTTCTCGATAAAACTGTTCTACCACAGATCATCAGGTATTAGATTCTCATAAGAAGTGCACAACCTAGATCCCTGGCATGCACAATTCACAATAGGGTTCTCACTCTTATGAGAATCTAAGGCTGCTGCTGATGTGACAGGTGGCGGAGCTCAGTCTGTAATTCTCACTTGCCCACTGCTCACCTCCTGTGTGGCCCACTCCCTAACTGGCCATGGACCCGTATTGACCATGGACTGGCTGTGCTATCAGTCCACATCCTGGCGGTTGGAAATCCCTTGTGTAAATGATTAGTGTGCCTATTTTTGAGTGTCTGTCTTAAGTATCAATTATTTCAATCCATCCTTTAAAGAAGTGACTGATAAAAGATTCCCTGGAGTTACTTTGTTTTTTTTTTCTGACAAAAGCAAAAGCTCTATAACTCAGATGTGATCTTCAGCTGGCAATGTGGATATTCTGTTAGAATAGTGAATAGTTGGACTTTAAATCTTGATCACAAATGGTCATCCTATCTTTGCACAAATGCCAAAAAGATACCAGCAAATACAGTCAAAAAAGTCTTAGGAGTCACTCGAATAATTCAACACTTGACTGAGATCTAAGGTTTTCCTGTTATAAAGGAGTGTTTTTTTGTTGTTGTTTTTTGTTTTTTTTCACACAAAGGTTGGCTGAGAATCCTTTGTCCCAATAAAAATCTCAAGTGGAAATATAAACCAAATAAAGAAGTACAGAGCTGTTCTGAGCAGAAGAAGGAACTTGACTGAGTTAAGGAGCACAATTTGAAAACGAGCCTCCTATAAGAGACCATGTATTTATCTGAAAAAGTATAAAATAATTAATATTTGCTCAAATACATAACAGTCTGGGGAAACAGCACAGAAGTTAGAGTCAGACCTCCTGAATAATAGAAACCTCTCTTTATACTAATCTGTAAAATATAGATACCAACAGAACCCCCACCTCATAGGACTCTTACAAGGATTAATTGAGCTAATCCAGTGAAGCAGTTAAAACAGTGCCTGGGTTATAGTCAAGGCTAGTTAAGTGACTATTAAATGAATAAGCCTCTTGCACAACATCAAGATATGATAGTAGACTAAACTGCCATCCTTCTCCATGTGTCTAACTGAATACTACGGTGTGTCAGTTATGGCTCTGGCATAACTTACATCAAGGTATTCTCATGTTCACTAGTTGTACCACGGGTTTGTATTGTTTTGTTTTCTTCTTCTTGGTTTTGTGCATGTAAAAGACAGGGTCTGTATACATTTTCATCTTCAGTCCCAGCACAAGCAACTTTTAAATGTATCAATACATGTATCTGAAGTGAATAAATTAGTGAATCAAATCATCTTAGCAGCAGGTAGAAAGCTGTCATCTAGTTCATCCAGAACTGTATCAAAATACTTCAATATATTCTGGAAAGAGAAGACATGTACCAAAGGAGAAAAGTACAAAAAGGGTTTACTCAAGTAATAGTGTAGTGATTCCTAAATATAGCGATTTTCATATTATGAAGTATTAAGTAGTTGTTAAAAAACATAGGTTAGAACTACATATATGAACAATAGAGCTTCAAGTTATTTTTGTATCAAAATAACATGAATGATGCATAAATTATGATATATAACATTTATATATTAACACACCCCAGAGAACATATTCCACACACACACACACACGTGAAAAACTGAGGTAGAGGAATAGAAAAATGGTAGGCAACGGAACAGATTAGAGGTATTGATCAAAGAGGACTTAAGCCTTATTGGTAACCTTTTCATTGTTTAAAGGAGATGGACTGTTGAGTTACTTGAGTAATTAAAGTACAATGATTCAGTGGCCAGAACAGGAGCAGTTATTAGCATTAGCATGCATGGCTAATACTACTGCTTCTCTTCTGGCTCTAGTAGTGGTATTAAGGTATAGGTTAAAAGAGTATTAATAATTTGGGAGCTCTAAATAACCAAATATGAACAGATGACACCAAATGTTATCTTTTTGACCATTCTTTTTCAGTACAGTAGAGGCTTATATCAGTGAACCATAATGTAAAATGGTGTGTAAAACCAGTCTATCATTATCCATGCTAAATATTAAACTGAGAGACCTCAGCTTGAAAAGAAATTAGATATAGAGTTTTGAAATAAAGTCTAGTGAATTACTACATATTTATTTTTAGGGTAATGTGAAAGCTGTTATAGAGTAGGCTCTATTGGAGAGTAATTGAATTTCAGTAAGATTATTGGCAAAATACCTTCTCAGAGTCCAAATATTATTCAAATAGATTACAGTGGAAGAGATTGCTGGATAATCTGTGCACTACAAAAGATGGAGAAAGCATTACAGAGCTCTAAATATAGAACAAATAAATCACAGAAGTTGCTAATAAAAAATTGGATGTTCAATATTTCTCTTTCTGATGCTGTATCAAGGAGAACTATGCTACCAAACCAGTTTTCATTACTATCCTATGACACCAAGTATACTCAACTTTTGAAAGAAACACTTTATTCATAAAAGTATTTCATTTCTGTCTAGTTTCCTCTGTAGTCTATTTATTGTGATGTCTAGGTCTGAAAAACTTTCCCCATTATCTGACAGAGGGGTCAATTCTCTAGTTGTCCAAACATTGCATAAACGAATCACTTACCACACGTGCAATTAGTCATGTGTACACAAATCAGTAAAATTTCTCTCTCCACGACTACACTATAAACTTTAGTCATCAGCTAGCAAGGTCTCTCTTGTTTTACTGCGGTTTCACCAGCACCTACCATAGTATCTGGCGCATGGCAGGTACTCAATACATACATGAACTAATGTAATTAAGGTAATTACTTCATGAACAATTAATATATGAATAAAAGAATAAGGATAATATTGCAATACAATTGAAAATCCATCAATACCTACTTAGCTTAGTGTCTTCTAAGTAATACATTTGAACTTCATTATAAACGTGTTTAATCATATTACATCAAATGTATTCACAACAAATGCTGTCACTGAGTAAAGCATCCAAGGAATAAAAGCGTGGCATTATCAGTTATGATGACTGGATCATGTAGCAGTTATTTACTGGATGCCTAGTATATTCCTAGCACTGGGCTGGTTACTGTGTACTGGCAAAGATAAGCCATTGAGAAACCGTCCTTTCCTTCATCACACCAGGTTAATAGTCTGCATTTGCAGGACTGGCAGGTCATTATTACTTCCTTTCCTTGAAAGGCATTAAGTCAATTCCTAACCATTTCCTGGTTCATTCCAAACCTATAAGTCTTGGTAAAGGAATGCAATGGGCTATCCAACCAACTGGTTTTTGACCAATACTATATTTTAAACAATTCAGTTAGCTTAAAAGAAACCATCTTTCCCAACTCCTTTCTCCCATTTCCTGAGTGGTATCTTATTTCTTTATCTCTTCTCTCTTCTGTCTCATATCAAGGGAAACCGAGTCACCCAGAATGACTTTATAGGCTTTATCACCTCCCACCCCTAACATGGGAAGGAGGTGAAGAAACCGTTGGCTCCTGCTTATGTCTTCTTATTGTTGCCCTAAATGTGAAGTTAATATGATTCATCCTTTTATACCACACACTTCTCATTACCCCTGCTCTTGCATTCTCCTTTAGGATTCACTTTTACCTTCCTAGATGTTTCATCACTTGGCTCACATCTTTTCTTCGAACCCTCTATTGTTTTTTCTTTGACTGCATTTCCTATTATGAGAAAGGAAGCGTAGTGGTCGAGGGCAGGGATTCTGGATTCACACCACCTGGATTTGAATCCTGACTTTACCATTTCCTAAGTGTATTAAGACAGCTTAACATCTACAGACCTTAGTTTCCTCATTTGTAAAGTGGGAGTAATAATAATAATATCAACATTATAACAATTAGATAAGTTAAGACCTGCAAAGCACTGAAATAGTCACTGGCACAGAGAAAGCACTTTATAATACCATCATTTTCTTTATCATCTTGGCAACATTAGTATCCATATTGTTGCCTGTTGACTTGAAACTTCTGGCCATATTGGCAACCACACATAGCACCACCGTGAACCAGCTCATCACACAGCATTGCTTTATTGAAGATTTTGAACCTAGTATAAGTCCTTCTACTTATCTTTCTCATTCCTGAAAACTCCTAGAACCTTCTCTCTATTCTCTTGCCTTAAATTACTAATTCTCCAAATTCACCCAAACACTAGCAACCTAGTTTCCCAACCTTTAACTCTCTCAATTTCCTAATGTGAACATTCAACGCTTAGTCAGTGCAATCTTAATTTCTTCACTCTTCTTTGACTATGTAAACTTAAAGTTTTCCTCGATGCCTAGAGATCTTATCTGTCCTTTACTAATCAAATGTTCATCTCTTCCGTGAAGCCTTCTTCATCATGCAAGAATATACATATTCCAGCCCATGACCACCTCGCTCTGTCCAAATACAAAAACTCACAAACCACAAAGATCTCATATACATTACAGAATTGTTTACTTGGGCATTTACTGAGAATCTTTATTTAGATGTTTTATGTGCATATGTTACTTCCCTAACTGTATTACAAGCTCCTTGAAAGTAGAAATGCCAATAGAAACTGATAATATGTCAGGCCTTTTACATACTTTACAAGTATCAGTTCATTTAATCTTTATAGCAACCCTAAGAAATAGCCACTGTTATCCTCATTTTATCTCAAGGCAGAGAAAAGTGAAGTCAGGGACAAAGGATAACTTTGGCATAAATTGCTGAATGAAGGAACTTACTAATATAGTTCATAATCTTGTTCTAGTTTCATGAATGATTTATCTGCATCAAATCTTAAGTAACTCTTTGTAATTATAGATAAATAAAGGTGCTTCACTTCTACTACTCAAGACTATAGGACCATGCCAACAGCCAGAGTCCAACAAATGCTTTCTAAGAGTACATTTGGAAAGATTTCCTCACATTTTTGGATGCTATTCTAACAAAATGATGAGAAAGCATTTGTATCTTAGTTAGGGTGCTCTTTGCTCTACATATGCACTTTATGAAATAACTTCTGTGAATCAAACAGAGTTTATATATCTACTTTTGCATATCATCTCTGACGGTAATTTAAAAATATTTAACCCATGTTTACTAACAATCAGCTACTAACTAGTTTTGTGACCTTTGGAAACTCATGTTTATGTCTTTGAGATTTGCTTATCTTTAAAAAGAAGGAGCTGGTGTAGGAAAAATTGGCCTTCAGGGGATTCTAAGGGAGTCATTCACTTATAAAATTATACTATCCTTAGGAGACTTTAGAGGAAATCATATTAATGCAGAAGGGAATGTTTAAGAAACCAGAACCGAAGTCAGAGAAAAATGGTAACTCCAATTACCCACTGGAAAACTGACTTTTCCACACAAAGAACTTCCATCTGTAACCATGAATAAACTATGTCAATGGGTAAGAGCCACTCTCAGTTGCCCTATTTTCTCAAGTACCACTTTTAACACTGCCTCAATTAGTTTAAAAGGCAATCAAACCCCCTGAAGCTGAATATGTTCAACATCAGTAAAATACATTCATCTTTTGTAAAAAAAAAAAAAAAAAAGTTCTAAAAATATACAAAACAAATATTTGTTATGAAGAACTCCTTTGAAAGCTCCCTTAAAGTGAAATTTCCCATTCCCTGCTTTTCTGCTTGTAAGCAGAGCGCTTTTCAAACAAACAAACAAACAACCTCAGAACTGGAGACAAAAAGCCAACATTCAGATCTTTGGTTCCTTGTCTAGGTGTGATCTCAGCACTCCAGAGGGAACCCTATGCTCCATTTTACATACTTCTACAATACATTTATTGCTAGTATTAAAATATGAAATCTTTCAATGTATTTTTATCTTCGACTGTAAAGATGTTTGGCTGCTTAGAGTTTAGGTAGAAATAAATTTTAAAAATTTACTTTGAAAAAGTCTGAAACACACTATGCAAGTAAATCTGAAATTATTAAGCATGTAAGTTCAATGGGTTTAAAAACATGAAAGTTTTACTTAAAGCAAAATACTTCTTTAGAGATTATGTTACTGTGATGGCCAGATTTTTTGTTTTAAACTGTTTAATGCTGTCCTTATACACTTACAAAAATATACTGAACAAAACGAGAATTTAAAAATTTGTTTAGAATTAGTATTTTGTAAATATTACATAAATATTCATGTAGTCAAAAGACAGTATCATGTAGAAAACTAACTGCATCATATATATGTTGTGATATATGTTCGTGTATGTATAGGCAAATATGTATATGCATACAGGTACATATGTGTCAACTACCATTTTTCTTTTAATCAAAATTTTAAAGTACTGCATACATATATATCTACATAATAGATATATAAAAGTACTATTAGAACGAAGCTGTTTCCTGAAAGCTAAGCAGTTAAGGAATAATAGAAGCACTTTCCTCAAGATTTTTAAGACTTATGTCTAATACTGAAAGTGTAGTCAAAGAGTATGCTATTATAATACCCAACCACATTCAATCTTGAGTATCATAAATAAAAACATATTGTTTAAATGTCATCATATATTTTAAATTATATGGAAATATCACCATTTCTCAGAAGAAACAAGGAATAATTGAAATCTATACAATAATAGATGGTCTCCATTTACAATTAAAGCAATAATAAAGGATCAGAGGAAAGGAGCCTACCTTCCATTGCCCTTTTAAAGAAGACCTTACAGCTCCCACAGGTAAGGACACCATAATGACAGCCTGATGCTTCATCCCCACAGATTAAACAAATCTTCTGAGGTAATGACTCGAAGCTGTATTGTGGGCTCTGGCTGGCTTCTGAATCCGGCCTTGAAATGCAAAACAAAGTACTCCATTTATTTTTAAGTGCACCACTATCTAATACTAAAGGTTTCTTAAACCAGTATGGACACGGTGAAAGGAGATTTTAAAAACAGAACTGTATATATATATACACTTGAAAGACATGCAAATTAAACTTGGTAATAGACTACCTGTAACTAGATTCAACACACTTGCAAATGATTAGCCATTCATTAGTAGCACCAATATAAAAGAACAATTATTACGGTATAATATTAAGTTCTGGAAAGCTAAAGTCAGTTAAAAAGAAATCTTTCTACAAAACTCTTTATATAGAAACGATTTAGTCTTTGACAAATGAAATGTTATGTCCTTCCTGTGGGTATGCTGGGTCAGAACAAATATGGTTTGGCTTTAAAAGTTCGATGGTACTTTGCAATGTTTTGGTTTTGAGTTTTTAAAACACAACCCTGTAATCATTGCTTAAACAAGTATATGTTTGTCATTTTAAAGTATTGTCCAATACACTGACACTGTTGCCTATTCACAACGTAAGATTCCAAACACAGCATTCTTTTTTTTACATTCCATTACTTCAGTATGCAAATTAGTGTTTTTTAAACCTGCATGAAAAAAAAAAGTTGTAGTGAATCGCAAGCAATAATTAGAAAACGGTGCAATGCAGTGATAGGTGTTTAAATCCACAGTTTAAACATCTCTCACGTGAACTTAACTTTAATCTTGGGATTCTTAAGAAAATAGAGCCATTAAAGTGTTCAAATCCCTAAGATGGTGCTGCTTTCGGTTCTGGCCGGCCACCTTTCAAGTCCCACCCCTCCCGGGGGAACGGTGCCTTAACTCCTCTCCAAGACAGGCACTCCTGGTAAACGTCCTTCCTCTAAGAAAGAAGCATTTCATAAAGCCCCCAACTCGCCGCGCACTTTCTGCCCCGCTGGGCTACAGCGGACCTAGTGTGACGCTGCACGTTTTAAATCAGGATTGGTTCTGCTTCGGAATCTGGAAGATTCGGAAAGTTTAAAATAACAAAAAACAAAAAAACAGCTTTCAGGCAGGCACGCCCCCAAAATAGTATATTCTGCGCCCATCTTTGTGTCCCCAAGAGTGAGGAGAGGAGGGAAGAAGAAGGGAGGCAACTGCCCCTGTGCTGTGTCCCCGCTGCCCACCCGCTCCGGCCGCCCGGGGGAGCGCAGCGGTGC
>NW_012120709.1:7448550-7464868 GCF_000951035.1 Colobus angolensis palliatus
CGGCGGGGTTGGCACCGGCCACCAGGTAGGAACCCGGGGAGCGCGCGGAGGCCTCCGCGCCTTCCTCCTCCTCCTTGATCTTTAGAGCCAGCGGCTGGAAGTCGCCATAGAGAGGGTACGCGTTGTCCTTGGGCTCGGCGTCGGGCGGGTACGCGCAGTCGGGGAAGTCACCGACAGCGACCGGAGTGGATGAGGCAGAGGGTGAACTCTGCGGCGGGGCAAAGGCGCTGGCGGCTCCGGCGCCGCCGTCGTAGCTCTCGTCTTCCAGCAACTGCCGAGTGCGGGCTGCCAATAAGGCGTGATTGAGAGGCACGATGGGCACGTGGATGAAATCCATCATCGTGGTGGCCAGCGGGGAGCGCCCGGGCGCCATGGGCGCGTCCTGCTCCACCAGGGCGACCCTGGGCGCTGAGAAGCGGGAATCTTCCTTGGGGACCAGGCCGACGCCTCCTGCGGCCGCCCCCGGCGGGACAGCCGCGGCTCCTCCTCCAGCCGCCGCGCCACCCAGAACCCGAGATTTGCCCTTCAGAAGCGGACCCGCAGAGTCCTCGGACTCGGAGCCATCCTCCTCCTCAACCTCCACCGCAGTGGGCTGCGGAGACGGCTTCACTGGGGCCCCGGACCAATGAGGGCTCCCAGAGGTCGGGAGCAGCAGCTGCCGGGATGGTGACAGGCCCCGGGGCAGCACCTTATGGGCAGCTGCCGTCCCGGAGCTGTCTTCAGTCTTGCCCCCGGACCGGTTCATGAGCGGAGACAACACCCTCTGGGTGGCAGGGGCAGCCGGTGGGTCTTCAGGAAGTTCGGGGCCAAACAGGCACCAAGAGCTGGTGACCTCGCAGGCGGGAGGGCTGGGTTGGCTCTGCCCGGGACCTGAGGGCGCCAACAGAGTGTCCAAGACACTGTCCAGCAGTCCGCTGTCCTTTTCTGGGGGTCTAGAACTGCTGCCTCCAGTACCCCTTGTAGCTTCAGCTCTGGAATATGCTCCCTCCACGTCGGACAGCGACTGCTGGTCCTGCGTCTTTTTGTCTGGGGGGTCCTGTCCCTGGCAGAGTCGAGGGAAGAGTAGCCCGTCCAGGGAGATAGGTATGGCCGAAACTTCAGGCAAGGTGTCCGAGGTCTGGCTCCCCTGGAACGGGCCTGCGGCTGGGCGACATAGCAGTGGGGATCCGACCTCGGGGGAGGGCGGGCCGCCCGCCACGTGGGGAGCCCGGGGACCCTTTGACTTCAGCTCAGTCATGACGACCTGGACTCTCCTTTTCTCCTCCCCCGTCTCCAGGGAGGAGGGAAAAGGGAAGGAGGAGGGGGTTTCGGAAATATAGGGGCAGAGGGAGGAGAAAGTGTGTGTTGAATGTGGCTGGACCGGAGGGATCTCCACCTCCTGGGTCGGGGGGCGGGGGAGGGCGGCGCTGGTCAGCTCCTGCCCTTGGCCTCCATCCTGTCGTCAGGGGAACGGTGGCTGTCGTTTGTCCCAGCGAGCGGCAAGTGGGGAGCGCAAGAAAAAGTAGTAATTGTAGGGATCTCGTCTCCTAACTCGGAGAGTTTTCCGAGAGTTCTCCGACTTCTGTCCGAGGACTGGAGACGCAGAGTACTCACAAGTCCGGCACTTGAGTGACTGCGGCGGCGACAGCAATTCAGTGACACGCGGCCTCTTTATCTCCCGACTTTTTCTCTAGCATCAAACTCGTGCATGCTGTGAAGCTCTCAATCCCTCGCTGAGTTCCACTGCCCCTCTCACTAAAACCCTGGGGCTAGTCGGACCTCTCGGTACAGCCCATTCCCAGGAAGGGTCGGGCTTCTGCTGGCTCCCTACTGAGGGCGACAGTCATCCCCGAAGATCTCAGTTCCCAGCAGTGCGGGAGCACTAGCCGCCTCGGGTTGTAGATTTCACTCAAATGACAAGTGAAGCTAGTTCTCATTGAGAATGCCACCCACACGCGCAAATACAACAAGGCTTACCCCGATTACTGACAGCTGTGTACTGGCCAGACCGCTTTCTAACAACGCCTCCTCTTCTAGGGAGGCCCCGCCCAAAGCCCCTCCCTACCCCAATTAGGGGTAGGATCTGAAACTCTGGAATTGGCATTTCCACCCATTATTCTGAATGCTACTCTCAATAGCAGGTTCTTTGGGATGGAACCTCATAAGTGTATTCCATTTTGTTTTGCAAATTAAGAATTATGCCCTATCTAATTGGAAAAACGAATAGATTCTATCAGATGTAGAATTTTTGTCACCATTTTAAGATTTCAGTTTTGTAAAGATTTAACACAGGAAGATATTTGACTACATTATCTTTTAAAAAAATAAATGTATCAAAGACGATTCTAAATACTTTAAGAGATTTTTCTCCCTTATGCGTTCCATCAAAGTGAATGCTTTCAAGTTTCTCCTGCTGCAACCAACATGTCCTGATCCTCTTGAGTAATCCTCAGCGTGACAAAGAAATTTGGGAGTAGGAGATGGTCACACCTCTGTACCTACGATGGAAGTTTGGATGTTGTGTGCCATTCTTTGATTTGTCCCAAGGAATGTGTTCCAATTTTTTGTAAATAGCACTTTAAGGAAAGTTTCCTTTAGCTCCAGCTTATACCCTGTGCTACATCACAAGATCCTCAGTAGAGATGTTGAACAGTACTTTTTTCCCTAAATATTCTTAGTCTGAAAAGTAATTATCTTTGAACTCATAAAAATGGATCCCGTCTAAATTCATGAAGTCAGTAGAGAAAGGGAAGAGTATTGCAATATATATTTTAGATAAACAGTCATAAACTAGATTTGACCCAAGACCATTGGGTATTTTAACATCATTTTAAATATACCTTGTTCAAAACAGAGTGAATGATTTGCAAATTTTCTTATAGGACCTCAAGGTGTAGCTATGCTAATGACTCATAGTTTATCTCAACCATGTATAGAAAATACAGAAGAAGACTCCAAGAGGTGAGGGAGCCACTAGAGGTAAGAAGCCTGGACCCCTCGATCATCTGGAGAAGGGCTACATGAGTGAGAAACAAACCTTTATCATGTTAGATCACTAGGACTTGGAGTTGATTGTTCTAGCAAGTAGTTTACTCTGATTAATTTTAGGTATGTGGGAGTTAGGCAGATAGAGGAAAGGTAAAGAGAATTCCAGGAAGCAGGTATAGTATGTTCACAGGGCATCTGCAAGGGGACCATTATGAATAAAGCAGGAGCAATTGTGGGCACAGAAGTATATGAGACTAGAGAAGTGAACTGATTTATTAATGTCATTATTGTTGTTTTCAGGCTTTCTCTTTCCAACCTATCTTAAAACAGTTACCGTGCTTTATTGAGGTATAATTCTAATATCATATGACTCACTCAAAGTATCAATTCATTGATTCTTCATGTACTCAGAGTTGTGCAACCATCACCCACTATTAATTTTGTAACATTAGTAGAACTCTAAATCTCAGTATACACTAGCAGTTACTCCACATTTCTGCCTAAATCTCCCAGCCAGCTGCCACTAATATGCTTTTTGTACTTGTGATTTGGCTATTTTGGATCAAAATTCATCCATGTTCCACATGAATCAGTACTTCTTCACTCTTTTTATTGACAAATAATATTTCATTGTATGGATAAACCACATTTTATTTATCCATCTCTATCAATTGTTGGACATTTGGGTTGTTTACACCTTTTAGCTACCATGAAAAATCCTGCTAATGAATATTCATGTACAAGTTTTTGTGCAGCATGTATTTTCCTTTCTCCAGGTATATACCTAGGAGTGCAATTCTTGGGTCATATGGTAACTCTAGGTTTAGTCTTTGGAGGAACTGCCAGACTATGGTTCAAATGATTGTACATCTTACATTTCCACCAGCAGCGTATAACCGTCCTAGTTTCTTCACATCTTTGACAACACTTTTTATCTGTCTTTTTGGTTATAGCCCTCCAAGTGTGTGAAATGGTATCTCACTGATTTATTTATGTTTTCCTGATGGCTAATGCCACACAATGTATAGAGTTTGTAAAATCAGGACAGCATGGCCAGGTAGTCTTCTAAGCCCTTTACTTGTGTTAACTGTAATCCTTCAGCAGTCTCACAAAATAGGTACTTTTATCCCAATATCATAGCTGGGGAAACTGAGGCACAAGGTTACCCGGTATTACAAAGTTAAGTACTGTAACCCAAACCCAAGACATCAAATGACTCCTTAAGAGTGTGGTTTTAAATGTCAGATGCCATATAATTTGGTTTCCCGGTCGCTGCTGTAAAATTGGCACTTGGCTTCATTTTAAATCTGACAAACTATATTTGGCTTGATTTTGGTTGGTTATAATAATTCCCTTGTCAGAATGTCTGGGGAGGTTGTTCCCAAAAGATTGAAAATCTTGACGTGGGAAAACAATAATAAAGATGTCCAACATGTCCTGAATCACCATTATTCCATAAATTTTGATGCTGAGTGATTAGCATTTTTGGCACAGGAACTTCCCAAATGTATGAATCGTTGAATGAAACAAAATTCACTGATTAAATTCAGGTGTGATGGGGCTAACTTCAGATATTCCTGAAGAGTGTTTTTGGAGAAGAGGATGTAAACGTGGAAGTTTTTTTTTCTATAGTTTGGAAAAAAAACACGTTATCAAGATATAGTTGTCATATAATAAACTGCATATATTTATATTGTATAATTTGTTGTTATACCTGTGAAATTAAAATGATAAACATACCCTTTGCCTCCAAAAATTTCCTTATGCCACTTTTTAAATCCCCTCATATCATTCTATCCCATCCCCTTCTCCTAGTACTAATCACCACTTTCTGGCAAGCCACTAATCTGCTTTCTGTCACCATATATTAGGTTTTAAAAATATTTATATCAATTTATTAAACATTAAATTATACATATGCATACGCCTTTTAGGTCTGTTTCCTTTAAATGTTTTATTAATAGATTTTACTTTGGGGATCAATTTTGGATTTACAGAAAAATTGAGCAGATAATATAGAGAATGCTCATATATCATTTGTACAATTTTCTCTGTTAGCATTTTAAATTAATAGGGTACTTTTGTTATAATTAATGAACTAATACTGATACATTGTTATTAACTAATATTCTTCATTCTAACTAATATTTAGAATTTCTTCATTTTCATTTAATGTCCTTTTTCCTTTCCAGGATTCCATCCAGGACACCACATTTAATTGTTATGATGTCTTGGGCTCCTCTTGGCTGTGAGAGTTTCTCAGATTTTCCTTGTATTTGATGATCTTGACAGTCCTTAGGAATACTGGTGAGGTATATTACAAGATGCCCCTCTATTGGAATTTGATGTATCTTCATGAGTAGACTAGGGTTATGGGTTTTGGTAGGGGGTGGGATGGAAATCAAAGAGGTAATGTGCTGTATTTATTACATCATATGAAGGGTACATATTGTCAACATGACTTATGACTGTTAATGTTGTTCTCCATCACCTGGCTAAAGTAGTGTTTGTCAGGTTTCTCCATTGCATAGTTACTCTTTTTTCCCTCTTTGCATACTCTTTACTCTTTGGAAGGAAATCATTATGAGTCACTTAAGGAAGTGTAGGGGAGTAGGGTGTTAATGCTAGCCCTCCTTTGGAGTAGAGTATCTACATAATTTATTTGGAATTCTGTGTGGACGATTTGCCTGTTCTCCCCCATTTACTTCTTTGTTCAGTCTTTTCTTTATATCTGTATGGATTCATGAATACTTTGTTACTCAAATTTTTCCAGGTTTGGCATTGGGAGCTTTTTCAGTTGACTCCTGTGCTCCTTGACCCACTCTCCATATTGTGTGTATGTGTGGACCTTCTTACTCTGTGGTATTACAAGGTGCTACAGGCTCATCTTGTATATTTCCAGCCCCAGTTGTAGAATCAGCCATTTATCCAAGGAAGTTTGAGACTTCTTATTGGAAGCTGGTATAGAAATGAAGATCTGGATGCCAAATAAATTAGTTTTTATTTCTTAGAATTGTGTATAATACAGTATATGCTTTTTTCATTTGGTTTCTCTCAGCATAATTATTTTGAGATTCAGCTAAATTATAGTATGTATCGATAGTTAATTCTTTTTGTTATTTTTATTTATATACTATAGTTTGTTTATGTATTTAACTGTGGATAAATATCTGAGTTGTTTCCAATTTTTTGATATTATAAATAGAGCTACTATGAAAATATTGTACAAGTCTTTGCATGGACACGTGTTTTCATTTTTTCTTGGTAAATACCTAGCAGTAAAATGGCTGGATAAATTCGTGGGTGCTGTGGTCTGAGTGTTTGTGTTTTCCCCAAATCTGTGTGTCAAAACCTAATCATCAATGTGTTAGTTTTAGTAAGCGGGGCTGTTGGGGAGTGATTAGGTCATGGAGTGCCGCCTTGCCCCTTCTACCATGGAGTACACAGTAAGAAGTTGCCATCTAGGAACTGCAAAGCAGGTCTTCACCAGACATCAAATCTATCGCCTTTATTGTGGACTTCCCAGCCTCCTGAACTGTGAGAAATAAGTTTCTGCTGTTTATAAGCTACCTAGTTTATGGTATTTTGTTACAGCAGCCCAGATGGACCAAGACAATACATGTACATTTAACTGTCAAACAATTTTCCAAAGTGATTGTATCATTTTACATTTCCACCCAGTATATTAGAGTTCTAATTCTTCCATAAGCTGGACAACAATTGGTATAGTCAGCATTTTTAACTTTAGCAGTTCCAACAGGTAGGTAGTGGTATCTCATTATGGTTTTAATGTGCATTTCATTAATGACTAATGATGTTGATCATGTTTTCACACGCTTATTTGCGATATTTATATATTCCTCTTCTGTGTATCTGTGTGTCTGTTCAAATCTTTTGTTTGCTTTTTAAAAAAAAAAATTGAATTGTTTTGTTGTTGTTGAATTTTCAGAGTTCTTTATGAATTCTGATAGAAGTCCATTGTCATATATGGGATTTGAAAGTAGTTTCTTCTAGCCTGTGGCTTGTCTTTAAGTTCTCTTAATGGGATCTTTTGAAGAGCAGATGTTTTTAATATTGACAAAGTCTCTTTATTTACATTTTTATGGATTATACTTTTGGTGTCATAACTGAATATTCCTTGCCAAACCCAAGGTCATAAATGTTTTCTGTCATGTTTTCTTTTGGCTTTATAGTTTCAAGTTTTACATTTATATCTGTGGTACATTTTAAAGTTACTTTTTAATATGGTATAAGGTCTAGAGCAAAATTCACTTTTTTTGCATCTGGATATCCAGTTGTTTCAGTGCCATTTGTGGAAAAGAATACGCCTTCACTAATTTCCTTTGCACCTTTGTTGAGAATTAGTTATTCAGCTATGTGGAGATCTGTTTCTGTACACTCAATTCCATTTAATTGTATTATTGGACAGTTTTTATGTCAATATGTTATCTTGATTGGCTGTAATTTTTTAAGCTGTTCTTGTTTAAATCCGTCTGTGTAAATGACAGTGTTCTTCCTCTAACCTTCCAGCCCTGGGGGTGAGGAGGGATAGCCCACAGCTGTTTGAGGGAAGAGACAGGATTCAGGGTGTGCTCTGAAGCTACAGATAGCATGAGAGGCAACCCATAAAGTTTCTAAACAGACTGGTAACAGTGGCCCCCCACTTCTGTTTCTGAAC
This sequence comes from Colobus angolensis palliatus, assembly GCF_000951035.1. Lineage (NCBI taxonomy): Eukaryota > Metazoa > Chordata > Mammalia > Primates > Cercopithecidae > Colobus > Colobus angolensis. The sequence continues at coordinate 7,456,196 of NW_012120709.1, forward strand.
TCCAGCTCTCAGTGTGTTGGTGACTTTGAACCCCCTCCGCAGAAATGGAAATGCCAAAATGGAAGAGCCCTCAGCCACCTAGCTCCCTTCCCAATAGGACATAGAGTTAAAGGCTAGACCATCTTCCCTCCTGGGTGGAACCCTCCTTCCCCCCACGAATACTTAATGTACTAGTGCTCCAACTTTATTCTTCTTTTTCAAAATTGTTTTGTCTAGATCATTTGCATTTTCATGTGAATGTTAGAAGCAGTTTGTTAATATCTGCAAAAAAAAAAAAAAACCCTTCTGCAATTTTGATTGGAATTGAGTTGAAATTATAGATCAATTTGGAGAGAATTGGCTTCTCACTAAAATTAAGTCTTCCAACCCATACAGGTAATATATCTCTCCTTCTCTCAGCAGTGTTTTCAAGCTTTCGGTGTACAGGTCTTTCACATCTTTTGTCAGATTTCTCTCCAATTATTTCATAGTTTTGCTGGTATTTTGAATGGTGTATATATTAGCTTTCCATTGCTGAGTCAGCAAGTACCACAACTTACTAGCTTGCAAAAGCACTCAGTTATTATCTTACAGTTTCCATGGGTCAGAAGTCTGGGCATCGGTTGGATGGATCCATTGCTTAGGGCTCACATGGCTGCAATTAGTGGATAAGCCAACACTGCGTTGCCATCTGTGGCTTAGGGTGCTCATCTAGGCTTATTCAGGTGACTGGCAGTTGTAGAACTCATGTGACTTTCATATTCTTTGAGGTCTGCAGGAAACAGTTTTACTCAAGCTTTTTAAGGGTTTCTGCCTGATTAAGTCAGACCCTCCCAGATGATGTCCATACCTGTATTATTCAAAACTGATTTGGGATTTTTTTTTTTTTTTTGCAGAGTCTTATTCTGTTGTCCAGGATGGGGTGCCGTGGCATGATCTCGGCTCATTGTAACCTCAAACTCCTGGGCTCAAGCAATCTTCCTGCTTCAGTCTCCCAAGTAGCTAGAACTATACGCATGTATCACCATGCTTGACAAATTTTTATTTATTTATTTATTTATTTTTGGAGATAGGGTCAGTCTTGCTCTGTTGCTCTGGCAGCTCCCAAACTCCTGGGTTCAAGTGATCCTCCCCACTCAACTTCCCAAAGTGCTGGGATATGCAGGCATGAGCCACCTCACCTGCCCTGATTTGGGATCTGAATTATATCTTCACATTTCCTTTTGCCATAAATGTAACATTATCCACAAGAGTGACATTGATCATATTGGCAGTCAAGTCCACATTCAAGGAGAGGCAATTATACAAATACTGTACCACAGTGGGACAGGAATTTTGGAGACCATTTTATAATTATACTGAATTTCTGTATTGTGCATTCTTAGACACAATTGATCTTTAGCTGGAGTGATGAAGTTGGGAATCCTTGCCAGTTTGTTGATTTTAGGAAGAAACCATTCAGTCTTTTAACATTAAACATGATGTTTGCTGCAGGTTTTTCATAGATACCCCTTCTCAGGTTGAAGAAATTCCCTTCTACTCTGAGTTTGCTGAAAATTTTATTGGTGTAGATGTAGGTTTTTGTCAAATTTTATTTATGCATCCGTTGAGAGAATCATACAGTTTTTCTTTTTTAATTGGTTAAAATAGTGAATGACAGTCCTTGAGCTTTGAATGTTAAACGAACCTTGTATTCTTTGGCTAAATCCCACTTCATCATAATGTATTACTTTCATGTATTGCATTTTGATTTGTTAGAAGCTTGTTTAGAATTTTAAAATTTCCACTCATTAGGAATACTGGCCTGTTGGTTTCTTTTCTTATAATGACTTTATCTGATTTTGGTATCATGAATGCCACTGTATACATAGTATATTTTCTTTCTTTCTTTGAGATGTATCTCGCTCTGTTGCCCAGGCTGGAGTGCAGTGGTGCGATCTCAGCTCACTGCAACCTCCGCCTCCTAGGTTCAAGTGATTCTCATGCCTCAGCCTTCTGAGTAGCTGGGACTACAGGCACCTGCCACCACACCCAGCTAATTTTTAGTAGAGATGGGGTTTCACCATGTTGGCCAGGCTGGTCTTTAACTGCTGACATCAGGTGATCTGTCTACCTTGACCTCTCAAAGTGCTGGGATTACAGGTATGAGCCACTGTACTCATTATTTATTAGTATTTTCATATTAATAGTATAAAATAAAAGAATACAATGATAGGTATAGTCTTCACAGATAAATGCATATTGGCACAAGCTGCTCTTTGGTGTTGGCTATCCACTATGACAGTGAGCATAGCATAAAAAGAAAGTCCCGAAACTTCCTTAAACTTGAAAAGATGATTCAGTTTTGTCATGTTTGCTTTTCACTTTTTATAGTGACTTAAGGAATCATTCATTCATTTTTACAAACATCTGCCTATAGTATATCATTAAACAGCTTGCTTTGTATGTTATTTTCCAAGTTGTACTATATTTTCTGCACTGTCATATGTAATGCTTATAAAACTTCATGACATATGTATTATTATCTCCATTTTACAGATGAGGAAATTGAAACCTGCTGTCTTAGAGAAAATACAAACACATTCAGAAGGACATACTGGGCCATCCAGACCTATGACTTGGCTAGTTGGAAATTTTTACTGTCTATGCAAGTTTAAGAAATAGGATTTGATATCTGTTATTCTAGCTTGAGGCAATTCTTCCATATTTACATGGGGCTAATTTCAGGTGTAACTTGGGACTTGATGGATACTACAAGAGAAGGAGTATACAAAGGTCACTTCTCTGATCTTCCTGGTGCTCCCTCAGTTTCTAAGTTCACTGCAACATACAACCAATAGGTTACGCAGGCTCTTCCACAGATGTGCTGAATATTCTGCAAAGTATACCTGATTTTTATACCCATGTCAGATAGTATATATTTTGGCTGAAGTAACAGGATACTCAACAAAAAGTGAGTTATATAATAGATGTTTATTATCCCTCATAACAAGAAGTCTGGAGGAAAGTAGTTCTAGGGTTGGTGAATCATTGGCTCAGTAGTGGTCTCACAGGCCCAGACTCCCTGCCTTTTCAGTGAGCTAATCTCAGAAGCTTGGGTTTTGTTTTCTTCCTTGTCCCCAGCATCCAAAGACGGCTACTAAAGCTGTAGGCATCAGAGCCTCACATAACCTCATGCAGAATTAGGAATAAGGAGAATTTCTCTTTGCATTATTTTTTCAAATCAGGTGGGAAAATTCTTACCCAGAAGCCCACCCCATAGACATCCTATCAAGATATATTGGCTAGAACTGAGTCATCTGTCCGCCAGTAAACGAGTTACTCAAAGAAGAATTTGATTAGACTAACCATGGTTCAACTCCTGCAGCTGTGCCTACTGCTCTGCGTACTTTGCTATCAATATGTGAACACAACTGGGGTTCAGTTAGAAAGGAGTAAGGGTAGGGAGATGGCTGTTAGAAATTCAACAAATAGTGTCTGACATTGTACCAAAGTCTCATTTCCCTCAGAGTACTAAGTGATACTTAATCTAAACTGAGAAAGAAATTCACACTAATGTAGGAATGAATTTAATAGCCCACTTATTTTTATAAATGTAATCTTTTCATATATTTATCCTGATTATTTTTATACATGTATATGTACATACATATTGGCAATTCTATTTTATGTGATATTTCACAATAACTATCTACTCCAAATATCCCTTTAGGTGCCTTGAATTATTCTTCAACCTTATGTACTAATTGCTGATGGCTACGGCTCTCATTTCTTTGGTTCTGCAGTTTAGCATATAGTTGTTCAGAGTTTACACGTACCTTCATTTGCTACACTATATATAGTGTCCTTGGGGCTATATACACTTAACTAAACCTGGCTTATATTACAGTTTGGAAATACTTTTAATTTTTAATTTTGTCGTCTAGTTTTTTCTCTTTAATGTAATGTAGATTTAGGGATTTTTCTTATTACTATTAAAAGTTTATATAGAATATTTTAGGATGAGGAAAGATTGGCAAATGTAAGTACTAAAGATAAAAATCTACCATAATCTGTAGTTTATATGGTTAATATGAATGATATATTTTGTGCAATTAAGAGGAAAGGTATCATAATATTGGGCAGGAGTATGAAGATCAAGAACTAGAAGGTAATTCCTTGACTACATTCTGAAATCAAATCTTTTGAAGTAGGAGTCATAAATACCAGCTGTTTATCTTAACATATATGTATACATATTTTTTAAGGTGAAGTAAGTTTATTAAGAAAGTAAAGGAATTAAAGAATGGCTACTCCACTGGCAGAGCAGCCCCAAGGGCTGCTGGTTGCCTGTTTTTATGGTTATTTCTTGATTATATGCTAAACAAGGGGTGGATTATTCATGAATTTTCTCAAAAGGGGGTGAGCAATTTCTGGAGATGAGGGTTCTTCCCCTTTTTAGACCATATAGGGTAACTTCTGGATGTTGTCATGGCATCTGTAAACTGTCATGGCACTGGTGGGAGTGCCTTTCAACATGCCAGTGCATTATAATTAGCAAATAATGAGCAGAGAGGATGACCACAGGTCATTCTTGTCACCATCTTGGTTTTGGTGGGTTTTGGCTGGTTTCTTTACTGCAACCTGTTTTATCAGCAAGGTCTTTGTGATCTATATCTTGTGCTAACCTTCTGTCTCATTCTATGACTTGGAATGCCTAACCGCCTGGAACTGTAGCACAGTAGATCTCAGCCTTGTTTTACCCAGCCCCTATTCAAGATAGAGCCACTCTGGTTCAAATCCCTCTGATATATCCCCTGGAACTGCAGCACAATAGATCTCAGCCTTATTTTACCCAGCCCCTATTCAAGATAGAGCCACTCTGGTTCAAATCCCTCTGACATATCCCCCCTCTCTTTTATAAGAGAACCCTTAATCCTAAGGGTTGCAGAAGGATGAAGATCCACTTTCTGTAACTTCTTCCTGCTGAATAGGGGTGATGATATTCCTGCCTAACTATTGGGGTCTTTTGTATTCAGGGTAGAGAGGAGCTCAGTCAAGAAGCATCAGTATGGTGAGGACATTCATAACTCTGAGTTCTGATGTTTGGAAGATGAATAAGTGTTTAAGAAAACATTCAGTAAGCTTATCTTGCATTCCTACAAAAAGAGTACAACAGCAATATATTTCACAACAGTAATGCAAAGTAAGTGAAATTATCCCAAGTAAACTAAATAAGAAGGCTTTCCATGAACTGGGCAACTGGTGGGACCAAGCTGATAAGGGGTTGCTAGCTGATTCCAATATGTGCCCAGAATTAGGATATTGATCCAAATTTTTGCATTACCCATCCTTCTGGTTTTTCCTGAGCTGCAGTCAGAGATCACTGGCTGGTTCATAGTAATAAGCAAGATGAGCCTAAATTGCAGGAAGAAAAACAACTGATGAGACTAGAATATAACAACAAGTATACCATAGTTCTTGAAACATAATTTTTTTTCTCTCTTCAGTCTTCCATTTTTACTAAAGACAAATCATGATAGTCTAGTTTGCTTTATTATACTTTAGTTGTATAAAGTGCAGCAAGAATAATTATTTTCACATAGGCTTGTAAAATTGGCTTTGGTAGAACTCTCTTCCATAAGAAATTTCAGATAAGACCTTTTCTTAAAGCTGAGCTCAGCCATGGGTTTGTACCCTCAACTACCTATGAATTGGGTACATTCCTCTCCTCTTGAGGTCCAAAGACAACCTGGGGCTCCTGGGTCTGTCAGAAAGTGACATTCTTTATTTACCACAGGTCAGGAACCTTGTACAGGGACAGTATAGATAAGGTATGAAGGCAATTTTCCCAAGGGACTACTTTTATTGGCTCTGTAAGTCAAGTTTTATTTCTCAAAGGAAAGCATAACATTCAAGTCAAAGCCTTGTTAAAATAACCAGTTTCTCCAATTGTGTCCTGTTACAAATGAAAACAGATTCTTATTGTACTTATGGAAATAACTATATTGCCATAAGACAAGAATACTTACAAATGGTTTCTAAATTATGGAGAAATCAGGTAGAGAGAAACAAGTATGGTCCAAATTTTGTTCACAGGAATATACTCAAGTGTTAAAAACTGTAAATAGCTTAGAAAAAGTTTCCTTGACTCTGAAAAACAAAGGATCAACATTTTAAGCAAAAATGTCACACAAATTAACTCAGTCTTCTCTTACTTCACTCCATGCAATTAACTCCTGTCCTACTTGATAGGAACATTTCAGCTCTCCATGATGCCTGAAAGTTTTTATCTCTATTCTAATATCACACAATCTCCAAAGTTATTAGAAACCTGCATTCAAGAACACCTGTTAGAGTCCTATAGTTGATTGATTATAAACCACCTTTTAAAGAGGATTGAAACAAGACAACAATTATCTGTGGATGATAAAAAGTTTTAGGACAGCCACTATTAAAGCCACAATTGACTAGGAATTTTGATTACTTCTGTGGCATACAGCATTTTTACATAACAATTGTAATTATTAATAACACACTAAGTCATATGAGAATTTTAGAAGTTTCTGAAAATTTTGGAACACATATCAATAACACATTTATACAAATACAGCCCAAAGAAAGCCAAATACCATTTCATATTTGACAATGCTTTCTGTATGATTTTTATACCAAATAAGCCAAATGTCACTTTTGGACTTTAGGTGACCTAATAGCTAAAAGATTAATTAGGTCAGAAAAAACACACTTGATAATTTTAGTTTGGAAAGTTTGTAAAATATCAAAGATTTAAGACACTTGATATTATAAAATAGAATTCCAGGTTACCTTAAGTCATTCATTTAGCCAAAATAATAATGTAAAAATTTTAAAAGGAGAAAAACCTTTACTCGCTAATAGAGAGAAGACTTAGCTTTTCCAACAATGTTTTTTCTTTCCTTTCTTCTTCCTACAGTTTATTCAAAAGGGCAGACAAAAACCTTTCATTCCCTAATTTATCTATGAGGAGGGAAAGGAATATAATACTGTTATGGTAATTTTGATAAAAAAGGAACAAATGCTATGTAAAATAACTGTGTTTTTACAAGCTTAAACACCAGAAATAATACTTTCTCATGAGGTTAACAAGATCAATAGTAATTTTATAGTTGAGTTTAAAATAAAATAATGATAATTTTAAGTTTAAAACTATAACAGGAGACACAAAAAGACTTCCTCTTCCTTTTACAGTTATACTACATATAAGTACTATAACTATTGAGAAGGACATTAGATTCCCAATAAAAAGAAAAGGAATGTTTACATACAACTGGAAAATCATACGTTAAAGAAATATAAGATGCATGATCAAGTGCAAAAAAAAAAATCTCACTATCACCAGACCATTTCTGGAGCTGTAGGCCTTTTTCAGTTGTGAGCCAAACTCATTCCTAACAAAAAACCTTCATCTTTTCATTATTCTGACTTAAAATAGAAACTAGTCAATCCATTGAATATTAGAAAATTTTGGCTTAGCAAAAGCCATTATCTTTTACAATACCAGCTATTGTGAAAGCACAATATAAGCAGCATAGCTAAATTTAGAAAACATAAAACATGGTAGTAGTTCTCATCTTAAATAGCTACCTGTATAGAACAGGAATAAAAGAGAAGGAAGGGTCTCAAGCTTGGATAGCCATTTATATTTTATTGCCACAGGAGATCCTACTTCCCTTTCTTTCCTCTGACATTCTCTTTCTGTGTTGCTACTTCTCAATTTGGTTCCTGCAATTTTGTTGCTATTCCACATTAAGGTGGTCTTCAACTCTACTTTCCTAGATGATTATCTTCAACTCACTGCCAATTTTCATTCTACACCATATATCTCTCTTCCCAAAGTCTTGATCATTATCTGTGAAGGAATGAGAGAAACTGTTTATTGGTAAAAACTGTAAATACAAAAAGAGTTTGACATGGTATAGGCTTTGAAATAAGTTTTTGATAATAAAAAAATTTTTAAGAATTAAAACTCCTGTTAACCACGGAAATAACCACAGATGTTTTCTTTTGGCCTTAACTTTAGTGTACCTGAGGAAATGGTGATGAAAACTAGTTATTAAGAAGACTTGGCCAGGCGCGGTGGCTCACGCCTGTAATCCCAGCACTTTGGGAGGCCGAGGTGGGCAGATGACATGAGGTCAGGAGTTCGAGACCAGCCTGGCCAACATGATGAAACCTTGTTTCTACTAAAAATACAGAAATTAGCCAGGCATGGTGGCACATGCCTATAGTCCCAGCTACTTGGGAAGCTGAGGCAGGAGAATCACTTAAACCTGGGAGGTGGAGGTTTCAGTGAGCCAAGGTCGCACCATTATACTCCAGCCTGGGTGACAGAGCCAGACTCCATCTCAAAAAAAAAGAAAAAAAAAAGATGACTTAATTTTATAATTCAAATAATGTATCACTTAAAGATGTCTGTATCTTTATCCTCATCCTCTTTCTTCCATAAATCAATTTAATCATGTTACCTTTACTGGTGCTTCCCATTGTACTCTTTAATTTGTTTTTCAGCTTTATTTTAATATACTTCCTTTCCTACTTACACGAACAGGTCAATCATAGAACATTTTCTATTTTTCACCTTTCTTCCCATTCTCTTTCCACTTGTAATATTCTATCCAGTGATTCTTATTCCAATGTTAGTTTTAATTTTAGATTTTCTTTTTTTTTTTTTTT
>NW_012120709.1:7469814-7479577 GCF_000951035.1 Colobus angolensis palliatus
AATGTGGTTTCTTTAGTATTTTTCAAAAGGTAAAAATCACCCGTCTTCTGTGTCCTTCGTGCTGGGAGTTGGAGACTGCAGCTGTTCCTATTCGGCCATCTTGCTCCGCCCCCTAATTTTAGATTTTCATTGGTTAAAATATCTAATGCTAACTGCTGTAGATTTCATTACCAAATGTGGTTTCTTTAGTATTTTTCAAAAGGTAAACAATCCTCACTAAGTTCTTACATGTTCAAAGTTCTTGGTCTTCTGTCTTTATACTTGCAGAAGTGCTTGGTTGTGTATAAATCCTGGAGACTTTCTTTTGTTGTGTATCTTGTAGATGTTGCTCCTCTGTTTCCTGAATGTGGAGAAGACTGATGCCATTGTGTTTTTCTTTCCATTACAAGTTTCTTAAGGAACCTTTCTTCATCACTGAAGTTTAATAGACTTTCTAAGATAAATATTATTGTTGACTATTCTGAATCAGATTGTGATATGATTTTGGTGTGCTGTTTCAATATGTAGATAAATTATTTTATTTTAGGAAACTATTTCCTTTTTAAATGACAGCTTAAAATATTCATGCTTTTCTGTTGTTATTTTCTTTTTTGGAGACTACATTTTTGAAATTGTTAGGTCTGTTCTGCCTGTGTTATATATCCATTTTCTATTTTTATAGTTTATTTCTCTTTCTTTTTTCTTCTTTTTGCTGTTTAGTTCCTATAATTACTTGTGTGTCAATTTCCCACAATTTAGATAACAAATTACCACAAATTTGGTGATTTGAAACAACAGAAATATATTCTCCTACAGTGCTAGAGACTAGAAGATCAAAATGAAAACGTTGGCAAGGTCATGCTCTATCTGAAGGTTCTAGGGACGAATCCATTTTTGCTCCTTCCTAGCTTCTAGTGATTCTCAGAAATCCTTGGCATTCCTTGGCTTTTGTCTGCATATGTCCCATTTCTACCCTCATTTTTACATGGCCCTTTTCTCTGTATGTGTCTCTGTGTCCTCTCCTCTTATATGGACACCAGTCATTAGATACAGGGCTCAGCCTAATCCAGTATGATTTCATCTCAAGATCCTTAACTAATTACATTTGCAAAGACCTTATTTCTAAATAGGTCAAATTCACAGGTATGAGGGTTTAGGACTTGAATATATCTTTTAGGGAGACACAATTCAACCCACTACACAGGGTGTCTATTTTGTTTGTTCTCATTTAATTTTTTAAAACTTTTTTCTTTTTTTTAGATTCAGGGAGGTACATGTGCTTATTTATTACATAGGTATATTGCATAGTGGTGAGGATTGGGCTTCTAGTGTACCCATCACCCACATATTGAACATTGTACACAATGGGTAATTTTTCAATCCTATTGTACTACATTTTGGAGTCCCCAGAGTCCTTTGTCTCCAACTTTATGGCCATGTGTACTCATTGTTAAAGTTTTTATTTGGAAATAATGTCAAACTTACTGAAAAAATTTCAAGAAGGGTACAAAAGCTCCCATATATCCTTCATCCAGATTTTCCAACATCTTGTCCAATTTACTATTTGCTCTATCTAATCTAATCTATCTAATCTATTATATAATATCTATTCATTCATCTACAGATATAGATTGAAATACATTTTATTCTGAACCATTTGAGAGTAAGTTGCACAGATCATACTGCTTTACCCATAACGACTTCAGCATGAAACAGGACATTTTCTTACATTAACATGGTGTGGTTATCACCCTCAGGAAACTTGACACTGAAACAGTACATTAATCTATCATTTTTCTAATTTTTTTCAATTGATCAAATAAAATTCCTTACAGCATTTTTTTCTCTCCAGTTCAGGATCATGTATTACATTTAGTTGCAATGTCTTTTTAATCTTCTTTAATCTGCAATAGCTCCTTAGCTTTTCTTAGTTTTTCATGACTTTGAAATTTCAGAATATGCAGGTTATTTTAAAACAATAGACTAATCCTCATTTTTGGTTAGTCTGTTGTTTCTTTATGATTACTTTCAAGTTAAGCTCTCCACTGTATTAGTGATTTTGTGTCCTTCTGAAGACATTACGTTCAGAGGTACACAGCCCATTTGCCCCTCATTGCTGATATCAATTTTGATCACTTGGTCAAGGTATTATTCAATTTATCCACCATGTAGTTGCTATTTTCCTCTTCCAGTTTTTACTATTGTGGTTGAAAATGTTTGATTTTCCTATTCCAGTTTTCCCCTATCTTTATCAGTCAGCATACTCCTATAAGGAAAAGCTCTCCCTTTTCCCTCATTTGTTTGTTTATAGATGCATTATTAAAATGAATTCATGGATTCCTATTTTTTCAAATTTAAATTTTTTAGTACTGTTTTTATCTCAGCTCTCAAATTGTCTAAGATTTGGCCAGTAGGAGTCTCTTTACACTGGCTCCTCTGTCCTTTTAACATGCCCCGATCATTTTTTAAAAACACTTTATGACTTAAAAACAGTTTATGACTTAACCATACGTTCTAGGATCATTTTGCAGATAAGCTTCAGTGTATCTTCTTTGCTTGCAGACCTTTTCAACTGAGTTAAGAAATGTGCGAGCCTGCATGTGCATATCTGTAATCTGTTATACATATGAGATCTGTATAATAGGTGTGTATAATGTGTTATAGAATCGAATTATTCTCAAAGGCTTTAGAAATTATAAGATCTACTGGGCATGATGGTGCACCCTTGTAGTCCCAGATACTGCCTGAGAGTCAGAGGTTACAGTGAGCCAAGACCGCTCCATTGCACTCCAGCTGGGTGACAGAGTGAGAGACTCTATCTTCCCCTCACCCCCCCAGAAAAGAAAGAAATCATGAGTTCTTACTGAACTTCCAGATTCCATTGATTGCCATAGAGGTTTCCTTTGCCTTTCCCCATTCTGTTTGTATCTCACTTCTTCCATAGGCAAAGAGAACATTGGTTCCCAGCAACATCAAAGTATTTACTCTTATGCATGGTATAATCTCCTAATTATTTTACGCATACCACTATAAAAATACCTACACAAAATTCCAATTCAGTTTGCTCTTCTTCCCCTCATCCCTACCCACAGACTGAAGCACTATAGTTCAATATTTTGTTTTAAAAAATTGGGGTTTCAAAAACAATTTCTCTCCAGGATGATTATGTTACTCATTTGTAGTACAGTTGTGTACATTTGTTTCAGTTTGCTTTAAGTATTAGTTATTTTAATATTTTTTTCTCAACTCCTTGGTGATTTATTTTTATGGAATATGTAGAACATTAACATACTTCCAAAAGTCATAACTACACAAAAATTATCCTCAGTGAATTATCATGCCCTCTCCTGTCCCTTTCACTTTACTCCCAATTTCATTTTTTTCTAGTTAATCCCCCCTTTCTTGTTGTTTACACATTCAGATATGCTTGCTTTTTTATTTATTTTTATTTATCATACAAAAGGTTGCTCTTTTTATTTACTACATTCCAGAAATAATTTTGTGTATATATATATATTAATATATATGCACACACGTATATATATCACGCAATGTTGTAGACTGATGATAAGTTATATGTAATATGTGTATACGTGTGTGTGTGCCTATGTGTGTATATATATATACACACAGAGACAATAAAAAGCTATGAATACTTAGTGTATATATATACATATATATTCACATATATAAATATTCATATAAGTATATATATTAATATTCACATATGTAAATATTCATATAAGTATATATATACACTAAGTATCATAACTTCTTATTGTCTCTGAATGTTCCCATTCAGACTGTGGTCCTCTTCTAGGTAGGCTTATGTTTATGTGTTGATGATTAGTTTTATATATATACATGCACACACACACACACACATACACAGAGTATAAAATATATACACACAGTAATATATGTACATATGTACTTATATATATACACATACACATATATTACTAAGTGTTTGTAGCTTCTTATTGTCTTGAATTTTTCATTGGGAATGAGTTTGAATATTGTCAAAGGCTTTTTCATATGTATTTTTCATCAAATTTAGTCGATTTCTGAAAATTTTTTTGGGCTTTTTCTTATTTTAATCCTTGAGTTTTTCAAGTTCTTGATTCATCTACACTTATTGTTCTATCATAAACCACTGTTTTCTGGCCATCTCTTCCCTGAGTTTTTGTATTTCTGCTTTGTGGTTTTTTTCCTTTCTTCAATATTTGTCTAAAGCCTAGTGGTTTACAATTTTCATATGACCAATGCAACATTGGTGATTTTTAAAATGAAACTATTTTGTTATTTCCAATATTTATTTATTTATTGACATGTAATTGTATATATTTATGGGTATAATTTTTTGTTTTAATGCATATAGATTGTATAATGATTGAATCAGGGTATTTCGTGTATCCATTGTCTCATGCATTTATCATTTATTTGTGGAGAGACCATTCAAAAGCCTCTATTCTAGCTATTTGGTAATATACAATACCTCAGTGTTACCATCATTACCCTACTGTGCAATAGAATACCAGATTTTTTTTTTAATTTTTATTTTAAGTTCTGGGATACTATGTGCAGAACATGCAGGCTTGTTACATAGGTAAATGTGTACCATGGTGTTTTGCTACACCTATCAACCCATCACCTAGGTATTAAGCCCAGCATGCATTAACTATTTATCCTGATGCTCTCTGTACCCCGACCCGACCCCCACCCACCGACAGGCCCTGGTGTGCACTGTTTCCCTCCCTGTGTCCATGAGTTCTCATTGTTCAGCTCCCACTTATGAGTGAGAACATGAGGTAGAACACCAGGATTTATTTCTCATATCTAATTGTAACTTTGCACCCATTGAGCATCCTCTTCCCATCCTCCCTTTTCCCCTCCTCCAGTTTCTGGTGAACATTCTACTATCTGCTTCTATGATATCAACTAATTTTTAAAATTCTGCAGATGAGTGAGATGATGTGGTATTTATCTTTCTGTGTCTGACTTATTTCTCTTAACATAATGTCCTCCAGGTCCATCTGTGTTGTCACAAATTACAGGATTTCACTCTTTATTATGGCTGAATAGTATTCCATTCTGTAAATATGCCACATTTTTTTTATCCATTCATGTGTTGTTAGACACTTGGGTTGATTACAGTTCTTGGTTATTATAGATAGTGCTGCAATAAACACGAGAATGTGGAAGTCTCTTCAATATGCTGATTTCATTTCCTTTGGATATATACCAATAAGTGGGTTTGCTGAATCATATGGGAGTTCTGTTTTTAATTTTTTGAAGAGCCTCCATACTGTTTTTCATAGCAGCTCTAGTAATTTATAATCCCATCAATGGTGTCTAAGTCTTCCTTTTACTGTATTCCTCCCCAACACTTGTTTTCTACTGTCTTTTTGATAATCACCATTCTGACTATAGTAAGTTGGTATTTTATTATGGTTTTGGTTTGCTTTCCCCAATAAACTATTTTTCCATTTTTAAAACACAACATTGTTGTGTAGATGGAGTGATTATTCTTTTTGTTTCTCACACTTGATTTAATTTTATTTTTATGAACCAACTGTTTACAAGAATCTCGTGTTGGGGAAAGGGGAAAGACCGGGGTAACCTGGCACCTCTATAACTCAAAGGCTGTCACCTCTGTTATAGTGACAGAGCTAGGTGTTATTTCATTTTCTCTACTACTTTTTGAATCTATCTTGGCTCAGAGGAGGTTCTACTGCCATACCTAAACTTCTTCAGGTTCTAATCTACCTGTATCACCAAGGAAGAGATCTTGCCTTCTGGAAAATCTCCCTTACATATAGAAGATTTTAAAAATTGTGTTATACTATCCCTGGGTCACTTCTGAGCTCTCTTTCTCTACCTCCAAGTGTGCTTCCCAGCCTCACTCATAGCAGTTCCCATTCAGAGTGTGGTCCTCTCCTGGGTATGTTTATGTGGTGATAGTTGTTACACTATTCTCCCATTGTCCCCTCCTTCCCCTTGAGTTTTATCATATCTTATTTCAGTTTTCTGCAAGGTTCTGCAACAGTTTTGCTTCAGGCAGCATTTACTCAAAATTTGTAGCTTGGAGATATTTATTCTGTCTTCTGCCTTTGTTGACCATTGAATGTACATTTTTTTTTTCTAATTATGCTTATTTCCCTATAGCTTTCTAGAGAAGTGGAGTAATTCTTAACTTAGTTGCCACCAAGTTTTTTTAGTTGCCACCAAGTTTTTACTGGAAGTTGAAACATATTTTACAATATTTTCTCTATTTTACTTGTCATATGACTAGACTAGTTATTTAAATTCTTTGTATGACTGTTAACTGATTTTCAAAGTAGATGAGTTGGTATCTAGTAAGGTTGATGTAGGAGCACATTGAGATACTAAAGTTGACATAATATCTGGTATGTGGTAGATGTTTATTATGGACTGAATTGTGTGCTACCCCACCCAATTCATATGTTGAAGCCTTAACCCCCAATTTCACTATATATGGAGGTAGGGCCTTTAAGGAGGCAGTAAGATTGATTGAGGTTATAAGGATGGAGCCTAATCTGATTCGACTGCTGTCCTTATAAAAAGAGGAAAGATAGAGTTCTCTCTCTCTCTCTCTCTCTTGCTCTCTTCCCCCCTCTACATACATGTGAGCCCACAGGAAGGACTGAGAGGGCACTCTAAGAAGGCAGCCATCTGCAAGCCAGGAAGGGAGGCCTCACCAGAAACCAACTCTGGCACCTTGACCTCAGACTTCCAGCCTGCAGAACAGTGACAAAATAAATCCTCTCATTTAAGCTACCCAATCTTTGGTATTTTGTTATGTCATCCCATGCAGACTGTATTAGTCAGGGTTCTTTAGAGGGTCAGAACTAATAGGATGGAGAGAGATATATATATATAGGAGTTTACCAAATAGTATTAACTGATACGATACAAGGTCTCACAATAGTCTGCCTGAAGGCTAAGGAGCAAGGAAGCCAGTCTGAATCCCAAAGCTGAAGAACTTCGAGTCCAAGTCCAAGGGCAGGAAGCATCCAGCATGGGAAAAAAGATGTACGTAGGCTGAGGCCTTTTCTTGTATTTTTGCCTGCTTTATATCCTGGCTGCACTGGCATTTGATTAGATGGTGCCCACCCAGATTAATGGTGGATCTGCCTTTTCCAGCCCACTGACTCAAATGTTAATCTCCTTTGGCAACACCCTGACAGACACACCCAGGATTAATACTTTGTACCCCTCAATCTCATCAAGTTGACACTCATTGTTAACCATCACACAGACTAGTAGAGTGTTCATTAGATTGTAACTGCTAATAAAACAATTGGTGGTGATGGTGATGATGATCCTAGAAGTCCAGGCCTATGGATACTTACTGATAAAGAACTGAAAGACCTGCTTTGAATTGATAGGGAGTTTTTAGGAGGGATATAAATAAACTTTCTGCTCTGTTACTCTCCCCTTTCCTTTTATTAACTGGATTTAGAAATACTTTTATTTGGTAAAAGAAATGTTATAAATCTTCATACATATGGCTAATATTTCTGGCTAATTACCATGAAGCAGAATAGCCATTAAGCATATTATTAGAGATACCCAATTTCATTATGTGCTTGATTTTAGTACTAAATTTAAGCAGTTTATGCCACCTCTCTTAGGTGAACTCCAATTATGATACACATCTTTCTAGTATTAAATGCAAAACCAATGAGATGTCTGTAGCTACCTTTATTATTACTTGCATTTCTTCATCTTTCTTTTTTTTCTGAATACACAATTTATGATTTTGATACCGAGTGAATAAACTTGTTCTTTCTTTCTCACTGGGAGGCCTGCCTTGCAAGCTGCTTTTTTGCCAAAATATTTACCAGGACTTTCAAAGTCATCTCTTGTTTTCAGTTATTATTCCCTTTTATGACAATTACCTTTGAAGAGATTTGGAAGTTAGTCTATATTTGAAATTACTGTGTGTGTTTTCTGTGTTTATATGTAATTCCAACTTAAAAATCAAAACATCTTCACAATTCCATTGGTATCTCATTTTAAATACAAGCATCATTTTTTTAACTGAAAGTCTAGATTAGATATTACTTCCTCTGTGCAACCTACCTGGACATTCCCAGTGCAATCAGAGAAATTTATGTTTGTATCAGAGCACTTTCCATGTTGTGTTGTATTTTGTGTACAGCATGTGGCATGTAGTACAGAATTTAATGATTAAATGTGTCTCCAGTTAGACTCCATGTTTCTTGGGAATATAGACTATCTTTTCACATCCTCAGAACCTAGCATTTCTTTATGTTGATTTCATTATTGTCAGATCATACTTTGCATGCTTTCAATTCTTATAAATTTAAGTTTTCTGATTCAGAATATGGTCTGTGCTGGTGAATGTTCCATCTGCGGTTTAAAAGAATGTATATTGTGCTGTTTGGGGAGGTGAAGCTCTATAGCATTTCAGTTGGTTGATGGTGATACTCACTTCATCTATATCCTTGCTATTTTCCTGTCTACTTTTATTTATTATTGAGGGAGAAGTGTTGAAGTCTCCAACTATATTGTGAATTTGTCTATTTTTCCTCAGTTCTATTAGTTTTGGCTTCATGTATTTGCAAATACTGTTTGATGCATGTACATTCAGAATTATTGTATTTTCTTGATGAAATGCCCCTTACATTATTATATAATTTTCTTCTTCTTCTGGTAATTTTCTTTGATCTGAAGCCTACTTTGAATAATATTGACATATCCATTTTAGGGTTCTTTTTGTTAGTGACTGCATGGTATATCTTTTTTTGTCCTTTTGCTTTTTTAAACTGAATAGATGTACATAGTTTTGGGGTACATGTAATAATTTAATACAGTCATATAATTTACAGTGATCAAATCAGTATACTTGAGATATCTATCACCTTAAATATTTGTCTTTTCTTTATGCTAAAACCATTCTATAGTTTACAATGGTGTTAGATGACAAATAGCTAGAAGACAAGAATTTGTGCAATACCTTATTGTAAACTATAGTTAGCCTACTGATCCGTCAAACATTAGGTCTTATTTATTCTATCAAATTGTATATTTGTACTCAATTGGTATAGTTTGGCTGTGTCCTCACCAAAATCTCATCTTGGATGTGGTTCCCATAATCCTCATGTGTTATGTAACTGAAGTAATTGAATCAGAGAGGCAGATACCTTCGTGCTGTTCTCATGATAGTGAGTTTTCATGAGATCTGGTGGCTTTATAAGGGGCTTTTCCCCCTTTTGCTTTGATGCTTCTCACCTGCTGCCATGTGCAGAAGGACGTATTTGCTTTCCCTTCTGCCGTGATTATAAGTTTCCTGAGGCCTCCCCAGCCATGTGGAACTGAGTCAATTCAACCTCTTTCCCCTTATAGATTACCCAATCTTGTATATGTCTTTATTAGCCAGCATGAGAATGGACTAATATAGTAAACTGGTATCAGGTAGTGGGGTGCTGCTGTAAAGATACCCAAAAAATGTGGAAGCAACTTTGGAACTTGGTAACAGGCATAGGTTGAAACAGTTTGGAGGGCTCAGAGGAAGATAAGAATATGCGGGAAATGTTGGAACTTCCTAGAGAATTGGAGGACTCAGAAGGCAGGAAGATGTGAAAAGTTTGGAACTTCCTGGGGACTTGTTAAATGGCTTTGACCAAAATGCTGATAGTGATATGGACAATGAAGTCCAGGCTGAGGTGGTCTCAGATGGAGATTAGGAACTTGTTGGGTACTGGAGTAAAGGTCACTCTTGCTATGCAAAGAA